>NC_092333.1:486776346-487404038 GCF_046630445.1 Rutidosis leptorrhynchoides
ACATCTCTGACTTGTGCTTGAACTTTTAAGACAAGAACGACTCTATGCCAAATTCTCTAAGTGTGAATTTTGGTTGAAGGAAGTTCAGTTTCTTGGTCATGTTGTAAGTGATCAAGGTATTAAAGTCGATCCATCAAAAATCGAAGCCATTAGTAAATGGGAGACTCCTACTACTCCTACTCACATTCATCAATTTTTGGATCTCGCCGGATACTATCGTAGATTCATCAAGGATTTCTCTTTGGTTGCTCGTCCTCTAACCGCGTTAACTCACAAGGGAAAGAAATTCATTTGGACAACCGAACAAGAATCCGCATTTCAAATCTTGAAAACGAAGCTAACCACCGCTCCTATCTTGTCACTTCCCGAAGGCAACGATGATTTTGTTGTGTATTGCGACGCCTCGAAACATGGTTTTGGGTGTGTGTTGAAGCAACGAACGAAAGTCATTGCTTACGCTTCTCGACAACTCAAAATTCATGAACGAAACTATACGACACATGATCTCGAACTCGAAACCGTTGTCTTCGCACTTAAAATGTGGAGACACTATCTTTATGGAACCAAAAGTACCATCTTCACCGATCACAAAAGCCTTCAACACATCTTCGATCAAAAACAACTAAACATGAGACAACGACGGTGGATTGAAACTTTAAACGATTATGAATGTGAGCTTCGTTACCATCCCGAAAAGGCAAATGTAGTAGCCGA
The DNA here is from genome assembly GCF_046630445.1 of Rutidosis leptorrhynchoides. NCBI lineage: Eukaryota > Viridiplantae > Streptophyta > Magnoliopsida > Asterales > Asteraceae > Rutidosis > Rutidosis leptorrhynchoides. The sequence goes on from NC_092333.1 coordinate 486,777,061, forward strand.
TGCCTTAAGTCGAAAAGAAAGAGCAGTGCTTCTTCGTGTCCGAGCTTTAAACATCACCATCCACACCAACCTTAATAACCAAATTCGAGTAGCCCAAGACGAGGCTCTCAAGGATGAAAACATCTCTTTCGAACACTTGAACGTCCTCAGCTCTCGATTCGAAGTTAAAGAAACCGGACTCCGATATTTCGCCGGGAGGATTTGGGTACCTAGTTATGGGGACCTACGAAGCCTTATTTTAGATGAAGCACATAAGTCACGATACTCAATTCACCCCGGTGCCAATAAGATGTACCACGACCTTAAACAACAATATTGGTGGCCGAACATCAAAAGGGACGTAGCTACTTATGTTGCCAAGTGTTTGACATGTTCCAAAGTCAAAGCCAAACATCAAAGACTGTCCGAACTACTTCAACAACCTGAAATCCCGCAATGGAAGTGGGAAAGGATAACGATGGATTTTATCACCAAACTACCAAAGACGGTTGGCGGTTATGATACTATTTGGGTTATTGTTGACCGTCTCACCAAATCCGCGCACTTCCTAGCCATGAAGGAAACCAACAACATAGAGAAACTATCACAACTTTACATTAAAGAAATCGTAGCCCGACACGGTGTACCCTTATCGATTATCTCCGACCGAGATGGCCGATTTGTTTCTAGATTTTGGCGTACTTTACAAGAAGCGTTAGGAACGTGTTTAGACATGAGCACCGCATATCATCCACAAACCGACGGACAAAGCGAATGCACAATTCAAACCTTAGAAGACATGCTACGAGTTTGTGTTATCGACTTTGGAAAAGCTTGGGATAAGCACTTGCCTCTCGCCGAATTCTCCTACAACAATAGTTATCATGCGAGTATTAACGCTGCACCATTCGAAGCTTTATATGGTCGAAAATGCCGTTCACCTCTTTGTTGGGCCGAAGTAGGCGACACACAAATCACCGGACCCGAACTCATTCATGAAACAACCGACAAAATCGTTCAAATCAGAGATAGGCTTAGGACGGCCCGAAGTCGTCAAAAGAGCTATACCGACAAACGACGCAACGATCTTGAATTTCAAGTCGGTGATCGCGTAATGTTAAAAGTCACACCTTGGAAAGGTGTAATTCGTTTCGGGAAACGCGAAAAGCTAAACCCGCGGTATATTGGTCCTTTCGAAATCTTGAAGCGTGTTGGAACCGTTGCTTATTGTTTAGATCTTCCGCCTCAATTGAGCTCCGTTCATCCTACTTTCCATGTATCCAACTTGAAAAAGTGTCTTGCTGAACCAGATATCGTCATTCCTCTCGAGGAGCTTACCATTGATGACAAACTTCATTTCGTGGAGGAACCGGTTGAAATTGTGGACACCTCCGTCAAAACATTAAAAAAAAGCCGAATTCCAATTGTCAAGGTCCATTGGAACGCCAAAAGGGGACCCGAGTTTACTTGGGAAAGATAAGATCAAATGCAAAGGAAGTATCCTCATCTATTCGCGATTTCGGAAACGCAAAATCCCGAGGAAGAAACAACGACTACTACGCCAACTTAAATTTTGGGATGAAATTTCTTTTAAGGAGTAGGTAATGTAACATCCCGCCTTTTTCCGTTTACTTTCCGTTTGTTCATTTTAAAGTCCGTTATATGTTTAAAACATCTCCCGTTGATACGTGTTTTAAATTATCTCGTTTAGGTAATTCACGCACCCGAACGAAAGTTGAGGGACTAAACTTGACAAGGGATCAAACCCTTGACTAGGTCAAAGGGTCAAACCCCTTTCATCCATTCATTTTCATCCTCATCTTTTACTACTTCCTTTTTTCTCTCAAAGAACACCAACAAGAATCATCATCCAAATCCGTGCTAGCAGGTGTTTTGCAAAACAAATTACATTTTTGGAATCCTTGTAACTTCCTCTTCGATTCCATACCAATTTCATTACATTTGGGTAACTTTCTAAAATCACTAGATTTTGTGTTCTTGATGTTTTTAACTTATAAAGTTGTTAGTTAGTGTCTATGGCTCAAGTCTAACATGAATATATGATTTATATGCTCGATCTCGTTGTTTTAGTGTAACTAGCATGAACATGAATAGTGTGTGTTTGATTTTGAGTTTTGGATGATTTAATGTTGTTGTTATAATAAAGTGCAAGTATTAAATGTGTTCCTAGTATCACTAGCTTCAATTTGATGTGTAGGTTACTTTAGAAAACTTCATGAACTTGATTAGTGATTTTGGTGAAATTGGGTTAGGGTTTGATGAACGTGAAATGGACTTTTGATGCTTGGAATGACATGAAATGTTATTAGTAAGTATTAGGTTGTATTGTATGCTTGATTACCTTCGAGACGGCATATCATTCATGTAAATTGGTTGCCGAATCATTGATTTGCATTTATGAACTTGAATGCATTAAATGATTGAGCATTCAATGTGATTTTGGTTGTTTTAAAGGTAATTGTGATTGATGAAATGTGTTTAGATGTTTTCCTCGTCAAAATACCTTTTCGATGATATAAAATACATGTTTTGGTTGTTTGCAGATCATAAAATGTGTTAGTTTGGTTTTTGGTTCGTGCACTTAGAAGTTTTCTGCATCAGACTTGAATACCAATCTGGACGCCGTCCAGATCCTTGGACGCTGTCCCAGACTTCAAAGCTGGACGCCGTCCAGATATTTGGACGCCGTCCCAGCCTTCAAAGTTGGACGCCGTCCAGACAATCTGGACGCCGTCCAGATACACTGGCAGGCTTCTGTCTTCGTTGGTCATTTTACGGAAAATGTTTGCTATGCTATGGACCTCCAATTCACATGTAACTTGTTCTAACATGCTCATACATTATTAAAAACCTCAGAAAAATAGTTCGCGACCCGACCCGAACGTGTTGACTTTTTCGTTGACTTTGACCCGACCTAAGTTGACTTTTAATCAAACTTAACCAAATGTTTGTGCAATCGTTCTAACATGCTTTTATACTTGTATCTTGCATGAAACATGAAAATTTGATTCACATGCTATTATGATCGAGTCTTAACGAGCCATAGGACTAATTGAACACTTTGACCTATCGTGTTTACCGATATTGATATAAACCTATTTGTTTAGGTCAAGACTAGCATTGTTCTTTGCACACATTACTTGTTGAAGTACTTATTACTCGTGCACACAAGGTGAGATCATAGTCCCACTTTTACTCTTTTGCACTTACATTTGGGATGAGAAAACATAAACGTTTCTTTTTACTAAGTGAACACAAGTACAGGAAAACAAACATTCTACATACGAGTTTGAACAAAAATTCTCAATTCGATTATCATTAGTTACACTTGTCGGGTATAAGCGAGAACTTATGTTATATGGTCATATGGTTTTGACAAACCCTCATTCAAACGGTTCGCTACCGTTTACGAATGAAATATATTTTCGAGAAACAATGTATGTTCTAACACTATTGTGATGGGGTTATATGGAAGGAATGTTAAGCATTGATAATTGGGTGCTCGTGAAACAAACTTTTGGAATGTATTACTATTACATCATTGTTGCAAATCTTGTGGTTCACTTGTACTTACTTACTTAAACCTATGATTTCACCAACGTTTTCGTTGACAGATTTCTATGTTTTTCTCAGGTCTTTGAACGTTTTGTGATACATGCTTCCGCTCATTACTTTTGATACTTGCTTGGATGTCGAGTATACATGCATACGTGGAGCGTCTTTTGGCTACTTTTAAATTGTGTCGCATATGTTTCATTTGTACTTTAAACTTTGTAACGTAACTAGTTATCGAACTACTTTGTAAACCTTGGAACATCTTTACTTTTGAAATGAATGCGACATACTTTTGGTCAAACATTGTTTTAAAGACTTATGACCACATAACGGGACCTAAGTAGACGGCACCGTCAATGACGATTTTGTCGGGTCGCTACACTTGAGGTAGTAATGATGTTCATAACATCATTCGATTCATATATATAAAACTACCTTATTCGAAGGTTTAAACTTGTAATCACTATAACATAGTTTAGTTAATTCTAAACTTGTTCGCAAACAAAAGTTAATCCTTCTAACTTGACTTTTAAAATAAACTAAACACATGTTCTATATCTATATGATATGCTAACTTAATGATTTAAAACCTGAAAACACGAAAAAACACTGTAAAACCGGATATACACCGTCGTAGTAACACCGCGGGCTATTTTGGGTTTGATAATTAAAAACTATGATAAACTTTGATTTAAAAGTTGTTCTTCTGGGAAAATAATTTTTCTTATGAACATGAAACTATATCCAAAAATCATGGTTAAACTCAAAGTGGAAGTATGTTTTTCAAAATGGTCATCAAGACGTCGTTCTTTCGACTGAAATGACTACCTCTTACAAAAACAACTTGTAACTTATATTTCCGAATATAAACCTATACTTTTTCTATTTAGATTCATAAAATAGAGTTCAATATGAAACCATAGCAATTTGATTCACTCAAAACGGATTTAAAACGAAGAAGTTATGGGTAAAATAAGATTGGATATTTTTTGATTGTTTTAGCTACTGGAAATATTGTAACAATTCTATACAAATCATATCCTAGCTAACTTATATTGTATTATATATGTATTCTAATATATTATGTAATCTTGGGATACCATAGACACGTATGCAAATGTTTTGACATATCATATCGACCCATGTATATATATTATTTGGAACAACCATAGACACTCTATATGCAGTAATATTTGAGTTAGCTATACAGGGTTGAGGTTGATTCCAAAAATATATATACTTTGAGTTGTGATATAGCCTGAGACATGTATACACTGGGTCGTGGATTGATTCAAGATAATATATATCGATTTATTTCTGTACATCTAATTGTGGACAACTAGTTGTAGGTTACTAATGAGGACAGCTGACTTAATAAACTTAAAACATAAACGTATTAAAAATGTTGTAAATATATTTTGAACATACTTTGATATATACGTACATATTTGTTATAGGTTCGTGAATCGACCAGTGGCCAAGTCTTACTTCCCGACGAAGTAAAAATCTGTGAAAGTGAGTTATAGTCCCACTTTTAAAAATCTAATATTTTGGGATGAGAATACATGCAGTTTTATAAATGTTTTACGAAATAGACACAAGTAAATGAAACTACATTATATGGGTGAATGATCGAAGCCGAATATGCCCCTTTTTGCTTGGTAACCTAAGAATTAGTAAACCGATCTACTAATTGACGCGAATCCTAAAGATAGATCTATTGGGCCTAACGAACCCCATCCATGGTTGCGGATGCTTTAGTACTTCGATGTTGTTTTATCATGTCCGATGGATTTTCTGGAATGATAGGGGATATTCTTATATGCATCTTGTTAATGTCAGTTACCAGGTGTTCACCATATGAATGATTTTTATCTCTATGTATGGGATGTATATTGAAATATGAAATCTTGTGGTCTATTATTACAATTTGATAAATATATAGGTTAAACCTATAACTCACCAACATTTTTGTTGACGTTTAAAGCATGTTTATTCTCAGATGATTATTAAGAGCTTCCGCTGTTGCATGCTAATATGTGGACAAGATTTGGTGTCAGCATGCTTGTATAATATTGTTTTAAACTGCATTCGAGATTTATTTTGTTGTAACATATTAATATTGTAAACCAATATGTATTGGTAGTGTGTAAGTGTGATATTTTTAGATTATCATTTCTGGATAATATAGGTGGTGTCTTTTTAACCTTGTCGATAAAATAAAGTTTATGGTTTGTTTTAAAAACGAATGCAGTCTTTGAAAAACGTCTCATATAGAGGTCAAAACCTAGCAATGAAATCAATTAATATGGAACGTTTATAATGAAAGGACCCGTTCATATACATTATAAACGATTCACAATAGTTGATTACATTGCGAGGTATTTGACCTCTATATGATACATTTTACAAACATTGCATTCGTTTTTAAAAGACAAACTTTCTTTACATCGAAAATTGATAGGCATGCATACCATTTCATAATATCCACTATCCAACTATAAATTGATTTAATAATAATCTTTGATGAACTCAATGACTCGAATGCAACGTTCTTCGAAATATGCTATGAAAGACTCCAAGTAATATCTTTAAAATGAGCAAATGCACAGCGGAAGATTTCTTTAACACCTGAGAATAAACATGCTTTAAAGTGTCAATCAAAAGGTTGGTGAGTTCATTAGTTTATCATAATCATTTATTTCCATCATTTTAATAGACCACAAGAATTTCATTTCCAGTTCTCATAAATATACGTCCCATGCATAGAGACAAAAATAATCATTCATATGGTGAACACCTGGTAACCGACATTAACTAGATACATATAAGAATATCTCCTATCATTTCGGGATCCTCCTTCGGACATGATATAAATTTCGAAGTACTAAAGCATCCGATACTTTGGATGGGGTTTGTTAGGCCCAATAGATCTATCTTTAGGATTCGCATCAATTAGGGTGTCTGTTCCCTAATTCTTAGATTACCATACTTTAATAAAAAGGGGCATATTCGATTTTGATAATTCAACCATAGAATGTAGTTTCAATTACTTGTGTCTATTTTGTCAAACATTTATAAAAGCGCATGTATTCTCAGTCCTAAAAATATAAAGGGTAAAAAGACAAATGAAACTCACCATACTGTATTTCATAGTAAAAATACATATAACGTCATTGAACAAGTGCAAGGTTGGCCTCGGATTCACGAACCTAAATTAATTATATATATTTATGTGTTGGTCAATATTTGTCTAACAAATTAGGTCAAGTCATAGTGTACCACAATCCTAAAGCTTGAGACTAATATGCAAAAGTCAACAAAAGTAAATTTGACTCAAAATAATTTCCAAAAATCTATACATGATTAATATATAGTTTAAATATCGTCGTTTTATATTTTTAAATATTTTTAAAAGATTTATTAGAGTAAATAATATAATTTATTTATTAATAAATAAAATTTTATATTAAATTTATATAATAAAATATACTTTTATATATATTAAGTAATAAAATTTATATGCCAGGTTCATTTAATATCATAAAGATAATATGATAGGTATTATTAAAGTAAGTTATTACACGTAGTAAAATATGTTTGTATCACATATTTATTTGATAAAATAATATCTATAATGATAGTAAGTAAAAGTTGTATTATTTTGTAATAATAATTATTATTATAAAAATATCAATATTTATAATTACTAAGATGACATTATGATAAAACGATAATTCTAATTATGATAACTTTAATATTTACGATAATTTTTAATATTATCTTTAAAATAATAATTCTATTTAAAATAATAATAATAATAATATTTTATAGTAACAATGACATTTCTATTAAAATGATAATTTTTGTTAAAATGATAGTTTTAATACTAACGATACTTTTAATAATAATAGTAATGATAAAAATAATAAGAACGATAATTTTATCTAAATCAATATCTTATAATATTTTAATTTCATCATGATACTCTTACTCATTATTTCCTAATCGTTTCGTTTAATAGCTTTTAATCGTCTTTTATATCGTGTTCATAATAATGATAATAATAGTAATCAAAATAATTGGGTGTTACAAATATTTGTTTTAATTACACTAATATTAATAATGATAGTTACTATAACATTATTAACGATAATACTAATAATTATCTTAATGATAATATAGTAATAATAATAATAACAATAACAATAACCATTTTTAAATAATGATATATATATATATATTAATAATGATAATAATAATAATAATACTAATAATAATAATAATAATTGGATAATAATAATAATACTAATTATAACTTTAACGATAATAACGATAGTAATAATAAAAAAAATAACAATTTTTAATGATAAATCCCTTTTATTGATAAAGATAATAATAATGATAATGATAAGATAAAACTAGAACGACGATAATAATAATCATTTTTAATAAAAATATCGAAAATTCAATTGATTATAACTTCTAATCCGTTCATCGAAACCATTCGATATCTAAAGGAAAAGTTCTTAATTTTTCGCTAGCTTTCCAAGGACATGCATATCTTATACCTTATCTCAACCGCAAGTGTAACTAATTCAAGATTCAACCTAACCTGTCTAAGGGCAATATCAAAAGTACAAGCATGCATAATCCTAAATACTCAAGCATTAGTCAGGGATACACTATTAGTATGTAAAAGTTAAATTATGAGTACTCACGTATCAATATTGAGATTCAATATTGCAGGAAATGTACGTAGACGCAATGGAAATGATAAACACTATATTGACCTCACGAGCATACCCATGAACCATACTCAATCACCTCCATAGCTATAACCCATAATTTTCTTAATCCTATCCTACTCGAAAAACAATTTCGAAATCACTCGGACAGCACTCCGTCGTAATATTTTATGTATACTAATAATATCTTGAAATAATACGGAGTAAATATATATATGTAAATCGATTGAGAGAGTTTAGAGAAAAATATTTTCAAGTTTCTATGAAATAATGAAACCTAATGAATTCTATTTATAATAGATTTTTGAATTATTAAAGTGAATTATTAAAGTATGAATTATTAAAGTGAATTATTAAAGTATGAATTATTAAAGTGAATTATTAAAGTTAAAGTAAAGTAAAAATAAATTAGAGGTAAAGTTTAAGTATAGTAAAAGTATAAAACTATGTACGTATAATACGCGTATAAATATATATAATATTAATTTAAATCGTTTAATAAAATAAAATATAAATATCGTTATCTTTATCATACTAGTTAAGTAATGAGTTGTCAAAAGTGGTTCTAGATATTTATAAAAGTTATATACGTTTTAATAATAAAGTTCTTTTTAAACTGAAAACGTTTTTGTACGTTTGAAACTAAATAGATCAATCGAGTCTTTATGAGATTCAATATTCCACTATCCTTTGTCTAGTTCTCAATGATTGACAATTTGTTCTTATTTATAAATCACTTTACCATTTTCCGAATATTGTTAAAATGGAAAGATTTCTCAAATCAACGTGGGCCTTTCAACAGAGACTTGTAATCATAATTCAATATATCTGATAATTCAATCATTTGATCTTATCTTCTAATTCCATTGATAAACATTTTGAAACAGATACAATCATATAAAGTATTTAATCTAATATTTTGTTTACGTTTCAAGTTATAATATATATACACATATACATATATAATCATATTCGTTTAATGGTTCGTGAATCGTTGGAACTTGGTCGAGGTTGAATGAATGTATGAACATAGTTTAAAATTCTTGAAATTTAACTTAACAAATATTGCTTATCGTGTCGGAAACATATAAAGATTAAAGTTTAAATTTGGTTGGAAATTTCCGGGTTGTCACAGTACCTACCCGTTAAAGAAATTTCGTCCCGAAATTTGAGTGGAAAGGTCGTGAATGATAATAAGTATGTTTTCATGATGCATACGGGCTGAAAATTAGAGTTTTATCATTAGCGAATAATTTGGATAAACAATCCATTTATATGAAGAGTACGAATGAAGCTAACATAGAAGAGTGAAATGAGTAAGTGTAGATTCATCTTATCATTTGACGTAGATATGATTGATTCCTAGATTTTAAGGGATTTGAAGAAAATCTTCTTAATAAGATTTGACTATCCGGTACTCAAGGGAATTAGGATCCTCTTTAAATGTGATCGTCCATTTTAATTGTTCTTTCGGAGATTTTCTTATAAATTCACCTCCTTCGTTTCCTTACAACTCACACCTTCTGTTGATGCATTTTATGCAAGTCCCTAGATATCTACCCACGTCCATTGCAGGTACAACAGTTTACAGGCCACCATGATTGCTCGTTATTATCCTATCCATGTTTGTATGTGGTTACAGGAACTGCAGGAATGAGATTTAGATGTTTGACTATGTTAGACTTAGTCAGACGTACGAGTGAAGCCTCACTAGTACGGCTAACAAGCTCATACGCACGGTTGATGCTGAGCTAAGTCACAATTACAACCTAAATGAGAAGACATGAGTGAGTGATCACCCGTACGGCTGATGAAGCCAACTCGTACGTGTGATGAATGAATCGTATGGGTGAGTCAACAGCAGGGGTATATAAAGTCTTATGTTCTTCATTTTAGGTTAAGCCTCTCATTTGTTACACACACTCAGATCTAGTGAGCTCCTCCGATTCTCTCTCTCAGTCCAAATCACCCAGGTGGTGAATAATAGCTCTAGGTGTTGATCTAATTACACTTGATTTAGTTGTGGTTTGACTAAATTAATCAAAAAAAAACTTAACCTATTCACTAGAGGGTTTGATTCACTTATTCCGCCATTGTGTGAGTTAAATCTATTGATTTCTAAGTTCCTAGTCATGTTTCATCACCTTCTATTCTTTCCCCCTCAACTCATATTTTAAAGTATTCATCAATATGCTCCATCCAGTTCTGATTCTCAATATACTTCTAACTTTCATATCGGTCATTCTTCTTTTTCATCTACCGCCGGAAGAATCTATTTACTTCTACTATACTCTTGGGTTTATAGTGTTTCTAGTTCTCCCGTGTCTTTATATTGCTATATGCATCGATATCTATAGTTTATAATTTCTGGTTTGTCGTTGGGCTTTATATGTTCCCTTATATTTCAAAGTCTCTGCTTCTGTCTTCTATAATCATTATCATTCACAGTTAATGCTCTCTTTTATTTGCTGCAATTTATACCCCAATTTCTATTTCGGAGTTTTGTCCTTTCGTTTCTTCTTCTTGCGATTAAGCACCGCTTGTAATGGTCCAGAATTCACAGATATGAATTTCGGAATGAACATTGTTAATGTTCTAGGAAGGAAATTGTGATGGCACGATCTTGACTTGTCAAATTACTAGAATACCTTGGAAAAGGCCGAATCATCAAGAAATATTTTCTTGATATTTTAGAGGTTAAATAGAATACAAGAGTCATATAACATGGCACATGATGATGTTATGATCTGTGAATCATCACGTTCCATTTAGAAACTCAGCATGACTTACTGTAATATAATCACATTGATCAAGTGTCATTATATTATACTAATTCATGCTTCAGTTCCCAACACTACTTCAAAATATTCCTATTTTAAACTTGAATGTTTCATAATTTAGAAACTAAAATAGTTTCTTTTATGATGTAATACAGATAGCGCGAAGAGGTAAATGATTTCAAATAAGAAAAATTAAGAAAATATCTTCAGAAATATGGAGGATATTTATAATGAAAGATATGATGATATTTTAGAATTTCTAATATCAGAGGATGATGAAGAATATTGTCCGCAGGGGTTTAGAGTCAGGAGCAAGGTATTCATTAATGACTTCAGTAGGTACTGAATCATTTGGATCCTTTGAAGTCAGGTTCAGTCTTTATAATTTGTCCACAGCCTCCTTCCTACTTTGCTCAATCCGTTTTCCAGTTCCAAAACTTCTCTTTTTCTGCGCTTTGCCAGTACACTTCATCATTATCATCCAGCTTTTACCATTTAAAGTCATTTATAGTTTTTGCTGCTTCATCAGCATTTTTTTTTTTCCATTTTCGGAGAACCAATTCGTAGTTCGGAGTGTTTTTCAGAAACTTCACATTCAAATTAAGTCCAGAAGATAGACGTTATATATACACATATAACTGTTGGCGTAGACATGCTGCGAGATTTCAAAATACTGATTGCTAATTCCCAATGATTCGTATGGCAATTCTCATTACAAGATGCGAATGAGTAAATGATGGGGTTTCAATGAATAATTATAATGACTTTTTGGAGAGGCTAAAGTCAAAGGGTAATGAAGTTGTTGGTACATCTGCTAATAATGTGGTGGAATGTAAAAGGTTCCCTGGTAACGATGGTGTATATCTCAAGGTTATAATAAGGTTAGTCTGACTGAAAATTCGAAGTTGACTTGCTGGAGCTGTGACAAAACTGGCTACTTTGAATAGGAGTCGCAAAGTTATTTTTGCTAATAAATGCCAAAGAATCTGACGCGGATACGTTGTTTAAACTTTTACTTTGGTTTCAAGAGTTTTTCGGGTACATAACTGTGGGTAACATGTGGTTGGATCATCATCTCGATTGCTCATCATTCGAAGTGTCTTCAGAAATTTTCGAAGGGTTTGAACACAGATTGTAATCGTTAACATACATTTGATATTCTAACACAGTTTTGAAGTCAAAATATAGCTTGTGAAAGATGTAAGGATCTAAGAGTGATGATTTTGGTCATATCTCAAGTTAAATTTTGAGATTTCAAAATCAGAATATGTAATTAAATTTTGAATGAGTATGGTTGTTTTGATTTCTATAAAAGAATGTATATTGTTGTGAAAGTAGGGAGTATAATGGATGATTTGCTGAATCAGATTCGAAGAATGTAACATATTAATTGTGAATTTATATATCTCTCGGGTATTACCTACCCGTTAAAAAAAAAAATCACAATTAATATTTTGTACAAAAGAATTTTATTACAGTCTTTATAAAAATATATATATGTATATTTTCTTCAGATGTAACATAGATTTAATGAGTTAATGTTAAATTAAACTCATTTGATTTACGGTTGAAACTAGAATTGAATAATCCCTAAAGGCTTTAAAAAGTACATAACTTTTACGCAGTATTTCTTTAATGACATTGAAATTATGAATCAATACTTCGTTATTTGTTGATGTATGATGTTCGGTTCGTGGAATTCTTGTGAATTTCGCAAAGTACGAATGATGTTATCTGAAAAGTTTCGGGTACATCGATGATGAAAGTGTAAAATCAAATATATACTTGATTTATTATGAATTGGAATTTGTTGAATTGCAACAGAGATTGTAGTTAACGCTGGTTAAGTTGCGGCCGAAGGACGTACATTATTGCATATTTGTAATATGAATTAACCGAGTAGTTAAGATTCACACACAATAGCTTAGCACGGAAAGATTTATTTCAAAATATATATATATATATATATATATATATATATATATATATATATATATATATATATATATATATATACATATACATACATATAATTTCTTTAGAGGGAATGAGTTAATTCTTCATAACTCGTTGATACAATATACACGTTATTGATTCGTAATGATGTCCACAGTGATTCTTGAACTGACGGAGTTTGTGATGTTATCGGTGTTGTTGATTCGGATGTTGACTGTACTGACGATGCTGGTAACGCTGACGGTACTGTTGATGCTGTTGGTAAATCAAGTTTAGCTTGTTAATCACACACCATTTTTGTCAGGGTTTCTACTCTTCCTTCTATCATTTTGGTTTGCTTAACTGATTTATGGTTAGGGCTAGATTAGATAATCTCTAAGACTTTAGAGATTACATAATCGCCGCGGAATGTTTCTCCAATGAAGTTATGAATTAATAATTCGTCAGTTATTGTTGTTGGTACTCCGTGGTATCTATGGTGCGTATGACGTTGATGCTCGTGGGACAGATTGTGAAGTTGAGGTTTACGACGCGGTTGTGGTTGGAGGTGGTAATGGTACTGTTGGCATTGATGATGGTGGTACTAGTTATGCTGCTGATGCAGCTGCTAGTGTTTGTAATCTCTGCACCATATTCTCCAAAGCCACTACCCGAGCGCGAAGCTCGTTGACTTCTTCTATTACACCGGGGTGATTGTCGGTTCGGACGAGCGGATAAATAAAATCTAAAATTTGATGTAATATATAATCGTGACGAGATACTCTGGAAATGAGCGAGAAAATGGTGTTTCGGACAGGTTCTCCGGTAAGTGCTTCAGGTTCTTCGTCAAGAGGGCAATGTGGTGGATGGAAAGGATTACCTTCTTCTTGTCTCCAATGATTGAGGAGGCTACGAACCCATCCCCAATTCATCCAGAATAGGTGATGACTGATTGGTTGATCTATTCCGGTCACACTGCTTTCGGAGCTTGAATGGGATTCCATTTCGGAATCTGAGTGACTTGAACTGATGACGAATTCCATTTCGTACGATTGGATAAAGGATTTTTTTTTTTTTATATGAAATGATTTTGGCTAACGGATGGTATTTTTATTACATAGAATATATATATATATATAGATCAAAAGATTTTGTAGATTACGGAGGACTTTGCGGGATATGTCAGGCAAAGTTTAAAGTAACAGATACGATAAGATATGATTTAGCAGATATGCTAAGATATGAATTTTTGTCTACACACTATTCATGCAATCAATGCAGCAAGACGTGTCTTAGACTAAAAATGATAAGCAGGTAATTTTCTGAGGATGATAAGTAGTTAATTTTCAACACAAAATGATAAGCAAAACTTTTGACATGCAGACATGGTCGAAGTCAAGACTCACTAATGCATCCTATCGACTTATCAGTTAGACACACTAATGCAGACCTGGTTCGCTAAGACCACCGCTCTGATACCAACTGAAAGGACCCGTTCATATACATTATAAACGATTCACAATAGTTGATTACATTGCGAGGTATTTGACCTCTATATGATACATTTTACAAACATTGCATTCGTTTTTAAAATACAAACTTTCTTTACATCGAAAATTGACAGGCATGCATACCATTTCATAATATCCACTATCCAACTATAAATTGATTTAATAATAATCTTTGATGAACTCAATGACTCGAATGCAACATTCTTCGAAATATGCTATGAAAGACTCCAAGTAATATCTTTAAAATGAGCAAATGCACAGCGGAAGATTTCTTTAACACCTGAGAATAAACATGCTTTAAAGTGTCAACCAAAAGGTTGGTGAGTTCATTAGTTTATCATAATCATTTATTTCCATCATTTTAATAGACCACAAGAATTTCATTTCCAGTTCTCATAAATATACGTCCCATGCATAGAGACAAAAATAATCATTTATATGGTGAACACCTGGTAACCGACATTAACTAGATACATATAAGAATATCCCCTATCATTCCGGGATCCTCCTTCGGACATGATATAAATTTCGAAGTACTAAAGCATCCGGTACTTTGGATGGGGTTTGTTAGGCCCAATAGATCTATCTTTAGGATTCGCGTCAATTAGGGTGTCTGTTCCCTAATTCTTAGATTACCATACTTTAATAAAAAGGGGCATATTCGATTTCGATAATTCAACCATAGAATGTAGTTTCAATTACTTGTGTCTATTTTGTCAAACATTTATAAAAGCGCATGTATTCTCAGTCCAAAAAATATAAAGGGTAAAAAGACAAATGAAACTCACCATACTGTATTTCATAGTAAAAATACATATAACGTCATTGAACAAGTGCAAGGTTGGCCTCGGATTCACGAACCTAAATTAATTATATATATTTATGTGTTGGTCAATATTTGTCTAACAAATTAGGTCAAGTCATAGTGTACCACAATCCTAATGCTCGAGACTAATATGCAAAAGTCAACAAAAGTAAATTTGACTCAAAATAATTTCCAAAAATCTATACATGATTAATATATAGTTTAAATATCGTCGTTTTATATTTTTAAATATTTTTAAAAAGATTTATTAGAGTAAATAATATAATTTATTTATTAATAAATAAAATTTTATATTAAATTTATATAATAAAATATACTTTTATATATATTAAGTAATAAAATTTATAGGCCAGGTTCATTTAATATCATAAAGATAATATGATAGGTATTATTAAAGTAAGTTATTACACGTAGTAAAATATGTTTGTATCACATATTTATTTGATAAAATAATATCTATAATGATAGTAAGTAAAAGTTGTATTATTTTGTAATAATAATTATTATTATAAAAATATCAATATTTATAATTACTAAGATGACATTATGATAAAACGATAATTCTAATTATGATAACTTTAATATTTACGATAATTTTTAATATTATCTTTAAAATAATAATTCTATTTAAAATAATAATAATAATAATATTTTATAATAACAATGACATTTCTATTAAAATGATAATTTTTGTTAAAATGATAGTTTTAATACTAACGATACTTTTAATAATAATAGTAATGATAAAAATAATAAGAACGATAATTTTATCTAAATCAATATCTTATAATATTTTAATTTCATCATGATACTCTTACTCATTATTTCCTAATCGTTTCGTTTAATAGCTTTTAATCGTCTTTTATATCGTGTTCATAATAATGATAATAATAGTAATCAAAATAATTAGGTGTTACAAATATTTGTTTTAATTACACTAATATTAATAATGATAGTTACTATAACATTATTAACGATAATACTAATAATTATCTTAATGATAATATAGTAATAATAATAATAACAATAACAATAACCATTTTTAAATAATGATATATATATATTAATAATGATAATAATAATAATACTAATAATAATAATAATAATAATAATAATTGGATAATAATAATAATACTAATTATAACTTTAACGATAATAACGATAGTAATAATAAAAAAATAACAATTTTTAATGATAAATCCCTTTTATTGATAAAGATAATAATAATGATAATAATAAGATAAAACTAGAACGACGATAATAATAATCATTTTTAATAAAAATATTGAAAATTCAATTGATTATAACTTCTAATCCGTTCATCGAAACCATTCGATATCTAAAGGAAAAGTTCTTAATTTTTCGCTAGCTTTCCAAGGACATGCATATCTTATACCTTATCTCAACCGCAAGTGTAACTAATTCAAGATTCAACCTAACCTGTCTAAGGGCAATATCAAAAGTACAAGCATGCATAATCCTAAATACTCGAGCATTAGTCAGGGATACACTATTAGTATGTAAAAGTTAAATTATGAGTACTCACGTATCAATATTGAGATTCAATATTGCAGGAAAGGTACGTAGACGCAATGGAAATGATAAACACTATATTGACCTCACGAGCATACCCATGAACCATACTCAATCACCTCCATAGCTATAACCCATAATTTCCTTAATCCTATCCTACTCGAAAAACAATTTCGAAATCACTCGGACAGCACTCCGTCGTAATATTTTATGTATACTAATAATATCTTGAAATAATACGGAGTAAATATATTTATGTAAATCGATTGAGAGAGTTTAGAGAAAAATATTTTCAAGTTTCTATGAAATAATGAAACCTAATGAATTCTATTAATAATAGATTTTTGAATTATTAAAGTGAATTATTAAAGTATGAATTATTAAAGTGAATTATTAAAGTATGAATTATTAAAGTGAATTATTAAAGTATGAATTATTAAAGTGAATTATTAAAGTATGAATTATTAAAGTGAATTATTAAAGTTAAAGTAAAGTAAAAATAAAGTAGAGGTAAAGTTTAAGTATAGTAAAAGTATAAAACTATGTACGTATAATACGCGTATAAATATATATAATATTAATTTAAATCGTTTAATAAAATAAAATATAAATATCGTTATCTTTATCATACTAGTTAAGTAATGAGTTGTCAAAAGTGGTTCTAGATATTTATAAAAGTTATATACGTTTTAATAATAAAGTTCTTTTTAAACTGAAAACGTTTTTGTACGTTTGAAACTAAATAGATCAATCGAGTCTTTATGAGATTCAATATTCCACTATCCTTTGTCTAGTTCTCAATGAATGACAATTTGTTCTTATTTATAAATCACTTTACCATTTTCCGAATATTGTTAAAATGAAAAGATTTCTCAAATCAACGTGGGCCTTTCAACAGAGACTTGTAATCATAATTCAATATATCTGATAATTCAATCATTTGATCTTATCTTCTAATTCCATTGATAAACATTTTGAAACAGATACAATCATATAAAGTATTTAATCTAATATTTTGTTTACGTTTCAAGTTATAATATATATACACATATACATATATAATCATATTCGTTTAATGGTTCGTGAATCGTTGGAACTTGGTCGAGGTTGAATGAATGTATGAACATAGTTTAAAATTCTTGAAATTTAACTTAACTAATATTGCTTAACGTGTCGGAAACATATAAAGATTAAAGTTTAAATTTGGTTGGAAATTTCCGGGTTGTCACATATAATCGATATGAACGGGACATTTCATTCTCAATTTAATAATTTGTGCAAGAAACTTTGCAAATGCCATATTATGGCTTGATAACACACAAACATGAGACCATCCGCTAGATGCGTCTATTAGAACCATGAAATATCAAAATAGTCCACATGATGGATGAATTAGACCATATATATAACCTTGAATTCTTTCAAGAAACATTGATGATTCTTTCTCAATATTCTTTTCATTAATCACCATATGTGCTTTTCATTAATCACCATATGTGCTTTTCATTAATCACCATATGCGCTTTTCATCATATATCCTTTTTACCATATGCGCTTTTAATCATATGTACTGTGCTTTTCATCATATGCACTTTTCATCATATGCGCTTTTAATCATATGCGCTGTGCTTTTCATCATATGCGCTTTTCATCATATGCACTTTTTATCATATGCGCTTTTAATCATATATCCTTTTCACCATATGCGCTTTTAATCATATGCGTTGTGCTTTTCATCATATGCACTTTTCATCGTATGCGCTTTTAATCATATGCGCTGCGCTTTTCATCATATGCGCTTTTTGGTGCTACATAGATATTTCTCATTTCCGGTTATCATTGACTGATAATCATATCCATTATGATATATATCAGAGAAACTTAACAAATTTCTCTTTGATTTGGGAGAAAACAAGGTATTGTTTATCAGAAAATTCATACCATTTGGTAATATGAATTTTTGCCTTTTCCGTTCCTTATATCAAGTTTGCAAGACCTGATATAGTATTTATAATTCCTTCATTTGATTTAAATCAATGAAATATTTCTTAGATTTGATCATAGTGTGTATGTTACTACTATCTGCAATACATAGGTCTTTACCATTTAATTGATGTTGTATTTCAGCAGGATTCATACTAAAACTTCAAATAAGATAAGCAAATAATGAGTTATATTTCAGCAAGATAATCAAATTATATTACCTGCAAAAAAGTTACAATCTGAAGTACATAAAAGATAACACTTAATAAACATATGCGTTGTGGTCTAAAACTATTTATTTATGAGTGATACATAACAAGCTAAGCATCTTAGAAAATTCAAACCATTCAAGTCTCAAGGTAGCTCAGGGTTTATTTAATCAAGATTTTTCAACAGATTCACCCTCGTTTTCTTTTCTTTTGGGACTTATTTGTAGAGCTAAACAAGATGTTCATGTATTCAAGAAATACTAGACTGATGATCCACGTTACCAGATTATTAATAAGAATCTCCGAGATTCTTATAAGAGCGTCTACTAACATCTTCAATTTTATTTTTTCATGGATCACCATTATTTCTTGGAAATTAATATCGTATCTATTTTTGAGTATTTTCCATAATACACTTGGATCTTCGATCATATAATATGTAGATTCTAAGGACTCGTCAATATGTTTGCTAAGAAAAATATTTGCTATTGCTTTCTCTTATTCGGAACAATTGTTATTTTCATTCAGGGTTTCTAAAATACCGATTGATTCGAGATGTTTTTCTACATTCATAAACCATGTTAAGTAGTTGTTCCCACTTGATTCTAAAGGAGCAAATTTAAGCCTTTTCAAATTCGACATTTTCTATTATCAAAAGATGAACAACATAAATCATAATCATAATCAACTTCTATTCATAGACAAATAATAAAATGAAATTAGGATCATTTTAAATTCATAAGCAGCAAACAACAGAATAATGGCATGATTACAAATGATAAAACCACAAGAGCAGGATAGAATATAGGTTCACCCCGTGGTATATTAGCAACAATGATGATAGTTAGTATGACCAATAAAATAGGAAAAATCATCCTTGTGTGAATCATCTTTACAAAAAACTTTTTGAGAGTGGTAATCTGAGAAAATGAAGATTGATTTGTGAAAAATGTGAAAACGAAGATGTTTATTTTATATTTGAAAAATATAGTCGTTGTAACGTCGTCAGTTGACGTTAACAACCGTTATGTATATATGACCGTTGTAACGTCGTTAGTTGACGTTAACGACTGTTATGTGCTCGTTGTATTAATAATAATTTTAATAAAAAAATTTATTAGTACAAATACGATTACTATAAATACATTTAGTATAAATACGAAGATTAAGAGAATAAACATATTATGCATAAATAATAAATTTTAAGAATAAACATTAGTATGCATGAAATAAATAATGATTAATTGCATAAGTAATCATAAATGTTAGATAACATAAATATAAATGTTAGTGAAGTTAAGAGTTAGATTACAGAAATATAATTCAGGCGGTATAACCGACCGTATATAACTTAAATAACATAAATATAAATGTTAGTGAAGTTAATAAAAGTTAGATTACAGAAATATAATTTTACCTATGATGATAATAATATTTACCTTACTAATAAATAATAGAAGATATCGTTAAAGAATTTCTTACCTTGATTAGTGACTTGTGCTTGCTTAGATAAACCTTGATTATACGGAGCACTTCGTGCTGATAACGTGTTGTAATTTTAATTATTATTAATAATTATTATTATGGCCTATACAAAAGTAAGACTTATTTACTAATATGCATGAACAAAACATGAGAATAAATAGAGAATTTTGATTATGAAATTCTGGTGCAACTTACAAGCTTACATTAATGTAGTATTTATACTAAAAATTGGTCATCCATATTTGACATTTCAACATCCATTTATGACTTTATGTATATTTATAGGGGGATGATTCTAACACACCCTTTTTTGATCCTCACACACCTATTTTAACCTTTTACTCTTCTAATAATACTCCATTTCTTTAAATTGGTGTGTGAGGATCAAAAAAGTGTGTGTGAGAATCATCCCCCATATTTATATTATATTATAACAATTATTTAATTATCATTCTCAAACACTATAAATTAATTATATACATTTACAAAATGCAATAATTAAAAAAAATATTTTCAAAAAGTGATCCCAAATACCCTCGATCATATAATTGGCGTGTTTGGTGCCTTACATATATTTCTTATGCCAATAATCGATCAAAGCTCTGATTTCGTAAATAGATTTAACTAGTTGTTGAACCCTCGCTTCGCGCCGGGGGTTCAGTTTTCAATGTATTTTATTGCGTTTAGTTTGTAAAATTATCTCGTGGCTAAAGAATGATGTCGTTGAAGCGCAACTCGAGTCGAACTAAAATGTATAACCCGTGAAAAATTTAAATGTTATTTTAAATTAACAATATATGTCCATCTCCGCGTTTAGCTATGTAATTATCGACTTTTAAAAATTTAACGTAAAATCAACGTGTATGAAAAGTACCCCAAATATTTAGTGTTTTTTAAAAAGTGTCCGTTTTGCATATAGTTAGTGACATTGCGTTCCTAAAATTATTTCGAGTTTAACGATGGTGTCGAAAAAATTTAACTCGTTGTGAGCGAGAAGATATGACCCGTTGAATATTTGGGTGGAGTTTATTTAAGATATTTTTATGAAAATAGTTATTTGACATTTTACCCCCCTGTTTGGGGGCTGATTTGAATATTTGAAAAAAGTGTGGGGGTCTTTGTTGGTGTAGTAAAATTTAATTAGAATTAAAAAAAAAGGTGAAAGGACGAAAATGCCTTTAGTTACTATTAAGACAAAATTTCATTCCTCGTCCCTGAACTTTACATCGATTTTGACTCCCTGTCCTTTTTCTTTTTTTTGTGCATTCCTCGTCCCTAAACTATCAAAAGAGTACATCCCTCGTCCCCCGTCTACTTTCTGTCAAAACCTGCCGTTACCCCTTATCACGTGCATGTCATGTGAGGGTATTTTAGTCTTTTTGATGTTTTCTTCCCCAAACTGATCTTCTTTCTCAAATAAAATATACTACTACTAAAACACATAGTACAAGTACTCGATTCATCTTCATCTTTATCTTCAAGCTACATATGAACAAATCCAAATACAAATACAAACACACTCAAATCCAAACCACATTAAACGATTAAATATAATAAATTTACAAATATTCCATTAAAAATATCAGCTCTCTAGGCCATTTCATTTTTCATATTAAAATGATGAATCTGACCATATCTCATTTTTCATATCAGCTCTCTGTAAATTAACATAAGAACCCAAAAAGAAAAAAAAATTAATTCTAAACGTTTAACTAAATCAAATTCAAAATGAGAGCCAAACATCACCATCATCAAATTCACTAACCATATCTCATTTCCTGTCGGGTCAAGTAGTCCTTTGTCTTCTCGCTCAACTTTTTCGGTGGTCAACAACACCGATCAAACGAGCAGATCTACTCAAATCGCCATTAGATATGCTCTTACTCAAACTAGCAGATCTACTTGAATTGTGTAGATCTAACAGGAGACCTCATGAGACCGAGAAAGGTTCAAAGAAGAAGGTCATGAGTGATGAAGAAGCTGAAGAGTGTAAGAAGAAAGCCAAGAGAAAGTGAGAGTATGAGGTGCTTATCCTTCTCCCTTTGATTTTATATAGTAATACATAAAAAGAAAAAAATTAAGAAAATAAGATGAATCTAATTTGACTACTTCTGGAAGCTGGGGGTATGAAGCTTGTGAATCTGGCTTTCTTATTTGGATTTGTTTTGTTTTGATGATTTAATTTCGATTTTGAATATGATGATAATGATAGATATTGGTGGATTATATGGAGAATGACAAAATTAGGATTTTGCAGAATGAATTAGGGCAAGTAGAGAAGTAAAAAAGAGAAGGGATAAGACGAAGTGACAAAAATACCCTCACATGACATGCACGTGATAAGAGGTAACGGCAGGTTTTGACAGAACGTAGACGGGGGACGAGGGATGTACTCTTTTGATAGTTTAGGGACGAGAAATGCACAAAAAAAAGAAAAAGGACAAAGAGTCAAAATCGATGTAAAGTTCAGGGACGAGGAATGAAATTTTGTCTACTATTAACCAGTTTTGTCTATTAGATAGTATAGTAGTAATTTGTTTATTCATCGTTTATTTTGATTCAACTAGTCTAAATTTAAAATTTATAAAATAAAATGATACTATGAATTTTGTGTGTTATTTAATTGTATGATGATGTTGTAAACATTTGATGAACATAATCGACACCCTATATCAATTCAATGTAAACATTATACAAAACACGTAATTTATTTTATCATTTTCCATTTGTATCATAATCAAGATTGCAAATAACACTAACATAAGTTTGTAAATATAACTGCTACATATTACGAACCTTTCCGAACTTAAACATCAAAATGAAATATTTTTTGACTTGGGACCTTTTCACAATAAGTATGCTTATTACATGTTGAAACCCTCACAATTTTATATTTTCATGTATAACTGGGTATCCTGACTCGCTTTGCTGGTCGACTAAACACAAGGCGCTTGACTGCTTTACGAACATTTCAGAGTCATTGCAGGTGAACCTAGCTCACCCTTATGATATAGTTTTTTAATTTTGTAGATTCGAACCAAGACCATTAATTTATGATTTAAAGGTCCTGAATGAAGTTGGTTTTGAATGACAATAGCTTGTATAATAATCATTTTGAATGAATAATATGAATGATATAAAATTATTAAATTAATATGTTTAATAGATAGAAAACAATAGTTGTTTAATAAATAATTTTTATATTAACCTCAAGGGTAGCTTGGTGGTAAGATGTTTGAAAAGTTTCAAAGGGATCCATGTTCAATCCCCACTTGTTACACGTTGGGAGGCTTGCCTTTCAAAAAAAAAAAATTGATATTACCTAACATTTAGGTTTTTAAAAGTTAAGAGAGTTTTTCAAATGAATTGTTCTATTCAACAATAAATTTTTACCCATTCAACATCGTATGTCATTTAGAAGTTAGAAACAAACGCACTGAGCAATGAATGATGTATCATTCAACGTGAACCATTACTTTAAAGATGTAATCATACACATCAATAGTTACCCATGTTAGCTAAAATTATTTTACAGTAGTATGTTATGCTTAATACTAGGGGCGTAAATGAGTTGAGCTACTTGAGAGCTACTCGAGCTCGACTTGTTAAAAGCTCGATTCGAGCTAAGCCTAAACGAGCTCGAGTCCGAGCTTAAACATATTATGAAACTCGTTTAGTAAATGATTCGAGCCGTGAACACGAGCTCAAATGTTTTTAATGAAAACGCCGAATTCTTTCATCTCTGCATATTGAACCAAACTTTTCTTCCTTTTTTGTTGATTTTTTATTTTTAAGCAACGTACTAGAAATGTTGCGAGAATGAAAAAGAGAAACGTTAATCGGTTCGCTCTCCGATAAAAATGCAGATGATTTCGTAACCGTCATGTAAAATAAATTTTTTACTACGTTAGAATCTCTTTAACAACAAAAAAGTAATTTCCCACACCGACCTTACCCTCATCGCAAACTAACCCCAATCCCAACGCGCTTCACATACCAAACAATAACCTGCAAATACAACATCGTCCCCAATTAGTAAAATAAACCCCTAATAAACCTAGATTTAAAGTTAGGGTTTTGTCCCAACGCTCTAATTCATTATATCTAAGCGCATTAGTACCTCAAAACCTTAGCGTTTCGTTTCAATGTCCAAACGGAAATTCGGATTCGAAGGCTTCGGTATCAATAAACAATCCACATATAGTTTCGAACGCCTTGAACAACCGCAACGTCTCTACGTTCCTCCGTCATCACGCGGCGGTAGCCACGACCATTACGAAGACACCGATTTAGATAACATCGATTATGAAGATCCTAATCACAACGCCACCAATGACGGCGGTGAGGTCGCAGCTGACGACGGTGAAATTGATCCGTTGGATGCGTTTATGGAAGGAATACATGAGGAGATGAGGGCCGCTCCACCGCCGAAAGCGAAGGAAAAAGCGGATAGGTATAGAGATGATGAAGAAGATGATCCGATGGAGAGTTTTTTGAGAGCGAAGAAGGATGTAGGGTTGACGTTGGCGTCTGATGCGTTACATGCTGGTTATAATTCGGATGAAGAGGTTTATGCTGCTGCTAAAGCGGTTGATGCTGGATTGTTGGAGTATGATTCGGATGATAATCCTATTGTTCTTGATAAGAAGAAGATTGAGCCTATTGCTGCTTTGGATCATAGTTCGATTGATTACGAACCGTTTAATAAGGATTTTTATGAAGAAAAACCGTCTATATCAGGTATGTAAAGATTATAATTCTGTCTATTGTTACTATTTTATAATTACTTGCCCTGGTTTTATATCATTCACAGACTTCCTATAGTTATAAGTTGATAAGAAACTTAGGATGTAGCTGAATGATTATGTAAACTCAAAGTACTCTTAACCAGCAGGAACATTGAAGTAGAGCTGCATATCTTGAACTAGTTGGTGTAGGATAAGAATTAGTCTAAAATTATTTGTAAAACAGTGAAACCCTAGATTTTGGCTTGAATATGCTAACTCTCTAATTTATTGATAAGCAATCTATAAATACAATCCTTTTAGTAAATGTAATTTAAAATTGTCTTAAAATTGTGACCAACATTAATTTTTTTAAGAAACCTAGATATAAAAGGCTAGGACATATCGTTTACAGCTTTCGAGCCTCCTTGTTGTCGTTGTTTGTAACGTTGTTGTTTGTATCTCGTTCGTTCTTTTCCTTTTCCGAGAAAAGGATTCGTCATATAGTATTCGTTTTTCGCCAAAAACAAGGAGACCAGGACATATCTATGGATCATTTCGTGTATATTGATTCTTGATCTCTAACTCAATATTACGCAGCCATCAAAGTTGGTAACTCATGATTTGTGTAACGACCCGACCAAAACCGTTATTGACGGCGCCGTTAACTTAGGTCCCGTTGCGTGGTCGTAGTCCCTATATGAGACTCGTTTGACCAAAATTATGTCGCATTCATTTGAAAGGTACAAGACTTGCAAGTTTAGTTTACAAAACCGTTCGACAACAAGTCTAAGTTTACAAAAGTCATAAAGTACAAATGAAATAACTTGCGACATAATTAGTTTAAAAACACAGTTGCTATAAATAGCGTAAGTATGTAAACAAAAGTTTGAATCCAAAAGTGCTATCCCTAGCGTATGCATGCATGGTTGACTCCAATCAAGTAATCAAAGAGTGCGGAAGCGTATAACAAATAGCCATGTGAAAACCTGAGAAAACATAGAAGAATCTGTCAACGCAAAAACGTTGGTGAAATCATAGGTTTAGTAAGTATTAAAGGTAAAGTAAGTCGAACCACAAGATTTGCAAAGTTGAAATAATAGTACATTCTAAAAGTTAATATTCACGAGCACCCAATTATCAAAGCTTAACATTCCGTCCGTTGAATACCCCATCAATAGTGCTAGAACAAACACTGATTCTCGAAAATATATTTCATCCGTAGACGGTAGCGAACCGTCAAAGATGAGGGCTGTCAAACCCATATGGCCATATAACATAAGTTCTCGCTTACACCATCTGATGTAACTAATGATAATCGGATTGAGGATTTTCGTTCTAAACTCGTATGTAGAATGTTTGTTTTCCCGTTCTTGTGTTCACTTAGTTCAAAAGAATCGTTTATGTTTTCTCATCCCAAAAGTAAGTTCAAAAGAGTAAAAAGTGGGACTATGATCTCACCTCGAGTGCACGAGTATAAAAGTACTTCACAAAGTAAACGTGTGCATGAAAGTTGCTTAGCCTTGACCTAAACAAGTAAGTTATATCAATTAACCGGTTATGACACAAGGTCGGGTGAAATGTGTTCAATTAGTCCTATGGCTCGTTACGACTCGATTAAATATAGCATGTGAATCAATTTGTCAAGTTTCATACAAGAATCACGTATAAAAGCATGTTAGAACGATTGCATAAAAGTTTGGTTAAGTTTGACTAAAAGTCAAACTTGGTCAAAGTCAACGAAAAAAAGTCAACACGTTCGGGTCGGGTCCCGGACTATTTTTCTATGCTAGTTATTCATATACAAGTATATTAGAACAAGTTTCATGTGAATCGGAGGTCGATAGCTAGTCAAACATTTCGCGTGAAATGTGCCAAATGAAGCAGAATCTGGCCAGGCTAATCCGCGCGCCGCGCGGGGATGGGGCGCGCCGCGCCACCATCTGGGCAGACACTTTTCTGTTTTTCAAAGTATGCACGAACCAAAACATTTTCCAACCCAACTCTTGACCCGCAAACACTTATAATGCCTATCATATATCGTCGAAAAGGTATTTTGACGAGGAATACAACTAACCACTTTTCATCAAGCAAAAACATCAATTACAATAACCGAAAACTCGTCAATTGATCAAGGAAGGTTTATTTTCAAAGTTTCAAGTTCGTAAAACGTATTTTATGATTCGGGAATCCAATTTACACATACGATATGCCGTTTCGAAGGTAATTAAGCATACATTGCATCTAAACACTTACTAATAACATTTCATGGCATTTGAAACATCAAAAGCTTGTTTTAAGTCTATCAAACCCTAACCAAAATCCGCAAAAATCAATATTCATGTTTTTGAAGTTTCCTTAATCAACCTACGCATCAAAACGAAGCTAGTGATACTAGTAACACAATTAAAACATGAACTTTAACAATTAAACAACTTTTAATCATCCAAAATCAAAGATTAAGCTAACCCACTTCAAAAGTTCAAACTAGTTACTCAAATCAACAAATCGAGCAACAAAACATATATTCATATTATACACGAGCCATAGACACTAACTAACACAATTTCAAGTCAAAAACACGAATTTAAAGAAAATTAGTGATTTTAGAAAGTTACCCAAAATGGATGAAATTGGTACCAAATCGAAGAGGATGATGAGAGGATCACGAATATGTAATTTGTTTTGAAGTTTGCTTCCCGATCCGAATTTAGATGATGAATGTTTGAATTGGGTGTTTGTGTGTGTGTTCTTGCTAGAGAGAAAGAGGGAGAGATGGAGGTGATTGAATGGTGAGGAAAGTGGGGAGGTGGTGACTAGTTGCCCCAATTTGGCCAAGTGACGAGATTGGTCCCTCAAGTTTCAAAGCGGGTGCGGTAATTAACCAAACGAATATTTTAAAACGCTCGAGTAAACGGGTGATGTCAAAATTAAATAGCGGGAATATAATGAACGTTACTCACGGAAACTATTAATTTAAATACGAAAGATTATGTTTTAAAAAAAAAAGACGGTGTTAAAATTAAATTTAACGGAAAAAACGCGGGATGTTACATTATCCACGCCTCAAAAGAAATTTCGTCCCGAAATTTAGTTGGAAGTAGTAGTTGTTGAGTCTTACTCGAGATCTTGCGTTGTAAATTCTACGAATAAGTGAAGGTACGTCCTTGAGCATTTCAACGAACTTGAAGGTCGGGGTCGTATGTTGTTTTAAGGTTTGGCTTCACGATTCATGGTTTCAACCGGTCCTCCTAGGAAGTGAGGGTTATCGTCGATAGTGAGTTCATCAAAGGAGATAACAAGTTCTCGTTTCGCAAAACACGTCTTTAAGTTGATACATCGAATGTAGGATAAACGGAGACTCGAAATGAGCCGGAAAATCTAAACGGCTAGCAACGGGTCTAAAACGCCCCAAGATTTCAAAAGGATAAAATATCACGGATTTAGCTTCCTACGTTTTTCCCGAAACGGATTGCACCTTTCCAAGGTGCGACTCTTAACGTGACGCGGTTTCCCACGTTGAATTTGAAATGTTTACGTCTAACATCGGCGTAGCTCTTGGTGACAACGAGTCGTGTTGGGTCTTTCTTGGATATGGATAAGTTTTCTCGGTCGCTCATGCATAATCCCGGTCCCGGTGAATTGGTCATCGTTTACTTGGTTCGTCAAAGGAGAATGGCGTTTCCGGTCACATGTGGTTTCAAAAGGTGTGACGTTAAAACTCGAATGAAGATCATTGTAGTACGAGGATTCGGTTAAAGGAAAATACTTTTCTCAAGTAAATTTGAAGTTGGTAATACAAATTCGTATTATGGTTTTCAAGACTTAAATCGTATGTTTGTTCGGTCCGTCGGGTTGTGGATGGTACGCGGTACTCATGTCTAAACGCGGTCCCGAGGCTTTTTGTAAGGTACTCCAAAATCTAGAAGTGAAACGAGGATCTCGATCCGAAACGGGGTACATTTCCTTAAGGCATATCAAACAAGTTTGCTAGGAATTGAAAACGTTAGCTAGGACAAGTTTCTCAAGAAAATTCGCGTCGCGGAAGATTTATCGGTTTCCAAAAACGTTCGTCGGAACTATTCACCCTCGAGGTGAATACTAGTATAACGTGGAGAGTCCCTCCCTCCATTGAGAGTTTAGAATAAAGATTTCCTGAACCGGAAGTACGAGTGTGATGCAAGAGAAGTTTCCGCCCCGATGTGAGCATAACGAGTAAATTGTAGTTAGTCAATAAGACTGCGCGAGGACGAGCTAGTATACCCGTGCGACATACGGTTGAAGTCGAATGGAATCGGTAATTCATTCGGAAGCATAAATATAATTTGACAATAATTGAAGGTGTGTCCCCGGTATGGTTGTTATAAATATTCTCGGAGTTTTCGGATGTCCAAACCTGAAAAGATGAAGTCATGTACATGGCACATGGTGGTGTTTAGGTTGATCGAGTCTAACCACCATCACGTGTCACTAGAACTTTGGTATGTCTTACCGTAATATAACCACGTTGATCGAGTGTCGTTATATTACGCTAACTCATACCTCCATCCCCACATCACTCTATAGATTCAAGTTCGTGTCATCGCGAAAATCTAAAATGAACAAAATGTAACGACGTCTCAAACGTGACTCGTATTAAATCGAAAGAATTAGTGCAACTATAAAGAAGCGTTCCCCGAGGGAAGTGTATAAATGATTGTTCACGTCAATGTGTTTCGAGTCAGACAATAAGGTATTCAGGTATGAAAAGAGTAACGAGTCATGATAACGAGTAGCACGCAACCGTAGTGGTAAATGTTGATGACGATACTCACCTAGAGTAGTGACAGTGACTTTACAATATTCATGGATAGTAAAATGAGACGGGGGAAATAACAACCAAGGAGTCAGAGTTCCCGAACTAAAGTGGCAGGATACGAGTTCGTATAATGAAGGTTGGGTACCATTAAAAAGTTTTCCTAAGAATGATTCAAGTATAATGCACAAGTAGTCAAGTAAGTGCTATCTATAGCAAATGTATGTCAGAATGCAAATGCTAACTATCCGGTTGTAGTCTAGACTCACTAATGCGTCCTAACGACTCTGTTAGACACACTAATGCACGTCCTAGTTCCCTACAACCAACGCTCTGATACCACTTGTAACGACCCGACCAAAACCGTTATTGACGGCGCCGTTAACTTAGGTCCCGTTGCGTGGTCGTAGTCCCTATATGAGACTCGTTTGACCAAAATTATGTCGCATTCATTTGAAAGGTACAAGACTTGCAAGTTTAGTTTACAAAACCGTTCGACAACAAGTCTAAGTTTACAAAAGTCATAAAGTACAAATGAAATAACTTGCGACATAATTAGTTTAAAAACACAGTTGCTATAAATAGCGTAAGTATGTAAACAAAAGTTTGAATCCAAAAGTGCTATCCCTAGCGTATGCATGCATGGTTGACTCCAATCAAGTAATCAAAGAGTGCGGAAGCGTATAACAAATAGCCATGTGAAAACCTGAGAAAACATAGAAGAATCTGTCAACGCAAAAACGTTGGTGAAATCATAGGTTTAGTAAGTATTAAAGGTAAAGTAAGTCGAACCACAAGATTTGCAAAGTTGAAATAATAGTACATTCTAAAAGTTAATATTCACGAGCACCCAATTATCAAAGCTTAACATTCCGTCCGTTGAATACCCCATCAATAGTGCTAGAACAAACACTGATTCTCGAAAATATATTTCATCCGTAGACGGTAGCGAACCGTCAAAGATGAGGGCTGTCAAACCCATATGGCCATATAACATAAGTTCTCGCTTACACCATCTGATGTAACTAATGATAATCGGATTGAGGATTTTCGTTCTAAACTCGTATGTAGAATGTTTGTTTTCCCGTTCTTGTGTTCACTTAGTTCAAAAGAATCGTTTATGTTTTCTCATCCCAAAAGTAAGTTCAAAAGAGTAAAAAGTGGGACTATGATCTCACCTCGAGTGCACGAGTATAAAAGTACTTCACAAAGTAAACGTGTGCATGAAAGTTGCTTAGCCTTGACCTAAACAAGTAAGTTATATCAATTAACCGGTTACGACACAAGGTCGGGTGAAATGTGTTCAATTAGTCCTATGGCTCGTTACGACTCGATTAAATATAGCATGTGAATCAATTTGTCAAGTTTCATACAAGAATCACGTATAAAAGCATGTTAGAACGATTGCATAAAAGTTTGGTTAAGTTTGACTAAAAGTCAAACTTGGTCAAAGTCAACGAAAAAAGTCAACACGTTCGGGTCGGGTCCCGGACTATTTTTCTATGCTAGTTATTCATATACAAGTATATTAGAACAAGTTTCATGTGAATCGGAGGTCGATAGCTAGTCAAACATTTCGCGTGAAATGTGCCAAATGAAGCAGAATCTGGCCAGGCTAATCCGCGCGCCGCGCGGGGATGGGGCGCGCCGCGCCACCATCTGGGCAGACACTTTTCTGTTTTTCAAAGTATGCACTAACCAAAACATTTTCCAACCCAACTCTTGACCCGCAAACACTTATAATGCCTATCATATATCGTCGAAAAGGTATTTTGACGAGGAATACAACTAACCACTTTTCATCAAGCAAAAACATCAATTACAATAACCGAAAACTCGTCAATTGATCAAGGAAGGTTTATTTTCAAAGTTTCAAGTTCGTAAAACGTATTTTATGATTCGGGAATCCAATTTACACATACGATATGCCGTTTCGAAGGTAATTAAGCATACATTGCATCTAAACACTTACTAATAACATTTCATGGCATTTGAAACATCAAAAGCTTGTTTTAAGTCTATCAAACCCTAACCAAAATCCGCAAAAATCAATATTCATGTTTTTGAAGTTTCCTTAATCAACCTACGCATCAAAACGAAGCTAGTGATACTAGTAACACAATTAAAACATGAACTTTAACAATTAAACAACTTTTAATCATCCAAAATCAAAGATTAAGCTAACCCACTTCAAAAGTTCAAACTAGTTACTCAAATCAACAAATCGAGCAACAAAACATATATTCATATTATACACGAGCC
Source organism: Rutidosis leptorrhynchoides (assembly GCF_046630445.1). Lineage (NCBI taxonomy): Eukaryota > Viridiplantae > Streptophyta > Magnoliopsida > Asterales > Asteraceae > Rutidosis > Rutidosis leptorrhynchoides. Next base: position 486,809,407 of record NC_092333.1, read on the forward strand.
ATAGACACTAACTAACACAATTTCAAGTCAAAAACACGAATTTAAAGAAAATTAGTGATTTTAGAAAGTTACCCAAAATGGATGAAATTGGTACCAAATCGAAGAGGATGATGAGAGGATCACGAATATGTAATTTGTTTTGAAGTTTGCTTCCCGATCCGAATTTAGATGATGAATGTTTGAATTGGGTGTTTGTGTGTGTGTTCTTGCTAGAGAGAAAGAGGGAGAGATGGAGGTGATTGAATGGTGAGGAAAGTGGGGAGGTGGTGACTAGTTGTCCCAATTTGGCCAAGTGACGAGATTGGTCCCTCAAGTTTCAAAGCGGGTGCGGTAATTAACCAAACGAATATTTTAAAACGCTCGAGTAAACGGGTGATGTCAAAATTAAATAGCGGGAATATAATGAACGTTACTCACGGAAACTATTAATTTAAATACGAAAGATTATGTTTTAAAAAAAAAAGACGGTGTTAAAATTAAATTTAACGGAAAAAAACGCGGGATGTTACAATTTGGGAAGTCTTTTTCATGGTGTGAATCATATAATTCACTTCTAAACTTATTTTGTTTAGTTTGCTGTAAATATCTGCCAAATAGATTTTAATGGAAGGAGGGTGCTTATATTAGTATAATCCTGACCCAACAGTAGATTTACAAAGTAGCTGGACTTGCCTAATAGTCTAAATTTTAACATGAACTTGTGATGAGAATCAGCCATTTGCTTACCTTTATTGTTTTTTCACGTATATTTTTACCATCTCTTGCTACATCAGTCACATTATAATTGGTTTGTTCATGATCCATGCCAGGTATGAGTGAGGAGGAAGTTGCTGAATATCGGAAGAGTTTGGCCATTCGTGTTTCAGGCTTTGATGTTCCAAGGCCAATTAAGACATTTGCAGAAGCTGGATTTTCTGTTGAGTTAATGAAAGCTATAGCTAGACAAGGTTATGAAAAGCCTACTCCAATACAGTGCCAGTCTTTGCCTATTATATTGTCTGGGAGTGACATCATTGGCATTGCAAAAACTGGTTCTGGGAAGACTGCTGCGTTTGTTCTTCCTATGATTGTACATATTATGGATCAACCTGAACTGGCTAAAGAAGAAGGCCCCATTGGAGTAGTCTGTGCACCCACAAGAGAACTGGCTCATCAAATATATCTCGAAGGCAAGAAATTCGCAAAAGTGTATGGTATTCGTGTGTCAGCAGTTTATGGTGGAATGTCTAAACTTGAACAGTTTAAAGAACTCAAGTCAGGCTGCGAGATAGTTGTTGCAACACCTGGGAGATTAATAGACATGCTTAAAATGAAGGCACTTAATATGACAAGAGCTACTTACTTGGTCCTTGATGAGGCTGACCGGATGTTTGACCTTGGATTTGAACCTCAGATAAGGTCCATTGTGGGCCAGATCAGGCCAGATCGCCAAACACTGCTCTTTTCAGCAACCATGCCTCGCAAAATCGAGAAGCTTGCTAGGGAGATACTGACTGACCCAGTAAGAGTTACAGTTGGAGAGATAGGAATGGCAAATGAGGATATTACTCAAGAAGTTCAAGTACTTGTTTCTGATACAGAGAAATTGAATTGGCTGCTTGAAAAGTTACCAGGACTGATTGATAATGGGGATGTGTTGGTTTTTGCATCAAAAAAGGCAACGGTGGATGAGATAGAAAGCCAATTATCTCAAAAGGGGTTTAAAGTTGCTGCACTTCATGGTGACAAAGACCAGTCATCTCGTATGGAGACATTGCAAAAGTTTAAAGCTGGAATATATCACGTCCTTGTTGCTACTGATGTTGCTGCTCGTGGTCTTGACATTAAATCAATTAAATCAGTGGTTAATTATGATATTGCTAGAGATATGGATATGCATGTGCATAGAATTGGGAGAACAGGCCGTGCTGGAGACAAAGATGGGACTGCGTTCACTCTCATTACACATAAGGAGGCTCGTTTTGCTGGTGAGTTGGTAAACAGTTTGGTTGCTGCTGGTCAAAATGTGTCACCGGAGCTTATGGACCTTGCTATGAAGGTAACCTTTCTATATTAATACTGCATAGATTTTTTTAATATTGTTTTTTCTTTGTTTCCCGTTAAAAGAAGGATGCATGTGAACATTCTCATTTGTTTGTTATTAAGTGCATAATTTTAGAATAACATGTAAGCTATTTTCTTTGGAGTTCGTATACATAATGTGATGCAAGGTCTGACCCTTGCTCATGTCCTTATTGGACCCGCTAACTTTTGTACTTTTTTTAAGTATAAATGCAGTCATGTTTCAAGTTCGAAATATTTTAGCATAGAAATAGAAAGTAGTAGTTCGAAATATTCTCCATTCAAACCTTCAGTCAGACCTGTTTGGTTAAACTAAGCAATCCAAACTCTTGAGGTAAAAGAATTTTATTCTGTTTCCAAAAAAACAACTTTCACACTTGAGCTTTTTTTGGGCAATTGGAACTACCTAAAAGATAGTTATTTAATCCTAAATCTAAGAAAACAATCATGCATGAGATACGTTTTTGAAACAAAATATGAACAAGATCTCTAGAGTTGTCCAAAACTAATCAGGTAGAAAGCTCTTGATATTTTCACATTGCCCCTCAAGCTTCTTAGACTAATAAAGTGGCGTTTGGGTGCTTCTAGGTGATAGTACGACATGAGGCGGTGCCTAGGCTCCAAGCGATATGAGGTGGTGTCTTGGGCCTTGTGATTGTAGGGTTTTTTTTAACCATATTGGTCATGCCTTTTTACTAAACTTAGATAGGCAAATTTTTTAGGCCCAATATTCATTATCATCTTAACTTTCTAACGCAACTAAATTGAATAACGGCTCTAAAATGTTAAACCCCATACGGCAGCTTTCGTTCCCAATATTCAAAACACCAAGTTGAAGCAAAAAACAACAAATTGGAGCCAAACTAAAGCCGTGTTATGTTCTAATTTAACTTCCAGTCAGCAATTTGAGATGTGTATTTATTAGGTAGATCCGTTATGAAGAAGAAATTTGGAAGTGCTTTATGCATTATAGGAGTTCTATTTACTTGAGGTTCTCGCCTTAGCGCCTAGTGCCTCGGCCTTCATGTCCTTAGTGCCTCAAATCAACTTTCACCTGTTTCAATCAAGCTGATGGGCAAGTATTATTGGTTTGAAACTTTGTGATGAGTTCATGGTATGCAACAATATCCTCCAAAGGGAGCATATACCCACTCTTCTTTGATTTTCTTGTTATTTGTGTTTGTTCTGTTGAATCGTGCTCTAACGGGTTGTGTACTTGTGTGTATGTTAATTGCTAATTTCATAACTGAATAGTCCCATTGGTCCACTCAATGTAATCTTGAAGTCCTTTATGTGATTTTTTTAACTCATTACTTAGTTACCTTTCTGCGCCAGGCTTAGTTTCTGCACTTGGGCTGCTACTTTTACCTAATTTATAAATATGTTGCATATTGGCATATTGCTAAGAAGTGTATGTGGACCCGGAATCTATAAGGATTAAGGAACTTATCTTAATCTCTGTTGCTAGGCTTCATGGATAAGTTCTGACTTGGACTCCCTCTTGACGATCACCTTCTTTTTTGAACATTAAGCCTTGAAGTGACGGCACACTTGAAATTCTGATTGCAATATATGTTTTTAGTAAAACCAACGTTCTCCTATAGTCATATGTGGCTATGTGCATTTCATTTTCATGTATATTACCATTCTCCCTTAGATAATACCTTTTAATTAAGTGTTTGGAGTAATGATCTCATTGCCAAGAAACTTTGTTTGGGATAGTAGCATACTATCATCTCAAATGGTACAATGAAATTGATGATACAATTGTATTTTGGTACCCTCTTAGGTTCCTTTTCTTATATCTGCGGGTTTCAGGAAGTCAGAAGGTCGTACCTTTTTCTCAAGTCTACTTCAGCATGTCATATATGGTGACTTCTTGTGTGAAGATAAATATGTGAGATGTGATTTTTCGTCGAAAATATGACATTTAAATTAGGAAAGGCATGACATACTCTATTTGGCCTTTTTAACAAGAAATTTCTAGACTGCCTTGATTTAGAAATAGAAGAGGCAAACCACTGAACTAGGTGTTTTTGGCCTATAGATGATGCACAGTATCACTGAATAATGGAGTATATCGTTTTCTATTGCTACTTTAAACAGTTATGGAAAAATCTAAGATATACGTACACAAAAAGATATTCTTCATAAGAAAAAGAAAGAACTTGGCTAATATGGATGATGTAAGGATCTTGTTGTAAGAAAGAAAGGTAGTTTAGAAGTAGATGTCTTCATTCATTCTTGACATCATCTTTTAAAGTGAAGAAAATTGCTTTGTTGCAATGAAGCTGAGTCATCTTCCACAATATAAGGGTCAGAAAAATTTTCCCCAGAATCTTTTTCTTAAGCTATGTTACCATGCTGCAGTAGAGAATTATATGCATTTAGGAATAGGAAGATTATTAATGTTGAACGACCGTTAATCAAGGAGAAAATCCTGTGCTTTTGAGACAACTGGGCACACTTTTTGTTTTCTTATTATTTCTACATTTTTTTTTTTTTCATTCAGTATTGTCTTCTTATACAACGAAATATAATTATGTGACATTTTACTTGTTCTGTGCTACAAATCTACAATAGTTTGGTGCATTATATATGATAACATAAACATTACCTGTCCATCATGTGCACCTCAAGATCCTCGAAAATTCATAGATATTACATGGTAACTTTGACATTACCTGTCCAACGTATTCGTATGTAAATCAAGGTCTTCCACAAGTTTATAGAAATTTCATTGGTGAAACAGATTCATTACCGGTCAGCCGTATGTATACTAGGATCCTCAAAATCAAAGAAATTACATGGTAACAGAAACATTATATGCTCATTGTATGTATATCAAGATCCCCAGAAATTAATATAAATCAAATCACATGGTAATAGAAACATTACTGTCCATCGTATATATATCAAGATCATCGAAAAATTCAGAGATATTATATCAAATGACGTTTTACTTTGCTATTTTTTATAGGATGGAAGATATAGATCCAAACGAGATGCGAGAAAGGGCGGTATGTATATTTTATCATTTCAAGTTTTAAACTTCTATTACATTCTTTATGATTTATTACAAAATGTGCATCTTTATGTTGTGATTGCAGTCCCGAAACTTATTTTGCTAGTATTTCATGGAATATGACATCTAAGCTTAATTTTGAAGTTACTTTTTTCACTAACTTGTTATATCATTGTGTATATATATGTGTGTGTGCAGGTGGGAAAAGGGCAAAAGGGAGAGGAGGTGGCAACCGAGGTGTGCGTGGTGTGGATTTTGGTTTGGGTATCGGTTACAACACAGAACCCAAAAGTACCCCCTCAGCTGCTCCCCCTGGTCGTAGTTCAGCTGTTAACTCACTTAGGACGGGAGTAATGGCACAGTTTAAAAGCAGCTTTGTTGCTGCATCATCATCAAGTTCTCAAAATCAGGGTTCAAATAACCTAAACAAGAAGATGGTTCTACCCGGTTTTGTTGCCGGTGGCTCGATAGGTGGAGATACACGAGTGACTCCTACTCAGTACAGCTCATCAAGTTTGACTACTACGACACCTGGAAATATTGCTAATCAGAACAGTTCTGAGAGGTAATTTTCGTGATTGAAACTTGAATTCATTCAGAAATTGTTTTTGGTCTGAGAAATGCAACATTTGCAGAATGTTTACCAAATGATGATGGACCAAGTAACTTATTATTTTCTTTGTCTTCATTTAAATGGTCCACATGATTCGGTAATTGTTTTTTACATTTCTGCTACTCTAGCATTTATGTTTGGGTTATGTTAGAGGTGGCAGTATGGACGAGTTGATGATGTGTCAAAGAAGGTCATATGGGTCGGGTTGACCTTACACTTCTGTCATCTGTGTATATTATTGATATCAGTGTGTTAACGATAATTACATAACCATAATCATCATTATTATTGTGCTCATTAGCATGCAAGTCTTTGAATAAGAATGATTTAGGATAATGTCTGCTCTAAATGGACTAAAGCTTGACTATCTACTCGGTTAGCCATTTCCTTTATTTGACCCGTATGAGATAATCTAGCATTTATAGGTAAATGGGTCATAACTTAACTGCTGTTATTATTAGCTTATATGATTCATCAAGGGCTTAGGGCTGTCATATTGACTGCTTCTGTTTTATGCACAGATCAAGAGACCGTCCAAGAGAAAGGAAGAGGCCTTCTGGTTGGGACCGCTGAACTCGGAGTGTGTGATAAGCTTGTATGTTATGTGACTAACACCTTATTTAGTTTATCAAGTCATTGTTTTGGTTCTACATATGTAGTTGTAACTTGCAACTTTATTTAATTACAATCGAGATTGGCGTGCGAATTATTTCCGACATTCTTGGTTGTTCACTTATACAGGTAATGACATGGTAGTTAGTTGAAGGTCCTTTATAATGGTATTATTTGAATTAATTTTCTGTCAAATATAACACATTTAATATTCTGTTCCATACATATAATTTTTATCAAATATCACACAATACAAATAGCAGTATTTTTAGTTAAAGTTGAAAAATATATACTTTTAAAGTCAATCTGTTATCTTTTATAGCTAATAAGATTGGTGGAAGGGGTTTTGGACCAATTTATCTAGAGAATAGTGATTGCATCTTTGTTTATTCTGAGGTGTTTTTACTTTACACTTTTATCTTGTCATGTATGGTTTTGTGATAGTTGTCAAGCAACTCTCATGAAAAAGATGGAGGTGAACCGTGAACCACAATGAGAAATATACTTGTCCCATTAGGATGCATATAACGGAGCAACCAACTTCCTTCAAATTCTCTCATAATGCGTTCTCTCATAATGTGTTTTACGCTGTTGAAAGCTGAATTCACATGTAAAAGTGATACTATGAATTTGTCAATGAAAAAGCACAATATATGCATTACAATTTCCTAATCACGTTAAGCTTTGTGAATGTTGTATTGAAGCAGAAAAGTTGCTGTTAGTACGTCAATACTTTGTAAATGTTGTATTAAAGCAAAAAAAGTTGTTGCTAGTACATCAACACTTAGGAAATGACGGTATTGTTTGTTCTCTTTCTAGCAAATACGGCGTTTAATTTTCTGATTCGTTTAGTTCAAGACGTGTGAAGACGTGGGCGTTTGGATGTCTCAATAGCCCATGTTGTTTGTTTTGACTAATAGCCAATATTGTGCGTTTAGAATTTGTACCAATTGTAACTCTTTTAGATCGTCAGATCTACTTAATTGAATTTAAATTTCTACTTTTTGCTTCAAAGGGTAAAATATTACTGTATGTTATTCAATATAGATTGTATCATAATCACTTTATTCTAACTGGCCTGCAACAAGAAAAAAGTGGAGTGAAATAGCTCAGGACTTCCTTCATAAGAAATAAAGGTTCAATGTAGTTCATTGTGACTTGAAGACAACCAATGTGCTTGTTGGAAGGATCTTAACCGTAAGATAATAAATTTTGGTTAAAAGAAGATATTGAGTTAAATCGATTATTGATTGAGTGGTAAAAACCTCAGTTGGTTGTGGGTATGTATACTTGAAAAAATAGGTGCATGTTCATTGTTTTTTAAAACCTCAGTTGGTTGTGGGATGAGGAATATGCCACATTTTGATTTGTATGTTTTCTTTAAAATAAACTTATGTCTAATATTACGTGTTGTCTGAATACATCGCATATTATTTATCAAAGAGTGTAATTTTAGCGATTTAATCATTTAAATGGTCCACATGATTCGGTAATTGTTTTTTACATTTCTGCCACACTAGCATTTATGTTTGAGTTATGTTAGAGGTGGCAGTATGGACGAGTTGATGATGTGTCAAAGAAGGTCATATGGGTCGGGTTGACCTTACACTTCTGTCATCTGTGTATATTATTGATATCAGTGTGTTAACGATGGTTACATAACCATAATCATCATTATTATTGTGCTCATTAGCATGCAAGTCTTTGAATACGAATGATTTAGGATAATGTCTGCTCTAAATGGACTAAAGCTTGACTATCTACTCGGTTAGCCATTTCCTTTATTTTACCCGTATGAGATAATCTAGCATTTATAGGCAAATGGGTCATAACTTAACTGCTGTTATTATTAGCTTATATGATTCATTTGTTGGAGGTTTTAATAAAACTTTTCGTGTAGGGTAAAAATAATCGATAGCCGGATAAATCACTGAATCGTGGTATCACTTTTCGAAAGTAATTATTCGACCCTTATTGCCTGGGTTACACGAATATCACTTTGGGATAAGACAGAGATTAGTTCTTGTTATTGGCAGTAAACAAGAACTCTTTTGCATAAGAGTATTAAGGTGTTTGTGTGTGTTTATTCTCATGAATGATAATCCATATTTATAGGCACACAAAAACAAGTATTATTCCACGATGGAGATGTTTCACCTACTCCACGATGGAGATGTTTCACTAACTCCACGATGGAGATGTTTCACCTACTCTACGATGGAGATGTTTCACCAACTTTTTAACAGCAAAAGTGGGTGCAAGAATAATACTTCCGTAATCACTCAAATTTGTGATGATGGAAAATCACTTTCGGATCCGGGTAATCTATCAGTTAATGGGTGTACACTCCGTACCTCCTAACCCATTTGCAAGTGTAGATTAAATCTCTCAATTACACTAAATTTCCAACAATCCTCCCCAATTTAGTGCAATTCGTTTCATAAGAATTAAACAAATTAAAACAAAAACTCATGCATAAATGAAAATATCTTGAAGATTGAATTTTCACCTTAGTACATTACACATTCCAAATATTCGAGAATTGTGGTGTTCTAAGAATTGAACCCTTCAACCCATTTGAATAACTGAAAATAATATACACATAAGTTTTCAAATACTCTAAAGCTATCCTGACACTTTACAAGCCATGTGTCCATATCCTTTCATGAATGTATCTAAAACAAAAGTCCAAGCTTTGTTAAAGCGGCAAAACTTCACATTCACATAGGTACTTCATTTCAGTCATGCACCTGCTCATGCACTTTTTCAAATGAACTATTAAGAAGCTAGACTTCAACCTCACCTTCAGCAAGTCCGAGTACATACCTTACCTTGGGACCACCGAGGCATTGCCTGAGTGGTACCAAGTCTCTGGGCTGTGAGTCCGCATTCTCTCATCGCGATTGGTGCTGGTTTGATTCCAAGGGGGGAGGTTTACCGCATATTATGTATACACAGTCATCATATGGTGCTGTGGTCCCTACGACTTTGCTACTGGCAGGTGTAGGTATATAATAAAATCGATCCGGTTCACGTAAGTGCGAAGATTCGAGAGCGGGTTCCTTCTAGTGTGTGTGGGAGACTATCTAACTAGCCGTTCAAAAAAAAAAAAAAAAAAAAAATACCTTACCTTGGGATGATATAAAATTTATGTACTCCAAATTTCTAAGTATAAGCCTTCCACATTGAATTCAGCTTCTGATTTTCATCAGAGGGGAATTGGGTATCTTATAATTAGAAATTTATGTGGACTTTAAACTCATCTCCATAGCAGACTTGTCAACCAAGTCTCTTGCCAATCCCTTCATCAAGTGATCAGCTAAATTCTGTTGTGACCTCACGAACACTATAGAAATCACCCCATTCATGATAAGCTCACGAATCATGCTATGTCTGACACCTAAGTGTCTAGACTTTCCATTGTACATCTGGCTATAAGCCTTTCCCAATGTCGCAGCACTATCACAATGAATAGACATGAGTGCTATAGGTTTAGGCCATAATGGTATCTCATGGATCAAGTTTCTAAGCCATTCTGCTTCTTTACCAGCAGCAGCTAAAGCAACAAACTCAGATTTCATCGTTGAGTTAGTAATACATGTCTGCTTCTTAGAAGCTCATGAAATAGCACCTCCCCCAAGCAAGAACACCCAACCACTCATTGAAGAATGATCTTAAATATTGGTTATCCAACTCGCATCAGAATATCCTTCTATTACCGAAGGAAACCCATTGTAAGATAAACTATAGTCCATAATTTTCTTCAAGTACTTCAGTACCCGCCTGATTGCTTGCCAGTGATGAGTACTAGGATTACTAGTATATCTACTCAGTTTTCCTACTGCAAAATCAATATCCGGCCTTGTACAAGTCATGGCGTACATCAAACAGCCAATCACCTGAGAATACTCAAGTTGTGATACAGCTTCACCTTGATTAGGCATAAACTTCTCACTTGGATCCACAGGGGTACTCACATGAGTACATTCAAAGCAATTGAACTTTTTCAACACCTTCTCAATATAATGAGATTGACAAATCGAAATTCCTTTGCTTTCACGTTTGATCCTAATGCCAAGGATAACGTCAGCATCCCCCATATCTTTCATGGAGAATTTTGATGACAAAAATTCTATTGTTAAATCAACATGACTTTGGTCAGTCCCAAAGATTAACATGTCATCAACATATAGACAAATTATAACTCCTTTACCAGAATCATCAAATTTACTATATACACATTTATCTGCTTGGTTTAATTTAAAACCACTAGATAAAACCACTTTATCAAACTTCTGATGTCATTGCTTAGGTGCTTGTTTCAAACCATATAAGGACTTCACAAGTTTGCACACCTTGCCTTCATTTCCTGGCATGACAAAGCCCTGAGGTTGGTTCTTATAAACCTCCTCATCCAAATCACCATTCAAGAATGCTGTCTTCACATCCATCTGGTGAATAACCAGATTATGAATTGTAGCCAAAGCAATCAGCAGTCTAATAGTAGTGATACGTGCCACAGGAGCATAAGTATCAAAATAGTCAATTCCAGACTTTTGTCTAAAGCCTTGAATGACTAACCTTGCCTTGAACTTTCAATAGTTCCATCCACCTTCATCTTCTTTTTGAAGATCCATTTGCAACCCAAAGGTTTAAAACCAGGAGGTAGATCAGCTAACACCCAAGTGTTATTGCCCATGATGGAATCCATCTCATCATTAATTGCCTCTTTCCAGAATGTAACATCTTGAGACCTCATTGCTTCATCATATGTTTTGGGATCATCATCAACATTGAAACAATACGAATATTGGGTAGAAACATCATCCCTGGAACCTTCAACTAAGTATAGTTGAAAATCTGGTCCAAATGATTTAGGTTTCCTTTCTCTTTTGCTTTTCCGAAGCTCAAGTGACTGATCAACAGCCTTTTCAGAGACTTCATCATTACATCCTTGTTGATTCCATTGTTACTTGGAATCATATTCTTTGGTCTATGTATAGATGAAAATCTATTTTCATCAAAGATTGCATCCCTTGAATCAATCACAGAATTGATTGAGACAAACTCATTAGGCTCTATTACATAGAACCTATATGCCTTGGAATGTTCAACATATCCAACAAATATGCAATCTATACCTCTTTCACCTAAACTTTTCTTCTTGGGATCAGGCAGTCTTACGACCGCCCTACAACCCCATACCTGAAGATAATTCAAGTTAGGTTTCCTTTTATTCCAAAGTTCATAAGGTGTAATCCTGTTTCTTTTGTTAGGAACTCTATTAAGCAAATAACAAGCTGTTAACATAGCTTCCCTCCAAAATCCTTCACTTAAACCCGAATAGGATAACATGGAATTAACCATTTCCTTGAGGACCCTATTCTTCCTTTCAGATATACCATTTTGTTGTGGAGTATAAGGAGCAGTGGTCTCATGGATAATACCAACGGATTGAAAATACGATTGGTCAATGTATTCACCTCCCCTATCCGTTCTGAGTCTTTTAATCAAAGCCTTTTGTGGTAATTCTACTTCAATTTTAAATATTTTAAATTTATCTAATGCTTCATCCTTAGTATGTAACAAATAAACGTAGCAAAACCTAGAAGCATCATCAATAAAAGTCACAAAATATTTCTTGTTCCCTAAAGTAGGAGTAGCATGCAAATCACATAAATCACTATGTATTAATTCCTTCCAAAATTTCAGTATCACGATGTACATTTTGAAATGGTTTCTTAGTGATCTTTGTTAACATACACGTTTTACACTTTTCATTGTTCATGTCAAAGGCCGGTATTAATCCATCTTTAGACATATCTTGCATTCTTTTAAAGTGTACATGTCCTAGTCTAGCATGCCAAAGTGTAGAATTATTTATGCTAGAAGTAGATATAAAAGCAAAATTAACATTCAAGTGATTAATGTTAAGTCTAAACATTCTATTGCATAAATAACCAAAACCAACAAACATACCATGTTTTGACAAAACAAACCTATCATATTCAATCACTTGTTTATAACCACAACAATTTAACACACTACTGGAAACCAAATTTTTCCTTATTTGTGGTACATGTAAAACATCAAACAAACAAACAGTTTTTCCAGAACTAAAACACAAATCCACACTTCCACGTCCATGAACAGAGGTTGTTGACTCATTTTCCATATGAAGAATTGATCTATCAGTCACGAACTCGTAAGTCTTGAACCAAAATCTATCCTTGCATACGTGGGTGGTAGCTCCCGAGTCAACCCACCAAGCGACATCATCATCATGCACAAAATAAGCCTCAGATATATATGAAACATAATAATTCTTATTTGAATTGTTAAATATATTCTGACCTTTTGAGTTGTGGTTGTTTAAACCATTTCCCTGTGACGACCCGGAAATTTCCGACCAAATTTAAACTTAATCTTTATATGATTTCGACACGATAAGCAAAGTCTGTAATGTTGAGTCTCAAAATTTTTGAACTGTGTTCAAGTATTCAATTACCCTTCGACTGTTTCCGGCGATTCACGAACAATTAATTGTAAATAGATATATATGTATTTAAAATATATATATGCATATATATATATAATAATAATTCAAAATATAATATTATATTATTTAGTTATTAGAAATAATTTTGTAAAAATAAAATAATATAAGATAATAAAATCTATTATTAAAATAAATTTATATATATATATATATATATATATATATATATATATATATATATATATAGAATATAAATATTGAATGATTGTAATAACCATTAGTCATTTCGATTGATATTAAACAAGTAAGATGCGAGCTCGCGAGTGTATTAAAACAAATAATGGACGAACCTTTTTAATCACATTTTTCTACACACTTATTGACTAAAATAAATAAATATATTTTTCGATGTGCTTTTATCCGCCACTGATTAACAAAGGAACACGAAATCTAGTCCGGGAGTGAAATCCAAATTAATAATTCATGGTTGCTAATTTATCGCACGTTTTATTAAATAATTATATTATATTACTCTTTGAAATACTGTGTTTAAATGATTGAATTGAATTTACTGTGTTTGATTGGCTATATTATTTATATTGCACGATTTCAAATTCAATTATGTTTATATACTGTTTTCTTTTGATTCTAATGTGTTAAGATATTAATTGTGTTACTATTTATGATTGATAAATTTTAATTTTTGTGTTACTGTGTTTGTTTGTTTTCTATCCACTATCTAAACCATATATGATTAGATTTACACATACACGCATACAAATTAATCACACACTATAACAAGCCACATGTTTCTTTTGCTTTCTGTCTATTACACAAGAAACCAATTATCCATCCACACTTACATTTTTTTTCTTCCTTCTTTGTATAATTGACACAACAAATGAATCACCTTTACCATCCTCTTCATTAAACCGTGAGCACCATCATACACCAAACTCATATCACCACCTCCGGCCATCTTTCACCACCACTCTCTCCTCTATATCTCACTTATGTCCGAGAACCATCATCGGGATGCTACAGCCGCTATTTAACTTGTAAGTGTTACCATTTTCATCTCTTGTTCCTGTAATCCATTTGGTCAAAGAACCATTGCCCAAACCCATCTATTTTGCCTTCTGTTCGATAACAAACACCTCGACTTCTATCAAACACCAATCATTGCCACTACAACACCATTAAACCACCTCCTAACATCTCATGTTTCTATTGAAGTTTGACGAGCCAAGTAAAATCCATTTAGTTAAACCATCTTTGCTTCTATAAAACCAAAATCCTACTTGTTATATTTATTGATCAACCAAACCCAAACACAATCGAAAACCGCCTACAACCACCATTTGGTGACTACCATTTGCAGTTGTAAATCACCTCAAACCATCGACTGTTACTGCTTACTGTTCAATTATTCTACTTCGATCATTATTTCTTCTTTCTTATTACCGCTGCGTTTTACTTTTCAAACAACCACCATCAACCCGTTATTAATACTTGTTAACAGTCGAAAATCATCACTTTCTTGCTCCCCATGACCAACGAAACCCATTGGTTTACCTCCTGCTAACTTTCTGGTTCAATTCGACACCATGACCATCTTAGAACAATCCTTTTGATCAACATCTAAGAACCACATCAACCACCACCACAGCTACGCTATTACTTGTATCTGTTTCTATTCGAAATTCCGCCAATTGCTATTATATTTTTTCTTCGTGAATCTGATCAAACCGCCACCTCTTTATTCTTCTTTTCTTCTTTCTTTTCGATCAAGTACTGCTGCAACCTGTCTATTGTAGTTCTCTATTCGGCTGTAGCATCATTACGCTACAAAACCTGTTAAACGTTGTTGTCTTTCTGTTACTGCACGTCTTGTTTCCTCTTTTTTTTTATATGGCCGACAGGAAAATATGATAACACCACTTGTTGGACTTTATATTGATTGAGATGTTGGGCCATAATAAACGTACATGGTTGGCTATTTAGTGGTAATATAAAAAGAAAAATAAATTGCAACTTGCCTCTTGGTGTTTGTGTATATTTTTTTTTTTGCCGAAACCCTATTGTACCATATATATAATTTCAACTGGATCATTTAATCTCCTGCTGGATTGGGCTACTAGTGGACCAGTTAGATTCAAAATGGACTTACATATTTGGACTGTTTCATTGGACCAGTTAGTATTATCATTATCATTAATAAGAATTATTATTATTAATATATCATTATTGATAATATTAAAATATTTTAATGAAACACATAAGTTATAAAATGATATCACTAGTAAATACGTATATAAATCTGTTTGATTACAATTAGAGATGTTAATATATATACTTGATATAGGTTCGTGATTTCGAGGCCAACCCTGCATTATTCAGTTTCGTCATATGTATTTTTACTACAAAATACAGTATAGTGAGTTTCATTTGCTCCATTTTTAAATGCTTTTGCAATATATATTTTTGGATTGAGAATACATGCGATGCTTTTATAAATGTTTTACGAAATAGACACAAGTAATCGAAACTACATTCTATGGTTGAATTGTTATACCGGATATCGCCCTTTTTGAACTTGGTAGCCTAAGAATTGGTGTTTATTATAATTGCCACCAATTGACGCGAATCCTAAAGATAGATCTATGGTCCTTGACAAGCCCCAGTCAGAGAATTTGAACTGCTTTAGTACTTCGATGTTTATATGTTTGGGGATATTCTAGATGCATTTTGTTAATGTCGGTTACCAGGTGTTCAATCCATATGAATGATTTTTAAACACTTGCGAGTGTATGATTATTGAATAAAGGAAATCTTGTGGTCTATTAAAATAATGGAAATGATTGATTATAATAAACTAATGAACTCACCAACCTTTTAGTTGACACTTGAAAGCATGTTTATTCTCAGGTTTGAAAGAAATCTTCCGCTGTGCATTTGTTCATTTTAGAGATATTACTTGGTGTCATTCATAACATATTTCAAAAAACGTTGCATTCGAGTCGTTGAGTTCATCAAGATTATTATTAAGACAATTATAGTTGGATATTTTATGAAATGGTATGCATGCCGTCAACTTTAGATGAAATGAAAGTTTGTATTTTAAAAACGAATGCAATATTTGTAAAATGTATCATATAGAGGTCAAGTACCTCACGATGTAACCAAATGTAATGTATTCGTCCAGATGGATTAGGACGGGTCTCTACAGGTGGTATCAGAGCGGTGGTCTTAGTGAACCAGGTCTTGCATTAGTGTGTCTAACTGATAGTTGTTTAGACGCATTAGTGAGTCTGGACTTCGACCGTGTCTGCATGTCAAAAGTTTTGCTTATCATTTAGTGTCGAAAATTACCTACTTATCTTCCTTAGGAAATTACCTGCTTATCATTCTTAGTCTAGACATATCTTACTGCATTGATTGCCTGAATAGTGTATAGACAAAATTCATATCTTAGCGTATCTGCTAATTTATATCTTAGCGTATCTATTACGGTAAACTTTGCCTGATATCTTTCGTAAATTTCTTCGTAATTTAAGATCCTGGTACTATATATATATATATATATATATATATATATATATATATATATATATATATATATATATATATATATATATATATATACACACATTATGCATTGAGAATACCATCCAACTATCATTTGCTGTCACTAAACTTTTCATACCAAAAATCTTTTCTGTGATCGCGTAAGATGGCCTCTACGAATCGACCAAGTTCATCTGACTCCGAAGATAGCGTGATGGGAGCGCACCAACCGATTAACTACCGTGATTACTGGAGAAAATGGGGGTGGGTTCGCGACATACTCACCTTATGGAGAAGGGAAGAAGGTACTCCATATCATGAGCCGAATCTACCGCCTAACATCGGAGTACTCGATCCACTCACCGGTGAACCAGTTCGCAACACCGTTTATACCCTTTTTGCGAGGATTTTTTGTCTTGAGGCTACCATTAACGGAACTAGAGGAGATATCCAACCTCTACCTCACACCAATAACCAACCGGGGTTAGTAGAAGAAGTTAAAGAACTCCGAGCTCGAGTGTTAACCTTAGAGAGAACGGTACACAATTTACAAGCACCAGCAGTATCATCAACACCAGTAACAGCACCAACCTCAGCACCAATAGCACTTGTACCACCGACAGCAACATCCACATCACCAGCCTCGACATCACCATCTGTACCGCGAGCATAATCTTCGTTCTACCTATCGATCTCTCTACTTTATCTTTGTTCTACATATCAACCTACATCGATTATCTTCGTTCTGCATGGCGATTATGTAATCTCTAAAGTCTTAAAGATTATATATTCTCGTTCTAACGGTAAATCAAATAAGATTAATATTTTATTGAGTCATTAAATCCATGATTACATCTGAAGAAGATATATATGTAAGTATATTTTCATAAAGATTGTAATTAAAAATTCTTCTGTACAAATTATTAATGATGAGAATATTTTAACGGGTAGGTAATACCCTAGAAATATTTAGATCTCACATTAACATGTTACTCTGTACATTCTTCAATTCCGATTCAACAGTCATTTACTATTCTATATACAACCACAGATATACGTATCTGTTCATCGCAGAATAACCATTTTCATTCAAATTCAATTTCATATACAAATTTTTGCCGATCAGAATCCAAGTCAAGATTTGACAAGTGGCATAAGGAAGAAAATAATGAATAAAATAAAATTGATTAGAAACCAATTAATTAACTATGTAATTTTTTTCATCATCTTCTAATCTTAAATATTAAAATTTTAAGATTATATATCGGACTGTTGGACTACTAACATTGGATTACTAACATTGGACAATTACAACGTATTAAAATATTGATTATAACATATGAAACTAAACATTTCTTCAAGTTTGACACTTGATTTAATCTTGCACATCCTTTGTAACTTGATTTCATCTTAAATATCCTTCGTATCTTGACGATTACAATCAGCGTTTAATCATCTAAAAACACAATTCTCCTGAAACCACCTCGGATTGATAACCGACGATTCAGATATGGCTGCATTAAATGCAGAGGAAACAGTAAAATTGTAGATGGCCTAAATGGCCAAGAGTTTGATGATAAAGAATGGAGTGTTGGGAACGCTCGATAGAAAATTTGGTACTGAAAAACGGATTAAGCGAACCATGAAGGAGACCAAGGACAGATACAAGGACCAAACCCTGTATTCCAAGAATCCAGATAATTATGTATCCGATGAAAACTTTGGAGAATATCTTGCTCCGAAGTCATGTTAAAATCTTGCGAAAAAATTTTCTTCATCAACTTTTGAACATAGAAATTCAAAAATATCATCATAAATATCTTCGATATTTCTGAGAATATTTTCATAGATATTCTTGTTCGAAATTATATACCTCTTCGTGCTATCTGTATTACATCAGATTGAAAACTATTTTAGTTTTCAATATTCTGTAACATCTAAGTATAAATTATGAATGAATTCTGGAGAAGTGTTAAGAATTTGAGCATGAGATAGTATAATATAATGACATTTGGCCAACGTGATTATATTACAGTAAGTCATGCTGAATTTCTAATGGAACAGATAATGGTTCACAGATTATACCATCATCATGTGTCATGTTACATAACTCTTTCATTCTACTTAACCTCTGAACAAATCAAGAAAATATATTCTTGATAGTTCTATCTTCTGTAATTCTGGTAATTTAACAAATCAAATCGTGCTATTACGTTCCTTCCTGCTTAGAACATTTTAATCAATCGAAACTTTATACCTACGAATTCCGGACCATTATTCGCTTGACTTGAAGTCGGGAAGAGGGAACAAAAGCATGAAGCTTCAAAATGTAAGGGAAAATATAAAGACCAACAACCACACATGAATTACAAACTGTGTATATCAATGCGTATAGCAATATAAAGACACAGGAGAATGAAAATACTATAACCCCAAGGTAATAGTAGAAGTGAATAGATTCCTCCAGCGGTAAGTGGAAAAGAAGAATGATAAATGCGATAGTTAGGAAAATATCAAGAATCAGAACTGGATGGAGCATGTCCACAATATTTTTGGAAGTATGAATGGGGAAGAAAGTATAGGAATGGTGGAAAATAATGTAACGGAAGAGGTTCATTTATATTGGAAATATCAGACAGAACAATCGAGACAGATGACCGCATTTAATCAAAGAGGTCTTAATTTCCTTATTCATCGAAGAATCAGATCTTATTCAGATTTCAAAGATTTCTTTAAATTCCTTGAATTCTGGAAAATTCAACCGTGACTATGTCAGAAGTTATGATAAAACTTTATATTCACATTTCACTATTTTGTGACAGCTTCACTCGTACGCTTCAGATAATCGAATTGTTTTATCTATATTAATCAATAATGATAAAACTCTATTTATCAACTCATATTCGTCATGAAAACATCTTTATTGTTAGCCATGACAACCACACTCAAATTTCGGGACGAAATTTCTTTAACGGGTAGGTACTGTGACGATCCAGAAATTTCCGACCAAATTTAAACTTAATCTTTATATGATTTCGACACGATAAGAAAAGTCTGTAATGTTGAGTCTCAAAATTTTTGAACTGTGTTCAAGTATTCAATTACCCTTCGACTGTTTTCGACGATTCACGAACAATTAATTGGAAATAGATATATATGTATTTAAAATATATATATATACATATACATATACATATATATATATATATATATATATATATATATATATATATATATATATATAATAATAATTTGAAATATAATATTATATTATTTAGTTATTAGAAATAATTTTGTAAAGATAAAATAATATAAGATAATAAAATCTATTATTAAAATAAATTTATATATATATATATATATATACATATATATATATATATATATATAAATAATACATAGAATATAAATATTGAATGATTGTAATAACCATTAGTCATTTCGATTGATATTAAACAAGTAAGATGCGAGCTCGCGAATGTATTAAAACAAATAATGGACGAACCTTTTTAATCACATTTTTCTACACACTTATTGACTAAAATAAATAAATATATTTTTCGATGTGCTTTTATCCGCCACTGATTAACAAAGGAACACGAAATCTAGTCCGGGAGTGAAATCCAAATTAATAATTCATGGTTGCTAATTTATCGCACGTTTTATTAAATAATTATATTATATTACTCTTTGAAATACTGTGTTTAATTGATTGAATTGGATTTACTGTGTTTGATTGGCTATATTATTTATATTGCACAATTCCGAATTCAATTATGTTTATATACTGTTTTCTTTTGATTCTAATGTGTTAAGATATTAATTGTGTTACTATTTATGATTGATAAATTTTAATTTTTGTGTTACTGTGTTTATTTGTTTTCTATCCACTATCTAAACCATATATGATTAGATTTACACATACACGCATACAAATTAATCACACACTATTACAAGCCACATGTTTCTTTTGCTTTCTGTCTATTACACAAGAAACCAATTATCCATCCACACTTACATTTTTTTTCTTCCTTCTTTGTATAATTGACACAACAAATGAATCACCTTTACCATCCTCTTCATTAAATCGTGAGCACCATCATACACCAAACTCATATCACCACCTCCGGCCATCTTTCACCACCACTCTCTCCTCTATATCTCACTTATGTCCGAGAACCATCATCGGGCTGCTACAGCCGCTATTTAACTTGTAAGTGTTACCATTTTCATCTCTTGTTCCTGTAATCCATTTGGTCAAAGAACCATTGCCCAAACCCATCTATTTTGCCTTCTGTTCGATAACAAACACCTCGACTTCTATCAAACACCAATCATTGCCACTACAACACCATTAAGCCACCTCCTAACATCTCATGTTTCTATTGAAGTTTGACGAGCCAAGTAAAATCCATTTAGTTAAACCATCTTTGCTTCTATAAAACCAAAATCCTACTTGTTATATTTATTGATCAACCAAACCCAAATATAATCGAAAACCGCCTACAACCACCATTTGGTGACTTCCGTTTGCAGTTGTAAATCACCTCAAACCATCGACCGTTACTGCTTACTGTTCAATTGTTCTACTTCGATCATTGTTTCTTCTTTCTTATTACCGCTGCGTTTTACTTTTCAAACAACCACCATCAACCCATTATTAATACTTGTTAACAGTCGAAAATCATCACTTTCTTGCTCCCCATAACCAACGAAACCTATTGGTTTACCTCCTGCTAACTTTCTGGTTCAATTCGACACCATGACCATCTTAGAACAATCCTTTTGATCAACATCAAAGAACCACATCAACCACCACCACAGCTACGCTGTTACTTGTATCTGTTTCTATTCGAAATTTCGCCAATTATTATTATATTTTTTTCTTCGTGAATCTGATGAAACCGCCACCTCTTTATTCTTATTTTCTTCTTTCTTTTCGATCAAGTACTGCTGCAACCTGTCTGTTGTAGTTCTCTATTCTGCTGTAGCATCATTATGCTACAAAACCTGTTAAACGTTGCTGTCTTTCTGTTACTGCACGTCTTGTTTCCTCTTTTTTTTTTATATGGCCGACAGGAAAATATGATAACAGCACTTGTTGGACTTTATATTGATTGAGATGTTGGGCCATAATAAACGTACATGGTTGGCTATTTAGTGGTAATATAAAAAGAAAAAGAAACTGCAACTTGCCTCTTGGTGTTTGTGTATATTTTTTTTTGCCGAAACCCTATTGCACCATATATATAATTTCAACTGGATCATTTAATCTCCTGCTGGATTGGGCTGCTAGTGGACCAGTTAGATTCGAAATGGACTTACATATTTGGACTGTTTCATTGGACCAGTTAGTATTATCATTATCATTAATAAGAATTATTATTATTAATATATCATTATTGATAATATTAAAATATTTTAATGAAACACATAAGTTATAAAATGATATCACTAGTAAATACGTATATAAATCTGTTTGATTACAATTAGAGATGTTAATATATATACTTGATATAGGTTCGTGAATCCGAGGCCAATCCTGCATTGTTCAGTTTCGTCATATGTATTTTTACTACAAAATACAGTATAGTGAGTTTCATTTGCTCCCTTTTTAAATGCTTTTGCAATATATATTTTTGAGACTGAGAATACATGCGCTGCTTTTATAAATGTTTTACGAATTAGACACAAGTAATCAAAACTACATTCTATGGTTGAATTGTTATACCGGATATCGCCCTTGTTGAACTTGGTAGCCTAAGAATTGGTATTCATTATAATTACCACCAATTGACGCAAATCCTAAAGATAGATCTATGGGCCTTGACAAGCCCCAGTCAGAGAATTTGAACTGCTTTAGTACTTCGATGTTTATATGTTTGGAGATATTCTAGATGCATTTTGTTAATGTCAGTTACCAGGTGTTCAATCCATATGAATGATTTTTAAACACTTGCGAGTGTATGATTATTGAATAAAGGAAATCTTGTGGTCTATTAAAATAATGGAAATGATTGATTATGATAAACTAATGAACTCACCAATCTTTTGGTTAATACTTGAAAGCATGTTTATTCTCAGGTTTGAAAGAAATCTTCCGCTGTGCATTTGTTCATTTTAGAGATATTACTTGGAGTCATTTATGACATATTTCAAAAAACGTTGCATTTGAGTCGTTGAGTTCATCAAGATTATTATTAAGACAATTATAGTTGGATATTTTATGAAATGGTATGCATGCTGATAATGCTAAAAATGAACATATATTTCATAGCATTATCCCTCAAGAAAGACAAGCTTTTAGTTGCAATTGTTCTATTTACAAGTGATATTCGTTTAAATAATAAAAAGTGAAGACAAAAGAGAGATTCGACAAATTGAAGACGCAAACGACCAAAAAGCTCAAAAGTACAAAATACAATCAAAGTGGTTCCAATTGTTGATAAGAAACGTCTCAAAATTACAAGAGTACAATACGCAAAACGCAAAGTACAAGATATTAAATTATACGCAAGGACGTTCCAAAATCCGGAACCGGGACCAAAGTCAACTCTCAACGCTCGACGCAACGGACTAAAAATTACAAGTCAACTATGCACACGAATATAATATAATATTTAAATAATTCTTAAAATTATTTATATATTATATATATTATTATAAACCGTCGGCAAGCAAAGAAACAAAGTCTTGTGAGCTGGAAAAAGGGGCCATGCGATCGCATGGCCTGGAAGGCAAAAAGCCATGCGATCGCATGGCAGTAGGTGACAGCCCACATTGCTATATATTCGCGTGTTTTGGTTCAATATCCATCATCTTTTTCTCTTCTCATTCATACGTAAAGATATATATATATATATATATATATATATATATATATATATATATATATATATTATATTTTAACTTTAATTTTAATTTTAAATTCTAATAATAAGGGTATGTTAGCGAATGTTGTAAGGGTGTAAGTCGAAATTCTGTCCGTGTAACGCTACGCTATTTTTAATCACTGTAAGTTATGGTTAATGTTATTTTTAAATTAATGTCTCGTAGCTAAGTTATTATTTTGCTTATTTAATGCCGAAGTAATCATGATGTTGGGCTAAAAATATTAAGATTGGGTAATTGGGCTTTGGACCATAATTGGGGTTTGAATAAAAGAACGACACTTGTGGAAATTAGACTATGGGCTATTAATTGGCTTTATATTAACTAAACGACACCTCGTTAATTTAATATATAGACTTATAATTTGACGTATTTATATATAACCACATACGCTTGACTAGGTACGGTGGGCGGGATATCTATAAATACCAATAATTGTTCATTTTACCGGACACGGAACTGGATTAATAGTTAATAGACTTGTTGAAACAGGGGTGGATTACATTCAAGGGTAATTGGTGTAATTGTTAACAAAGTAGTAAAACCTTGGTTTACACGCAGTCGATAACCTGGTGTATTCATTAAACAAAGTATTAAGACCTTGTTACAATTCGAATCCCCAATTAGTTGAAATATTTGACTTCGGGAATAAGAATAATTTGACGAAGACTTTCGCACTTTATGATTATGACTGATGGACTATTATGGACAAATCCGTATGGACATATCGAATAATCCAGGACAAAGGACAATTAACCCATGGGAATAAACTAAAAATCGACACGTCAACCATCATGATTACGGAAGTTTAAATAAGCATAATTCCTTTATTTCATATTTAATTTCCTTTATTTTATATTTAATTGCACTTTTAATTATCACACTTTTATTTATTGTCATTGTATTTAATTGCACTTTTAATTATCGTACTCTTTAATTGTTGTACTTTTTATTTATCGCATTTTTATTTATCGCAATTTCATTATCGTTATTTACTTTACTCTTTAAATTAAGTCTTTTATTTATTTAATATTTTACATTAGATTTTAACTGCGACTAAAGTTTTAAAATCGACAAATCGGTCATTAAACAGTAAAAACCCCCCTTTTATAATAATAATATTACTTATATATATATTTGTATTTTTATAAGTTAAAACTAATATAGCGTTAAGCTTGTTTAATTTTCCCTGTGGAACGAACCGGACTTACTAAAAACTACACTACTGTACGATTAGGTACACTGCCTATAAGTGTTGTAGCAAGATTTAGGTATATCCATTCTATAAATAAATAAATATCTTGTGTAAAATTGTATCATATTTAATATTCTTTCGTTGTTAAAATAATACTATTTCCTAGTACACCTCGCACACATCAAGTATTTTTGGCGCCGCTGCCGGGGAAATTCTTGCTTAAACGCCGGAAGCGCAACGCTATAAAAAAAAGATTTTTATTAATTTTTAGTTTCCTTTTATAAAAATACGCTTTTGTAAAAATACGTTTTAAATATACGAAAATATAAAAAGAAAAACCAAAATATAAATATTTTTAATAGTTTGTTAAATATATATATATATATATATATAAAACTATAAAGTTTCTTTATTTTTATTTTGTAAAAATATAAGTTTTATTTAATTTATATAAATATATTATATATATATAAATCAGAAAACAGAAAAAAAAATAATAAAAATTACCCGAGGCCCGGTACTGTAGCAGCCCGTAACCTGGCCCGAAACCCTAGCTCATGCGATCGCATGAGCTCGAAGGCAAAACTTCATGCGATCGCATGAAGCTGTCTGACACGCCACAGTTAACCCTAATTCAGCATTAATTACGGTGTATTAATTATTATTATTATTAAAACCCTAATTAGGTTATATTTATTTAATTATTTAGTTTAGTTTTTAGTTTTAATTTGTTTTAGTTAGTTTAATTAGTTTAATTAAATTATAAAATTAATAGTTTTATAAAATAAATAATATAAAAATAATATTTTTATAAAATTGTACTTTTTACAACTTTAAGTTTATTTTTATATTTTGTATCTTTTTATTTATTTTTAGCGTAATATTTGTATTTTTCGCTCGTACTTAGTTTTAAACTTAGTATTTTGCCATAGTTATTTTTATTTCTAAATTTTTAGGCTTTGCCGTAAAATCCCTTAAGTGCTTTTTCTTTAGACTAAGATTTAAGTGCTTTAGAATTTTGCGACGCCGTTTTTTAGTACTTTTTAAGTTATTGCCATTTTGGATATAGTATTCCTTTTAAGATTTAATATTTTTAGACGCAACTTTTAATTCTTAGTTTTTAGTTCCTTTTTAAGTATCGACGCGCTACGTTCTTTTTATTATTTTTCGACATTTTTCAACGCGCTCTTTTTCTTTCTTATTTCTTGCCGCTCTAGTTTTTAGGACTTAGATTTTTTTTCTATTTCTTATCTAAAATTTCTTTAAATTTAAACGAAAAATTATTTTAAGCGGTTAAATTGATAGACATCAAAATTTTCTGGTTCGTAGTAATAGTTGGATTTGTACGTGGACCGGGTTATTGGAGCCAAACAGTACTCAATTATATTGAGACCAAACGAATCCTGCCCCTCTGCTGCATCTTTTGGCTATTCGAAACGTGGACAAAATCAGAAAAGTCTATTAATTTGATAACTTATATAATTTTTCTTATTTTTATAACTAATAGGATATTCAGTGAATGCACCGAGCAAAACGTTCACCACTTTTTGTACGTTCACCACCTGTAACTCGATTAAGACATCTAGCAAATATTGTCGCCGTTGATTTTTCTTTAGAATCGTCATCCAGTCAACCAAGTACTCCAATTCAAATTTCCGATAATCCATTTTTTGAACCCGACCTCACAATTGAGAATCCGGAGAATATTCAGGGACAATTCATAGATCCTGAACCATTAATCTTTCCTCCAGAACCACCAATTATTCAAACAGAGATTGTTGAGGAACCAATCATTAAATTAGAATCCTCTAGTGATTCAGATTCAACAAATTCAATCATGGAAAATCTGGAACCTCTAAGTATGGAAGACCGAATGAAAGCTAAAAGCACTGGCCAAGGTCACGTAATTACTCAACCTGACATTAATGCGCCAGATTATGAAATCAAAGGACAAATCCTACACATGGTAACTAATCAATGCCAATTTAGTGGTGCGCCGAAGGAAGATCCAAATGAACATCTTCGTACCTTTAATAGGATCTGTACACTATTTAAAATCCGAGAAGTGGAGGATGAACAGATATATCTCATGTTATTTCCCTGGACTTTAAAGGGAGAAGCCAAAGATTGGTTAGAATCGTTACCTGAAAGGACGATTGATACATGGGACGTTTTAGTTGAAAAATTTCTTAAACAATTCTTTCCGGCATCTAAAGCCGCAAGAAATTGTTACGTTCACACAAAAGCCAAATGAAACTCTATATGAGGCGTGGACAAGATTTGGAAAGTTATTAAGAGGATGTCCGCAACATGGTTTAGACACCTGTCAAATAGTACAAATATTCTACCAAGGATGTGACACCACTACAAGAAAAGACATAGATATAGCAGCTGGTGGTTCAATTATGAAGAAAACCGCAACTGACGCTTACAAAATTATTGATAACACTGCTTCCCACTCACATGAGTGGCACCAAGAAAAAGATATCGTTAGATCATCTAAAGCAGCTAGAGCCGATTCTAGCCATGACTTAGATTCCATTTCCACAAAGATAGATGCTGTCGAGAGACGAATGGAAAAGATGACTAAGGATATTCACTCAATAAGAATTAGTTGTGAGCAGTGTGGAGGACCACATTTGACAAAAGATTGTCTCAGTATTGAACTAACAATGGAACAAAGAGAGAATGTTTCATACATAAACCAAAGGCCTGGAAATAATTATCAGAATAATTATCAACCGCCAAGACCGATCTACAATCAAAACTAGAATTATAACTGAAATATTCCATACAACAACCAACAAGGTCCTAGCAATCAACAAGTATCCAATAATACTTACAACCAGCAAAGACCTAATTTTCAAAACAAACCACCACAAACCGATGATAAAAAGTCAAATTTAGAAGACATGATGTCGAAGCTAGTTGAATCTCAAACGCAGTTTTTCACATCTCAGAAACAAACCAATGAACAAAATGCTCAGGCATTTAGAAATCAACAAGCTTCTATTCAAAATTTGGAACAAGAAGTAAGCAACCTAGCAAGGTTAATAGGTGAAAGAAAACCGGGAAGTCTACCTAGTGATAAAAATGCTAACCCCGGGAATGAAACAGCTAAAGCCATTACGACAAGAAGTGGTATTACACTTAAACCACCTGAAATACCTGTAATTTCTGATGAAGCTATTCCTACTCCACAAGAACCACAATCTGAACAAGATAAGGAAAAAGAACCGGTAGTTGAAAAGGTTAATGAAGATAGCACAGTTAAGGCTAAACCTTATGTTAAACCATACCAACCACCACTTCCTTACCCGAGTAAAATGAGAAAAGATAGACTTGAAGCCGAGCAATCCAAATTCTTGGATATGTTTAAACAGATAAATGTCAATCTTCCTTTCATTGATGTGATTTCAGGAATGCCTAGATATGCTAAATTTTTGAAAGATCTAATCACAAATAGAAAGAAAATGGAAGAACTCTCGGCTGTTACTATGAATGCAAATTGTTCTGCAGTGCTGTTGAATAAGATACCAGAAAAATTATCAGATCCAGGAAGTTTCACAATTCCATGTTTTTTGGGTAGTCTTAGTTCAATAGAAGCATTGGCAGACTTAGGTGCTAGTATAAATTTAATGACGTATTCACTATACGCTAAACTAGACCTTGGAGAATTGAAACCAACACGAATAAGCATACAACTAGCCGATCGATCAGTAAAATATCCTAGAGGGATAATGGAGAACATGCTAGTTAAAGTTGGTACTTTAGTATTTCCAGTAGATTTTGTTATTCTGGACATGGAAGAAGATTCTTGAGTACCTCTCATATTAGGAAGACCATTCTTAAACATGGCCAAAGCAATAATAGACGTGTTCGGTAAGAAACTGACCTTAAGTATAGAGGACGAGAGTGTTACCTTTTCAGTTGATCGAGCAATGCAACAACCACAATCTGCAGATGATACATGTTATTATATTCAAACTATAGATTCACATGCAGAATTGTTAGAAGAATTTCCAGAATTACAAGGAACAGGAGAATGTTCTTTAGGAGAAAGAACTGAACCAATTGATGAAACTGAAATGTTAGCTACACTTATGGCTAATGGATATGAACCAACAACAGAAGAAATTCAAATGCTAAAAGAAGAAGACAGATATCGATATAATCATCGATAGAAGAACCACCGACATTAGAGTTAAAGTCACTTCCAAACCATTTGGAATATGCTTATTTACATGGTGAATCTGAATTACCTTTAATAATATCGTCTTCTCTTACTGAAAATGAAAAATCACAACTCATTTCTGTGCTAAAAGCTCATAAACCAGCCATTGCATGGAAGATTCATGATATTAAAGGAATAAGTCCTTCGTATTGCACACATAAAATCCTTATGGAAGAAGGTCATAAAACGTATGTGCAATGCCAACGAAGACTAAATCCTAATATGCAAGATGTTATTAAGAAAGAAATTATTAAACTGCTTGATGCAGGTTTAATTTATCCAATTTCTGATAGTCCATGGGTAAGCCCAGTTCAATGCATGCCTAAGAAGGCTGGCATGACTGTCATCACTAATGAGAAAAATGAGCTTATTCCTACTAGGATGGTAACAGGATGGCGTGTTTGTATTGATTATAGAAAATTAAATGACGCCACCAGAAAAGATCACTTTTCCTTACCTTTCATTGATCAAATGTTGAAAAGATTAGCCAGAAATAGTTACTATTGTTTTCTTGATGGTTTTTCGGATATTTTCAAATTCCAATAGCACCAGAGGATCAAGAGAAAACCACATTCACGTGCCCTTATGGTACTTTTGCTTACAAACGCATGCCATTTGGACTTTGCAACGCCCCTGTAACCTTTCAAAGGTACATGATGGCAATTTTTCACGACATGATAGAAGAATGCATGGAAGTTTTCATGGATGACTTTTCAGTCTTCGGTGATACATTTGAATCATGTCTAGTTAATCTTGAACGAATGCTTATTAGATGCGAACAATCAAATCTAGTACTTAATTGGGAGAAATGCCATTTCATGATTAAAGAAGGCATCGTTCTTGGTTATAAAATTTCAAAGGAAGGAATTGAAGTGGATAGAGCTAAAGTAGATGTAATTGCTAAACTTCCGCATCCCACTAATGTTAGAGGAGTTAGGAGTTTTCTAGGGCATGCCGGTTTTTACCGACGTTTCATAAAAGATTTTTCTAAAATTGCCACTCCTATGAATAAACTCCTAGAAAAGGATGCTCCATTCATCTTTTCAGATGAATGCATCAAATCTTTTAATATTCTTAAAGAAAAACTCACTAATGCGCCGATCATGATAACTCCAAATTGGAATCTACCATTCGAACTAATGTGCGATGCAAGTGATTTTGCAATGGGAGCCGTTTTAGGACAAAGGATTGAAAAACGATTTCAACCTATATATTATGCTAGTAAGACATTACAAGGAGCACAAACGAATTACACAACTACTGAAAAAGAACTCCTTGCTATTGTCTTTGCTTTTGACAAATTTCGTTCATATCTCGTTCTAGCTAAAACAGTGGTCTATACCAACCATTTTGCTCTTAGATACCTATTTTCAAAACAAGATGCTAAACCAAGATTAATCCGTTGGATCTTACTCTTACAAGAGTTTGATATTGAAATCCGAGATAAAAAGGGAGCATAAAATCTCGCCGCTGATCATCTTTCTCGTCTTGAAAATCCCGAATTAGAAGTTCTAAATGAATCGGTCATACAAGACAACTTTCCTGATGAATATCTATTGAAGATAGATTATAATGAAATTTCATGGTTTGCAGACTATGCAAACTACTTAGTATGTGGATTCCTCGAAAAAGAATTATCGTACCAAAAATGAAAGAAATTCTTTAGTGATATAAAACACTATTTCTGAGAAGATCCACATTTGTTTAAAAGTTGTCCCGATAGAATAATACGCCGATGTGTATTCGGAGACGAAGCTAGTCAAATCTTAAACCATTGTCACACAGGACCAACAGGAGGGCATTATGGGCCTCAGCTCACAGCAAGAAAAGTTTACGATGCTGGATTCTATTGGCCTACAATTTTCAAAGACGCACACCTTCTTTGCAAATCCTGTGATGCTTGTCAAAGGGCCGGAAAAATAAGTCAACGTGATGAAATGCCATAAAATGTCATTCAAGTATGTGAAGTATTTGACATTTGGGGTATTGACTTTATGGGTCCATTTCCAAAATCTCATAATAATCGCTACATTCTCATTGCCATTGATTATGTATCTAAATGGGCGGAAGCACAAGCTCTCCCAACTAACGATGCACAAGTTGTAGTCAACTTCTTAAAACATCTTTTTGCAAGGTTCGGAACACCGAAAGCTTTAATAAGTGATCGGGGTACTCATTTTTGTAATAATAAACTTGAGAAAGTTCTCAAAAGATATGGAGTAACTCATAAAATCTCCACCGCTTATCATCCACAGACAAGTGGACAAGTTGAAAATACCAACCGAGTTTTAAAACGTATTCTAGAGAAAACTGTAGGATCAAATCCGAAGGAATGGCCCATTAAATTGGAGGATGCACTCTGGGCTTTTAGAACAGCCTATAAAACTCCAATTGGTACCACACCTTTTAAACTCGTATACGGAAAAGCATGTCATCTTCCAGTAGAAATTGAACACAAAGAATTTTGGGCTTTGAAGACATGTAATCTTGATTTACATGAAGCCGGACGTCTACGATTAAGTCAGCTAAATGAATTAGAAGAATTAAGACATGAAGCATACGAAAATTCGTTAATCTATAAAGAAAGAACGAAGAAATGGCATGATAAAAGAATCAGAAATTCAAAAGAATTTAAAAAAGGAGACAGAGTTCTTCTTTTCAATTCACGATTCAAGCTATTTCCTGGAAAATTGAAATCAAGATGGTCTGGACCATTCATAGTCAAAAGAGTTTTCCCGTACGGAACGATAGAGTTAATAAATTCAAATGGGATTGAATTTAAAGTTAATAGTCACAGAGTTAAACATTACATACATGGTCCGATGGAAGTTGACAATGAAGTCAATCATAATTTCACCACCCAAGAAAACCTTCAAAATGAAAACATAAATATGTTATCAACAACATATGAAAAATTAAAATTGGAAAATAGGGAGGATTCAAATTGGAGTGATGAATAAGAATTCTTATACAAACCTCCCATTCCAAGAAACGAAGAAAAATGTGAACAAGAAGTTCAATTAGAAGTGAAAGAACACCCGAAAAAGGTTTACAAACCAACTCGACTTACTAAAGCAGGAGATCAGGGTGAATTTATCATTTCTTGCTTGCTTAATGATGGTGCTGTATATAATGGACTCGCAGATTTAGGAGCAAGTGCAAATATTATGCCTCTTTTGTTATACAAAAGATTAGATATGGGTAAATTAAAACCAACCAAAATAGGTGTTCAATCATTTGACCTAACCATTAAACACCCGGTTGGAATAGCAAATAATTTACTTGTTAACGTGGGAAGTTTGACCTTTGTTTTGCAAACTTCATAGTGATTAATATGGAGGAAAACCTTGATATTCCTCTAATTTTAGGTTGCCCATTTTTAGCAACCACCGAGGCATTCATTGATGTAAGAGAAGGAAGAATGACACTTAGGGATGGTGATAAATCGATCACCTTTGTGAACCAAAAGTTTAGATCTCCACTAACCAAAACTGTTAAACCAATAAAAATGCATAAGTATGGGGAAGATGAAGAAACACTTAATGATGATCCGATCACAAAGAACCCTGTTGATGATACGAAATTAGATGAACCCGTTTTTAACAGTTCAACGAAGAAACTTTATAAACGGATTCACGATGCTAGGATTAAGGGAAACTTTAAGTTATGTAACCGATTAATATCCAATTTATCGCTAAAAGAAAAGGCAATGTTAGTTGAATTTGTGAAAGTTACGGAGGAAATCAACAAATGGATTGAAGTAAAAGTCAAAGATTTACAAGTTGTTGATGATCCAATTGAAAATAACGTTAATCACAATTTCAACTAAGTGTGGGGAGGTTCGAATCTTTTTAGGGTAATATGTATTTCTGTTAGAGTTAGATTTTTTGTTTTCGTGTAATTCTCGAGAATGGAATCCGAATGGTCTTTCTCTAGCAGACCCTAAAGAACTAGTCTTCTCCCCCCATTCTGAATTTTTATTTTTTTTAGGTTTTACGAGATGAAGACTTCCTGTGAATTAAACCATGGTCTAATGCTACACGCTTTGATCACTAAACGTAATAATGACACCCTTCCAAGTGAAATAGTATCATTAATCAGAGGTAAATTGGACGGAGTAAGAAAAGAATCTAGGAACGAAAATAATAAGTTACAGTTTAGTAAAGGAAAATCAAAATCCGCAGCGAAAAGAAGAGCAAGACACCTTGAAAGATGTCAAATGCGGAAAATGGTCACACGAAGAAAAATGCTCGACGAATCAGACATATTCCAATACCATATTCGTCACTTTATGCAGAGATGGACCGTTCATATGTTTCGAAGAAAAAACGTTAAATGCTCGAGGTTACGCCTATGTAGCTATGAAAAACCAATTAGTCCGACTATCTTATGAGTGGGCTAAAACAGGTCACTGAGAATTCTATTTCACAGGTAAGTATGTACAGTTTTTTTTATTTTTTTTATTGCTTTTAACCTTTTGATAATAAACGCTAAATTGTTCACTATAAAGTATTAAATTGATACTCTATAAAATTAGGTTTTGCGACCGAAATTATTGATATCATACAAACATTTATTACATCACTGCGAAATTTACCATTTATTCTTAAGGTATAAATATCTTTAATCAATCAACCCAAAATATTTCAGAAATTCGTCAGGAGTAAAACTAGGTAATATAGCCGAAATTACTTTACCGAAAAGAGGGGCGTATATTTTTGATAATATTTGATTGATTAAAGTGGGATAAAAGATCAAAAAGATTTTTAATTTTATTTTTACTTTATTTTTAAAATTAATATTAAATTATTATTGTAAACTTTTTAAAATCAATATATTTAAAATTGTAAATATTTGAAAAATTAATATTTTTAATATAAGTTTGTATGTATAAAAACAAAAATATAAATTAAGTTTGGTGTGAATTTAAAAACAAAAATTTACTTTATTTCGTTAAGTTAAAAAAATTGATTTCTAAAAATTCGTCGTGAGTTGAAGACTAGGACAACGATCCGAAACGCCCTCATCCTAAAAAGAAATAAATTTTTAAAATTTTATTAATTTTATGTTTTATTAAAGTATAAGGTTTTTATAAAATAAAATAAAATAAAATATCAGATCCATGCAATCGCATGGGTTTTGAACTTCAACTCCATGCGATCGCATGGAGCTGAAAAATTAGCTAGAATGAAAAGGCAGACGGGTTCTGCTTCTACCTCATAATACACACACAAACACACACGAACTCTCTCAAATCCTCACCAAATTTCACCATTTTTTCACCGTAATTCGTCAATTTTCTTGCTCTAATCATGCCTAGGTTCGGATTCTTCAACAAAAAGGTAAAAATTACACCCCTAAACTCTAAAATTTCCTAGTTTTTGTGATAATTACCAATATTTTACCTAATGCAATTTTGTTAATTTCTAGTGTAATTAGTGTTAAATTGTTAGTATTTTATGCATGTATAACCTAGATTGATGCTATTTAACATGATTTGAAGCCAAAAACTTCAAAATTTTTAGAAATCTAGGGTTTGTGTTCTTGAGTAATTTGGGGCTTTTTGATATAAACAGATTATGGCCGATTTTTGTCATGAATTATTGCTAAATTAAGTAATGTAATATGTTTAGGTAGTTAAATGATCCAAACTTTGATCCGAAACATGATTTTTGGAGATTAAAGTGGACTTTTAAGTCCAAAATTCATGAACTTGATTAATTTGATGTAAATGCCAGTTGAGACTTGTTTAATTGATAGTTATGACTATTTTGACATGTTATTTGAGTTAAATGCTTATGAACTTTGTATACATCTTCATATGTGCTTATTTGAAAAAGTGTAGAATTGTAAAAAATGTGAAAATGTGTATAAGTTTAATTTTGATTGAACATGTTATTGTGGTTAATTTAAGTTGTTATTTTGCTAAAACTAATGCATATTTGGATGCACAAATTTTGTGTTTAATGTGTTTTGCAGAAAACCGATACTGCTAGTGCTTCATCGTCATCTAGACAACCACAACAGGAGCCTGAACTAGAATATGAACCGCAATACGAGCCAGAACCCGAACAAGAACCATAACAGGAACAACAACATCAGCCTGACCAACATGTACCTTATTATGATCCGCTATAGTTTGCTAATGAATTTATAGTAATTCCGATGCATCCGCCAGTAGAATACTCAACGATTCCTGAACATACATTGCATCCTAATCTGAGATTCGATAGAAGCTGGAGAGATTACCCGGCATATCAAAGTAATAAATTCAAATTAGTAACGAAATATGTAGAGGTGCCTAAGGTAATTGATTGGAATCCTTTGGAAAGGGTCCAACTAGCTGACCGTGTTAGGGAGCATCTGATTCAAAGGTATGGCAGTTCTTCTTTTACCGATTGGGAACGCTTATTCACCATTCGTAGACCTGTATATAAGGAATGGTGTGTTGAGCTGATGAGTACTATAGCGTTAAATGTAGATGTAGATAGATTAGATGATAGAAGTTTTCTTAGATTTATACTTGGCCGTAGGATGTACAGGATGTCCATGCTGGACATGGCCAGGGCTTTACAGATATATACGCCCGCTGAATTACTACTACCCGATTGTATGAATTTGATTTATCGTGGTGAAAGGGTAGATAGGAATTTTGATGCAAACGCCGTCTGGAGGCGTATGTCAGATTATAATGTTTTTGGGCGGGCAGGAACACATAACTACTTACATATTAACAAAGCTGAGCTTCATATAATTCATAGATTTTTGGCTAACTCGATTACACAGAGAGGTCACAACAAGGAAAAATTGACCTTACATGATTTATTTTACCTAAAGTGTATTCGAGACCCAAGAGGCTTTGTTAATATCCCTTACTGTGTTGGTTTTTATTTATCTAAGATGGTTGAAGGAATACAGGAAGGGGGGATAATTGGAGGAGGTATTTTTGTTACTCTCATTGGAGAGTATTTAGGTGTAGATAAGGACCAAGGGGGTCCACTTTTGGAATGTAGGGAGCAGGTTAAGCTTTTAGGATTGAGGGTTTATGCGGGTGCTAAGGTATTAAAGAGTAGACGCAACCAGGTAAGACCCTATGAAGGTAGTCATCCTCAGGTAGAGAGAGGCTCAGACGAGGAAATGGAGGAAGCGGATGACATTAGGGATGTCATTCGGGAGGCTATGACTGATGTCTACCAGTGTGTAGATGAGGTAGATATGACAAACGAGGAGAGATTTCGTCGGATGGAGCAGTGGCAAGCCCGGAATGATTACGAGCATTCCAGGCAACGACAGCATGATAGATGGGACTATCATCAGCGTCAGATTATGAGCCGGCTGTCACCTCAGGATCACTACGTTCCGACCCGACCCGCTTACTATCCTCAACACCAGCCCGAGATGAGACCACCTTATACTCTTTACGACCCTAACCAGGCATACCAGTACACCTATCACCAACCATGGAACCCGGATGACGACATGAACTGGAACCCCTATCCAGATTGATTTAGTTCCGGTTGGTAATTTATATGATTTTTAATTTTTATTATTTCTGTTTATTTATGTTTAAACATAATATATTGTGATACTTTTAGTGTAATATTTAATATTTTTATTATGTTGTACTAATATTTCATATTTGATTTGAAAGTGGGATTTTAAGTCCCATTTCAAATTAACATGCTTGTTTATATTTGTATGTATCTATATTGTCAATTATACACAACTGGTAAAACAGCGCATTTTCAAAGACTGGCATTAAGTTCAGCAAAAGCTAGTACTTATGACGACAAAACGAAAAACAAATATGATGTAACAACAAGACGGAATGAACAAATGATGTGCACCATTTATCATTCAACAAACAAACGCCAATATGTTTGGAAACTTTGGTAAAATTTAATCATTTTTCTATGCTAATCACCCTCAATAATTTAAATTGTTACCGATTTCTTGCAAATGAGGGCATTGCAAGATCTTAAGTGTGGGAAGGGGTTAAATTCTTTCGGATTTTTAAAATTTTAACTTATACACTTGGTTACCATTAGAAATACTAGTAACGCAGTAGTTGTATTAGAATCTAGTGCTCTCTGATAATAAAGAACAACCCTAGTCTTATATACTGACTACCCAATTCTAGTAAAATTTTTCAAAATTTTCAATTAAATGAACTCAAAATCATGTTTATACATATTTATGAACGATAAAACTAGGTGTTAACACTGAAATTATTGTTTCCTCAGAAAGGACATAAATTGAGAAACAAACCAAAATGTTAGAATTCATTCAAAATGGAATAGAGGACAATAAAAAGACAAAAAAAGGAAAATAAAAGCCAAGTGTGGGAAAAATTTACCAAGTTATTTAAAACATAAGTCACATATTTTTGTAACAAATAACTGAAGATACTTTTGCTTTGGATTAAACTAATCAGTTTTACCCGATTTACTGTAATATATTTGAAAGAAAGATGGATCTACACGATGAATCAATTCCATCATTAAAAGGAAGTAAAGTCTTCCGAAAAAGACACGCGCTTCTTGATTTAGGTCAGGAAGTTGTCGTCCAGACCAGCTGTAGGTTGACGAAAAATCTAGAAAAGTCATCACTAAAATCAGCAGGAAATCCACGGACCTCAGCATCAAACAGGGTCGCTATGTGGTCAGACTTATCCTAACCATGAGAGGATCTGTCTTGTAAAATGGGGAGGACGCCGTGCAAATTAGCTTGATAAGACTAATGAATCAGACCCACAGAAAAGGATAATCTCCTTAAAAGATCAAAAATTAGCTTTTAAGACTGATATTACCCAATCCTTGAGATTGACTTTTAAAGATTGAGAATTACAAACTCATGGAATTCGATGATATCTAAACTCGAGCTTGAACGAGAAAATATTTTGATCAAAATTACAAACCGATTTGTTTTTTGAAAACTCATTTTCAATGTTTTCATTACCATTGAACGTAAAATCCTAGGAATTCACCTGGAGTTCATTAGGTCACCTGAACCAAATCGGGTGTCAAACGTAAGAACGGTGGTTGCATAGCATGGTCAAAGACAGGATCTTGTGCCAGACCGAAGAAAAATTATAAGGGTGAGCTTTACTATTGCTCCTACAAAGGATAGTAATTGCATCTGACACGTTATAGACCATAATTAAAAGCATGTCAGGGGACATTGCCTTAACAGTTGCTTGTTCAACGCTTTCCTTTACAACCGGACGGTAGTTTATCGAAAGGTAATATACGGAAC
Organism: Rutidosis leptorrhynchoides; assembly: GCF_046630445.1. Lineage (NCBI taxonomy): Eukaryota > Viridiplantae > Streptophyta > Magnoliopsida > Asterales > Asteraceae > Rutidosis > Rutidosis leptorrhynchoides. The sequence continues at coordinate 486,847,359 of NC_092333.1, forward strand.
AAGTATACTGGACGTGTTGCTTTCCCAATACAAGGATAGCAAGTGGGTGACACAAAATCGCAAGTTTTGAGCTAAAGTTTTTAAATCTGAAACCGACCAAACCCACAAAAATAATTTGCAAACACCGGTGAAGGGTTATTCCGGAAAACTTATCTAGGGTAAAAGCTAGATTGTATTTTCAAAAGATCAAATGTTTTCATAAAGATCCAATTTCCTTAAAGGATCTAAAATTTTGTAGTCATGTGGGACTGTAAACCACATCGTTACTACCATTGTTTATACCACCGTATAGAAATCACTGATGTACAAAGTGTGAAGAATAAAGAAGTGATTCTAATATTTTTATTTCAAGACTATATTGCTTGAGGACAAGCAACGCTCAAGTGTGGGAATATTTGATAATGCTAAAAATGAACATATATTTCATAGCATTATCCCTCAAGAAAGACAAGCTTTTAGTTGCAATTGTTCTATTTACAAGTGATATTCGTTTAAATAATAAAAGGTGAAGACAAAAGATAGATTCGACAAATTGAAGACGCAAACGACCAAAAAGCTCAAAAGTACAAAATACAATCAAAGTGGTTCCAATTATTGATAAGAAACGTCTCAAAATTACAAGAGTACAAGATGCAAAACGCAAAGTACAAGATATTAAATTATACGCAAGGACGTTCGAAAATCCGGAACTGGGACCAAAGTCAACTCTCAACGCTCGACACAACGAACTAAAAATTACAAGTCAACTATGCACACGAATATAATATAATATTTAAATAATTCTTAAAATTATTTATATATTATATATATTATTATAAACTGTCGGCAAGCAAAGAAATAAAGTCTTGTGAGCTGGAAAAAGGGGCCATGCGATTGCATGGCCTGGAAGGCAAAAAGCCATGCGATCGCATGGCAGTAGGTGACAGCCCATATTGCTATAAATTCGCGTGTTTTGGTTCAATATCCACGTAAAGATATATATATATATATATATATATATATATATATATATATATATATATATATATATATATATATATATATATATATATATATATATATATATATTATATTTTAACTTTAATTTTAATTTTAAATTCTAATAATAAGGGTATGTTAGCGAATGTTGTAAGGGTGTAAGTCGAAATTCTGTCCGTGTAACGCTACGCTATTTTTAATCACTGTAAGTTATGGTTAATGTTATTTTTAAATTAATGTCTCGTAGCTAAGTTATTATTATGCTTATTTAATGCCGAAGTAATCATGATGTTGGGCTAAAAATATTAAGATTGGGTAATTGGGCTTTGGACCATAATTGGGGTTTGAATAAAAGAACGACACTTGTGGAAATTAGACTATGGGCTATTAATGGGCTTTATATTAACTAAACGACACCTCATTAATTTAATATATAGACTTATAATTTGACGTATTTTTATATAACCACATACGCTTGACTGGGTACGGTGGGCGGGATATCTACAAATACCAATAATTGTTCATTTTACCGGACACGGAACTGGATTAATAGTTAATAGACTTGTTGAAACAGGGGTGGATTACATTCAAGGGTAATTGGTGTAATTGTTAACAAAGTAGTAAAACCTTGGTTTACACGCAGTCGATAACCTGGTGTATTCATTAAACAAAGTATTAAGACCTTGTTACAATTCGAATCCCCAATTAGTTGAAATATTTGACTTCGGGAATAAGAATAATTTGACGAAGACTTTCGCAGTTTATGATTATGACTGATGGACTATTATGGACAAATCCGTATGGACATATCGAATAATCCAGGACAAAGGACAATTAACCCATGGGAATAAACTAAAAATCAACACATCAACCATCATGATTACGGAAGTTTAAATAAGCATAATTCCTTTATTTCATATTTAATTTCCTTTATTTTATATTTAATTGCACTTTTAATTATCGCACTTTTATTTATTGTCATTGTATTTAATTTCACTTTTACTTATCGTACTCTTTAATTGTCGTACTTTTTATTTATCGCATTTTTATTTATCGCAATTTCATTATCGTTATTTACTTTACTCTTTAAATTAAGTCTTTTATCTATTTAATATTTTACATTAGGTTTTAACTGCGACTAAAGTTTTAAAATCGACAAACCGGTCATTAAACGGTAAAAACCCCCCTTTTATAATAATAATATTACTTATATATATATATATATATATATATATATATATATATATATATTTGTATTTTTATAAGTTAAAACTAATATAGCATTAAGCTTGTTTAATTTTCCCTGTGGAACGAACCGGACTTACTAAAAACTACACTACTGTACGATTAGGTACACTGCCTATAAGTGTTGTAGCAAGGTTTAGGTATATCCATTCTATAAATAAATAAATATCTTGTGTAAAATTGTATCGTATTTAATATTATTTCGTTGTTAAATTAATACTATTTCCTAGTACACCTCGCACACATCACATGCCGTCAACTTTCGATGAAATGAAAGTTTGTCTTTTAAAAATGAATGCAATGTTTGTAAAATGTATCATATAGAGGTCAAGTACCTCACGATGTAACCAAATGTAATGTATTCGTCCAGATGGATTAGGACGGATCTCTACATTCCCGAACCGCTTGTGCTAGATCCTTTGGCATTATTATTACCAAAAATAACCTTGCAATCCCTTTTCATGTGTCCAGTTTTACCACACTTCCAACAAGTCAATTTAGACTTCTTATTCGGATTAGCCTTGTTATAACCTTGATGTTTACGTTTGCCCTTTTTTTCATTATTACCAGTGAACTTTTTATGTTCCACCATATTGACAACAGACGTACCAGCAACTTCGTTGCTCTTTGGCTTGTCATTATCCTGCAACCTGAGGGATTCCTCAACACGCAGATGACTACCTAACTCAACAAGAGTTAAATCCTCCTTCTTATGTTTCAAAGAATGTTTAAAATCTTTCCAAGATGGAGGTAGTTTATTGATGTGAAAGCAGCGGTGTATACGAAATACTATTATTTTTTACTACAAAATACGGCGAAATATGATACAAGTTTTATTTATTTATATAGATGGGATATACATAAACCTTGCTACAACACTTATAGGCAGTGTACCTAATCTTAGAGTAGTGTAGTTTTTAGTAAGTCCGGTTCGTTCCACAGGGAGACGGCTTATTGCGTACACTATATTTTTAAACAATTATGTTTGTATATATATATATATATATATATATATATATATATATTAGTAATATAATAGTATTATTATTATTATAAAAGGGGGGTTTTACCGTTTAATGATCGGTTTGTCGATTTTAAATAAAGCGTAAAGATAAATGACGATAATATAAATGACAAAATTTAAATTGCGATAAAGTAAATTGCAGTAATTAAAATGATAGTAAATAAAGGTACGATGAAATATGAAATAAAAGTATTATGCTTATGATAATGCTAAAAACGAACATATATTTCATAGCATTATCCCTCAAGAAAGACAAGCTTTTAGTTGCAACTGTTCTATTTACAAGTGATATTCGTTTAAATAATAAAAGGTGAAGACAAAATACAGATTTGACGAATTGAAGACGCAAACGACCAAAAAGCTCAAAAGTACAAAATACAATCAAAGTGGTTCCAATTATTGATAAGAAACGTCTCAAAATTACAAGAGTACAAGATTCGAAACGCAAAATACAAGATATTAAATTGTACGCAAGGACGTTCAAAAATCCGGAACCGGGACCAGAGTCAACTCTCAACGCTCGACGCAATGGACTAAAAATTACAAGTCAACTATGCACATAAATATAATATAATATATAAATAATTCTTAAAATTATTTATATATTATATATATTTAATTAAAACCGTCGGCAGAAGAAAACAACAACATGTGAGCCTCCCCAGTTGGCCATGCGATTGCATGGCCTTGAAGAGCAAAGCTCATGCGATCGCATGAGCCCCTTTTTCAGCTCACAGGTCTATAAATTTCGAGCTTTGGTGCATCATTTAACACATCTTTTTCTCCTCATTCATCATACGATATATATATATATATATATATATATATATATATATATATATTATATTTTAATTTTAATTTTAATTTTAATTCTAATAATAAGGGTATGTTAGCGAATGTTGTAAGGGTATAAGTCAAAATTCTGTCCGTGTAACGCTACGCTATTTTTAATCATTGTAAGTTATGTTCAACCTTTTTAATTTAATGTCTCGTAGCTAAGTTATTATTATGCTTATTTAATACCGAAGTAATCATGATGTTGGGCTAAAAATATTAAAATTGGGTAATTGGGCTTTGCACCATAATTGGGGTTTGGACAAAAGAACGACACTTGTGGAAATTAGACTATGGGCTATTAATGGGCTTTATATTTGTTTAACTAAATGATAGTTTGTTAATTTTAATATAAAGATTTACAATTGGACGTCCCTATAAATAACCATATACACTCGATCGGACACGATGGGCGGGATATTTATATGTACGAATAATCGTTCATTTAACCGGACACGGGAATGGATTAATAGTCTATGGAATTATTAAAACAGGGGTAAAATTATGTACAAGGACACTTGGCATAATTGATAACAAAGTATTAAAACCTTGGATTACACGCAGTCGATATCCTGGTGTAATTATTAAACAAAGTATTAAGACCTTGTTACAGTTTAAGTCCCCAATTAGTTGGAATATTTGACTTCGGGTTTAAGGATAATTTGACGAGGACACTCGCACTTTATATTTATGACTGATGGACTGTTATGGACAAAAACCAGACGGATATATTAAATAATCGAGGACAAAGGATAATTAACCCATAGGAATAAACTAAAATCAACACGTCAAACATCATGATTACGGAAGTTTAAATAAGCATAATTCCTTTATTTTCATATTTAATTGCACTTTTAATTATCGCACTTTTATTTATTGTCATTGTATTTAATTGCACTTTTAATTATCGTACTTTTTAATTATCGAAATTTTATTTTATCGCACTTTTATTTTTCGCAATTTCATTATCATTATTTATTTTACGCTTTAAATTAAGTTGTATTTATATTTAATATTTTACATTAGATTTTAACTGCGACTAAAAGTTTTAAAAATCGACAAACCGGTCATTAAACGGTAAAAACCCCCTTTTTATAATAATAATATTACTTATATATATTTGTATTTTTATAAATTAAAACTAATATAGCGTTAAGCTTTGTTTAAAAGATTTTCCTGTGGACCGAACCGGACTTACTAAAAACTACACTACTGTACGATTAGGTACACTGCCTATAAGTGTTGTAGCAAGGTTTAGGTATATCCATTCTATAAATAAATAAATATCTTGTGTAAAATTGTATCGTATTTAATAGTTTTTCCTAGTAAAATATAAGTTATTTCATATACGCCTCTACGCACATCAGTTTATTTAAACTTCCGTAATCATGATGTTCGACGTGTTGATTTTAATTTATTACCATGGGTTAATTGTCCTTTGTCCTGAATTATTCGATATGTCCATCTGGTTTTGTCCATAATAGTCCATCGGTCATAATTATAAAGTGCGAGAGTCTTCGTCAAATTAACCTTATACCCGAAGTCAAATATTCCAACTGATTGGGTACTTTGTTTAATGGATACACGAGGTTATCGACTGCGTGTAATCCAAGGTTTCAATACTTTGTTAACAATTACACCAATTACCCTTGAATGTAATCCACCCCTGTTTCAACGAGTCCATTGACTATTAATCCATTCCCGTGTCCGGTCAAATGAACAATTATTGGTATTTATAGATATCCCGCCCACCGTACCCGATTAAGCGTGTGTGGTTATTTATAGATACGTCAAATTATAACCTTTATATTAAATTTACAAGATATCATGTAGTTAATTAAATATAAAGCCCATTAATAGCCCATAGTCCAATTTCCACAAGTGTCGTTCTTTTGTTCAAACCCCAATTATGGTCCAAAGCCCAATAACCCCGTCTTAATATTTAGCCCAACATCACGATTACTTCGGCTCAAATAAGCATAATAATAACTTAAGTACGATACATAATTGAAAAAGGAGAATTTAACTTACAATGATTATTAATCGCGTAGCGTTACACGGACAGAGTTCCGACTTTAAAACCCATAAAATAACTTTTACATTACCCAAACTAACTAATTGATGTGCGGAAAGTGGTATATGAATTTATCGTATGGAAAGTACCGGTTTTAAAGATTACACACACTAACGGGCAGTGTACCCGATCGTGTAGTAGTATAGATAATGGTAAAATCCGTGTATCGTTCCAAGGACAGTTATATGTGCAAATTAAGATTGTATGAACTAAATTGTGATTAAGCTAAAATAAAAGGAATCACACAAGTACAAGATATTGGGTTGCCCTTTAACGATGGGCAAATCAATAAAGGAATAAGTTTAAAGACAATAATTTTTGGTATTTTAGGTTTATGAAGATGAAAGATAGTTTTTATAACAAATAAAAGGAATATGCTCATCTAGACTTTTTACCCTCGATATTGAATGTAAGTTTTGATATTAAGGCCTGATTGAATAATTATGTGTGTAAGTTATCTAATAGGTTTACTAAGAGTTCTCTCGGATAAACACGCAAACACAATAACAAGATCAAGGGTTCCCTTTTCACTATGGTTCTTGTATTTGTAATCAAACAACTATTATAAGCATGCTAATCGCCTAAATCGACCCGCCAAGAGTTCTCTTTAGCGAGTACTCAAACTAGAATTACTAAGTGAGGGTTCCCTATTACTTAAACCTTTTCGTTTGTGACTAGTTGATTAGCTAGATTAAAGACTTGAATAACAATTGTCTTTGCGTTCGCTCTACACAATTCATTCCTATTTTGTTTAACCTTTTTAATCTAGTTTACCCCCTTGGTCCGGTTTAGCAAACAATCAATCTAAGACAAGTTGATTGTAAATCAATATGATACATCAACAAGAGTTCTCTTTATCAACAACATATCAATTAACTAGATACAAATGATTTTTAACAGCAATAAGCATGGTTCTTAATTCAAGCTTTAATCTATCACGCATAATACATTCAATCAATAAGATTACATTCAACACCTTGGTTATTAATCTAGGCAAGCATAAAAGAGCTAGCTAACAATCATATTTAAAGACAATAACAAACTGGAAATAAAGATAGAATTCATTGAACTGAAAGAATCGACCTCTTGAAGCAATCTTGGATGATGATCCTGATGATTCTTGAATTTGGATTGGAATGATGGATTAGGTGATCCTGGATTACTCCAAGGATCACCTTGAATCATCACCTAAGCCTCTGAAAATTCTGTTTCTGTACTCCCTGGTTCGTCTCTTTTTAACTGATCTTCAATAATGAGGTTTTAAAGTGGAGAAAGTAGGTAAAAAGCACAAAAGTCGGCTGAAACCTACTACGGGACGGCGTCCTAAAAGGATGGACGACGTCCCGTTTCATGGAGCAAGACGGCGTCCCATTTTCCCAGACGGCGTCCCAGTTTAAAGTTCAGGACGACGTCCCAAAACACTAGACGGCGTCCCGGTTAAAAGGGCTGGACGGCGTCCCGAAGCCCTGAACGGCGTCCCATTGTGCTGGAAGTTACTGTTTCGATTTCTCTTGCAAATATCTTCCATACTTCTTCCATATTTCTTAATATCTTCCATATTTCTTCAGTTACACAATGATTCTAAAGTTAACTACAATACAATGAATTATACAAGGAGACTATACAAATACAAATGGAAAAACAATGAAAAAGACTTGATATTGCGACTAATGATATATCTATTTTGAGCAATATCACTAATATACCCCACACTTATCTCTTGCTTGTCCTCAAGCAAGTCTTGTTTTAAACACTCGAATACAAAACAAAAATATGAAACACACACACATTTATTGGATCACACATTTATTGGAATCACACTCACACAATATAGTACACAAGTCCACACTAATCACACGAAACACACACGTTCTTTTGGAACACAAAACTCACGCTATATGTTACACAATTGGAACACACACTCATTGAGTTACACACACAATATATGAAACACACGCACACATTTGGATTAATCGGGAGAGGTGAACTTCGTTGCAAGTATTGAAAATTTTGGATCCTTAGGGAAAAATGGATCTTAAGAAAACGTTTTATGATTTTGAAAATGTCATGCTAGTTTTTACACTAGACACGTTTTTCGGTTTTAACCTCAAATTCCGGTTGAGGGTAACTGAAAACCGAAGTCTCGGTCGGCGATTAGCAAGCTATCCGCCCCCATGATTGTAGTATCATGGAACTCTTAACCGGGCGCCCCCTGACGCGATATAAATATCGGTCTTTCATGACAATTTTGTACATTTAATATCAAGGGTTAAAACTGCGAAGACTAAGCTATCGCGCGGGACAGATCCTGCTCCAGCTTATACACCGTAATCGGTATTGCACTGGATAGCGACTTGGATTTACCCTACCAAGTTTATTTTCGGGTTTGAAAGTTCAAGACTTACCCTTCCCACTGTACCGTATATCGTGATATGATATTGGTATGAAATGACATAGTTTAGGAAGTATGCTATATCAAGTAAGACAAGAATTCGGAAGACTTTACTTCCTTCAAGGATGGACTAGATACATCCTTTAGGTTTAGTGACATTATTCTTTTTCCTTTCAAGCCAAAAGTACTTTAAACATTTTTCTTAATAAAATTTGGTGATAGTAATTCGAAAAGATTGGTAAAATCCCCCACACTTGGCTCTTTCGTTAAGACTTTTAGTTCAAAAATTTTAAAATTTCCCATTAAATTACGAAAATAAGCCAAGTTGAATACCCGCGAGAATTTATACCATCCCCCCACACTTAAGATTAAGTAATGCCCTCATTACTTAAAATCAGTAAAATTTAAATTTGAGAGGACAATAGTGTGAAAAGGGAGTTCGAAAAACCTATGTTCAAAAACCGGAGATCGTGGGATATAGGTGAGCGATGGCGCATCCTTCAGTCCTTGATCTTCATCACACAATTTCAAAGTTGATAGGTACCTTGCTGAATTTTAATGCTTGTGTCACTAAAACCTTGAAAAACCTCATGCACTTTTATTAACGCGTCATGCACTCGACTCGACCCCAGAATTTAATGCCTAGTGGGGTTAAAGTCCCCCACACTTTATCGGACGAGACGTGAAGTCGGTGGAAAAAGTTCCACGAATCAAAATAGTGAGCCAATCATTTACACCTCGGGTGGTGTATATTATATGTGATAAATCCTTTTTCAGTTTCCCGAAAAAGGATGACCTAACCCGAGGGTTAACACATGACTCCCCTCCAAGTGCGGTTTTCAGTAACACTTTTATTCTTATTGGTGGATCTTGGTCAAATGGGTCTTTAAATATTGTATTCCCCAACTTGACATCCTCTGGAATAAGCATGGACCCGCTGTGAATCTCAACTATTGAGCGGGGCTCAATTTCCAGCTTCACTTCCTTTAATTCTTCAGTTGTAGGTTCATAACCATTAGCCATGAGAACGAGTAGCAAACCGTTTTCCTCCTTTAACACAATCTCATCTATATAACTAGAAGAGTAAGAATGTAACTCCGGGAAATCCTGCAAAAGCTCAGAAAGTGGATCTAAACGAGTACATTTTTCAACAACCAGTTCGTCTTGCAAAATAGATTGTGAAGTTACAAGTTGTGGAGCTAGACTGGATTCTGTCACATTTGAATTTTCCGGAAACAGAATCAACGGTGAATAATGATCGGTAGCATGTTGCATAGTGGGTAGGGGACTCGAATGTTTAACGTTCGGATTCATGCAACATTGCCAAGACCCATAAAAACACGGGCAGAAACCTTCGGCTATCATCCTTTCTTTCATAGACATGTTTTTAATGTTAACCACAACTTCATCTTCTTCTTTCTTTTGGTACCCCTCGTTGGTAACACTAGGAGATAAATATAATTCGATTAGTTTCCTCCGTTCTACTCTCATTCTCTCACCCATTGTCATATTCCTATGGCCAACCATTTTCCTGCAACTGACAAAAACAAGAAAAGAATAAAAGCACCGACACTAAACAGTGAAAGAAAAATAATAACAAAAAATTCTACAAAAAATGATAAAATCTAAGAAAATAATAATCACAACTTAGTCAACAATTCTTATCTTGACACAACTGTCCCCGGCAGCGGCGCCAAAAACTTGATGTGCGGAAAGTGGTATATGAATTTATCGTATGGAAAGTACCGGTTTTAAAGATTACACACACTAACGGGCAGTGTACCCGATCGTGTAGTAGTATAGATAATGGTAAAATCCGTGTATCGTTCCAAGGACAGTTATATGTGCAAATTAAGATTGTATGAACTAAATTGTGATTAAGCTAAAATAAAAGGAATCACACAAGTACAAGATATTGGGTTGCCCTTTAACGATGGGCAAATCAATAAAGGAATAAGTTTAAAGACAATAATTTTTGGTATTTTAGGTTTATGAAGATGAAAGATAGTTTTTATAACAAATAAAAGGAATATGCTCATCTAGACTTTTTACCCTCGATATTGAATGTAAGTTTTGATATTAAGGCCTGATTGAATAATTATGTGTGTAAGTTATCTAATAGGTTTACTAAGAGTTCTCTCGGATAAACACGCAAACACAATAACAAGATCAAGGGTTCCCTTTTCACTATGGTTCTTGTATTTGTAATCAAACAACTATTATAAGCATGCTAATCGCCTAAATCGACCCGCCAAGAGTTCTCTTTAGCGAGTACTCAAACTAGAATTACTAAGTGAGGGTTCCCTATTACTTAAACCTTTTCATTTGTGACTAGTTGATTAGCTAGATTAAAGACTTGAATAACAATTGTCTTTGCGTTCGCTCTACACAATTCATTCCTATTTTGTTTAACCTTTTTAATCTAGTTTACCCCCTTGGTCCGGTTTAGCAAACAATCAATCTAAGACAAGTTGATTGTAAATCAATATGATACATCAACAAGAGTTCTCTTTATCAACAACATATCAATTAACTAGATACAAATGATTTTTAACAGCAATAAGCATGGTTCTTAATTCAAGCTTTAATCTATCACGCATAATACATTCAATCAATAAGATTACATTCAACACCTTGGTTATTAATCTAGGCAAGCATAAAAGAGCTAGCTAACAATCATATTTAAAGACAATAACAAACTAGAAATAAAGATAGAATTCATTGAACTGAAAGAATCGACCTCTTGAAGCAATCTTGGATGATGATCCTGATGATTCTTGAATTTGGATTGGAATGATGGATTAGGTGATCCTGGATTACTCCAAGGATCACCTTGAATCGTCACCTAAGCCTCTGAAAATTCTGTTTCTGTACTCCCTGGTTCGTCTCTTTTTAACTGATCTTCAATAATGAGGTTTTAAAGTGGAGAAAGTAGGTAAAAAGCACAAAAGTCAGCTGAAACCTACTACGGGACGGCGTCCTAAAAGGATGGACGGCGTCCCGTTTCATGGAGCAAGACGGCGTCCCATTTTCCCAGACGGCGTCCCAGTTTAAATTTCAGGACGACGTCCCAAAACACTAGACGGCGTCCCGGTTAAAAGGGCTGGACGGCGTCCCGAAGCCCTGAACGGCGTCCCATTGTGCTGGAAGTTACTGTTTCGATTTCTCTTGCAAATATCTTCCATACTTCTTCCATATTTCTTAATATCTTCCATATTTCTTCAGTTACACAATGATTCTAAAGTTAACTACAATACAATGAATTATACAAGGAGACTATACAAATACAAATAGAAAAACAATGAAAAAGACTTGATATTGCGACTAATGATATATCTATTTTGAGCAATATCACTAATATAAAACTAAACTAATATATATTATAAATATATATTATAAATATATAATATATATTATAGAAATAGAGAGATTGAATTGATATGGGGTTCAATGGATTCGGCAGACTTCGTGCCTTTTATAGGAGATTTCTGACTTTGGCTGCTCCACGAGTGCGGTACTTTTGTGCCTTACAGCTCCGCGAGTGCGGAGCTCCAGATTCCAGCTCACCAATTTTTGGCCATTTGCTTGTCGACAAATTTAATAAATATATATAATTTATATAATTATTTATATATTATATTATATTCTTGTGCATAGTTGACTTGTACTTTTAGCTCCATTGAATCATGTGTTGATGCTCAGTTCATGTCTCGGTTCCGGATTTTCGAACGTCCTTTCGTACGCTTAGATATCTTGTACTTTGCATTTCGCGACTTGTACTCTTGTAATTTTTAGACGTTTCTCATCAATAAATTGTACCACTTGAATTGTAACTTGTATGTTTTAGCTTTTTGGTCATTTGCGTCTTCTAATCGTCGTTTTCTTCTTTTGTCTTCGCACATATTTAATATAAATAATTATTACATGAAAATAGAACAATTGCAACTGAAAACTTTACATATTGGAAGGATATTGTGCCTACTTATATGTTCATTTGGAGCACTATCAAATATCCTCACACTTGAGCGTTGCTTGTTCTCAAGCAATACAGAACTTGAAATTAAATCACACTTCACTCGAATCACTTTTTTTATTCTCACACTTTATACATTAGTGATTTTGATACGGCGGTATAAACAATGATAGTAACAATGTGGTTTACATTCCCCCATGACTATGAAAATTTAGATCCTTTAAGGAAATTGGATCTTTATGAAAACATTTGATCTTTTAAAAATTCATTCTATCTTTTTCCCTAGATAAGTTTTCCGGAATAACCCTTCACCGGTGTTTGCAAAATATTTTTGTGGGTTGCGTGGGTTTCATATTTAAAATTTTAGCTTAAAACTTGCGGTTTTGTGTCACCCACTTCCTAACCTTATATTAGGAAAGCAACACGTCCAGTATACTTGCTCCGTATATTACCTTTCGGTAAACTACCGTCCGGTTGTAAAGGAAAGCGATGAACAAGCAACTGTTAAGGCAATGTCTAATGACATGCTTTTGATTATGGTAAAAAACATGTCAGATGCAATTACTATCCTTTGTAGGAGCAATAGTAAAGATCACCCTATAATTTTTCGGTCTGGCACAAGGTCATGTCTTTGACCATGCTATGCAACCACCGTTCTTACGGTTGACACCCGATTTGGTTCAGGTGACCTAATAAATTCTGACGAATTCTCAGGATTTTATGTTTAACGGTAATGAACACATTGAAAATAGGTTTTCAGAAAACAAATCGGTTTTAATTTGATCAAAATATTTTCTCGTTCAAGTTCGAGTTTAGATATCATCGAATTCCATAAGTTTGTAATTCTCAATCTTTAAGGTCAATCTCAAGGATTGAGTAATATTAGGCTTAAAAGCTGATTTTTAATCTTTAAGGAGATTATCCTTTCTGGGGGTCTGATTCATTAGTCTTATCAAGCTAATTTGCACGGCGCCCTCCCCATTTTACGAGACAGATCCTCTCATGGTTAGGATAAGTCTGACCACATGGCGACCCTGTTTGATGCTGAGGTCCGTGGATTTCCTGCTGATTTTAGAGATGACTTTTCTAGATTTTTTGTCAACCTACAGCTGGTCTGGACGACAACTTCCAGACCTAAATCAAGAAGCGCGCGTCTTTTTCGGAAGACTTTACTTCCTTCATTTCTTTTTCCGGAAGGCTTTACTTCCTTTTAAATCAAGTGGCACATTTCTTTCAAATATATTATTAGAAATCGGGTAAAACAGTTAATTTTGTCCAAAATAAAAGCACCTGCAATAACTTTACAGAAACATGTGATAGATAGTTTTTAATTGAAAAACTTGTTACATTCTCCCCACACTTGGCTTTTATTTATTTCTTTCTTTGCCTTTTTATTCTCCTCTTTTCCATTTTAAATGAATTCAAGCATTTTAGGTTGTTTCTCAATTTATGTCCTTTCCTAGGTAACGATAATTTCGGTATTAACACCTAGTTTTCATCGTTCATAAATATGTATAAACATGATTTTGAATTCATTTAGTTGAAATTTTTTCAAATTTTCACAAAATTTGGCAAATAAACCAAGTGCAAACCCGAGAGAATTTATAACTCTTCCCCACACTTGAGATCATGCAATGCCCTCATTTGCATGAAATCAGACTATTATTATAAATTCATGAGGATGATTAGTGTAGAAAAGTGATTAAAAATACCTAGTTTGTAATTTCATAGCTCGTCGAATGATAGATGGCGTGCCTCATCGTTCATTCCTTTTGTTGTTTTATCACACATGTTTTTCTTCAAAAATGGTTGCTTTTCTTGAACTGTTTACTAATCTTTGAAAATACGTCTTTTACCCTAACTTATCATGCATTTTTGTGGACGAGTTATGCACTAACCCGAACCCTTAATTTAACGTTAAGTGGGGTTAGACTTCCCTACACTTAGCTGACCACATGTGAAGTCGGTAGAATATGAAAGGACCCGTTCATATACATTATAAACGATTCACAATAGTTGATTACATTGCGAGGTATTTGACCTCTATATGATACATTTTACAAACATTGCATTCGTTTTTAAAAGACAAACTTTCTTTACATCGAAAATTGACAGGCATGCATACCATTTCATAATATCCACTATCCAACTATAAATTGATTTAATAATAATCTTTGATGAACTCAATGACTCGAATGCAACGTTCTTCGAAATATGCTATGAAAGACTCCAAGTAATATCTTTAAAATGAGCAAATGCACAGCGGAAGAATTCTTTAACACCTGAGAATAAACATGCTTTAAAGTGTCAATCAAAAGGTTGGTGAGTTCATTAGTTTAACATAAATAATCATTTCCATCATTTTAATAGACCACAAGATTTTCAATTCTCAGTTCTCATAAATATACACCCCAGGCATAGAGACAAAATATCATTCATATGGATTGAATACCTGGTAATCGACATTCACAATATGTATATAAGAATATCCCCATCATTCTGGGATCCTCCTTCGGACATGATATAAATTTCGAAGTACTAAAGCATCCGGTACTTTGGATGGGGCTTGTTGGGCCCAATAGATCTATCTTTAGGATTCGCGTCAATTAGGGTGTCTGTTCCCTAATTCTTAGATTACCAGACTTAATAAAAAGGGGCATATTCGTTTTAATAATTCAACCATAGAATGTAGTTTCGATTACTTGTGTCTATTTCGTAAAGCATTTATAAAAGCAGTGCATGTATTCTCAGTCCCAAAAATATATATAGCAAAAGCATTTAAAAAGGGATTAATGAAACTCACCATACTGTATTTCGTAGTAAAAAATACATATAACGTCATTGAACAAGTGCAAGGTTGGCCTTGGATTCACGAACCTAAATTAATTATATATATTTATGTGTTGGTCAATATTTGTCTAACAAATTAGGTCAAGTCATAGTGTACCACAATCCTAATGCTCGAGATTAATGTGCAAAAGTCAACAAAAGTCAGTTTGACTCAAACATGATTTCCAAAATTTATACATGATTATTATATAGTTTGAACATCGTCGTTTTATATTTAAAATATTTTTTAAAAGATTTATTAGAGTAAATAACATAATTCATTTATTAATAAATAAAATTTTATAATAACAATGACATTTCTATTAAAATGATAATTTTGATAAAACGATAGTTTTAATACTAACGATACTTTTAATAATAATAGAAATGATAAAAATAATAAAAACGATAATTTTATCTAAATCATTATCTTACAATAATTTAATTTCATCATGATACTCATACTTATTATTTCCTAATCAATTTGTTAATAGTTTTTAAATCGTCTTTTATATCGCGTTTATTTTAATAATAATAATAGTAATCATAATAAATAAGTGTTACTAATACTAGTTCTAATTATAATAATACTAATAATTATGATAATGATAATACTAATAACTATTTTTTTAATGATAATAATAATAATACTAATTATAACTGTAACGATAATAACTATAATAATAATAAAAATAATAATTTTTAAAGATAATACTTTTATTGAAAAATGGTATTAATAATAATAATAATTTGATAAAATTTGGAACGACGATAATAACGACGATAATAATAATCATTTTTACAAAACTTCAATCGGCTATAACTTCTAATCTATCTGTTAAAATCATTCGGTATCTAAAGGAAAAGTTCTTAATTTTTCGCTTACTTTCCAAGGACATTCATATCTTATATCTTATCTCAATCGCAGATGTAACTAATTCAAGATTCAACATAACCTATCTAAAGGCAATATCAAAAGTACAAGTATGCATAATCCTATTTTCTCGAGCACTAGTCAGGGATACACTATTAGTATATAAAATTTAATTTACGAGTACTCACGTATCAATATTGAGATTCAATATTGCAGGAAAGGTACGACGAAGATGATAAACACTAGATTGACCTCATGAGCATACCCATGAACATTACCCATCACCTCCATATCTATAACTCATAATTTCCTTAGTCCTATCCCACTCATAAAACCCATGTTACAATAGCTCGCGCGTATCCCTTGTCGTAGTATTTTATGTATAATACATAATAATAATAATAATAATACTACTAATATTAATCTTAATAATAATAATGAAAATAATATAAATTAAATATATAATACGGAGTAAGATATAGAAGTAGATAGATGCAGAGAAGAAAGAAAAAAAATGAATCACGAATGGAGTACGTTCGCCTTTTTAAAGGAATTGTGGCCTCCCCCAACTTGCTCATATGCACTAGCAAAAAAATGAAAAAAAACGTTGCCGACATTCATATCTTTACACATAACACATTTTTTATATATATTAATATATAATATATTTAATCTTTAGAATTAATTAAATATTATATTATATTTACGCTCCTGGTAAAATTATAATTTTTACAAAAATGACACGGTCGTGGTCTCACGACTCATGTACCGCTTTC
The DNA here is from genome assembly GCF_046630445.1 of Rutidosis leptorrhynchoides. NCBI lineage: Eukaryota > Viridiplantae > Streptophyta > Magnoliopsida > Asterales > Asteraceae > Rutidosis > Rutidosis leptorrhynchoides. The sequence continues at coordinate 486,864,358 of NC_092333.1, forward strand.
TGTTTTTCGAGCGCACTTTCGTACGTTTAGAAAACTAGCCTTTTACGTTACACGACGTGTACCTTTTACAAAAATTAGACTTACTCATCAATAAATTTCCTTTATAAAAATATAACTTATAAAATTGAGCGTTGTGGTCATTTACTTCTATAAATCAGTGACTCGTTGTTTATCAAAATATATTATTTTAAATCATGACATTTTATGACTCGTACCTTTATCAAAATATAGACTTAAATAAATGAAAAATTAACCCACTCAAAGTGTAACTTAATCTTTTGAGTATTTTGGTTATTTACTTTTATAAACCATAATCTCGTTATTTATCAAAACAATTTTAATGGTATTAGTTTAGATCAAAACGTTTGTTGACTAATTATAATATAATAATTCATCATCTCGTAAAATATATATATATATATATATATATATATATATATATATATATATATATATATATATATATATATATATATATATATATATATATTTTCATTTTAATAAAAAAAATAAACTCGTATATATCGTATATAATGGAAATATTAACGTAATAATATTATATTTTGTTTTTCAAACTAATAATAGTTCAAAGTCTATTTTAAAAACATAAAACACGTAACGTTTACACTCTAAACCTATAATTCCTTTATACGCTAACGTTTATTTTAGTTCCCTTAAACTTTCTAAATAAAATAACTTAGTATCGATCAAATCAAATAACAAGGGTTATGAAATTCAATCCTCCACCAACTTTTTGTCTAATCCTCAATAATTAACACTTTTGTTCTTATATACAATCACTTTTCCAAATATTCCGAATACCGTTAATAGCAAGGGTTTTCCTAATTCAAAGTGGACCTCATAACAGAGACTCTTCATCCTAATTTAATGTATCTTATAAATCAATCATTTGATATTTTCATCTAAATCCATCGATAAGCATAATAAACTTATATTGAAACAAAATACATTCTTGTAAATTATTATATATCTAATACCTTGTTAACGCCTTCACTTAATAAGTATTATATACACACATCTATGTACACATAAATGTTTGTGAATCGTCAGGCATGGTCAAATGGTAACTTGATTACATGAATATAGATTTCAAACTTTCGAGACTTAACATTACAGATTTTGCTTATCGTGTCGGATACATATAAAGACTAAAGTTTAAATTTGGTTGGAAATTTCCAGGTCATCACAGAATACGTTTCACGAATTAAAATAGTGAGCCAGTTATTTACATCTCGGGTGGTGTATAATATATCAATGGGTTTAAAGTTTAGACCCACCCGATCGTCACTAATTAATTCTATTTTAAGTGTAGCTTTTAGTAAATGGATATGTCTCTTTTCTGGTTCTTAGTCAAATGGATCGTTATACACCGACATACATATTTCTTTAGGGTGGATAATTCCTAACATTTCCTTCTGTTCATTCTCGGGATCAAAGTTTTCACCCCAATTACCCAATTGGGTAAAATTCGAGGTGTCAATATCTATTGCAGCTCGTAGTTCATCTTCGGTAGATGATGTAAAGACCCGTCCTAATCCATAAGAACGAATACAATAACATATGATTACATCGCGAGGTATTTGACCTCTATATGATACATTTTACAAACATTGCATCAGTTTTAAAAGACAAACTTTCATTTACATCGAAAGTTGACATGCATGCATACCATTTCGTAATATCCATCTATAAATGATCTAATCTGTCATTTACTTAATCATAATCTTTACTGAACTCAACGACTTGAATGCAACATCTTTTGAAATATGCCATGAATGATTCCAAGTAATATCTTTAAAATGAGCTAATGCACAGCGAAAGATTTCTTTAATAACTGAGAATAAACATGCTTTAAAGTGTCAACTAAAAGGTTGGTGAGTTCATTAGTTTATCATAATCGATCATTTTCATCATTTTAATAGACCACAAGATTTTCATTTCCATTTCTCATAAATATACGTCCCATGCATAGAGACAAAAATCATTCATATGGATTGAACACCTGGTAACCGACATTAACAAGATGCATATAAGAATATCCCCATCATTCCGGGACATCCATCGGACATGATATAAAAACTCGAAGTACTAAAGCATCCGCTACAACGGATGGATTTGTTAGGCCCAATAGATCTATCTTTAGGATTCGCGTCAATTAGTATACTGGTTTACTAATTCTTAGGTTACCAAGAAAAAGGGGCATATTCGGCTTCGATCATTCAACAATATAATGTAGTTTCAATTACTTGTGTCTATTTCGTAAAACAGTTATAAAAACAGCGCATGTATTCTCAGTCCCAAAAATATATATTGCAAAAACATTTAAAAAGGGAGTAATGAAACTCACAATACTGTATATTGTAGTAAAAATACATATGACGATATTGAACAATGCAGGGTTGGCCTTGGATTCACGAACATATATCATTTATATATATATATATATATATATATATATATATATATATATATATATATATATATATATATATATATATATATATATATATATATATATATATATATATATATATATATATATATATATATATATATATATATATATATATATATATATATATATTAACGTACATAATTGTAATCGAACAAATTTATATATATATATATAAAAATTTATTAGTTATATCATTTTTATTAATAACTTATATGTTTTCTATATTCATTTTATATATTAATGATTCTATTAATGATAATAACAATTATAGTTTTAATAATAAACGTAATCTTTTAAAAATGTAGATTTTAATGAAAATGATAATTTTTATACTTTTAATAATAAGAATGATAATAATAATAGTAATAATAATAATGACTATAATATCTATAATAATAATGTTTTGACTAATAATGATAATAATAATGATATTAATAGTAATCATACTTATTTTAATAGTAAAAATGATATTAATGATAATAATACTAAAACTAATAATACTTATAATAATAATAATAACAATTATAATACTAGTACTAGTAATAATAATAATAATAATAATAATAATAATAATAATAATAATAATAATAATAATAAATGATACTTAATACTTGTAATAATAATAATTAATAATAATAATAATAATAAAACTATAAAAAGGCTACCTTAATGTATCCAGGTTTTAAAAATAAATAAACATCGCTTCCCAGGCTCGAACCCATGACCTCTCGCTCACCAGCAAACACCTCAAACCATCCCTCCATTCATTCCTTTTCTATTTTACTCTAATACTTAAACTTATAAAACCCGTATTTCTTTATTTCATGTATCCTCATTTTCGTTGCTAACAATCTATCATTACCATCATACTACATCGTTATCATAATCGTCATTAAGCATCATCTAACATCACCACGATCATCATTCTAGTCACCATCATCTTCTTCAACTTTCCATCATCATGCTTCATACCTTATCACGATCATCACATATAGTCATTAAAACATATCATCATCAATGAATCGATATTGTTGGGTTTTAAGAATGAAGAAAAGGTTGATAAAAAGGGTCTGTTTGGTTTCGTTTATAGAATAGAAAGATGGACCAGCGATCAGCATAAATGCCAATGGCCCAATATCGTATGGCAATCCAATCGGCCCTAGAACTATAAGGTTTTACGGCCCAAGAAGAAAACTGATTATGGCAGCCCAATAGAAAATCGGTTATGCAGTCCATTAGAAACCAGATTCTAGATTTACACAGGTTGATTTAGGATAAGGAAACTAGGTGCGTTGAAATTTGGAATCCAATAAAAATACGTATAACTTTTTAAAAGTAATATTGAGTGGGTGAAGTGGTGTTAATTACTTAATACATGTCGGCCAAAAGAAATAAAGAAAAGGAAACATGAAAGCACCTTTTATCCTTTATCAAATCTTCATCATCTATTAGAATATGGATACAGTTACATAGATGGCGAAGTAGCAGAAGCAATAACAGGCTTATTGATGGTGGTATTCAATGAAAACAGAAGAAAGAACAATGAAGAAGAAAAAAAATATAGCTGCACGATGATGATGATGATGATGATGAATGTTAAATATAAACAGAAGAAGTAGCAGTTTGCAAACGGTAATCATCATTATTTACTTCCCAAACAGAGATGGTATGTAGTAACAGCAACAACAGCAGTTTGGGGTGTCGATTTGGGATTGGTTTTGATGGTTTACGGTGGTAAACCGAAAAATAGAAGAGGTTATAGTAGCCATATCCTACAGCAGTGGTGATGGCGTGTAGTCGTTTTCAATGGTGATGAGTTAATGATCCGAGGTGGTTCAACGTTTGCAGAGGGTGGCGTGAGGTTTGGTGATTTGAGAAGATGAAGTATAATAGAGATGGGTATTGTGGTAATGGTAACCGGTTGTGGTGTTTGCAAAGTTGCAACATGGTTACGAGTAGCAGTTAGCACAACAACAACAACAACAACAACAACAACAAAAAAGTGATGGAGTGGTGTTTAATGGTAGTTCTTGGTGGTGTGTTGTGTTTCCCTCAGACGAACAGCAACCTCAAATAGTTCGAACAGAAACATAATTAACAGCGATATAGCATCTGCACAAATTGGTTTTGGTGTGCGGTTGAATAGGAAGACAGCAGCAGGAACAAGAATAAATACGTACAGCGGTGTTAGCAGTAAAAAGGATGATGGTTAGAATAGGAATCATAAAATAATAGTAGCAGCAGGAATGTAAACAGAAAAGAAATTGTCAGTTCATACGAGCAGCAGCAGTAACACGAAATGAAAACAGAAGATTTTAGTGGTTTGGTTAAGTAAGTATGTATTATGTATATATATATACTAAATTCTTGTGAATGGATAGAAAGGAAATGCATAGTATCAATTATCAATCATTTAAGAAATAGTAAATTGGGTTATAGAATTCAAACTCACGGGTACATGTGATTTAGTGGGAGACAAGGACAATTAACAAGAATAAATCTCAATTCAAAGTAATAATTAAATATAACATGAAAATAAAACGTGTGATTAATAATAAATTCTACCGACAGTTTAGCCCGGATAGAATATCGTACTCCGTTGATAATTAGTGGTGGATAAAACCTTCAGAAAAATCCCAAATTTTTAGATTAATTATGTTTATTTATTCTAGTCATTGTGGTATAAAATTCGATCATTAACTATTAAATAAAAATTACATTAATTATTCACTCCCAACCCCAAGTAAAATATAAAAAGTTTTAAAATTCAACAAATAGTTTCTAAATACATTTTTAATAAGTCTATAATTTATAAAACTCATTTTTGAATCACAGTTTATTTTAAAATAATATAAGTTTGATTTTAACTTACTTATTATCGATCAAATGACAATTGAGCGTTATTGTTGCTTACAAAATAAATTCAAAACTATATATATATATATATATATATATATATATATATATATATATATATATATATATATATATTCATTATACATTATTTACATATATAGTTATATTTTAAATAATAGTTATTATATATTATTTTATTTTACATTATTACTTATATCAATTACGTCATATAATATTTTAATTTATATTTCAAATTCATATATTTTAAATATATATGTATCTATTTACAAATAGTTGTTCGTGAATCGTCGAGAGCAGTCGAAGGGTAAATGTATATATGAAACAGTTCAACTTTTTGAGACTCAAACTAACAGACTTTACTTATTGTGTCGGAAACATATAAAGATTAAGTTTAAATTTAGTCAAAAATTTCCGGGTCGTCACAGTACCTACCCGTTAAAGAAATTTCGTCTTGAAATTTGAGTGAGGTCGTCATGGCTAACAATAAAAATGTTTTCTAGACGAATATGAGCTGATAAATAGAGTTTTATTACTGTTGAGTAATATGGATAAGATAATTCGACTACTCGAAGAGTACGAGTGAAGCTATCACGAAAGAATGAAATGAGTAAATGCAAGTTCATCTTAGCCGGTGGCGTAGTCACGGTTGATTTCTGGAATTCAAGGGAAAAGATAGAACTATCAATAAATTATGTTCTTGATATGTTTATATAATAGATAGAATGTAAGAGATGTGTAACATGGCACATGATGACGTTATAATCTGTGAATCATCACGTTCCATTAGAAACTCAGCATGACTTACTGTAATATAATCACGTTGATCAAGTGTCATTATATTATACTAACTCATGCATCAATTTCCAACACTACTTCAAAATCATTCATAATTTATACTTAGGCTTTACAGAAATTTCCAATATAATGTAATACAGATAGCACGAAGAGGTATATAATTTCGGACGAGAATATTTATGAAAATATCTTCAGAAATATCGAAGATATTTATAATGAAAGATACGATAATATCTTAGAATTTTTGAATCAAATTGTGATGAAGAAATTCATTCACGATGATTTTGAGCGATTAAGGAGCAAGGTGTTCGTTAAAGATTTCATCAGAAACAGAATCATCAGGATTCTTTTATGTACAAGTTTAGTCCTTGTGATTTGTTCAGAGTCTCCTTCATGGTTTGCTCAATTCTTTATTATCAAATTTTTGACTGTTAAGGTAGTCTTCAGTTTTCACTGTTAATGTGGTGGAATATAAACGGTTTCCCAGTAACGATGACAAAAGGCAAGCTTATATATCAAAGTTATAATAAGTCTTATCCGAATGAAAGTCGAAGCTGACTTGCTGGATCTGTGACAAAATTGGCTAATTTGAAAAGGAATTGCAAAGTTATTTTCGGTAATAACATCGCCAAAGGAGCTAGCACAGAATACGTGTTGAATGTTTACTCAGGTTCCGAGTGTTTTCAGGTGCCTAACTATATGCATAAATCTTTTCTTCAGTAGATGAAGTGCGGTTGGTTCATCCTCTCTATTGAGGTGTTTTCAAAAATCATGAAAGATTTGAACGCAGATTATAATCGTCAAGATACAAATGAGGTTTAAGATGAAATCAAGTGGCAAACTTGAAGAATTGTTTAGTTTCATATGTTATAATCAATATGTTAATTCATTTTAATTGTCCAATCTTATTAGTCTACAGTAACAGTCCAATAATTCATATATAGTTTAATATATAATATTCGAATTAATTAATACGTATCGTGACCCGTGTACATGTCTCAGACTCTATCACAACTCAAAGTATATATATTATTGTAGAATCAACCTCAACCCTGTATAGCTAACTCGATCATTACTGCATATAGAGTGTCTATGGTTATTCCAAATAATATATATAGATGCGTCGATATGATATGTCAAAACCTTGTATACGTGTCCCGATATTTCAAGTGCGTAAAATAAATAACAGAATTTAAATGACGATAAATAAAATTGCGAGAATATAAATTCCGATAAATAAATTGCGGTAAATAAAATGTAATTAGTTAGCTAGGATCAGTTAGTTAGGAACAGTTAGCGTGGATTCTTAACAAAATTTCTCATAGTTGATTTGTTTGTTTCTAACAAATTTTATTTTTGTCCAATTTTTCTTCATTATGCCACTTGTTGGATTCTGATAGGTCAAAATCCAAATATGAAATTGAATGAAAATGGTTATTCTGCGGTGAACGGATACGTATATCGGTGGTTGTAAATAGGATAGTAAATGACTGTTGAATTAGATTTGAAAGAATGTACAGTGTACTTATTAATGTGAAATTTAAATATTCCTCGGGTATTACCTACCCGTTAAAATATTTTCACCATTAACAGTTTGTACGAAAGAATTTTTAATTACAATCTTCATGAAAAAATATATATACCTATATATTTTCTTCAGATGTAATCATGGATTTAATGAGTCAATATGATATTAAAATCATTTGATTTACCGTTAGAACAAGAATATATAATCTCTAAAACATTAGAGATTACATAATCGCTATGTCGAACGAAGATAAATGATGTAGAACGTCATGTAGAACGATGATTATACTCGAGGTACAGAATGAGATGTCGAAGCTGGTGACGCGGACGTTGTTGTTGGTGGTACTAGTGCTGTTGGTGCTGAGGCTGGTGATGTTACTGGTGTTGGTGATACTGCTGGTGCTTGCAAATTGTGTACCGTGCTCTCTAAATTTAACACTCGAGCTCGGAGTTCTTTAACTTCTTCTACTAACCCTGGTTGGTTATTAGTGTGAGGTAGAGGTCGGATATCTTCTCAAGTTCCGTTAATGGTAGCCTCAAGACGAAAAATTCTTGCAAAAAGGGTATAAACGGTGTTGCGAACAGGTTCACCGGTGAGCGGGTCGAGTACTCCAAGGTTAGGTGGTAGATTCGGTTCATGATATGGAGTAGTCTCTTCCCTTCTCCATAGGGTGAGTATGTCGCGAACCCACCCCCATTTTATCCAGTAATCACGGTAGTTGATTGGTTGGTGTGCTCCTGCCACGCTGTCTTCGGAGTCAGAGGAACGTTGTCGATTCGTAGAGGCCATCTTACGCGATCACAGAAAAGATTTTTGGTATGAAGAGTTTAGTGACAGCAATTGAAAGTTGGATGTATTCTCAATGCATAATATGCATAGATATATATAGTACCAGGATCCCTTAAATTACGGAGAAATTTACGAGAGATATCAGGCAAGGTCTACAGTAACAGGTACCCTAAGATATGAATTGTCTGATACGCTAAGATATGAATTTTGTCTATACACTATTCATGCAGTCAATGTAGTAAAATGTGTCTAGACTAAGAATAATGAGCAGGTAATTTTCTAAAGATGATAAGCAGATGATTTCCGACAAAAATGATAAGCAAAACTTTTGACATGCAGACACGGTCGAAGTCCAGACTCATTAATGCATCCTAACAACTACTAGTTAGACACACTAATGCAAGACCTAGTTCGCTAAGACCACCGCTCTGATACCACATGTAAAGACCCGTCCTAATTCATAAGAACGAATACAATAATATATGATTACATCGCGAGGTATTTGACCTCTATATGATACATTTTACAAACATTGCATTCGTTTTAAAAGACAAACTTTCATTTACATCGAAAGTTGACATGCATGCATACCATTTCGTAATATCCATCTATAAATGATCTAATCTGTCATTTACTTAATCATAATCTTTACTGAACTCAACGACTTGAATGCAACGTCTTTTGAAATATGCCATGAATGATTCCAAGTAATATCTTTAAAATGAGCTAATGCACAGCGAAAGATTTCTTTAATACCTGAGAATAAACATGCTTTAAAGTGTCAACCAAAAGGTTGGTGAGTACATTAGTTTATCATAATCGATCATTTTCATTATTTTAATAGACCACAAGATTTTCATTTCCATTTCTCATAAATATACGTCCCATGCATAGAGACAAAAATCATTCATATGGATTGAACACCTGGTAACCGACATTAACAAGATGCATATAAGAATATCCCCATCATTCCGGGACATCCTTCGGACATGATATAAAAACTCGAAGTACTAAAGCATCCGCTACAACGGATGAGGTTTGTTAGGCCCAATAGATCTATCTTTAGGATTCGCGTCAATTAGTAGACTAGTTTACTAATTCTTAGGTTACCAAGCAAAAGGGGCATATCCGGCTTCGATCATTCAACCATATAATGTAGTTTCAATTACTTGTGTCTATTTCGTAAAACAGTTATAAAAACAGCGCATGTATTCTCAGTCCCAAAAATATATATTGCAAAAGCATTTAAAAAGGGAGTAATGAAACTCACAATACTTTATTTTGTAGTAAAAATACATATGACGATATTGAACAATGCAGGGTTGGCCTTGGATTCACGAACCTATATCATTTATATATATATTAACGTACATAATTGTAATCGAACAAATTTATATATATATATATATATATATATATATATATATATATATATATATATATATATATATATATATATATATATATATATATATAAATTTATTAGTTATATCATTTTTATTAATAACTTATATGTTTTCTATATTCATTTTATATATTAATGATTCTATTAATGATAATAACAATGATAGTTTTAATAATAAAGGTAATCTTTTAAAAATGTAGATTTTTAAAAGATGTGTGAAGACGTGTGCGTTTGGATGTCTCAATAGCCCATGTTGTTTGTTTTGATTATTAGTGTTTGTTCAATGTTGCTAAGGTTTGTTAGAATTTGTACCAATTGTAACTCTTTTAGATCGTCAGATCTACTTAATAGAATTTAAATTTCTACTTTTTGCTTAAAAGGGTAAAATATTACTGTATGTTATTCAATATAGATTGTGAGTATCATAATCACTTTATTCTAACTGGCCTGCAACAAGAAAAAAGTGGATTGAAATAGCTCACGACTTCCTCCATAAGAAATAAAGGTACAATGTAGTTCATTGTGACTTGAAGACAAGTGTGCTTGTTGGAAGGATCTTAACCGTAAGATAATAAATTTTGGTTAAAAGAAGATATTGAGTTAAATCGATTATTGGTTGAGTGGTAAAAAACCTCAGTTGGTTGTGGGTCTGTATACTTGAAAAAACATGTGCATGTTCAAATCCGGGGGGGGGGGGAGAGTTTTTTCCAAGGTTGTGCCTCTAGTATCCTTCACTCTATGCGGGCCAAGCAGTTAACCTAAAGCAGTCCGGATACGCTTTGCACGATGAATGCGAGGAGTTTCTTCCTAACGGGTGCGTGAGTGGTAAATGAGAGGATTCGATACCGAAATTGCCGTTCAAAAAAAAAATGGATGAGGAATATGCCACATTTTGGTTTGTATGTTTACTTTAAAATAAACTTATGTCTAATATTACGTGTTTGTCTGAATACATCGCATATTTCTAATATAATTAATAGACAAAATTTGTCTTATTAGTTATGAATAGGACTATTTATTTTTTCACATTTCACAAAACTAACTCCTTAACTTTTATTAAAATACAAATCGAACCCCTTACTTTATACCTATATTCTAAATTATTATTTATCCCATCACTAACACCAAAAATACTGAATAATAACACCCATTATGCTTTACCGACTTGTTCACTGCGCTGAAACAGTAGGACCCACATATGCCACTACTGTGCTAATTTTTTTCCAACGATAAAAAAATCAACTTTCGTAAAAGGAACAACCCTTCAATGCTACCAAAAGATGTCGAAAAACATTATTTTTTTACAAAATAGATCAACTAACTTTTTTTTTTAAAAAAACACCCGAACGCTAAAAGAAGCAAATTTCACAAAAGAAACAACTCTTCAATGTTAGATGTCGAAAAAAAAAAAATTTACAAAATAGATCAAGACTTTTTTTTTAACTCGCATTCAAAACGGAGCCCCCGGCGCGAAGCGAGGGCTCCGCAACTAGTTATTTATCAAATAGTGTAATTTTAACGATTTAATCGGGTCAAAACGCACAACTTAAAATTTTAAAAATTTCTAATATGGAGTAACTAATTTAACCATATAGCCATATGGTTCCCATGTGATTCTTGTAGGTGATACATCTTATGAATTGTATCGAGTTATTTCAAATTATACACGGTAGCGATTTCAGGATCAGAAGTCAATGTAGTTTCAAATTTTTTCCAGTACTAATTATATATGAATGCTATTTTAGTGGTTGTTTACCTTCAAAAAAATATAAATTTGAAAAATATATGTGGTCCGAGTAAGTGTTGTCCTATATAATTTGAAAGAAAAACTATAAATTCAAAAAATATATGGGGTCCTTTAGTTAAATTTAATGGTGTTCTATATAATTTTTAAAATATTTTTTATATAAAAATATTAAACTGGTGGTGTATCATGATCCCGCGGGTCATAGAATAGATTTGCCAACGATTATACAAGTCAACCAAATGGCCATTGGCCTGACGGTATCGTGATGGCCCTTTTAACCAAGAGGTTGGGGGCTCAAGTCCCGTCGTGGACATATTTTGTAAATTATTGCTGTAAATATTCGTGTAAAGTGTGTTTGAGTTTGCTTTAAAAAAAAAAAACGATTATACAAGTCACATCGTTACCGAATGTTGTATTCACTTAAATTTCATAAAAAAAGCTAACACAACTGTAAATTAACTAATCATCACTCAAGTTAATTTCGCCCTCATCATTCTTTTTCTTCCAGTTAAATTCTTTTGTGTACAAAAAATGTGTGAATGAATCATTTCTCTTCTCATTACTTATTGTAGTTTCATTTTCACTTGTACATTTTTCATAATTTTAAACTATCTTCATCAATGCATTTCCTTGCACGAAATATCTAAAATGACCACAAAAGATTTAAGGAAACTATCATAATAAATCAAAACGATCACGAATTTCGTCTTTCTAGTAAAACAGAATAACATCAGATTTCACTAGTGTATCCTTTTTATGAAAAAGAGTAGCAACAATTGCTTCTTTCGCAGGCGCATAACTTTTTCTTTCCGATCACACTTGATGACCATTTTCGCAGGTCACCCATTCTAGTAGTGGGCTTCCCAAGTACACTTAACTACAACGTAGTTCCAACACTTACACTACATGTAGCCCCAAAACGCGATGTATCATGTTAGTCTGAGAGTGACTTTATAATCCCATGATCTGCCGTGTACATGAGCGATGTGAAAGTCGCATAAAGAGTACAAGTTGACGTTTTTTAGGTTATTACGGAATGTGAACATCATTGGTTGCAATATGAGCATTATACTCCTATTTATTTATAAGAAGAGAAAATTGTGCGGATAGTCCATGTGGTTTGTACCATATTGCACAGTTAACCAAAATATCGGTTTTGAGTCTGGATAGTCTCCGTGGTTTGCAAGAGGAGCCAGGATAGTCCAAATGCCTAACGTCGGTTAACTTTTCTGTTAAATTTGGTCACGTGCAAAGCATGTGAGGGTATTTTCGACATTTGATCTTAAAATCATCCCTGCACTTTTTCTCTCCAACTCAAATACAAGTCGAGATTAAAAACCAATATCAAATATTCAATATTCAATAAATAAGATCTTTAAGATCTAAACTTAATTGGAGATATAAACTTAAAATGGGTTTTGCTACTTGATATGAGGGTTCGTCATATTAAAATGGGTATGACCATACGCAACATATTTAAATGGTTCTCTGCATCTCCATTCAAAATATTAATGGTTCATCAGCTAGCATGTAACGACCCAACCCGTTAAACATCGCAAAACATTTTTTTTTTTAAAGTGAACAGGCTAAGCCTGTCAGGCAATTCCCGCGGCGCTGTTCATCTGTCCGCGGCGCGGACCACGCTGGAAACTGAAGGTCAGAGACCATCAAAAAGCTGATACCAAAGTGCGTTCAAACTCGCGGCGCGGCACAGCCCTGGACCTGATTCTGACCTGTACAAAAATTATACAACACCAAATTTCGAGGTAATCGACATGTATCAACACAATGGCTTCCCGCCGCATTAGTAAATAAAATTTACATGTTTTAACAACCACAAATCGAGTATTTGACCACCGAGCTCCATACACTCACTTACACATCAAATATAAGTTTCGGCCGACAAGTTTAATTACCAAACAAAAACCCGAGCATGGCGTTTTAGGTTAAACTACCCAAACCTAGGTCGAACTTCAAAAGCAATACACTAGCATAAACATTAAGGAGCCCGCTAGTCCAAGCAAATACCCTTGCCTTTATCCACGCCGGAGCCTAAAAATGTAAACAACGATAGGGGTAAGCAAAACGCTTAGTCAGTGCAATAAGTATACACATGCATATATAATATACCTACTTGCAACCACCTACTCACATACCACAAACATGCTAGCAACATAATATTAGCATACGAACTCCAAGTATAAAACTAATAACATCCATTACCGCAACTAGCATAAACAATAGCATATACTCCAAAATATAATATGCTACACTACAATACATGCACAAACTATATGGTTAACCATACACGCTTCATGGTGCTACCGGCTCCGTGGTTCACACCATACATAATGCTATGACGCTACCGGCTCCTTGGTTCACGTCACTACGCATTTGAGTCATACTCTTTTATAGTGCTAACGGCTCCTTGGTTCACACTTTGGTGTTACCGGCTCCGTGGTTCACACCTCATTTTATAGTGCTACCGGCTCCTTGGTTCACAATTTGATGTTACCGGCTCCGTGGTTCACATCACAATACACGTACCATGATGCCACCAGCTCCGTGGTTCACATCACAGCACCCTCGCACACACTATGGCACTTCCGGCTCCGTGGATCATGCCATAGCATACAAATAAATATACTATATACATACATGCATAAATATCCCACTCACCTTAACGCCTAGGTGATGATTATGCAAATCCGCAAGCTTCAAAGTGAAGTACCTAATACATTAAGTACACATTCAATACACCATACTAGTTGGACTAGACACCAACATTTACCGCTTGCGCATTTAATGACCCATTTGCATTAAATAACCCATTTACACCAAAACCGTCCAATTAAGGTCAAGACTTATCATAAATCACTAAAGGCTAGTGATTTAAGTCCCAAAACACTAACTAACACAAACTTAGGGTATTTCATACCCATCTTACCCAACTAGGTCAACCATTACCCATTTGACCCATTTTAACATTTAGACTCACAATTTGGTCAAACTTAAACCCATTAACAACCTTTCACTACCACACAAGTGTATTAGTGATTTAACAACAAAATTAACACTTACAAACACCAAATCACATGACCAAACCCTATATTACAAAACCTTAGGGTTTCCTTACATCAATTTAACCCAAATTCACCCATTTAACCCCCAATTGGGTCTTACAAGCCTTAAATGAACAAACCCTAGTTATAAATCAATTAGAACTCAAAGCACGGAGTTAAGACTTACCAACACTATCAAGACGTAGCTAGAGACGTAGGGAACGACTTTAAAACTTGGCCTCGGGCGAGATTTGGCCTTCTTCTTCCCCAAAGTGAGCTCTCTCACTCTAAAACTCAATCTCTCTCTAAAATTGAATTGGAAGAGATAAGGTGGGTGAAAGAGGAGTGAATGACCCTCCTAAACTGATCTTGTGACCTTAAATTCGTTCTCCAAGTGAAAATACCAAAATGCCCTTCTTCAATTTAAATAAACAAGGAGTTTCCACTTGACGCCCACCGCGTCGCGACCTAAAGGGTCACGCCGCGTCCCCATGCTGAAACAGAAGCCGTCAGCTTTTTATTATATACACAATTATGTACCATTCGGACTTGGGTCTTACATAGCATTTCCATATCTAAGTTCAAAGCTTCCAAGCTTTCAATGTTTTGTGCTCTAATACAGGTGCACGCAAAGCCATTCAGATTTCATATATATTTTCAATTCAGAGGCGGGTACGATTACAGGATGGCCCATAGGTTGGTGAATATATTATCTACTTCAACAAATTCCAAAATACAAATCAAAATTTTAAATCAAACCTACAGTATACTTCAAACCTGTAGTTTTTCAACCAAACCCTTTTGCAAGAACCCTTTAAGTGTATCGATGGAACTCAAATCCAGATTCGAAAACGACGGAGCTTGAATCCTTAAACGCGAAAGGATTAAAGTGAGGTTTGGCTGTCCAGATCCATAAAGTTTGATTTTTAAATATGTTGTTGGTGGTGTCTACCGCCTTCGTTCTCTTCCGTCGCCATCCTTCCACCCAATCGAACCGCTTAATGAAAACCCAGATGAATCTCCGAGCTAATGACGGTAACACTCAGCTTGGCTGAAATGAGATTGAAAAAAAAACAACAGAGCTGGTATGATGCGTTTGGACAATTAACAGTTTATGGTTTTTGATTTGGATTTGGAGTGGGTTATAAATTTAGGGTTTTAATTTGAAGTTATGAATTTTGGTTTTGATTTGGGGTTTTATGTTTTAGAGTTGTGTGAATCCATCTTTATTAATTTTGGGGTTTTATGCATTTTCAATTTAAGGATGAAATAGACGTGGGAATGAACTTAGGATGAAGGTAATTGTAAAAGGACAGATTTCCCTAACGTGCTTGTCTCATGACTAACTTTAACAGAAAAAATTAACGGAGTTAGTGAGTTGGACTATCCTTGCTCCTTTTGCAAACCACAATGACTATCCACACTCAAAACTGATACTATGGTTAACCGTGCAATATGGTACAAACTACAAGGACTATCCGCACAATTTTCTCTTATAAGAATAGAAAATTGCTTGGATAGTCCCTGTGGTTTGTACCATATTGCACGGTTAACCAAAGTATCGGTTTTGAGTCTGGATAGTCTTTGTGGTTTGCAAAAGGAGCAAGGATAGTCCAAATTCCTAACGTCGGTTAACTTTTCTGTTAAATTTGGTCATGTGCAAAGTGTAACATCCCGCATTTTTTCCGTTAAATTTATTTTAACACTGTCTTTTTTTTTTAAATAATATCTTTCATTATTTAAATTCATAGTTTCCGTTGACTAACGTTCATAATATCCCCGTTATTTAATTATAACATCACTCGTTTACTCGAGCATTTTTAAAATATTCGTTTGGTTAATTCACGCACCCGCTTTCAAACTCGAGGGACTAATGTTGTCAAGTGAGCAAAATGGTAACTAGTGGTTGACTAAGTCAACCACCTCCCACCATCCTCATCCATTCATTCTCACTTCTCCTCCTACCTTCTTTTCTCTCTTCCATCTTTGAACTCAAAACACCCATTTCACTAAATCATCATCTAAATCCGAATCAAGAAGCAAACATCAAAACAAATTACATATTTGGAATCCTCTCTTCATCCTCTACATTTTGGTACCAATTTCATCACATTTGGGTAACATTTCTAAACCACTAGATTTCTCTAAATTCATTTTATATACTTGAAATGATGTTAGTTAGTGTCTATGGCTCGTGTATAACATGAATATATGTTTTGTTTGCTCGATTTGTTGTTTTGAGTAACTAGTTTAAACATTTGAAATGGGTTTGCTTAACCTTGTGTTTTGGGTGATTGAATGTTGTTAAATGAAATGTCCCGTTCTTATTGATTAAAAACGTTCCATATTAATTGATTTCGTTGCGAGGTTTTGACCTCTATATGAGACGTTTTTCAAAGACTGCATTCATTTTAAAACAAACCATAACCTTTATTTCATCAATAAAGGTTTAAAAAGCTTTACGTAGATTATCAAATAATGATAATCTAAAATATCCTGTTTACACACGACCATTACATAGTGGTTTACAATACAAATATGTTACAACAAAATAAGTTTCTTGAATGCAGTTTTTACACAATATCATACAAGAATGGACTCCAAATCTCGTCCTTATTTAAGTATGCGACAGCGGAAGCTCTTAATAATCACCTGAGAATAAACATGCTTAAAACGTCAACAAAAATGTTGGTGAGTTATAGGTTTAACCTATATATATCAAATCATAATAATAGACCACAAGATTTCATATTTCAATACACATCCCATACATAGAGATAAAAATCATTCATATGGTGAACACCTGGTAACCGACATTAACAAGATGCACATATAAGAATATCCCCATCATTCCGGGACACCCGTCGGATATGATATAAATTTCGAAGTACTAAAGCATCCGGTACTTTGGATGGGGCTTGTTGGGCCCGATAGATATATCTTTAGGATTCGCGTCAATTAGGGTGTCTGTTCCCTAATTCTTAGATTACCAGACTTAATAAAAAGGGGCATATTCGATTTCGATAATTCAACCATAGAATGTAGTTTCACGTACTTGTGTCTATTTTGTAAATCATTTATAAAACCTGCATGTATTCTCATCCCAAAAATATTAGATTTTAAAAGTGGGACTATAACTCACTTTCACAGATTTTTACTTCGTCGGGAAGTAAGACTTGGCCACTGGTTGATTCACGAACCTATAACAATATATACATATATATCAAAGTATGTTCAAAATATATTTACAACACTTTTAATATATTTTGATGTTTTAAGTTTATTAAGTCAGCTGTCCTCGTTAGTAACCTACAACTAGTTGTCCACAGTTAGATGTACAGAAATAAATCGATAAATATTATCTTGAATCAATCCACGACCCAGTGTATACGTATCTCAGTATTGATCACAACTCAAACTATATATATTTTGGAATCAACCTCAACCCTGTATAGCTAACTCCAACATTCACATATAGAGTGTCTATGGTTGTTCCGAAATATATATAGATGTGTCGACATGATAGGTCGAAACATTGTATACGTGTCTATGGTATCTCAAGATTACATAATATACAATACAAGTTGATTAAGTTATGGTTGGAATAGATTTGTTACCAATTTTCACGTAGCTAAAATGAGAAAAATTATCCAATCTTGTTTTACCCATAACTTCTTCATTTTAAATCCGTTTTGAGTGAATCAAATTGCTATGGTTTCATATTGAACTCTATTTTATGAATCTAAACACAAAAAGTATAGGTTTATAGTCGTAAAAATAAGTTATAAGTCATTTTTGTAAAGGTAGTCATTTCAGTCGAAAGAACGACGTCTAGATGACCATTTTAGAAAACATACTTCCACTTTGAGTTTAACCATAATTTTTGGATATAGTTTTATGTTCATAATAAAAATCATTTTCTCAGAATAACAACTTTTAAATCAAAGTTTATCATACTTTTTAATTAACTAACCCCAAAACAGCCCGCGGTGTTACTACGACGGCGTAAATCCGGTTTTACGGTGTTTTTCGTGTTTCCAGGTTTTAAATCATTAAGTTAGCATATCATATAGATATAGAACATGTGTTTAGTTGATTTTAAAAGTCAAGTTAGAAGGATTAACTTTTGTTTGCGAACAAGTTTAGAATTAACTAAACTATGTTCTAGTGATTACAAGTTTAAACCTTCGAATAAGATAGCTTTATATGTATGAATCGAATGATGTTATGAACATCATTACTACCTTAAGTTCCTTGGATAAACCTACTGGAAAATAGAAAAATGGATCTAGCTTCAACGGATCCTTGGATGGCTCGAAGTTCTTGAAGCAGAATCATGACACGAAAACAAGTTCAAGTAAGATCATCACTTGAAATAAGATTGTTATAGTTATAGAAATTGAACCAAAGTTTGAATATGATTATTACCTTGTATTAGAATGATAACCTACTGTAAGAAACAAAGATTTCTTGAGGTTGGATGATCACCTTACAAGATTGGAAGTGAGCTAGCAAACTTGAAAGTATTCTTGATTTTATGTAACTAGAACTTGTAGAATTTATGAAGAACACTTAGAACTTGAAGATAGAACTTGAGAGAGATCAATTAGATGAATAAAATTGAAGAATGAAAGTGTTTGTAGGTGTTTTTAGTCGTTGGTGTATGGATTAGATATAAAGGATATGTAATTTTGTTTTCATGTAAATAAGTCATGAATGATTACTCATATTTTTGTAATTTTATGAGATATTTCATGCTAGTTGCCAAATGATGGTTCCCACATGTGTTAGGTGACTCACATGGGCTGCTAAGAGCTGATCATTGGAGTGTATATACCAATAGTACATACATCTAAAAGCTGTGTATTGTACGAGTACGAATACGGGTGCATACGAGTAGAATTGTTGATGAAACTGAACGAGGATGTAATTGTAAGCATTTTTGTTAAGTAGAAGTATTTTGATAAGTGTCTTGAAGTCTTTCAAAAGTGTATGAATACATATTAAAACACTACATGTATATACATTTTAACTGAGTCGTTAAGTCATCGTTAGTCGTTACATGTAAATGTTGTTTTGAAACCTTTAGGTTAACGATCTTGTTAAATGTTGTTAACCCAATGTTTATAATATCAAAAGAGATTTTAAATTATTATATTATCATGATATTATGATGTACGAATATCTCTTAATATGATATATATACATTAAATGTCGTTACAACGATAATCGTTACATATATGTATCGTTTCAAAATCATTAAGTTAGTAGTCTTGTTTTTACATATGTAGTTCATTGTTAATATACTTAATGATATGTTTACTTATCATAATATCATGTTAACTATATATATAACCATATATATGTCATCATATAGTTTTTACAAGTTTTAACGTTCGTGAATCACCGGTCAACTTGGGTGGTCAATTGTCTATATGAAACCTATTTCAATTAATCAAGTCTTAACAAGTTTGATTGCTTAACATGTTGGAAACATTTAATCATGTAAATATCAATCTCAATTAATATATATAAACATGGAAAAGTTCGGGTCACTACAGTACCTACCCGTTAAATAAATTTCGTCCCGAAATTTTAAGCTGTTGAAGGTGTTGACGAATCTTCTGGAAATAGATGCGGGTATTTCTTCTTCATCTGATCTTCACGCTCCCAGGTAAACTCGGGTCCTCTACGAGCATTCCATCGAACCTTAACAATTGGTATCTTGTTTTGCTTAAGTCTTTTAACCTCACGATCCATTATTTCAACGGGTTCTTCGATGAATTGAAGTTTTTCGTTGATTTGGATTTCATCTAACGGAATAGTGAGATCTTCTTTAGCAAAACATTTCTTCAAATTTGAGACGTGGAAAGTGTTATGTACAGCCGCGAGTTGTTGAGGTAACTCAAGTCGGTAAGCTACTGGTCCGACACGATCAATAATCTTGAATGGTCCAATATACCTTGGATTTAATTTCCCTCGTTTACCAAATCGAACAACGCCTTTCCAAGGTGCAACTTTAAGCATGACCATCTCTCCAATTTCAAATTCTATATCTTTTCTTTTAATGTCAGCGTAGCTCTTTTGTCGACTTTGGGCGGTTTTCAACCGTTGTTGAATTTGGATGATCTTCTCAGTAGTTTCTTGTATAATCTCCGGACCCGTAATCTGTCTATCCCCCACTTCACTCCAACAAATCGGAGACCTGCACTTTCTACCATAAAGTGCTTCAAACGGCGCCATCTCAATGCTTGAATGGTAGCTGTTGTTGTAGGAAAATTCTGCTAACGGTAGATGTCGATCCCAACTGTTTCCGAAATCAATAACACATGCTCGTAGCATGTCTTCAAGCGTTTGTATCGTCCTTTCGCTCTGCCCATCAGTTTGTGGATGATAGGCAGTACTCATGTCTAGATGAGTTCCTAATGCTTGCTGTAATGTCTGCCAGAATCTTGAAATAAATCTGCCATCCCTATCAGAGATAATAGAGATTGGTATTCCATGTCTGGAGACGACTTCCTTCAAATACAGTCGTGCTAACTTCTCCATCTTGTCATCTTCTCTTATTGGCAGGAAATGTGCTGATTTGGTGAGACGATCAACTATTACCCAAATAGTATCAAAACCACTTGCAGTCCTTGGCAATTTAGTGATGAAATCCATGGTAATGTTTTCCCATTTCCATTCCGGGATTTTGGGTTGTTGAAGTAGACCTGATGGTTTCTGATGCTCAGCTTTGACCTTAGAACACGTCAAACATTCTCCTACGTATTTAGCAACATCGGCTTTCATACCCGGCTACCAAAAATGTTTCTTGAGATCCTTGTACATCTTCCCTGTTCCAGGATGTATTGAGTATCTGGTTTTATGAGCTTCTCTAAGTACCATTTCTCTCATATCTCCAAATTTTGGTACCCAAATCCTTTCAGCCCTATACCGGGTTCCGTCTTCCCGAATATTAAGATGTTTCTCCGATCCTTTGGGTATTTCTTCCTTTAAATTTCCCTCTTTTAAAACTCCTTGTTGCGCCTCCTTTATTTGAGTAGTAAGGTTATTATGAATCATTATATTCATAGATTTTACTCGAATGGGTTCTCTGTCCTTCCTGCTCAAGGCATCGGCTACCACATTTGCCTTCTCCGGGTGGTAACGAATCTCAAAGTCGTAATCATTCAACAATTCAATCCACCTACGCTGCCTCATATTCAGTTGTTTCTGATTAAATATGTGTTGAAGACTTTTGTGGTCAGTATATATAATACTTTTGACCCCATATAAGTAGTGCCTCCAAGTCTTTAATGCAAAAACAACCGCGCCTAATTCCAAATCATGCGTCGTATAATTTTGCTCATGAATCTTCAATTGTCTAGATGCATAAGCAATCACCTTCGTTCGTTGCATTAATACACAACCGAGACCTTGCTTTGATGCGTCACAATAAATCACAAAATCATCATTCCCTTCAGGCAATGACAATATAGGTGCCGTAGTTAGCTTTTTCTTCAATAACTGAAACGCTTTCTCTTGTTCATCCTTCCATTCAAATTTCTTCCCTTTATGCGTTAATGCAGTCAAGGGTTTTGCTATTCTGGAAAAGTCTTGGATGAACCTTCTGTAGTAGCCAGCTAGTCCTAAAAACTGGCGTATGTGTTTCAGAGTTTTCGGGGTTTCCC
This sequence comes from Rutidosis leptorrhynchoides, assembly GCF_046630445.1. Classification (NCBI taxonomy): domain Eukaryota; kingdom Viridiplantae; phylum Streptophyta; class Magnoliopsida; order Asterales; family Asteraceae; genus Rutidosis; species Rutidosis leptorrhynchoides. The sequence goes on from NC_092333.1 coordinate 486,886,710, forward strand.
ACTTTTCAACAGTTTCTATCTTTGCCGGATCCACCTTAATACCTTCTTTGTTCACTATGTGACCGAGGAATTGAACTTCTTCCAACCAAAATGCACACTTTGAAAACTTAGCGTACAATTCTTCCTTCCTCAATACTTCTAACACCTTTCTCAAATGTTCACCGTGTTCTTGGTCATTCTTTGAGTAAATAAGTATGTCATCAATGAAAACAATGACAAACTTGTCAAGGTATGGTCCACACACTCGGCTCATAAGGTCCATGAACACAGCTGGTGCATTATTTAAACCAAACGGCATGACCATAAACTCGTAATGACCGTAACGTGTTCTGAAAGCAGTCTTTGGAATATCATCTTCTTTCACCCGCATTTGATGATACCCGGAACGTAAGTCAATCTTTGAATAAACAGACGAGCCTTGTAGTTGATCAAATAAGTCGTCAATTCTCGGTAGTGGGTAGCGGTTCTTGATGGTAAGTTTGTTCAACTCTCGGTAGTCGATACACAACCTGAATGTACCATCTTTCTTCTTGACAAACAAAACAGGAGCTCCCCACGGTGATGTGCTTGGTCGAATGAAACCACGCTCTAAAAGTTCTTGTAATTGGCTTTGCAGTTCTTTCATCTCGCTGGGTGCGAGTCTGTAAGGAGCACGAGCTATTGGTGCAGCTCCTGGTACAAGATCTATTTGAAATTCAACAGATCGATGTGGGGGTAATCCCGGTAATTCTTTCGGAAATACATCGGGAAATTCTTTTGCAATGGGAACATCATTGATGCTCTTTTCTTCAGTTTGTACTTTCTCGACGTGTACTAGAACAGTATAGCAACCTTTTCTTATTAGTTTTTGTGCCTTCAAATTACTAATAAGATGTAGCTTCGTGTTGCCCTTTTCTCCGTACACCATTAAGGGTTTTCCTTTTTCTCGTATAATGCGAATTGCATTTTTGTAACAAACGATCTCTGCTTTCACTTCTTTCAACCAGTCCATACCGATTATCACATCAAAACTCCCTAACTCTACTGGTATCAAATCAATCTTAAATGTTTCGCTAACCAGTTTAATTTCTCGATTCCGACATATATTATCTGCTGAAATTAATTTACCATTTGCTAATTCGAGTAAAAATTTACTATCCAAAGGCGTCAATGGACAACTTAATTTAGCACAAAAATCTCTACTCATATAGCTTCTATCCGCACCCGAATCAAATAAAACGTAAGCAGATTTATTGTCAATAAGAAACGTACCCGTAACAAGCTCCGGGTCTTCCTGTGCCTCTGCCGCATTAATATTGAAAACTCTTCCGCGGCCTTGTCCATTCGTGTTCTCCTGGTTCGGGCAATTTCTAATAATGTGGCCCGGTTTTCCACATTTATAACAAACTACATTTGCATAACTTGCTCCGACACTACTTGCTCCTCCATTACTCGTTCCGACACCATTTGTTCCTTTTGTTCTATTAACCCCTGGTCCGTAGACCTCACACTTCGCCGCGCTATGACCATTTCTTTTACACTTGTTGCAAAATTTGGTGCAGAACCCCGAGTGATACTTTTCACACCTTTGGCATAGCTGCTTCTGATTATTGTTGTTGTTGCGGTTATTATTGTTGTTGGGATGGTTGTTGTAGTTGCTGCTGTTGTTGTTGTTGTTGTTGGGCCGTTTGTTGTAGTTGCGATTGATGTTGCGATTGTTGGGATAATTGTTGCGATTATTGTTGTAATTGCTGTTGTTGTTGTATTGGTGATTCTTATCACCGTTTTCCTCCCACTTTCTTTTAACTTGCTTCACATTGGCCTCTTCAGCAGTCTGTTCTTTAATTCTTTCTTCAATCTGGTTCACTAGTTTGTGAGCCATTCTACATGCCTGTTGTATGGAGGCGGGCTCGTGTGAACTTATATCTTCTTGGATTCTTTCCGGTAATCCTTTCACAAACGCGTCGATCTTCTCTTCCTCATCTTCGAATGCTCCCGGACACAATAGGCACAATTCTGTGAATCGTCTTTCGTACGTGGTAATATCAAATCCTTGGGTTCGTAACCCTCTAAGTTTTGTCTTGAGCTTATTGACCTCGGTTTTGGGACGGTACTTCTCGTTCATCAAGTGCTTGAATGCTGACCACAGTAGTGCGTACGCATCGTCTTGTCCCACTTGCTCTAGATAGGTATTCCACCATGTTAACGCAGAACCTGTGAAGGTATGCGTAGCGTACTTCACTTTGTCCTCTTCAGTACACTTACTTATGGCAAACACCGATTCGACCTTCTCGGTCCACCGTTTCAATCCGATCGGTCCTTCGGTTCCATCAAATTCTAAAGGTTTGCAGGCAGTGAATTCTTTGTAGGTGCATCCTACACGATTTCCTGTACTGCTAGCTCCAAGGTTATTGTTGGTATGTAGCGCAGCCTGTACTGCGGCTATGTTTGAAGCTAGAAAAGTACGGAATTCCTCTTCATTCATATTCACGGTGTGTCGAGTAGTCGGTGCCATTTCCTTCAAAATAGTCAAATGGAACAAGTTAATCATACAGAATATTAAGAGTAGTTAATAGTATTTCGTAGCATAATATGAACTCATTTATAAAAGCTTTTTCTTCATATTAGCGTTTTATAAGTTTAAATTCGGGTAGTACCTACCCGTTAAGTTCATACTTAGTAGCTAATATACAATTCAACTACTACAATTCTATATGAAAAACTGATTATAATGATATTTCGCGTTCAAACTTTTACACAATATTTTACAAACTTACAATACCGCTTATTTTACATATAGCATGAAATATAGCACACAATAAATTTGATACAAGATGGTTGTGAAGATAATTCTAGCTAGTACACAAGTCGTTCAGCAAAGGCAATAAAGACACGTAATTCATACGTCCAGAAACAAGTCATGCATTCTGGTTTTACTAGGATTACTTCCCATCCTTGGTCTTGTGGAACATAACCGTTATGGCCGTTGATAAGACATCGTGTTGTAACGTCGTCAAAGGGACGAGGGTTACGTAATGTCCAACAGTCCCGTAACAATCTAAAAACCTCATTTCTTACCCCAATTACCGACTCCGTCACTTGTGGAAACGTTTTGTTTAATAGTTGTAGCCCGATGTTCTTGTTCTCACTTTGGTGAGAAGCGAACATTACTAATCCGTAAGCATAACATGCTTCTTTATGTTGCATGTTAGCCGCTTTTTCTAAATCACGAAGTCCAATATTCGGATATATTGAGTCAAAATAATTTCTTAACCCATTGCGTAAAATAGCATTTGGGTTCCCCGCAATATATGCGTCAAAGTAAACACATCGTAACTTATGGATTTCCCAATGTGATATCCCCCATCTTTCGAACGAAAGCCTTTTATAAACCAAGGCATTCTTGGAACGTTCTTCGAATGTCTTACAAACTGATCTCGCCTTAAATAGTTGTGCCGAAGAATTCTGACCGACTCTAGACAAGATTTCTTCAATCATGTCTCCGGGTAGGTCTCTTAAAATATTGGGTTGTCTATCCATTTTGTGTTTTTATACTGTAAAATAGACAAGAGTTAGATTCATAAAAAAAAATACTTATTAATACAAGCAATTTTTACATATATCATAAAGCATAAGCACACTATATTACCTATATTACACCACACGAATACAACTATCTTATTCCGACTCGCTTGTTTCTTCTTCTTCGGTTTTGGTTCGTTTTGCCAAGTTTCTAGGGATATATGATGTTCCCCTAATACGAGCCGTAATTTTCCACATTGGTTTAGAAAAACCTGGTGGTTTAGAGGTTCCCGGGTCATTGTTACAACTTAAGGACTTCGGGGGTTGACGATACATATAAAGTTCATCGGGGTTGGAATTCGATTTCTTTATTTTTATGCCCTTTCCCTTATTATTTTCTTTTGCCTTTTTAAATTCAGTTGGGGTAATTTCTATAACATCATCGAAATTCTCGTCGGAATCCGATTCATCGGAGAATTGGTAATCCTCCCAATATTTTGCTTCCTTGGCGGAAACACCATTGACCATAATTAACCTTGGTTGGTTGGTTGAGGATTTTCTTTTACTTAACCGTTTTATTATTTCCCCCACTGGTTCTATTTCTTCATCCGGTTCTGATTCTTCTTCCGGTTCCGATTCTTCTTCTGGTTCCGACTCTTCTTCCGATTCCTCTTCGGGAACTTGTGAATCAGTCCACGAATCATTCCAATTTACATTTGACTCTTCATTATTATTAAGTGAGTCAATGGGACTTGTTCTAGAGGTAGACATCTATCACATAATATCAAACGCGTTAAGAGATTAATATATCACATAATATTCACATGTTAAAAATATATAGTTTCCAACAAAATTTGTTAAGCAATCATTTTTCAAGTAAACACGGTCGAAGTCCAGACTCACTAATGCATCCTAACAAACTCGATAAGACACACTAATGCAAAATTCTGGTTCTCTAAGACCAACGCTCGGATACCAACTGAAATGTCCCGTTCTTATTGATTAAAAACGTTCCATATTAATTGATTTCGTTGCGAGGTTTTGACCTCTATATGAGACATTTTTCAAAGACTGCATTCATTTTAAAACAAACCATAACCTTTATTTCATCAATAAATGTTTAAAAAGCTTTACGTAGATTATCAAATAATGATAATCTAAAATATCCTGTTTACACACGACCATTACATAATGGTTTACAATACAAATATGTTACAACAAAATAAGTTTCTTGAATGCAGTTTTTACACAATATCATACAAGCATGGACTCCAAATCTCGTCCTTATTTAAGTATGCGACAGCGGAAGCTCTTAATAATCACCTGAGAATAAACATGCTTAAAACGTCAACAAAAATGTTGGTGAGTTATAGGTTTAACCTATATATATCAAATCATAATAATAGACCACAAGATTTCATATTTCAATACACATCCCATACATAGAGATAAAAATCATTCATATGGTGAACACCTGGTAACCGACATTAACAAGATGCACATATAAGAATATCCCCATCATTCCGGGACACCCGTCGGATATGATATAAATTTCGAAGTACTAAAGCATCCGGTACTTTGGATGGGGCTTGTTGGGCCCGATAGATCTATCTTTAGGATTCGCGTCAATTAGGGTGTCTGTTCCCTAATTCTTAGATTACCAGACTTAATAAAAAGGGGCATATTCGATTTCGATAATTCAACCATAGAATGTAGTTTCACGTACTTGTGTCTATTTTGTAAATCATTTATAAAACCTGCATGTATTCTCATCCCAAAAATATTAGATTTTAAAAGTGGGACTATAACTCACTTTCACAGATTTTTACTTCGTCGGGAAGTAAGACTTGGCCACTGGTTGATTCACGAACCTATAACAATATATACATATATATCAAAGTATGTTCAAAATATATTTACAACACTTTTAATATATTTTGATGTTTTAAGTTTATTAAGTCAGCTGTCCTCGTTAGTAACCTACAACTAGTTGTCCACAGTTAGATGTACAGAAATAAATCGATAAATATTATCTTGAATCAATCCACGACCCAGTGTATACGTATCTCAGTATTGATCACAACTCAAACTATATATATTTTGGAATCAACCTCAACCCTGTATAGCTAACTCCAACATTCACATATAGAGTGTCTATGGTTGTTCCGAAATATATATAGATGTGTCGACATGATAGGTCGAAACATTGTATACGTGTCTATGGTATCTCAAGATTACATAATATACAATACAAGTTGATTAAGTTATGGTTGGAATAGATTTGTTACCAATTTTCACGTAGCTAAAATGAGAAAAATTATCCAATCTTGTTTTACCCATAACTTCTTCATTTTAAATCCGTTTTGAGTGAATCAAATTGCTATGGTTTCATATTGAACTCTATTTTATGAATCTAAACACAAAAAGTATAGGTTTATAGTCGTAAAAATAAGTTATAAGTCGTTTTTGTAAAGGTAGTCATTTCAGTCGAAAGAACGACGTCTAGATGACCATTTTAGAAAACATACTTCCACTTTGAGTTTAACCATAATTTTTGGATATAGTTTTATGTTCATAATAAAAATCATTTTCTCAGAATAACAACTTTTAAATCAAAGTTTATCATACTTTTTAATTAACTAACCCCAAAACAGCCCGCGGTGTTACTACGACGGCGTAAATCCGGTTTTACGGTGTTTTTCGTGTTTCCAGGTTTTAAATCATTAAGTTAGCATATCATATAGATATAGAACATGTGTTTAGTTGATTTTAAAAGTCAAGTTAGAAGGATTAACTTTTGTTTGCGAACAAGTTTAGAATTAACTAAACTATGTTCTAGTGATTACAAGTTTAAACCTTCGAATAAGATAGCTTTATATGTATGAATCGAATGATGTTATGAACATCATTACTACCTTAAGTTCCTTGGATAAACCTACTGGAAAAGAGAAAAATGGATCTAGCTTCAACGGATCCTTGGATGGCTCGAAGTTCTTGAAGCAGAATCATGACACGAAAACAAGTTCAAGTAAGATCATCACTTGAAATAAGATTGTTATAGTTATAGAAATTGAACCAAATTTTGAATATGATTATTACCTTGTATTAGAATGATAACCTACTGTAAGAAACAAAGATTTCTTGAGGTTGGATGATCACCTTACAAGATTGGAAGTGAGCTAGCAAACTTGAAAGTATTCTTGATTTTATGTAACTAGAACTTGTAGAATTTATGAAGAACACTTAGAACTTGAAGATAGAACTTGAGAGAGATCAATTAGATGAATAAAATTGAAGAATGAAAGTGTTTGTAGGTGTTTTTAGTCGTTGGTGTATGGATTAGATATAAAGGATATGTAATTTTGTTTTCATGTAAATAAGTCATGAATGATTACTCATATTTTTGTAATTTTATGAGATATTTCATGCTAGTTGCCAAATGATGGTTCCCACATGTGTTAGGTGACTCACATGGGCTGCTAAGAGCTGATCATTGGAGTGTATATACCAATAGTACATACATCTAAAAGCTGTGTATTGTACGAGTACGAATACGGGTGCATACGAGTAGAATTGTTGATGAAACTGAACGAGGATGTAATTGTAAGCATTTTTGTTAAGTAGAAGTATTTTGATAAGTGTCTTGAAGTCTTTCAAAAGTGTATGAATACATATTAAAACACTACATGTATATACATTTTAACTGAGTCGTTAAGTCATCGTTAGTCGTTACATGTAAATGTTGTTTTGAAACCTTTAGGTTAACGATCTTGTTAAATGTTGTTAACCCAATGTTTATAATATCAAAAGAGATTTTAAATTATTATATTATCATGATATTATGATGTACGAATATCTCTTAATATGATATATATACATTAAATGTCGTTACAACGATAATCGTTACATATATGTATCGTTTCAAAATCATTAAGTTAGTAGTCTTGTTTTTACATATGTAGTTCATTGTTAATATACTTAATGATATGTTTACTTATCATAATATCATGTTAAATATATATATAACCATATATATGTCATCATATAGTTTTTACAAGTTTTAACGTTCGTGAATCACCGGTCAACTTGGGTGGTCAATTGTCTATATGAAACCTATTTCAATTAATCAAGTCTTAACAAGTTTGATTGCTTAACATGTTGGAAACATTTAATCATGTAAATATCAATCTCAATTAATATATATAAACATGGAAAAGTTCGGGTCACTACATTAAATGGTTAAAGTTCATGTTTTAATTATGTTACTAGTATCACTAGCTTCATTTTGATGTGTAGGTTGATTAAGAAAACTTCAAGAACATGATTATTGATTTTTGTGAATTTTGGTTAGGGTTGATAGACTTAAAATGAACTTTTAATGCTTTGAATGCCATGAAATGTTATTAGTTAGTGATTAGTTGTATTGTATGTTTCATTACCTTCAAAACGGCGTATCGTATGTGTAAATTGGTTTCCCGAGTCAAGAAATGCGTTTTGTGAACTCGAAACTTTGATTTTGAACGTTTAATGAACATTTGATGAGATTTTCATTGTTGTTAATGATGGAATTGATTCATGAAATGTGTTTACTTATGTTCCTCTTTAAATTACCTTTACAACGATATAAGATACGTGTTTTGAATGTCTACGGTTCATAAGTTACGTTTGTTTAAAGTTTGGTTCGAGCATATACATGAAACTGCCCAGGTATTCTGTTGTGACACCGCTGATTTTTTTTTTTTTTTAAATACGTGGCGGAAGCATTTATATTAATTGAACCATTATAATAACATAAACATATAATATTTACATATCCAAAACATTTGACAGCTAGCATTAAACTAATACATCTGGTGTCACGTGACATTACAACAAAATTTAGTTTTAACAGAAAAGACACATCAGAGTTTCTTCATTGTCAAACACAACATCGCAAGCCCGTCTTCTCCCCAAAAGCATAATCTACAAAAGCTAATAACCTGCAGGGAGGAGATGGAGGGGAATTAGCACGAAGCTAAGTGAGTACGACTAACTACAGGCCATAGCATACATAAGTGTTATACTAATCATGTCACATAGTCTAACACACAAACATCACCCAGTAGTGCAGTCTACAGAGACTCCGGCGGTTCGGCCAAACCATTAACCTCCAGTTGATCGGGCTGGGGTTTACCGGAAGTTCCTCCTACATACCGTGCTGCATAAATCATCCACACGCGACGTACGCGTCATTCAAACATATACTACACGGATGCAAATAGGCTACCACATGAGGAACCCAACCCGCAGGTTGATCTCTCCTATCGAATTAGGCTACCACAAGATAGGGACGCACTGGGCTCCAGCAGACAAACATCAACTAACATGTAGTCATCACAACAACTAACTAACCACAACAATAAGTATATCTAACAAGCATGGCAATCATAATATAACATGCTTCTATATACTATATTCTCCAGTTAATCCCACTCACCAAATACCAGCAAACAAGAAGGTATTCAGCTATCTAATCACTGAACCTTCTCTTTCTCCTTTTCTCCTGAGAAAACATATACACAAGTTAGTTTCTGTCCGTTAACACCAAATAACACAATATAAAAATTTTTGTCAAAAAAACTGTCCGCTAAAATTTTTCTCCTTAAAATTTACATCAAAATCATCAAAATACAAACGGGCAGCATAACGGCTAAAACTCAACACTTTGGTAAAATATTCTGCCCTGGACACTCAGTCGGTCGACTGACACTGACAGTCGGTCGACTGTCTACACAATCGGTCGACTGACCTTCTCAGTCGATCGACTCACTTGGTATTACATCAATCGGCCGAATGTAATTCTCAGTCGGTCGGTCGGTCGGTTGTCTGTCAATCGGTCGGTTCACTACGTCGGTCGGTCGACTGTCGACTGACAGTCGGCCGACTGTGTTCATCTTCTTCAGAAACTGAACATAGGCTACGGACTTCAAGCTAAATTCACCAAAACTCGATCTAGAGCTCGTTTTCGACATCAAAACTTACCACAACTCAATTACTACATGTTATAGACTATAAACCCACAACAATTTGACCATAACAACACTTAAATCACTTGTTTTGACACAAATTCAAGCTTTTGAACAAATACACTTAAAAACACCATTTTAACACCAAATTGATCATGAAAGCTCATGATTCATACCTTAAATGAATCAGTAGAGTGTAAAGAACGTGATTCCAAGACCAATTCGAGCTCAAGATCAACAATGGGGAATTAGGGTTTTGGTAGTTGGAGAAGATGAAGAACGGGGTGGTTTGGGAAAATTCTGGAAAATGCAAGAAAGGGATAGACACAAGTCTATTATTTGGGATTAAATCCCATACTGTGTGACACACGGGTATTTATCAGTTATCTGATATCTTTCGTACATCATTTGGTAACCCAAACGAAGTCCAAATTAGATAAACAAACCTGTTCTGTGACCCTTGTCACAAACTGGTCCTAACCACATCATTATTTAATAATAAATATTAAATAAAAATAAAAGCACATAGTAACACAATACTAACTTAAGGGTACTTTAGTAATCTTACATCTAGGCCCGAATGAGGATGTTATAAATCTACCCCCTTAAGAAGATTCCGACCTCGGAATCTGGTCAAGGTCAAACAACTGGGGATAGCGTGCTCTCATTAACTCCTCGGTTTCCCATGTCAAGTTAGAACCTAAATTGTGCCGCCATTTCATCTAACACCATTGGAATCTGTTTCTTTCTCAACTTTGTGACTTTCTTGTCCACTATTCTAACCGGCTCTTCTACTAGTTTCTTAGTCAAGTCGACTTTCAAATCTTTCAATGGAAGAATCTGACTTTCATCGTCTATTTTGCACTTTCTCAGATAGCACACGTTGAACGTGTTGTGAATTCCTGCTAACTCTGATGGAAGATCTAAAACAACAGTTTGATCATTCAGAATTTCTATGATTGGAAATGGCCCAATAAACCTCGGAGCTAGTTTACCACGTTTGCCAAATCTGATCACCCCTTTCCACGGTGATACCTTCAAGTATACACGATCACCTACATGAAATGTTACCGGACGTCTGCACGGATCAGCATACATCTTTTGTCGATCTCTAGCTGCCTTTAATTTCTCACGTGCAATTTCAACTTTTTCTGCAGTTATCTGAACAATCTCGGGACCTGCAAATTGTTTCTCACCTGCTTCTAACCAACACGTAGGAGTTCTGCATTTTCGACCATACAACATTTCATACGGTGGCATTCCGATACTCGAATAATATGAATTGTTGTAAGCAAACTCTATCAATGGAAGATGTGAATCCCAAGAACCACCATACTCTAAGATACATGCTCTTAACATGTCTTCTAACGTTTGAATCGTTCGTTCACTCTGACCGTCTGTTTGTGGATGATATGCTGTACTTAAATTCACACGCGTACCCAGATTCTGTTGTAGACTGTTCCAGAAGTTCGATACAAACCTAGTATCTCTATCGGAAACTATTGACAACGGTACACCATGACGACTAACGATTTCTTTCAAGTACAACTCTGCCAAATCACTCAACGAGGCTGTTTCACGAGTAGCTAAAAAGTGAGCACTCTTTGTTAAACGATCCACAATCACCCAGATCATGTCGTGACCTTTATGGGTTCGGGGTAACTTGGTTACAAAATCCATCATTATATGATCCCATTTCCACTGAGGAATTTCTAACTGTCTTAGAGATCCATACGGTTTCTGATGTTCTGCCTTAACTTGCGCACAAATATGACATTTTTCGACAAAATTTGCAACATCTGTCTTCATTGTTGGCCACCAATACAATGTTTTCAAGTCTCTATACATCTTTGTACTACCTGGATGCACTGATAATCTCGATTTATGCGCTTCAGTAAGGATTAAATCCCTCAAATCTCCAAGCATAGGCACCCAAATTCGGTCATTATAGGTCTTTAATCCTCTAGAATCATTGCATAGGTCAAATTTTCTTTTAGTCATTTGTTCAGTCTTTAGGTTTTCGTCATTCAAAGCTACTAACTGAACGGTTTTCAATCGATCAATCAGGTCTGAAACTATCTTAATTCTCATAAATCTAACATTTTCGACTGTTTTCTTGCGACTCAGAGCATCTGCGACCACATTTGCTTTACCCGGATGGTATTTAATCTCACAGTCATAGTCTTTAATCAATTCTAAACATTGACGTTGACGCATATTTAATTCTTTCTGCGAAAAGATATATTGAAGACTCTTATGATCTGTATAGATTTCACAATGTGTACCATACAAATAATGTCTCCAAAGCTTCAAAGCAAACACAACTGCAGTTAACTCTAAATCGTGAGTAGGGTAGTTTCGTTCATGATTCTTCAACTGTCGTGAAGCATACGCTATGACTTTATTTCTCTGCATCAAAACACAACCCAGACCTGCGCGCGACGCATCACAATAAACTACAAAATCTTCTGATCCCTCTGGTAAAGCTAAAACCGGCGCTTGACATAACAACTGTTTGAGAGTTTGAAAAGCCTCTTCTTGTTCATCAGTCCATCGAAAGGCTACATCTTTTCTGGTTAACTTATTTAATGGACCTGCTATTTTAGAAAAGTCTTTGATAAATCTGCGGTAATAACCTGCTAAACCCAGAAAACTCTTGATTTCTGTCGGCGTTTTCGGCGATTTCCAATTCATTACGGCCTCTATCTTAGACTGATCCACTTTAATACCCTGTTCACAAATTACATGACCCAGAAACTGTACTTCCCGCAACCAAAATTCACACTTAGAAAACTTTCCGTACAACTGTTCCTGTTTCAAAAGTTCTAACACCAATCTCAGATGTGTAGCATGATCTTTCTCGGTTTTTGAATATATCAAGATATCATCTATGAAGACAATCACAAACTTGTCAAGATACTGACGACAAACCCTGTTCATGAGATCCATAAACACTGCTGGCGCGTTGGTTAACCCGAATGGCATAACTAAAAATTCATAATGACCATATCTAGTTCTAAACGCTGTTTTCGGTATGTCGATCTCTGCAACACGTACCTGATGATACCCTGAACGTAAATCAATTTTTGAAAAGTAGGAAGCACCCTGTAACTGATCAAATAAGTCATCTATTCTTGGTAACGGATACTTATTCTTGATTGTTCTCTTATTTAAGTCGCGGTAATCTATACACATACGAAGCGACCCATCTTTCTTTTTCACAAACAAAACAGGAGCACCCCACGGTGAAGAACTTGGCCGGATAAACCCCTTATCTAACAGTTCCTGAATTTGAGACATCATTTCTCGGATTTCTGACGGAGCTAATCTGTAAGGAGCTTTTGCAACTGGCGTAGCACCTGGAACCAAATCAATTTTATACTCTACTTCACGTACTGGAGGTAATCCTGGTAAATCATCTGGAAATACTTCTGGAAATTCTGACACAACGGGAATATCGGTCACCTGCTTCTTCTCTTTCTTAACATCAATCACGTAGGCTAAGAATGAATCACACCCTTTCGTTATTGCCTTCTGAGCTTTCATTAGGGAAACCATAGGGAAGTTAAATCCACTGCGCTCTCCCCTAGCTATCACTCGGGATCCGTCGGCCAAACGGAAAGAAATCATCTTCTTATAACACTTAATATTAGCCCTATTAGCTCTTAACCAATTCATACCTATGACTACATCAAAGCTAGGTATAGGCATCAACAAATAGGTTAAAGGGAAGGAATGGCCGTCAATTTCGATGGTAATTCCAGACACAGATGATGTGCATGGAACCATTTTACCACCAGCTACTTCTATTCCCAAAGGCTCATTTAACATCCTAACAGACAACTTCAACTTATCACAGAAGCCTAAGGACATAAAAGACCGATTCGCTCCAGAATCAAATAACACACGAGCTGGAAAGGAATTAACCAAGAACATACCGGTAATGACGTCATCGGTAGCGGTTGCAGCGTCTACCGTCATCTGAAACGCCCTTGCCTCTGCTGTTGGAGGATTCTTCCTCTTCTGCCCGGCAGAAGAAGCAGAAGATCCCCCGGAAGTAACTGACCTCGCCCCTGAACCTGCCCCAGAACTAGCTCTTGACGCAGATGGACAATCCGCCGATCTATGACCTTCCTTATGGCAACTCCAACAAACATTTGACTTAAAAGAACAAGTTGTTGATTCATGACCTTTCACTCCACATTTCAAACATCTTCGGGTCATTGGAGAACACGGTCCGGCATGAGTCGACTTACAAACATTACACCAATCAGGCTGACTTGAACCCGATCCGCTTATACCGGACTTACTCTTCTGTTTAAACCCACCTGACTTCTTCCCACGAAATCCTGATTGCTTACTTGATTGCTGACCAGACTGACCACCAGTTTGACTTTCTGATTTTCCCCCAAAAGATCCACTTTTTGAACTTTCTCTTTTCGCTGCCATGATATCACCTTCAGTAATCTTCGCCATCTCATGAGCCTGTGCCAACGTGGTTGCAAATCTCGCAACTGTTCTATATTCTGGCTTAATCACCCGCATAAAATGTTGAATCTTTTCCTTTTCAGTCGGTACCCACTGTTGAACAAACCTTAACTTCGATGTAAAATCTATGAAAACTTCATCAATCGTCATACTTTCTGTCATCTTCATACTCAGAAACTCAGTTTTCAATCTTTCCATCTCATACTCAGAACAATACTGCTCCCGAACCTTAGCAGCGAACTGTTCCCAAGTTATTTGACTGATCTGTTCTTTGGGTAAATATGCAGTAATAGAATCCCACCACTCCATTGCTTCACCTTTGAGAAGCCTACTAGCAAACAGTACCATAGATTCAGGCTCACAAAAACATGCTTCTAATGCTCGTTCTACTTCTCTTAACCAATTGAGCGTCGCTGTAGGGTTTGTGTGACCACTGTACTCAGGAGATTTGCAGTCCATAAACTGTTTATAGGTACACTTCCTTCTTGTCTCAGGGGCTTGAAATGGGTACATCATTTGATTAGGAAAAGTCTGGTTAAATGGAAATGGCATTTGATAGTTTTGATAGGTATTTTGTGGAAATTGTGACTGAGAACTGCCACCGGCTTGATTATAAAAATTAGGAGGAAAGGTTGTGTTCAACGCAGTGGTATTTGGGTTCCATTGCGCCCGTTCTTGTTCTAATTCCTTAATTTTCTCCTGAGCTTCTAGTAACCGACTTTGAAGTTCTATTACTTCTTGAGAAGTTTCTTCTTCTGAAGACACATGTCCATCTTCGTCAGGGGCTCTAAAAGTACCAGTTCCAGGGACAGTGGGGCCAGTAGCGTTAGCTTCGTTATCTGCCATTACTGCACTACCACAACACTCACACCAAAGCTTAGTATAAACTCTGTTAGTACTAACAACTAACACATAACCTGTCCTAATACTCACTTAACCCATCCCCAGCATGTTATGTTTGACATGACTCTTCTAAGTTTGGGAACATGACATGTAGATCACAATGCACATGCTGCCAAACTCAGCTCTGATACCAACTTGTGACACCGCTGATTTTTATTTTTTTTTAAATACGTGGCGGAAGCATTTATATTAATTGAACTATTATAATAACATAAACTTATAATATTTACATATCCAAAACATTTGACAGCTAGCATTAAACTAATACATCTGGTGTCACGTGACATTACAACAAAATTTAGTTTTAACAGAAAAGACACATCAGAGTTTCTTCATTGTCAAACACAACATCGCAAGCCCGTCTTCTCCCCAAAAGCATAATCTACAAAAGCTAATAACCTGCAGGGAGGAGATGGAGGGGAATTAGCACGAAGCTAAGTGAGTACGACTAACTACAGGCCATAGCATACATAAGTGTTATACTAATCATGTCACATAGTCTAACACACAAACATCACCCAGTAGTGCAGTCTACAGAGACTCCGGCGGTTCGGCCAAACCATTAACCTCCAGTTGATCGGGCTGGGGTTTACCGGAAGTTCCTCCTACATACCGTGCTGCATAAATCATCCACACGTGACGTACGCGTCATTCAAACATATACTACACGGATGCAAATAGGCTACCACATGAGGAACCCAACCCGCAGGTTGATCTCTCCTATCAAATTAGGCTACCACAAGATAGGGACGCACTGGGCTCCAGCAGACAAGCATCAACTAACATGTAGTCATCACAATAACTAACTAACCACAACAATAAGTATATCTAACAAGCATGGCAATCATAATATAACATGCTTCTATATACTATATTCTCCAGTTAGTCCCACTCACCAAATACCAGCAAACGAGAAGGTATTCAGCTATCTAATCACTGAACCTTCTCTTTCTCCTTTTCTCCTGAGAAAACATATACACAAGTTAGTTTCTGTCCGTTAACACCAAATAACACAATATAAAAATTTTTGTCAGAAAAACTGTCCGCTAAAATTTTTCTCCTTAAAATTTACATCAAAATCATCAAAATACAAACGGGCAGCATAACGGCTAAAACTCAACACTTTGGTAAAATATTCTGCCCTGGACACTCAGTCGGTCGACTGACACTGACAGTCGGTCGACTGTCTACACAATCGGTCGACTGACCTTCTCAGTCGGTCGACTCACTTGGTATTACATCAATCGGCCGAATGTAATTCTCAGTCGGTCGGTTGTCTGTCAATCGGTCGGTTCACTACGTCGGTCGGTCGACTGTCGACTGACAGTCGGCCGACTGTGTTCATCTTCTTCAGAAACTGAACATAGGCTACGGACTTCAAGCTAAATTCACCAAAACTCGATCTAGAGCTCGTTTTCGACATCAAAACTTACCACAACTCAATTACTACATGTTATAGACTATAAACCCACAACAATTTGACCATAACAACACTTAAATCACTTGTTTTGACACAAATTCAAGCTTTTGAACAAATACAATTAAAAACACCATTTTAACACCAAATTGATCATGAAAGCTCATGATTCATACCTTAAAAGAATCAGTAGAGTGTAAAGAACGTGATTCCAAGACCAATTCGAGCTCAAGATCAACAATGGGGAATTAGGGTTTTGGTAGTTGGAGAAGATGAAGAACGGGGTGGTTTGGGAAAATTCTGGAAAATGCAAGAAAGGGATAGACACAAGTCTATTATTTGGGATTAAATCCCATACTGTGTGACACACGGGTATTTATCAGTTATCTGATATCTTTCGTACATCATTTGGTAACCCAAACGAAGTCCAAATTAGATAAACAAACCTGTTCTGTGACCCTTGTCACAAACTGGTCCTAACCACATCATTATTTAATAATAAATATTAAATAAAAATAAAAGCACATAGTAACACAATACTAACTTAAGGGTACTTTAGTAATCTTACATCTAGGCCCGAATGAGGATGTTACATCTGTCTAGTGTTAAGCCGCGGCGCGGCTCCTCTAGCCACGGCGCGGCTTAAAGCGTGGAAATGCGGCTGTCCAAAATTTCCAATTTTCGTAAAAATCTAACTATGCTACGCAACTCCGATTGACATGAAACTTGGCCAACATGCTTAAATATGGATTCTAAGCTTAGAAATATTGTCCGAGACCCGACCCGAACACGCTGACTTTTTCGTTGACTTTGACAAAAGTTTGACTTTTAGTCAAACTTAACCAAACACTTATGCAATCCTTCTAATCTTCTTTTATACTTGTTTCTTGCATGAAACTTGACAACATGATTCACATGCTATATAATCGAGTCGTAACGAGCCATAGGACTAATTGAACACATTTCTCCCGATCTTGTGTCGTAACCAGTTAATTGATACAACTTACTTGTTTAGGTCAAGGCTAAGCAACAATCATGCATACGTTTACTTTGTGAAGTACTTTTATACTCGTGCACTCGAGGTGAGATCATAGTCCCACTTTTACTCTTTTGAACTTACATTTGGGATGAGAAAACATAAACATTACTTTTAAACTAAGTGAACACAAGTAGAGGAAAACAAACATTCTACATACGAGTTTAGAACAAAATCCTCAATTCGATTATCATTAGTTACTCTTGCAGTGTGTAAGTGTAGGCGTGAACTTATGTTGTATGGCCATATGGGTTTGACAAACCCTCATCTAGGACGGTTCGCTACCGTCTACGGATGAAATATATTTTCGAGAAACAGTGTTGTTCTAGCACTATTAATGGGGTATCAACGGACGGAATGTTAAGCCTTGATAATTGGGTGCTCGTGAATATTAACTTTTAGAATGTATTACTATTTTATCAATGTTGCAAATCTTGTGGTTCGACTTACTTTTACTCACTTACTTACTTAAACCTATGATTTCACCAACGTTTTCGTTGACAGTTTTCTATATGTTTTCTCAGGTTCATACTTGGTTACTTGTTACATGCTTCCGCTCTCTTTGATTACTTGATTGGAGTCAACCATGCATGCATACGCTAGGGATAGCACTTTTGGATTCAAACTTTTGTCTACATACTTACGCTATTTATAGCAACTGGGATTTTAAACTAATTATGTCGCGAGTTATTTCATTCATACTTTATAACTTTTGTAAACTTGAACATATTGTCGATCCGTTTGGTAAACTAAACTTTGCAAGTTTTGTACATTTCAAATGAATGCGACATAATTTTGGTCAAACGAGTCTCTTATAGGGACTACGACCACGTAACGGGACCTCAGTTAGCGACGCCGTCAATGACGTTTTTGGTCGGGTCGTTACAGATGGTATCAGAGCGTTGTTTGTAGGGATCTAGGATGTGCATTAGTGTGTCTAACAGAGTCGTTAGGACGCATTAGTGAATCTAGACTACAACTGGATAGTTAATCATTGCATTCTGACATACATTTGCTATAGATAGCACTTACTTGACTACTTGTACATTATACTTGAATCATTCTTAGGAAAACTTTTTAATGGTACCAGGTTTTCATCATACGAATCTGTAATCTACCACTTTCGAGTAACACTCGTAAACTTAAGATTCATACGCGTAAGGACGACGACGACTTCATTAGTCATACTTGTTCGGGAACTCTGTTTCCCAGATTGTTATTTGCCACCGTTTCAACTTACTATCGGTGTCACACCGGTGTTCCTTACTATCTACCACTTCTTGTTACTACCATCACTACTTGAGGTGAGTATCATCATCACCATTTTATCACTACGGTTGCGTACTATCCGTTATCATGATTCGTTACACTTCTCGTACCGGAATACATTATTGTTTGACTTGAACCGCTTTGACGTGAACAATCATTTATACACTTCCCTTGGGGAACGCTTCTTTAGAGTTGCACTAATTCTTTCGATTAATACTAGTCACGTTAGAGACGTCATTACACTTTGTTCATTTTAAAACTTCACGATTACACGAACTTGAATCTATGGAGTGATGTGGGAATGGAGGTATGAGTTAGCGTAATATAACGACACTCGATCAACGTGGTTATATTACGGTAAGTCATACCAAAGTTCTAATTACTCGTGATGGTGATTGGACTCGATCAACCTAATCACCACCATGTGCCATGTACATGACTTCATCTTTTCATGTTTGGACATCTGAAAACTCCGAAAGTACTGACAACAACCATACCGGGGACACACCTTAGATTATTGTCGAACTATATTTATGCTTCCGAATGAATGACAAATTCTTTCGACTTCAACCATATATTACACGTGTATACTATCTCGTCCTCGCACAGTCTTATTGATTAACTACAATTTACTCGTTATGCTTACATCGGGGCAGAAACTTCTCTTGCATCACCCTCATAATTTCGGTTCAGGAAATCTTTTATTCTAAACTCTCAATGGAGAGAGAGACTCTCCACGTTATACTAGTATTCGCCTCGAGGGTGAATAGTCCCGACGAACGTTTTTGGAAATCGATAAATCTTCCGTGACGCGAATTTCTTGAGAAATTTGTTCTAACTAACGTTTTCGAGTCCTAACGGACTTGTTCAAACATACCTTACAGAAATGTACCTCGTTTCAGATCGAGATTCTCGTTTCACTTCTAGATTTCGGAGTGCCCTACAAAAAGCCTCGGGACCACATTTAGACATGAGTACCGCATATCATCCACAACCCGATGGACCCAACAAACACATGATTCCAACCTTGGGAAAACATACCACGAACTTGTATTTTTATCCTTTAGACGATTCCCCTTACAATGATGGTTATCATTCGAGTCTTAACGTCACACCTTTTGAAATCTTATATGACTGGAAACGTCATTCTCCTTTGTCGAACCACGTAAACAATGATCAATTCACCGGGCCCGAGTTTATTCAGGAACGACCGAGAAAATTATTCAAATCCTAGAAAGTCTCGAGACGGCCCGTAGTCGCCAAGGGAGCTATTCCGATGTTAGACGTAAACATTTCGGATTCCAAGTGGGTAACCGTGTAACGTTAAAAGCCGCACCTTGGAAAGGTGTAATCCGTTTCGAGAAACGTACAAAGCTAAATCCGTGATATTTTGATCCTTTTGAAATCTTGGAGCGTTTTGGACCCGTTGCTTGCCGTTTAGAATTTCTGACTCATTTGAGTCTCCGTTCATCCTACATTCTATGTATCAACTTAAAGACGTGTCTTGCGAAACAAGAACTTGTTATTCCCTTTCGATGAGCTTACTAACGACGATAAACTTCATTTCCTAGGAGGACCGGTTGAAACTATGAATCGTGAAACCAAACTCCAATACAATGTAAAATCCCGACTGTCAAAGTTCGTTGAAATGCCCAAGGGAGTGCCTTCAACTATTCGTAGAATTGGCAACGCAAGATCTCGATGAAGAATCAACAACTACTACTTCCAACTAAATTTCGGGACGAAATTTCTTTTAAGGTGTAGGTAATGTAACATCCCGTATTTTTCCGTTAAATTTATTTTAACACTGTCTTTTTTTTAAATAATATCTTTCATTATTTAAATTCATAGTTTCCGTTGACTAACGTTCATAATATCCCCGTTATTTAATTATAACATCACTCGTTTACTCGAGCGTTTTTAAAATATTCGTTTGGTTAATTCACGCACCCGCTTTCAAACTCGATGGACTAATGTTGTCAAGTGAGCAAAATCAACCACCTCCCACCATCCTCATCCATTCATTCTCACTTCTCCTCCTACCTTCTTTTCTCTCTTCCATCTTTGAACTCAAAACACCCATTTCACTAAATCATCATCTAAATCCGAATCAAGAAGCAAACATCAAAACAAATTACATATTTGGAATCCTCTCTTCATCCTCTACATTTTGGTACCAATTTCATCACATTTGGGTAACATTTCTAAAACACTAGATTTCTATAAATTCGTTTTATATACTTGAAATGATGTTAGTTAGTGTCTATGGCTCGTGTATAACATGAATATATGTTTTGTTTGCTCGATTTGTTGTTTTGAGTAACTAGTTTAAACATTTGAAATGGGATTGCTTAACCTTGTGTTTTGGGTGATTGAATGTTGTTAAATGGTTAAAGTTCATGTTTTAATTGTGTTACTAGTATCACTAGCTTCATTTTGATGTATAGGTTGATTAAGAAAACTTCAAGAACATGATTATTGATTTTTGTGAATTTTGGTTAGGGTTGATAGACTTAAAATGAACGTTTGATGCTTTGAATGCCATGAAATGTTATTAGTTAGTGATTAGTTGTATTGTATGTTTCATTACCTTCAAAACGGCGTATCGTATGTGTAAATTGGTTTCCCGAGTCCAGAAATGCGTTTTGTGAACTCGAAACTTTGATTTTGAACGTTTAATGAACATTTGATGAGGTTTTCATTATTGTTAATGATGGATTTGATTCATGAAATGTGTTTAGTTGTGTTCCTCTTTAAATTACCTTTCCAACGATATAAGATACGTGTTTTGAATATTTACGGTTCATAAGTTACGTTTGTTTGAAGTTTGGTTCGAGCATATACATGAAACTGCCCAGGTATTCTGTCTAGTGTTAAGCCGCGGTGCGGCTCCTCTAGCCACGGCGCGGCTTAAAGCATGGAAATGCGGCTGTCCAAAATTTCCAATTTTCGTAAAAATCTAACTATGCTACGCAACTCCGATTGACATGAAACTTGGCCAACATGCTTATATATATGGATTCTAAGCTTAGAAAAATTGTCCGAGACCCGACCCGAACACGTTGACTTTTTCGTTGACTTTGACTAAAGTTTGACTTTTAGTCAAACTTAACCAAACACTTATACAATCCTTCTAATCTTCTTTTATACTTGTTTCTTGCATGAAACTTGACAACGTGATTCACATGCTATATAATCGAGTCCTAACGAGCCATAGGACTAATTGAACACATTTCTCCCGACCTTGTGTCGTAACCGGTTAATTGATACAACTTACTTGTTTAGGTCAAGGCTAAGCAACAATCATGCATACGTTTACTTTGTGAAGTACTTTTATACTCGTGCACTCGAGGTGAGATCATAGTCCCACTTTTACTCTTTTGAACTTACATTTGGGATGAGAAAACATAAACATTACTTTTAAACTAAGTGAACACAAGTAGAGGAAAACAAATATTCTACATACGAGTTTAGAACGAAATCCTCAATTCGATTATCATTAGTTACTCTTGCAGTGTGTAAGTGTAGGCGTGAACTTATGTTGTATGGCCATATGGGTTTGACAAACCCTCATCTAGGACGGTTCGCTACCGTCTACGGATGAAATATATTTTCAGGAAACAGTGTTGTTCTAGCACTATTAATGGGGTATCAACGGACGGAATGTTAAGCCTTGATAATTGGGTGCTCGTGAATATTAACTTTTAGAATGTATTACTATTTTATCAATGTTGTAAATCTTGTGGTTCGACTTACTTTTACTCACTTACTTACTTAAACCTATGATTTCACCAACGTTTTCGTTGACAGTTTTCTATATGTTTTCTCAGGTTCATACTTGGTTACTTGTTACATGCTTCCGCTCTCTTTGATTACTTGATTGGAGTCAACCATGCATGCATACGCTAGGGATAGCACTTTTGGATTCAAACTTTTGTCTACATACTTATGCTATTTATAGCAACTAGGATTTTAAACTAATTATGTCGCGAGTTATTTCATTCATACTTTATAACTTTTGTAAACTTGAACATATTGTCGATCCGTTTGGTAAACTAAACTTTGCAAGTTTTGTACATTTCAAATGAATGCGACATAATTTTGGTTAAACGAGTCTCTTATAGGGACTACGACCACGTAACGAGATCTCAGTTAGCGACGCCGTCAATGACGTTTTTGGTCGGGTCGTTACACAAAGCATGTGAGGGTATTTTTGACATTTGATCTTAAAATCATCCCTGCACTTGCACTTTTTCTCTCCAACTCAAATACAAGTCGAGATTAAAAACCAATATCAAATATTCAATATTCAATAAATAAGATCTAAACTAATTGGAGATATAAACTTAAAATGGGTTTTGCAACTTGATATGAGGGTTCGTCATATTAAAGTTGGTATGGCCATACGCAGCATATTTAAATGGTTCATCTGAATCTCCATTCAATATATTAATGGTTCATCAGCTAGCATTTCCAGATCTAAGTTCAAAGCTTTCAAGCTTTCAAGGTTTTGTGCTCTAATACAGGTGCACGCAAAGCCATTCAGATTTCATATATATTTTTCAATTCAGAGGCAGGTACGATCACATGATGGCCCATAGGTTGGTGAATATATATCTACTTCACAAAATTCCAAAATACAAATCAAAATTTTAAATGAAACCTAAAGTATACTTCAAACCTGTATTTTTTCAACCAAACCATTTTGCTGGAAGCCTTTAAGTATATCGATGGAACTCAAATCCAGAAACGAAAACGACACTGTCCAGATCCATAAAGTTTGATTTTTGAATCTGCTGTTGGTGGTGTCCGCTGCCTTCGTTCTCTTCCGTCGCCGTCCTTCCACCCAATCGGACCTCTGAATGAAAACCCAAATGAATCTCCGGGCTAATGACGGTAACACTCAGCTTGGCTGAAATGAGATTGAAAAAGAACAACGGAGCTGGTATGATGCGTTTGGGCAACTAACAGTTTATGGTTTTTGATTTTGATTTTGAGTGGGTTATAAATTTAGGGTTTTAATTTGGAGTTATGAATTTTGGTTTTGATTTGGAGTTTTATGTTTTAGAGTTGTGTGAACCCATCTTTATTAATTTTGGGGTTTTATGTATTTTCAATTTGGGGATGAAAGAGAAGTCGGAATGAAGTTAGGATGAAGGTGATTGTAAAAGGACATATTTACCCTCACGTGCTTGTCACATGAATAACTTTAACAGAAAAAATTAACAGAGTTAGTGAGTTGGACTATCTTTGCTCCTCTTGCAAACCACAATTGCTATCCACACTCAAAACTGATACTATGGTTAACCGTGCAATATGGTACAAACTACATGGACTATCCGCGCAATTTTCTCTTATAAGAGAAAGTCATCCCTCTTTCTTCTATAGGGTAGAGAGATTGCTTCCGTGAGGACCTCCGGCAAAAAAAAGTAATACAAATAAAACTAATAATAAAAAGAGACATAATGAAAATGGTGGGATTAAATTTTTATGGGTTTTAAAGCCTGTATGCGATTAAATTTAGGCTCAAAGCGACAGTCAAGTCGTAAATGAATCGACGTTTGTTGTTCCAATAAATAGAACCAAAAGGCATTGAAAACAAAAATCGAAAGACATGCCAGGTAAAAGTTGTTGTGCAAGTAAAAAGCCAATCACCAGTAACAAACCAAACACGACTCATTCACTTTTATCCCCGAGATCAGATAGTGAAAACCATCCGAGAGCAAGGTCATAGGGGCTGTTTATTTATGGCTTATTGACCTTAATTGACCACAAGCATTATTCGGTCACCATGGTGGGTCGTTTACTTTAGCATTATTGATTAATACATGCTGATTGGAGGACTGTCTGATACATCTACAAATGCTATGTCCTCCCCATATAGCTCAAACTTTTTCAACATTTACCAACAATACCCTTTTTTTCTTTTCTTTTTTCTTTCTTCCAATCTTTTTTTTCCAAAAACATTTCCATTCGTTCATCTTCTGTATATCAAAGACCAAATTGGTTGAAAAAACAAAAACATTTCTTATCTTCCATCTTTTTCTTATGAACCACAGATCTCGATGATGCATATGCACGGTAACCACATATCTCGAAACCCACAATCACTTGAAAGCCAACTTCATTTGTTCCTCTATGAGAGCACGATTATGTTACCGTATATTCTGATTACGATACACGAATTTCAGATATCGATATTTTTTGAATACTAGGGTGAAATGTTTTTCAAAATCAAGGGTTTTAGAACTAATTCAAGTTACATAACTGATGAAAAGTTTGAATGATTTAAGAATTGCTTGTAGCATCTATTGTATGATTACTTTACTTGGTTAATTATTAGATAATAGTGCATGACGGATTGACGACGATGGTGAGTTCTAAAAGATGAAGCGGTGTTTTTTTTTGGTTTAAAAGGAGACAAATGTCCAACCATTTTTATGATAGCTATCTTTTTTATTTATTAATAAAGGAATTCGAGTTAAATTTATAGATTATATATATGAGAAATGATTTTATGAGTGTAAAGGTATATACTCTAATAATTATTTCATTGTAATGTAAAGGTTAATATAGTAATTTATTATCATTCGTCAATTTATTTAGCAAAAAAGTAAACTTCGATTTCCATTATCTTCTTAGTACATATAACTCTTCATTACCCATATTGTCATCTATACCCATCCAAAACTTAATGAAAAAAAGTAAACTGATCGTAGCGACCCCATATAGTGAAGTCTTAATTAATTCATACGGAAACAAAAGGAGACATGATTGACGGGGGTTTCTAGTACTCACTCAATTTCCGCGGGTATCTTTCACCCTAAACCCTCCCACCCATTTCATTTCCACCTCTCATCGATCATCATGCTCTCTTCCGATTCTTCTAAATCCAGAGTCTGTTTTTCCCTCTTTCCCTCTCTCTTTATATATATATATATATATATATATATATATATATATATATATATATATATATATACACACACACACACACACACGTTTATATTGATATTGATTCATCTGCTAATGCATTGTTCGTTTTCTATTTCAACTATTCGTGTGTTTAATTACCTATTTATTAATGAATTTTCAACTTGTTAGTCTATAGTAATTCAATTGATGATCGCGACTGTTTATTTACGCTATACGATCGAATACGATCAATTTTAGATTATCCTCATCATATATAATCACGTAAAGTTCACTCTCATATGTGATATGTGAAATTGAAGTTAATTTAATTTGGTACTATGCTGTCTATGTGCTTTATTCGTTGATAATAGTAACTCCTTTGACTATGATTACTGCTTAAACTCTTACCTTGTTTCAATTATGTAAACAAAAACAAGCATTTTAGGCTGATTATTTATAATTCACGTAATGCAGAGTTATAATTTACTTTATCTGGTTCTATATTGTCTTTCTGTAGATAATTGTTCAATTGACGATCAGTACTGCGAAGTGATGTTGTTTGTTCGGCCTATATGAAAATTAGTATATTAGGCTGAATATTTGTATCTGGCATAAAAGTGTTGTTGGAAGTTGCTAGGAGCAAGTTCAACTGATTAGCTTTATTCTTTAAAATGTTGTGATATTTTGTTTGAGTTACTGGAATTTGGAAGCTGCAGATCATATTTATTTGCTAACTGTATGATACTTATCGTTGTTGTGATATCGTTATGCTTTTTATTGACAGAATTCTCGAAGAGAGCAACTAGCGGGTGATTTAGATGGATTAGCAACTAAGATAAATCGACTGAAGAAGCAGATTCAAGCAGAAAGGGCTCTTTTTATTAAAGTGAGTTGATATCGGATAAGTTTTTGAATTGTTTCTTTTATATTCTTGCTGTATAACCTGATTTAGTATTCTCTTACTTCGAGATAGTAGCTTATATACAGCATATTTTATTTCTTCACATGTGATATGCGTTACATATGACCAAACTTACACTTAGCCTGCTACAAATGGAAGTGTTCAACACAAGGAAACACTACCTTCTAACACTTGTTACTTACTTGTACTTGCACCTACTAATTACCACTTACACCCGGACTTACATACATTTGATGCTGGTTAGTATTACTTTTCATGCACTCAGCTGACAAAGTAGAACACTTCTAATGAGAGCAAAAAGTTGTGAAGGTTGCATTTGATATGCGGTTGAATCAAATAACAAAAAAACATGCAGTCATGTAATGTAACTTCAATGATTGTGGTTGTGCACACAGGGGCGGACCATAGAATGGGCGGACCATAGAAGGGTCAACAGGTTTTCGGCCGCCCCCGACTCGACGTTTAGTGTATTTATATGTTAAAAGTCGACATTTTGCCCCCGTTTTCTTGTTTTTGCTTTCGTTGAAATTTGTGTGCATGTTAGGGGCGATGTCCTAAACACTTTTGGTTGAAATAGTGTTAGTGAGATGAAGGATAGAGTATCGGTTTTCCATGCCTCTATTTCCTTTTAAGTTATTGAATTCATTTTATGCAGACACAATCTTGGTTCAAGTCTTGACCATGTATCCAGTAACATACAACACTACTCTGCACAAAACTATGTGCCACTAACAATTAGATTCACATAACCTTTATCATAACTAGTATGGAAAGCAATTTTACGTGCTACTGTTTATGAAATTTGTGAACTATGATTTAATCACTGAAGTACCCCACAAATCATTTTCTAAAGCACAGGTTCAACTATTGTCAAGTACTTGTAGCATTTTTATTACGTATAAAAGAAAATAGATAAAAATGAATGGTATCATGGTAATGTTAATTTGGATGTCATGTAATAGTATCACTTCTACTATTGTACAGGATAGAGTTGAGAAGAACAGGGAGAAGCTAAGAAATGATGTATCACAGCTTCTGTCATTATTCGTTATTAGAAATGATGATACATCTAAAGAAAACAGTGACACGGGTAAAATGTTATCTTCTAGAATTAAAAATCCCATGTGCATTCTTACTGCGCCAGGCCAAGTATTGGGTGATGATACCACCAGCTCCCAAGAAGCAGCTATTTCAATAACTGCTAAGCTTCCAGTTGTGGATACAATACCACCTTATACTACATGGATCTTTTTGCACAGGTTTTTGTCATCTACTTTTTTAATTTGAATATTATGTTTTCCTTTTTTTTTTTTTTTTTTGATGAATCTGATAGTTGCTCAGTTTCTTTTTACGGATTACAGAAATCAGAGAATGGCTGATGACCAATCTGTTGTTGGGAGGCGACGTATCTATTATGATCAAAATGGAGACGAAGCTCTGATCTGTAGTGACAGTGAGGAAGAGAATACTGAACTAGAGGAAGATAAGCATGAATTTTCTGATGCAGAAAATCGCATCATGCGGTTAGTTCAGATGTACACTACTTTTTTGATTTTGAAAACCTTTGCTTAATAATAACAGTCTATTTGAGCTAGTTAAACAATTCTCCTTTGGTGCAAAAAGTACTTAATTTTATGATTATAGCTTACTCTTCAGTTTTCATGCATATTTAATCAATATTAATATAATTCTAGTGTTTGTAACTTAATGTCTAGAAAGGATTTTTGCAAATTGCACAACTGTGCTTGTAATGATGATTATCAGGGAATTATGTCATTTCAGTTTGAAAAAACTTTACCATTAAAGAAGTCTATCCTTAATACAAGACTTGCTGAAATGGAATATTTAGCAATCATAATGAAATGGATGTGTATCTTTATAGAATCTGTTTGAGTTGAGGGCATCATTAAAGAGTGTTACAGCTTATTTATGAAGAATTCTTGTACCCCCTTTTCAAGCTGTTATGGTATCATTAGCACAATAAAGGTTAACAGATAGTTATGGAAACTATCACAATCGTCACACTTCTTAGCAGTTTATCTTTTATGTCCCTGGCTTGTTGGATGATTATCTAAAAAATTTTATATTGCCCCATTGTGATCTATAAATGCATGACCTGATTTTCCTATTAAGATACAGTGGTTTTTCTTTCTTATATCCGGATTTACTTTTGTAGCACACACTACATTGAGCACATCATGCATATAGTTTATAATGTATTGACTACATGTAATTTCATTGTTGAAATCTTCAGGATGGTTTGTCATGACTATGAGCCAAGTGAGGAAGTAATTAAAATCTTGAGACAATATATCAGTGGAAGCTTTTCAGAAATCTATGTATGTAAGCCACCCTCATACCTTAATCACGAACCATTTTCTCATGTCAAGTATTATCTTTATACTTTAATGATATTGTTGTTGTTTTTTATGTAATGCAGGAGGCTTTTAACACGTTGAAAACAGAAGGTGAAGAAAAGTTGAACCATGAGCATGATAAGAGAATATCTCTAGACAGAAGCCTTAGTTCTTCATTGGATTCTCTTGATAATCTCTTTTGTCGTCGGTGTTTGGTACGTTTGGTTAATTGTATCACATTATACTACAGAGTATTAGATTTGTCATATGTATGTTCATTTCTTTTATTTGTTTTAAAGGTATTTGATTGTCGTCTTCATGGCTACTCTCAAACTGTTATTAATCCTGTAAGCATTTGTGCTCTTTGTACTGTTGCCTTTTGTAGTGAATTTTACTACATTTCAAAATAATGTGCTTGTATTTGCATCATAAACAGACCGAAAGACAGTACTGTCCTCTTGAGCCTCAAGAAAGTGTGAAACCATGTAGCGATCATTGTCACCTTCAGGTATGGCATTCCTATTGAATGTTTCGTTAAATTTCAATGCTCGTGGCTTTATCTTTTTTTTTTTTTTTTAAATTACTTGTTACATGTTCTTTTGTTGAACTTTTTCCTCTTGTTGTACGTTGTATAGATGTATACACGTCTTCATATGCTGCTTCTAAGCTAACCCTTCTTTGATTCTTACTTTGGGGTTACTTGGTCTTTCAAACTACTTAATTTTTTACATAAGTAGTACATGTTAAAAGTTTCTTATCGTATTTCATAACAAGTCTAGTAATTTTTCAGTTTCAAAATGTGAAGAAGCATTCGGATCATTTAATGATCTTAAATGAGTCACACAATACAACTTCGGATGAGTGTATGCACAAGATCCATATAGATGCTGATCCAGGTGATGATTTCACAAAACATTATTCTAAAGGATATACGGGACTTGGCTGTAGTTTCCCGTGTTTTGACTTGTTTATTGTTCGGTATTTGGTCCTTATTTCTGGCTTTTGGGTGAAATTGGGATTTTGTTTTGCCAAGTCAAGTGTTTTTTTTCATATACGAACTGTTATGTTTGTCTATATGACGGTGCAATCCTTTGAAAATACAGGAAAGCGCAAGGTATCTGAGCAAACGATAACAATGTTAGAAGAACCAAAACATGTTACTGATAACCAACAAGAATCTTCCTTAAAAAAACAAAAAACGTTGTCCGTACCTGATACAGTTTCAATTACAATTGAGAATACACAAGTTTCTGATGATAACATAAACGAAAAGAAATTGGAGGTTGATGTTACTATGACCCGTGACCAAATGGACACCAACGATGATGCAACTAGTTCCGCTGTTCAAATTAGTTCGTCTCCATGTGGTTCAGCAAATATGATTAATAACACAAAAACAATCGATGAAACTCCTAAAAGTTCAAAATGGAAGCCGCTTGAAAAAGAACTTTACTTGAAGGGACTAGAGATTTTTGGAAGAAACAGGTACAAGATCTCTCTCCCCAGCATCATCTGTCAGTTCTTCTGGTTTGATATTAGTTCCATTGACCAACTTTGACTTCTAAATAAAAATATATCAAATATAAATACTTCAAACCCAAAAAAAAAAAAAAAAAAAAAAAAAAAAATTTAAAAATTACATGATATAGAAATAAGATGATGTGATATAAGTCTAAATAACTTATAGGTTTTTAATAATGTTTTCTACAATTATAGTTTATTTATTAATTTATCTTTAAGGGATACTATATAAGTTGGTGTTTTTCCTAGTTAATTTCTAAATGGGATTGGGATTTTCGTTAACACTAGAACAAGCCCAGACAAATATTCAACTTTTGACTGACGTTGACCAACTTTGTCTTGACTTCTTATCGTTGACCGACTAATTAGACTTTTTGGGGCGAAACGGGACGTGCTAGTCACCAAACTGTCGCAACGACCGCCACAACCGCCTTTTGCAACCATGCTTGAGAAAATGAATCACTGAAGTAAACGATTGACATAAATGATATATACATGTGCAGTTTACTGCCGCTCACCTGTTGTTGCTACATTAAGCACTAAATATTTTGTTGTTTGGCTTTTTGTAACCTCGTGATTTGCAGTTGCCTTATAGCCAGAAACTTACTTTCTGGCTTAAAAACTTGTATAGAGGTAGCCAATTATATGTATGATGGTGGAGCAGCTACGTCACATAGATCGCTTATGTCATGCTCCACGTCAGCTGGCAATGAGATACCTGATGCAGATCCCAAGGTTTGCTTTTGTCTTTTAGTTTATAGTTAAATATTCAATTGATTTTTTGAAATGATAATGGATGCATTAACGTGTTTATTGGAGCAAATTATTAATTTTTATTTATTTTTTCTATGTCTTCTAGGATCAAGAAACGCAGGTGAGGTCACGATTGCTTCGCAGAAAGGGTAGAGCTAAGAAGCTTAAATATTCTTGGAAATCTGCGGGCCATCCATCTATGTGGAGACGAATTGCAGATGGAAAGAACCAGTCTTGCAAGCAATATATTCCATGTGGATGCAAATCAATGTGCGGAAAAGAATGCCCTTGTTTAGATAATGCCACTTGTTGTGAAAAATATTGTGGGTATGTAAAATACAACATAATTTCATCTAGCCAATTTTTTTGAAAGGTCCATGTTCTTTATGTGTTTTGGAAATATTAATGGTTGTCTGAACTTTTAGCGTGTACCTAATAAACTGTATTAGGTGCTCGAAAAGCTGCAAGAATAGGTTTAGGGGATGCCACTGTGCGAAGAGTCAATGCAGAAGCCGGCAATGTCCGTGTTTTGCTGCTGGACGTGAATGTGACCCGGATGTTTGCCGAAATTGCTGGGTGAGGTAATTGAATTTTCATTTTTATTTTAAAAATGTAACCAAGATGGTCCATGTTTTTATGATCTCTTATTCTTCTAATAATGTAAGAGATCGGGGAGTTTAGTTTCTTCTTGTCAAGTTAGACTCGAAACATTTTAGATTATTAAAAAAGGCATATCATACCGATGTTACTGTTATTTATTCCCCCTTTTTTAGTTGTCTTTGAGCTGCATTCAAATATCCATCATGTAGAATGAGTGCAAAATGTGTAACACAACTTTTAAACATATGAACCTGTACAAGTATATTAGATACAGTATCGGTTTTCAAAGATAAAAAACAGTTTCAAGTACAGTTCTGTGTGGTACTGATCCAGTCTGAACTAGATTATAATGAAGTGGTTCAGGTGATAAATTAGCTTGAATCGCTAGTCCAAATTTTAAGGCTGGTTCACGGTCTGATATGGTACCAAACCTGTTCTAACCGGTACTATAAAGTCTGATTGTTGGTTCTCATATTCTCGAATTACTGGTTTGGTAAGGTCTAATTTTATATCGTTGATACTCAACTTCCTATATCATGCAGTTGTGGTGACGGTTCATTAGGAGAGCCCCAAAGAAGAGGTGAAGGCCACTGTGGTAACATGAGGCTTCTTCTCAGGCAGCAGCAAAGGGTAAACAATTTCAAGGCATCTTTACAATTGTAAAGATTTTTCAAATGTATATCGATACAAAAAATATGTTAAAGTTTTGAACTTTTTGTCTTTAGATTCTTCTGGCTAAATCTAACGTTGCTGGTTGGGGAGCATTTTTGAAGGTAGATATCGAGTTTATTTTCTTTTCAATTGTTTTGGATTGTCTCTTCCAACTTAAACTTTTTTTGTTATTATTCTTAGAACTCTGTCAACAAAAATGATTATCTTGGAGAGTACACGGGCGAATTGATCTCACACCGAGAGGCAGATAAGCGAGGGAAAATTTATGACCGTGCCAACTCATCTTTTCTCTTCGATTTGAATGATCAGGCAAGTGGTTTCATTTACATTGTTTGTATACATGTTAACCTTAAAAAAATATACCATTTTTGATTTCTTTTGGCAGTATAGAAGGTTTAGTTTTATATGGTAAGCATTTAAAACCTTATTGCAGTTTGTTCTTGATGCTTACCGCAAAGGAGACAAACTGAAATTTGCCAACCATTCATCAAACCCAAACTGTTATGCAAAGGTAATTACTTTTGGTCTAATCTCTATGAAAAGGTATCTTAGGTCCTTAAAAAAAAATGAAACTTGGATTAGGTTTCATGTGGTACATTGTAATCTGGATGCCCAAGCCTAAAGTGGGCTACTTTTTCCTGCAATCAGATTGTTTCTTTTGCCTATGCCTAAACGGGTTGGTGTGTACAGGTAATGATGGTGGCGGGTGATCACCGGGTTGGCATTTTTGCTAAAGAGCGTATTGAAGCTGGTGAAGAACTTTTCTATGATTACCGTTATGGGCCTGATCAAGCACCTATATGGGCTCGCAAACCTGATGGTTCTAACCGAGACGACCTCTTAGTCCCTCAAGGTCGAGCTAAGAAGCATTAATCTTTCGATAAACCATAACAAGTTATGTTACTTCAGGTTGGGACTGAAGTACATGCGTAACAAATATACTTGTATGCGTTACGGACTACATACATAGAAGAAGATATAGAGTAATAACAACGCCGAGCATTCGGACACCTTTTACTATACTATAGTAACCATAAATAAGAGATTTGGTAGAACTACAACAGTATAATGTATGTAATTATGTATCACTTTTTAAGAGTCTATATTATGCGTATATATTATAGCTTATTTAGTTAGTATGCAACAAAGATCAAATGTTTTTCATCCATAAATAATGTATCGCAACCGTGGATTGTTATACAACATGAATCAATATGCTAAAACTCGAAAAAAGGTATTTAAGAAAATGCAGCTTCAAGAAAAACATGTTTCTTCTTTGGGTACCCCATACCAAGTGCATGGTTAATATACACCATCCCATCCTTAACCATTGCAGCAGTCGCAATCCGATGTGTAAGTATGGGCGATCTTCCGACAAGCGAAGCTGTTTCCCAATCATCATCACTCTCAACTAACTTTACACCGTTCGCTCCAGCCACAACAAGTTTAGTCGCCGATAAAAGTTCCATTCCGTCAGCAACTTTTAAATTATTGTCAATCTCAACCAATGTGACTTTGTTTCCATTATTGATTTCAACCTTGAACAGGTTACCGGTGATCGTGTGACACACAATCAAGTACCCATTCGGGTGGTAGACGATACCGTTAAGGGTAATTATGTCATTGTACCACTTATCCGCATGAAAAAGTGGGCTTTTTATAACCGATAAAAGCTCTCCGTCTACCCCAACTTTCCATATCTGAGTACCTTTAGCGTCTGTTACATATGCGTTTCCTTCTGCATCAACGGTTACATCGTCTGCAAAGCTTTTTGGGCCACCTGCAGCAATAAAGGCAAACATAATCAACTTGGGTCATAAAAGTAAAACAAAAAAGAATTGTAACAAGTAAACCGGAGGTGGACAGGGAAAATGGTCGGAAACGGTCACGACTAACCCGATTTAGCTGCATACATCTGAATAAAAATACTCTCTTTCCAGAACCTTATCCCTTTACCTGTTGGCGTTATGCTATAGAATCCATACTATTTTACAACTTCACTAGCAAAATATGAAATCTAGTGTCTGGGTCACAAATTGCTTTGGAACTATGTTTGCCCAATTATCATCTATAGAATATAGTCCATGTTGTAAAAAGACTTGAGTAAAGTCAAAGGTCAAATTATAATTGGTAATGTATAATACATATGCCCACTAATCTTGTGATATTCGAATCTCAACAAAAATGTAACTTTATATAACATGGTTGGTGAGCCTAAGACCTCAAACAAATACTACAAACTTAAATAATTCATTTCAAGAAACAACTTTTACCTATTTTTCAAAACATATGAAGATGCTCCATGCTCTTTAATATTGTTCCAAAATAATAGTTTATTGAAATTGATAATTAATAATAATTAATATAATTATAATTATAATTGATAATTATAATAATAAATAGTACTACTAGTATTTGTATACATAAAGTATAAGTGTAGGGTTAACAAATATTTTAGGGATATGCAGCATTTTTTATTTGAAAGGCAAAGAAGACAGGATGGGCAAAGCGAGACTCGTGACAGGATGGGCAAAGCGAGACTCGAACACGAGTCCGTGCATTACTAAAATAAGTTATCAGATAAAAAACTGGTATTTGTAGCATGCAATCAGTTATTGATATACAGCGTCATGTACTCCGCATTACATAATGTTTTAGGAGTAATAATTAAAGCGAGGGGTCACTGACATTAATTGGTTGTACCACATTTCACCTAAAACGACTCCGTGGTGTATATTTCCAAGTTTGTTGTTGTTGGAATTTTGTTCTAAGATGGTAGGAAATTATGAATCTGCCACTGCCGGTACAAGTACAACTTATTAAATATCTCACCCACTTACAAAAATACCACGTAGTACAAAATAACAAAAACTTATTAATCACGATAATATCAATCATCTACTCCTTTAGCCCAAAATCATTCCATTCTTGCTTGCAACCGTTACAACTTTAAAAATAACATAATGTGGTTTGTAAGCTTCCTTATTTCCCCCAATTAATTTACCAAAACTCTCAATATACAGGGTTAAAATACATTTGAACATCTAAAATTGATATTTTAAAACTGTGTGTATATCATTTAACAAACATAGTATTAAGTTTCAATAAAATAAATGGGTAAACAAATACTTTTCAAAAAAACTATCCAACTTATTATTTTTGTTAATCTCAAAAATATTATCCCTTATTTTGAATAACGATAAAAAACCATTGAAGTTCCGATTATACCATATTATTATTGAAAATTCGACAATAAATATATCATCAATTAATTTATTAACTAGTCTTTAATAACATTAATTGAGGGTCAAATTAGACAATTCACTAATATATCTTAAATCTTAAATACAATATAAAGTAAAACCACACATTTTTTGTGGGACGAAGGGAGTAAGGTTTTTGCTTTTCAGTCTATTCGGACAATATTTTACTTAGATATACACAACCTAATCGATTTATGTCGTGACTATTTTCGACATTTCCTGATATACTATTCTAGTTATGATGCTAGTATATCAAACCCCAACTGCCCTAACCAACAGGCTATCTTGAAATGGTTATTTTCGATCAAAATATATAAACATAAGTTTTCGCGATCTTACAAAAAGGGAATCAACATACCTGGTAAACTAAGCTGCGTAAAATACAGCCGTTTCCACGAATCCAAATCATAAGCTGCAACCGCGCTATACTTGTTGCCAAACACATCTGCAATAGCAACCACAACTCGGTTCCTAGGCCGATCAATAAAAAGGCCACAAGTCCCATTTCCAACAGCATCAGTATTTGTTACAACAACAATTTCTTCAAGAACATCATTGGTGTTGTGATCATCAGGAACATGAACAACACCAAGACCACCAGTGTCGGTAAAAGAGACAATAAAACGACGGTTGACTTGGTCCCATTTGCTAGATTCTCGGAACCAACCAGTACTATGAAACTGGTAGTAGTGAGTTGAAGGAGTTGATGATTCAAGAGATATGATTATAGCTATTGGGATTGCAGATACTAATATCAGTAACAGCAAAAACTTGGTGGAACAGAAAAAAGATGCCATTGAAACGAAATAGATATGGAAACAGTTGTGAAAATATATTTTCTTTTATAGAACTTCACGCATAAGATGTGTGTTAGGTATCAATTGAAGAAGCGGATTATTTATTTCTACTCATTAATTATTAATTAATGTTTGCTATAAAAATTGACAAAAGGTTGTTTGTTAACGAGAAAGCTAGAAATAAATAAGACTTTTTTTTTTATTTTTTTTTTATTTTTTATTTTTTTGCCGTTGGTCCTTCCATTATACATCAAAAAGTGGACAATATCCCTTTCATTTTTTTTCTTTTTACAACATCCCTCTATTTTTCAAATTTGTGTTTCAGTGTCCCTCCGTCAACCAAACGTTAACTTTGGACGTTTAGTCTCATCACGTGTATGAAATGTGATGGGTAATTTCGTCTTTTTTTTTTATCATCTGGCAATATTATACCTTAATTGAAAACCCTAATTCCTCATTTCACACAGCATCCTCTCATTTGTCTCTAAAAAATTAAAAATTGAAGATCATAACCGCCATGTCTTGGCAGATTCGTGCACCAGAGTTGGATCCAATGTCAATCGATGACATATACGGTATGTATTTATATACTTATATACTTTAAATTTTGCAATTGCAGATATAAGAACCCTAGACCCGATTAAACCCTAATTTTATTATTATTATTATTATTATTTTTTATTTTTTCTGAAGATTGTTACCCTGATTTGTTCACAATTATCTTACATCATGGTGGTTATCTAATGAAAAAAGGGACTGGATTGGTTTATACTGGTCAAACCACCATAATGCAATTGAATGCAGTTCTTAGGAAATTAGGTTATGATTATGAAAAAGTGGTTACATTTAGGTTTCTTGAACCGAATAAACCGTTGGATGTTGGGTTACAACTTTTAGTTGACCATGAAGATATTACCCGGATGCTTATGCATATGGAAATGGACTCATCAATTAGGCAATTTAATGTGTATGTTGAGCATGAGAATACAACTGAAAAGAGGTTACTAATTGAAAAAAATGATTATATCCCAGTTAATGAAGAAAATGATGATATCCCAGTTAATGAAGAAAATGAAGCCGAAGATATTGATTATCTAGATGATGAGGATCATTACCTTGAAGATGCTGATGTAGACATGAAACGTTCAGGTTTAACATTGATAAAGAAAGTGAGTTTATGGGCAATGGTTCTAAGGTGTTCAACAATGATGAGGTTGAAACTGAAGTGGATTGTGAGGTAGAGGAATTGAATATTGATGGGTTTGAGAGTTATGATGATGAAAGTGATGCGGAAGCAGTTAGGAAAAAGAAAATTAGTTGCATAAAACAACAAGTTGAAGCAAATGCAGAGATAGGAAAGACCTTCTTTTATCTAGGGCAGAAGTTTGAATCTAAAGAAGAGGTTAAGGATGCAGCTATACACCGTGCTATTAAAACTAGGAGAAAACTTGTTTTTGTTAAGAATGATAAAAAAGGATTAGGGTTAGATGTGAAGGACTTGTAACTAAACCTGTTGTTGAAAATTCAAAGTCAAACAATGAGGATGGTAGTCAAAAGAGTGATGTGGGACCTAGTGAGGTGGGAAGAAAAAAGAGATGTGTGAAGAAAAAAAGCATTAAAGTCGATTTATGTGGGAAGAAAAAGGACAAAACAGTGAAGGGTAAATCCAAGAAAGTTGATAAGGGGGAATCTTCTTGCTCCAAAAAAAAAAAATAAAAAAAAATAGAGTGGGTAAAAAGAAAATTGAATATTAAATGTGACTGGGTGTTGTTGGTGTCAAAAGCCAATGGTTCTAATGAATGAGTAGTATCAACCTACAAACCCCATCACACATATAAAAAACCAGACACCTACCATTCTGCAATTACAAGTTCTTAACAACCAAAGTCTTGCCTCAATTATCAACCAATCCTAAAATACCAATTAAAGCTGTGAGAGCTAATTTGGAAACAGATCTTGAACTTCAGATCTCAGAATATAAAGCATATCAAGCTTTCAGAACTGCAACTAGGATAATGCAAGGTGGTATCAATCACAATATGGGGAACTTAGAGATTATATCTTGGAACTGAAGAGGTCTAATCATGATATAACTGTGAAACTTGAAGTTGAGTCTGGAAACCTTAAATCTACAACTAGGGTTTTTAAAAGAATTTACATATGTATTAGTGCATTGAAGAAAGGGTTTAAAGAGATAGGCAGAGATTTGTTGGGATTAGATGGTTGTTTCATGAAGGAACCAGCCGTTGGTTGTATTTTAACAGTTGTAGGTATAGATTCTAACAATGGCATTTATCCTCTTGCCTATTCCATTGTTGAGAAAGAACAAGGGTCATCATGGACTTGGTTCTTAGGGTGTTTGGGTGAAGATCTAGGATTGTGCACCAACTCTAACTTCACATTCATATCAGATAGAAAAAAGGTTTGACCTTTCTAAGCTTTAACTTTTTAATTTGTATATTTAATTTGTATAGTTAATTTGTATAGTTAGTCTGTAATTAGTTTTAACTTTGCTTAATTTGTATTGTTGTGGTTTGATACAAGCTGTTGATAAGTTGTTTCCATGTGCTGAGCACATACATTGCCTTAGACATATTCATGGCAATATGAAAGGTCAGTTTAGGGGTGTTGCATATAAAAACCATTTATGAAGGTGTGCTACTGTGACAACAATCCCTGAGTTTGAAAATGCAATGAGAGAGCTAAAGGAATTTGATAATGCTGCTTTATGAATGGTTAATTAAGATTCCACCTCATCAATGGGCTAGAAGTCATTTCACTAGAAGAGCACTATCTGATGTCTTGCTTAGCAACATGTGTGAGGGTTTTAATAGGTGGTTGGGTGATGCCAGGGATAAACCCATTGTGACAGCTTTGGAGTAAATTAGGAAATATTGTATGAAAAGGATAGTTAATGTAATCAAGAAAAAAGACAAGTGAGATGGACCTTTAATCATTGCAGCTACCAAGTTGTTTGAAAAAATCAAATCTGATGCTAACAGATGCTTTGTTTTATGGGGAGGAAACCAAAAATATCAAGTTAGTGGACAATCAATGAATGGACAACCATAAGAACAATGTGTTGTTGACATGGAGACTAGGAGTTGTGCATGCAGAAAGTGGGAGTTAACTGGCATGTCTTACAAACATGCAGTGGCAGTGAACTGGAATATGGTGGAAAATGGTACGGAAGTTGGTGATCTAGAATCATGGTGTCATGATGTTTATAAGTTGACCACTTTGAACAACACCTACCAGTTTACAATTGAGCCCTTGAGTGGAAGGCATTTATGGCCATCAGCTGGGAATTCGTACAAACTAGTAGCCCCAAAAAAGGTTTCTATTCCTGGGAGACCTAAGAAAAAAAGAAGGTTGTCTGCTAATGAGATTGATGACATTGGTGAAGGAGGTAAACTTTCAACACAAGATATGTAGTGTAAACTTTCATTCATGTTACTTATTAGACTAGTCTACTTATTATTTAGTGTAAACAGTCACTCATGGTTAATTTGGGTAACTATTTTACAGGCAAGTTAAAGAAATATGGTAAGTGTGGAAAATTTGGGCATAATAGGAGAGGTTGTGATGGAAGTGGGAATGGGAAGAAGGTCAAGGCTGCTGGAAATGTGAATGGGAAAAAGAAGAAGTGAATATCAAGTTAATTGCTTTTGAGATGTCTTTTTTGGAACTATGTAATGCTATGTAATGGCAGTTTATGTATTAGGATTGAACATGTCTTTTATTGAACTTGTAATGGCAGTTTATGTCTTTGTTATGGGTTGAACATGTCTTTTGGGATGTCTTTTGTGGAACTTGTTACTTTAATGACACTTGTTATGGTTTATGTAATGGTTTGAACTTGTTACTTTAATGTCTTTTGTGGAACATGTCTTTCTTTGTGGAACATGTCTTTTGAACATGTGTGAGGTTTTTAATGGTACTTTAATGGTACTTTGATTGCAAGTGTTAATGTCAAAACAAATGGTACTTTGATTGCAAGTGTTAATGTCAAAACAAATGGTACTTTGATTGCAGGTGTTAATGTCACAAACAAAGACAAAGTGTTAACAATGTGACCAAAAGATTCATTCTTTACTAATGCACCATTGTAACAACCAAAACAAAAGAGATGAACATAAGTGATCAAAAGATACTAAATTTCAACCCAAACACATTACATAATTCTTACATTGTTCATCTTGTTAAAGAAGTAAATTGCAAACAGAAACCAGCTAACAAAGAACATTAACTTCCATTTCCTAGCTCTTTCTTCTTGATTTCTAAGCCTTTCATAAACTGAAACTAACACTGAATTCGGAGGATCGCACCAAGCAAAGAAAGAGCAACCTGACCTCTGCAACATATAAAAATGAATTTAAGTTTAGCAATTTGAATTTTTTACGAATTAGGGTTTTAATCGTTGCAATTACCTGTGAGGAACAACAATAAAAATGACGATCAGGGTTAGCATCAGTTTTTGATAAACGAATAACAGCAGGACGACCACACCAACATTCCATTTTGTACAAATTTTGGAATCAATTGAGGTGAAATCGAATTGGGGTTTTTTCTAGGGATTGAAATCAAACGGGTGTAGAAGATGAGAGGATTTGGGGGTTTTTATATGGAGCATCTGTAGTGACCCGAACTTTTCCATGTTTATATATATTAATTGAGATTGATATTTATATGACTAAATTTTTCCAACGTGTTAAGCAATCAAACTTGTTAAGACTTGATTAAATGAAATAAGTTTCATATAGACAATTGATCACCCATGTTGACCGGCGATTCACGAACGTTAAAAAATTGTAAAAACTACATGTTGTGGTATATATAGACATATATATATGGTTGACATAAGATTATGATGAGTAAGTATCACACTAAGTATATTAACAATGTGTGATATACATAAGAAATGAGATTACTAAGTTAAGAAACTCGAAATGATATATATAACGATTATCGTTATGATAACGTCTACTAAATACATATGTATCATATTAAGATATTGATACACTATATTTAACATGATAAAATTATATTTAAATATATCATTAAGTGTGTTAACAATGAACTACATATGTAAAAACAAGACTACTAACCCAAGAATTACGAAACGAGACTTATATGTAACGATTATCGTTGTAATGATATTTTAATGTATATATCATATTAAGAGATATTCATACATCATAATATCATGATAATATAATAATTTAACATCTCATTTGATATAATAAACATTGGGTTAACAACATTAATTGAGATCGTTAACTTAAAGGTTTCAAAACAACACTTACATGTAACGACTAACGAAGACTTAACGACTCCATTAGAATGTATATACATGTTTTGTTTTGATATGTATTCTTAAACTTTTGAAAGACTTCAATACATATATCAAAGTACTTCTACTTAACAAAAATGCTTACAATTACATCCTCGTTCAGTTTCATCAACAATTCTACTCGTATGCACCCGTATTCGTACTCGTATAATACACAGCTTTTAGATGTATGTACTATTGGTATATACACTCCAATGATCAGCTCTTATCAGCCCATGTGAGTCACCTAACACATGTGGGAACCATCATTTGGCAACTAGCATAAAATATCTCATAAAATTACAAAAATATTAGTAATCATTCATGACTTATTTACATGA
This sequence comes from Rutidosis leptorrhynchoides, assembly GCF_046630445.1. Classification (NCBI taxonomy): domain Eukaryota; kingdom Viridiplantae; phylum Streptophyta; class Magnoliopsida; order Asterales; family Asteraceae; genus Rutidosis; species Rutidosis leptorrhynchoides. The sequence goes on from NC_092333.1 coordinate 486,928,802, forward strand.
AAACAAAATTACATATCCTTTATATCTAATCCATATACCAACGACCAAAAACACCCACAAACACTTTCATTCTTCAATTTTCTTCATCTAATTGATCTATTTCAAGTTCCATCTTCAAGTTCTAAGTGTTCTTCATAAATTCCATAAGTATAGTTTTATAAAAATCAAGAATACTTCCAAGTTTGCAAGTCTACTTCCAAGCTTTCTAATCCATTCCAAGTAATCATCTAATATCAAGGAACCTTTGTTATTTACAGTTGGTTATCTTTCTAATTCAAGGTAATATTCATATGCAAACTTTGATTCAATTTCTATAACTATAACAATCTTATTTCGAGTGAAAATCTTACTTGAACTGTTTTCGTGTCATGATTCTGTTTCAAGAACTTTCAAGCCATCCAAGGATCCTTTGAAGCTAGATCCATTTTTCTCATTTCCAGTGGTTTTATCCAGAAAACTTGAGGTAGTAATGATGTTCATAACATCATTCGATTCATACATATAAAGCTATCTTATTCGAAGGTTTAAACTTGAAATCACTAGAACATAGTTTAGTTAATTCTAAACTTGTTCGCAAACAAAAGTTAATCCTTCTAACTTGACTTTTAAAATCAACTAAACACATGTTCTATATCTATATGATATGCTAAATTAATGATTTAAAACCTGAAAACACGAAAAACACCGTAAAACCGGACATACGCCGTTGTAGTAACACCGCGGGCTGTTTTGGGTTTGATAATTAAAAACTATGATAAACTTTGATTTAAAAGTTGTTCTTCTGGGAAAATGATTTTTCTTATGAACATGAAACTATATCCAAAAATCATGGTTAAACTCAAAGTGAAAGTATGTTTTTCAAAATGGTCATCAAGACTTCGTTCTTTCGACTGAAATGACTACCTCTTATAAAAATGACTTGTAACTTATATTTCTGACTATAAACCTATACTTTTTCTGTTTATATTCATAAAATAGAGTTCAATATGAAACCATAGCAATTTGATTCACTCAAAACGGATTTAAAATGAAGAAGTTATGGGTAAAACAATATTAGATATTTTTTTGATTTTTGTAGCTACGAGAAATATTAACAATTCTATACAAATCATATAATAGCTAACTTATATTGTATTATACATATATTCTAATATATTATGTAATCTTGAGATACCATAGACACGTATGCAAATGTTTTGACATATCATATCGACCCATATATATATATTATTTGGAACAACCATAGACACTCTATATGCAGTAATGTTGGAGTTAGCTATACAGGGTTGAGGTTGATTCCAAAAATATATATACTTTGAGTTGTGATCTAGCCTGAGACGTGTATACACTGGGTCGTGGATTGATTCAAGATAATATATATCGATTTATTTCTGTACATCTAACTGTGGACAACTAGTTGTAGGTTACTAACGAGGAAAGCTGACTTAATAAACTTAAAACATCAAAATGTATTAAAAGTGTTGTAAATATATTTTGAACATACTTTGATATATATGTACATATTTGTTATAGGTTCGTGAATCGACCAGTGGCCAAGTCTTACTTCCCGACGAAGTAAAAATTTGCGAAAGTGAGTTATAGTCCCACTTTTAAAATCTAATATTTTTGGGATGAGAATACATGCAGGTTTTATAAATGATTTACAAAATAGACACAAGTACGTGAAACTACATTCTTTGGTTGAATTATCAAAATCGAATATGCCCCTTTTTATTAAGTCTGGTAATCTAAGAATTAGGGAACAGACACCCTAATTGACGCGAATCCTAAAGATAGATCTATTGGGCCTAACAAACCCCATCCAAAGTACCGGATGCTTTAGTACTTCAAAATTTATATCATATCCGAAGGGTGTCCCGGAATGATGGGGATATTCTTATATATGCATCTTGTTAATATCGATTACCAGGTGTTCACCATATGAATGAATTTTATCTCTATGTATGGGATGTATATTGAAATATGAAATCTTGTGGTCTATTATTACGATTTGATATATATAGGTTAAACCTATAACTCACCAACATTTTTGTTGACGTTTAAAGCATGTTTATTCTTCGGTGAATATTAAGAGCTTCCGCTGTTGCATACTAAAATAAGGACAAGATTTGGAGTCCATGTTTGTATGATATTGTGTAAAAACTGCATTCAAGAAACATATGTCGATGTAATATATTTCTATTGTAAACCATTATATAATGGTCGTGTGTAAACAGTATATTTTAGATTATCATTATTTGATAATCTACGTAATATTTTTAAAACCTTTATTGATAAAATAAAGGTTATGGTTGTTTTAAAAATAAATGCAGTCTTTGAAAAACGTCTCATATAGAGGTCAAAACCTCGCAACGAAATTAATTAATATGGAACATTTATAATCAATATGAACGGGACATTTCAGTTGGTATCAGAGCGTTGGTCTTAGAGAACCAGAAAATTGCATTAGTGTGTCTTACCGAGTTTGTTAGGATGCATTAGTGAGTCTGGACTTCGACCGTGTTTTTCTTAAAAAAAAAAAAACGATTGCTTAACATTTTTTTTGTTGGAAACTATATATTATTAACATGTAAATATTATGTGATATATTAATCTCTTAACGTGTTTGATATTGTGTGATAGATGTCTACCTCTTGTACAAATCTCATTGATTAACCTAATAATAATGAAGAGTCGAATATATTTTGGGAAGATTCACAAATTCCCGAAGAGGAACCGGAAGAAGAGGAACCGGAAGAGGAGGAACCGGAAGAAGAGGAACTAGAAGAGGAGGAATCGGAAGAGGAGGAACCAGAAGAAGAAGAAGAGGTTCCGGAGGAAGAAATATTGATACCTATAGTAAATCGATTAAATAAAAGAAAATCCTCAACCAACGGACCAAAGTTAATAATGGTCAATGGTGTTTCCGCCGAGGAAGCAAAATATTGGGAAGATTACCAATTTTACGATGAATCGGATCTCGATGAGGATTCCGATGATGTTATAGAAATTACCTCGACCCAATTTAATAAAGCGAAAGAAAACAATAAGGGAAAAGGTATAAAAATAGAGAAACCCGATTCCAACCCCGATGAACTTTATATGTATCGACAACATCCGTATTTCCTAAAATGTAACAATGACCCGGGAACCTCTAAACCATCAGGTTTTTCTAAACCATTATATAAAACGATGGCTCGTATTAGAGGAACACCATATATTCCTAGAAAATTAGGAAAACGAACCAAGTCCGAAGAAGAAGAAACCAGTGATTCAGATTAGAGGGTTGTAATCATGTTGTGTATTATATGTATTGTAGTGTGCTTGTATTTTTTTTTGTTCTATGTAAAAATTACTTGTATTGTTTGTTAATTATCTTTTACGAATCTAATTCTTGTCTATTTTACAGTATAAAAACAAAATGGACGTTAAGGGTAGACAACCAAATATTTTAGAAGACCTACCAGAGGATATGATTGAGAAAATCTTGTCTAGAGTCGGTCAGAATTCATCAGCACATTTAGTTATGGCGAAATTAACTTGTCAAACATTTGAAACACTTTCCAGAAATGCCTTAGTTTATAAAAGGCTTTCCTTTGATAGGTGGGTATATCACATTGGGGAGACCGTAAGTTACGCCATGTTTTCTTTAAAGCGTTAAATGCGGGGAACCCAAATGCAATTTTACGCTACGGGTTAAGAACCTATTTTGACTCAACATATCCCAACATAGGATTTCGTGAATTAGAAAGAGCTTCTAACATGCAACATAAAGAAGCATGTTATGCTTACGGGTTAGTGATGTTCGCTTCTTACCAAAGTGAGAAAAAGAATATCGGATTGCAACTTTTAAATAAAACCTTCCCACAAGTGACGGATTCAGTAGTTGGGGTGAGAAATAAGGTTTTTAGATTATTACGGGGCTGTTGGACATTACGAAACCCTCGTCCTTTTGACGACGTTACAACATGCTGCCTAGTTGTCATAACCCGACCTTAACCATAAGGACGAATACAATAACATATGATTTCATCGCGAGGTATTGACCTCTATATGCGACATTTTTCAAAAACTGCATTCATTTTTACAATACAAACCATAGCTTTTATTACAAATACAAGGTTTAAACAACTTAATAATGATTATCGTTTAGCGATAATCTTAGACTTACAAACTTTACATGTGATAATAACAATACGACTTCCAACATATTTTACATTACAAATCCTCCGATATGCAGTTTTATTTTTGACACAAATATGCATACTCAAGATCTTGCTTAAATTCAACATGTTGCAGCGGAAGCTTTTAGTTATCACCTGAGAATAAACATGCTTAAAACGTCAACATAAAGTTGGTGAGATATAGGTTTAATGCCGGCAGCGTTATAAATATAGACCACAAGATTTCATATATAAACGTTTTAATAAAAATATTCTAAGTTGTTGAGCACTTGATAACCATACTTAACATTTAATCAACGTCGCATATTCCCTTTATTATTAAATCTTACTACACCGTACCAAGTGTAGTCACCGAAACGAAGTACTGTGCAACCGTTGAATACTGGTCATCCAGTCCGGTTGGGGTTGTCAGGCCCGATAGACCTATCAACAGGATTCGCGTTTACAATACCTCATGTAAATAATAGTTACCAAGTTACAGGGAAGTATGCTAGTGGTACAACTCAACGTAGAATATATATTTTTAATCACTTGTGTCCATAACGTAAATCATAAAATGCATGTATTCTCATCCCGAAATATTTAGAGTTTAAAAGTGGGACTATATACTCACTTTTGCCTTGAAGGTATTTATCACGACTTGGTCTCCGATAGATATCACGAACCTAACCATATATATAATATATCAACATATTTTCTTTTTAAGTAATCGTTACATATATATATATATATATATATATATATATATATATATATATATATACATTTAATACGTTTAATATTTTCTTAGTCCGTAGTTAGCAGTCCGATGTTAGTGGTCCACAATTAGTTACTTAAATAAAATAAATAAAGACCCCATCGTATTCGTATTGATCAGAATTAATCTCGACCCATGGTACCATGTTGTCAAGTGACGTGTTGCGTACATAAAGTACCGTGTTGTCAAATGACGTGTTGCGTACAATCATGAGGTCTTATGATTAATCTTCTCGTGTTGTTTACGGGTGGTCCTGAAATATATAAAATCAAATCATAAGTAAATATATATGAAATATCATATTAATTAGAAATATATGATTAATTTAATTTTTCTCCAAATATTTTTGTAGCTAAACTAGCTTCGGATACCCGATCTTGTTTTAGTCGTAGTTTCTTCATTACAACTCCGTTTTTGTTGGTTCAACTTGCCACTTCCTTGAATCGAGTCAAATTTTAAGAATATTAACTGAAAATACCTTAGGTTGTATTCGAAATCATAGGTTATAGGTCAAACTTTGGTGAAACTTATGAAAGTGATCATTTTCCATCATAAAAACAACATTTAATGATCATTTTTCTAAAAATACTTACACTTTGAGTTAAACCATGAACTTTTTATGTGTTAACGTATTCATAAGAAATATCATTTTTCCAGAACATGAACTTCCAATTCAATGCTTAAGATGGTTTTTAATTATCCAACCCAAAACAGCCCCCGGTTGCACTCCGACGACGTAGATTCAGTTTTTAAGATGTTCTTTGTAAAACCAAGTTATATCTTATTAAGTTAGCATATCATTATGATATATTACAGGTCTTGAAGTGTTTTAAAAGTTAAGTTAGAAGGATCTATTTAGTTTGCAAACAAGTTTGAAATCATTCAAACTATGTTCTTGTTGTTAAAATTTTACAACACAAAATAAGATAGCTATATAAATATGAATCGAATAAGGTTATGAACAAGGTTACTACCTTAAGTTACTTGGACAAAGTTACTGTAAAAGATGAGAAAAATCTTAGAACCAAAAGAGTGGTGGAGTTGGATCAAAAGGTTGGAAGTAAACTTGTATTTTTGGAAGGATTATTGAAGTTTTCTTGTAAGGAATTTATTATGATGATTAAGGCTTGTTTTTGAAGCTAGATCTTCATGGTTATTTGCTGAGATTGTGAAGAACACTTAAGGTTCCTAAGAGTGTATTTTTGGTTAGAGAAAATGTGTAGTAAAAATGAAATTGGAATGGAGTATAAATGGTGGTGAAAAGATGTATAAATTTGTAATATTGTGCAAAAGTCTTGTAATATGCCAAATTGATTAATCATGCATGTTAAGATCTAAAATTGGCTGACTCATGGCTGCTAATAAAGTGATTGTGATGTGTATATACTAATAGTAAATACGTATAGAAGCTGGGTATGATACGGGTACATATACCCTAGATATACGTATAAAAATCTTGAGAAAACGGAATGAGGATTCCAATATAGCTATCTTTTGTTAATATACTTATATTGTTTTATGTATATAAAACCTTTAAAAGTGATAAAATACATATCTATACGATACATGTATAAGCATTATAAGTTTTAAGTATTTAAGTCGAAGAACGTCACATATAGTTATCGTTTTGAAAACTTAAGTTAGTAGTCTCAAAATATACTTATAACTCATTGTTATTAGTACACAATGAGATGTTAAAACATTCTTAGATCATGTTAAATATATAAAAATACATATATATACACAAACGTATAATTATCGTATGTTATATAGTTCGTGATATCATCGGTCAAATTGGACGGTCAAACGTTGTGTAAAACTCTTTTCAAAAACATAAGTCTCAACAATTTAGATTGCTTATCATGTTGGTAAGGTTTAATTTATGTAAATATTAATCTTATAAGTGTAAAACGATATGAAAAATCCGGGTCGTTACAGTACCTACCCGTTAAATAAATTTCGTCCCGAAATTTTAAAGTTGTACCTATTTTGCGTTCTCGGGAAACAAATGTGGGTACTTTTGTTTCATCTGATCCTCTCATTCCCAAGTAAACTCGGGACCTCTTCGAGCATTCCAACGAACCTTAACGATTGGTATGTTGCTCTGCTTGAGCCGTTTAACTTCACGGTCCATGATTTCGACTGGTTCTTCTATGAATTGTAGTTTCTCATCGACTTGGATTTCTTCAAGAGGAATGGTGAGATCTTCCTTTGCAAGACATTTCTTGAGGTTTGAGACGTGAAATGAATTATGTACTCCGGCGAGTTGTTGTGGTAACTCGAGTCGATAGGCTACCGGTCCGATGCGTTCGATGATCTTGAACGGGCCTACATACCTTGGGTTCAGTTTACCCCTTTTTCCAAAACGTATTACAGCTTTCCAAGGTGACACCTTTAGCATAACCATGTCACCGATCTGAAACTCTAATGGTTTCCTTCGGACATCCGCGTAGCTCTTTTGGCGACTACGGGCTGTTTTCAATCTCTCCTTGATTTGTACTATCTTCTCAGTCGTTTCATGTATGATCTCGGGACTAGTTAATTGTCGATCTCCTACTTCATTCCAACAGATAGGGGATCTACACTTCCTTCCATACAGTGCTTCAAATGGTGCAGCTTTAATGCTCGCATGATAACTGTTATTATACGAGAATTCTGCTAATGGTAGATACTTATCCCATCCGTTTCCAAAATCAATCACACATGCCCTGAGCATGTCTTCAAGAGTCTGAATTGTTCTTTCACTCTGCCCGTCAGTTTGTGGATGATATGCGGTGCTCATATCCAAACGAGTTCCCAGGGCCTCCTGTAGTGATTGCCAAAACTTTGATGTAAATCTACTATCACGATCGGATATAATGGAAATAGGTATTCCATGCCTTGAAACAATTTCCTTTATGTATAATCATAATAGTTTCTCTATTCTATCTATTTCCTTTATAGGCAAGAAATGTGCAGATTTGGTGAGACGATCAACTATTACCCAAATGGTGTCATAACCCCAGGCAGTCTTAGGTAACTTTGTGATGAAATCCATGGTAATACCATCCCATTTCCATTCTGGGATTTCTGGTTGTTGAAGTAACCCTGACGGCTTCTGGTGTTCTGCTTTAACTTTGGAACAAGTTAAACATTCCCCAACATATGTTGCAACATCTGTCTTTAAATTAGGCCACCAATAATGCGTCTTAAGATCTTGATACATCTTTCTAACTCCAGGATGTATCGAGTATCTTGTCTTATGTGCCTCATTCAATATCAACTTCCTTAATCCACCCAACTTCGGTACCCAAATACGGTTTGCAAAATATCGAATTCCGTCTTCCCGTATAACGAGTTGCTTCTCATACTTCTTCATTATTTTATTTCCTATGTTTTCTTTAGTAAGAGCTTCTCGTTGAGCCTCTTTGATTTGTGAGTTGAGATTCATGCAAATTTTTATGTTCATCGCTCGTACTCGAATTGGTTCTCGTTCCTTTCTGCTTAGAGCGTCGGCCACTACATTCGCTTTCCCGGGATGATAGCGAATCTCACAATCGTAGTCGTTTATCAGCTCGACCCACCTACGTTGCCTCATGTTCAGCTGTTTCTGATCGAAGATATGTTGAAGGCTTTTATGATCGGTAAACACAGTGCATTTAACCCCATATAAGTAGTGTCTCCATATCTTCAATGCAAACACTACTGCTCCAAATTCTAAATCATGCGTCGTATAATTCCGCTCATGAATCTTCAATTGTCGGGATGCGTATGCTATAACTTTCTTCCGTTGCATAAGGACGCAACCAAAACCTTGTCGCGAAGCGTCACAATATATCTCAAAATCATCGTTCCCTTCAGGTAACAATAAAATAGGCGCTGTAGTCAACTTCTTCTTCAGTAATTGAAATGCACTCTCCTGCTCAGAAGTCCATTCGTACTTCTTCCCTTTTTGCATTAACGCTGTTAATGGTTTAGCTATTCGGGAAAAATCTTGAATAAACCTTCTATAATAACCAGCTAAACCCAAAAATTGGCGTATCTGCGTTGGTGTCTTAGGAGTCTCCCATTTTTAAATGGCCTCAATTTTAGCTGGATCAACCTGAATTCCTTTGCTACTAACAACGTGGCCAAGAAATTGCACTTCTTTCAACCAAAATGCACACTTTAGAAAATTTGGCGTATAACTGTTCTTTTCTTAACAATTCTAATACCATCCTTAAATGCTGCTCATGCTCTTGCTCACTATTGGAATAGATAAGAATATCGTCAATGAAAATGATAACAAACTTATCTAAATACGGACTACAAACTCGATTCATGAGGTCCATGAATACAGCTGGCGCATTCGTTAATCCAAACGGCATGACCAAAAATTCATAATGACTGTAGCGTGTCCGAAAAGAAGTTTTCGGAATATCTTCTTCTTTGACGCGTAGTTGATGATAGCCCGACCTTAGGTCGATTTTCGAGTAAACACATGATCCTTGCAATTGATCAAATTAGTCATCAATTCTCGGTAGTGAATACCGATTCTTGATAGTTAACTTATTTAATTCACGATAATCTATACACATTTGGAAAGATCCGTCTTTCTTCTTGACGAATAAAATCGGAGCTCCCCACGGTGAAGTACTTGGTCGTATGAATCCACGGTCCAGTAATTCTTTTAACTGACTCTGAAGTTCTTTTAACTCAGATGGTGCAAGTCTATATGGAGCACGAGCCACTGGTGCAGCTCCTGGTACTAGATCTATTTGAAATTCTACAGATCTAAATGGAGGTAATCCCGGTAACTCTTCCGGAAATACTTCAGGAAAATCTCTTGCCACAGGCACATCGTTGATGCTCTTCACTTTTTCCTTCGTTTCGACTTTATTAACATATGCTAAGATGGCATAGCACCCTTTCTTCAAGCACTTTTGAGCTTTCAAACAACTAATGAGTTTTAGCTTTGAGTTACCCTTCTCTCCATAAATCATTACTGGCGTTTTATCCTTACGAGGAATGCGAATTGCCTTCTTGGTGCACATAACTTCAGCTCCTATTTTGGACATCCAGTCCATGCCGACTATTACATCAAAACTTCCTAATTCTACGGGTATCAAATCAATCTTAAATATTTCTCCGGCTAAATTTATTTTACAATCACGGCAAATTTTATCGGCTTTAATTAGTTTACCATTAGCTAACTCAATCATGTACTTAGCATCTAGAGGTAATGATGAACAATTCAATTTAGCGTGAAAGTCTCTACACACGTAACTTCTATCAGCACCAGTATCAAATATAATAGATGCGGATAAGTTATTAATGGTAAACGTACCCGTAACAAGCTCTGGGTCTTCGCACGCCTCTCTAGCATTAATAACAAATGCTCTTCCACGTGCAGATCTGTTATTCTTCTCTGGATTCGGGCACTGACTCTTATAATGACCCTGTTTCCCACACCCATAACAAGTAACAGTGGCCAAGGCAGTTCTATTTGCATTGGTGGCAGGAGTCTTGATACCGTTTGTATTTGTAGCGGGAACCCTACAATCTTCAGCAAGATGACCTTTTCGATTACAATTGTTGCACACCACATTACAATAACCAGAGTGATGTTTGTGGCATCTGTTACATAAAGGATTTCGTCCTTTGTAACCTGAGTTCGAACAGCTACCCGCACCTTGCGTGGTTTCTTGTTTCTTGTTGGATTGTTGATGATTACCTTCCCACTTTCTTTTGTTTCCCGATGTCTTGACATCGGTGTTCTTATCCAGAATAATCTGGTCCATCAACTCGTTCGCCATGGTGATAGCTTCATGAATAGTCTTGGGTTTGGATGCTGTAACATTTGCTTTGACATTTTTAGGCAAACCATCTTTGTACAGTTCTATCTTCCGTTCTTCGGTTGGTACCAATTCGGGACATAGCAAAGCTAATTCCATGAATCGCTGATTGTAGTTGGTGAGTTCAGTACCAACAACTTTCAAGCTTCGTAATTCAGCTTCCAACTTCCTAACCTCGTTCCTTGGACAATACTCGTTGATTAGCATTGTTTTGAATTCTTCCCAGGGAGTATCATAAGCTACATCTCCTCCTAAGGCCTTCACATAGTTTTTCCACCACGTGAGTGCACTATCTTATAAGGTGCACGATGCATACTTGGTCATGTCCTTCTCAATACAACCACTGATTTTAAACACAGACTCAATCTTTTCGATCCACCGGGTTAAACCGACCGGTCCTTCTGTTCCACTGAATGATGAGGGCTTGCAACCTTGAAAAGTTTTGTAAGTGCATCCCACACGAGGATTTGGGTTAACTGCAGCACCTCTTGCAGCCTCGACCCATAATATTCTGTCGTTCACTCGCTGATTGATGAGTTCCTGGATTTCTTGTTCCGTCATTCGGTTCAATCGCGCCATAATCTTCGATAAAAATGGAAAAAAAAATAATTATTCACATGGAATATTATAGATGTAGTATGTATTTACCGTACATCGTATCTTATTAATAATATGAACCAGTTATTATTATAAAAGCCTTTTCTTCTTATTAGCATTTTATAATTATACCTAGGGTAGTACCTACCCGTTAAAGTTCATACTTAATAGCTTAGTACGAAAATCAATTACTATTACCCAAATAATACTCAACCATGGAAAATTATTGCATTTCACACTTCACTATTTTAAATATGCTTATCTTACATCAAACATTAAGCAAACCACACTAGTAATATTATACAAAACGTTATATGATTCCATGGTTTAAAACAACAACGTATCATTTAACCAAAAGCGTTTGTGTTCAAAGGAATCGCTTAAAGGTTATCATGGTTGTCTCCCTGCATTTTGACTGAGGGGCTGAAGAACTGGATGCCGGGATAGAACTAATAGGAATAGCGGGAATAGGTGTGGAAGTATCTGGTGGAGTTGGTGCCACAACATCCTCTCTAAACTCGGGATTTGGATTTTTCAATTCAGTAGCCTTTCGTTTCTTTCCTCGTTCGAACTTGTCTTTCGTAATTTCCTGTATTTCTTCCTCCTCAGGATCACCTTCCGGTTCCTCTTCAATTGATTCATCCGGAACTTGTGAGTCTTTCCCAAAGGTGTCGTTTTCATCATCGGATAGGTTAATGACTGGAACACCATCTGAAGATTCTGGTTCGGAGTCGCTGAATGTGATAACAAGTTCTAAGCTAGACATCTATCACATAACAACTAGCATGTTAGTATAACATAATATTTACATATTAATTTTTTTAACCAACAGGGATAAGCAATAGTTTTCGAAATCAAACACGGTCAAAGTCCAGACTCACTAATGCATCCTAACAAACTCGATAAGACACACTAATGCAAATTTTCTGGTTCTCTAAGACCAACGCTCTGATACCACATGTCATAACCCGACCTTAACCATAAGGACGAATACAATAACATATGATTTCATCGTGAGGTATTGACCTCTATATGCGACATTTTTCAAAAACTGCATTCGTTTTTACAATACAAACCATAGCTTTTATTACAAATACAAGGTTTAAACAACTTAATAATGATTATCGTTTAGCGATAATCTTAGACTTACAAACTTTACATGTGATAATAACAATACGACTTCCAACATATTTTACATTACAAATCCTCCGATATGCAGTTTTATTTTTGACACAAATATGCATACTCAAGATCTTGCTTAAATTCAACATGTTGCTGCGGAAGCTTTTAGTTATCATCTGAGAATAAACATGCTTAAAACGTCAACATAAAGTTGGTGAGATATAGGTTTAATGCCGGCAGCGTTATAAATATAGACCACAAGATTTCATATATAAACGTTTTAATAAAAATATTCTAAGTTGTTGAGCACTTGATAACCATACTTAACATTTAATCAACGTCGCATATTCCCTTTATTATGAAATCTTACTACACCGTACCAAGTGTAGTCACCGAAACGAAGTACTGTGCAACCGTTGAATACTGGTCGTCCAGTCCGGTTGGGGTTGTCAGGCCCGATATATCTATCAACAGGATTCACGTTTACAATACCTCATGTAAATAATAGTTACCAAGTTACAGGGAAGTATGCCAGTGGTACAACTCAATGTAGAATATATATTTTTAATCACTTGTGTCCATAACGTAAATCATAAAATGCATGTATTCTCATCCCGAAATATTTAGAGTTTAAAAGTGGGACTATATACTCACTTTTGCCTTGAAGGTATTTATCACGACTTGGTCTCCGATAGATATCACGAGCCTAACCATATATATAATATATCAACATATTTTCTTTTTAAGTAATCGTTACATATATATATATATATATATATATATATATATATATATATATATATATATATATATATATATATATATATATACTTTTAAAACGTTTAATATTTTCTTAGTCCGTAGTTAGCAGTCCGATGTTAGTGGTCCACAATTAGTTGCTTAAATAAAATAAATAAAGACCCCATCATATTCGTATTGATCAGAATTAGTCTCGACCCATGGTACCATGTTGTCAAGTGACGTGTTGCGTACATAAAGTACCGTGTTGTCAAATGACGTGTTGCGTACAATTATGAGGTCTTATGATTAATCTTCTCGTGTTGTTTACAGGTGGTCCTGAAATATATAAAATCAAATCATAAGTAAATATATATGAAATATCATATTAATTAGAAATATATGATTAGTTTAATTTTTCTCCAAATATTTTCGTAGCTAAACTAGCTTCGGATACCCGATCTTGTTTTAGTCGTAGTTTCTTCATTACAACTCCGTTTTTGTTGGTTCAACTTGCCACTTCCTTGGATCGAGTCAAATTTTAAGAATATGAACTGTAAATACCTTAGGTTGTATTCAAAATCACAGGTTATAGGTCAAACTTTGGTGAAACTTATGAAAGTGATCATTTTCCATCATAAAAACAACATTTAATGATCATTTTTCTAAAAATACTTACACTTTGAGTTAAACCATGAACTTTTTATGTGTTAACGTATTCATAAGAAATATCATTTTTCCAGAACATGAACTTCCAATTCAATGCTTAAGATGGTTTTTAATTATCCAACCCAAAACAGCCCCCGGTTGCACTCCGACGACGTAGATTCAGTTTTTAAGATGTTCTTTGTAAAACCAAGTTATATCTTGTTAAGTTAGCATATCATTATGATATATTACAGGTCTTGAAGTGTTTTAAAAGTTAAGTTAGAAGGATCTATTTAGTTTGCAAACAAGTTTGAAATCATTTAAACTATGTTCTTGTTGTTAAAATTTTACAACATAAAATAAGATAGCTATATAAATATGAATCGAATAAGGTTATGAACAAGGTTACTACCTCAAGTTACTTGGATAAAGTTACTGTAAAAGATGAGAAAAATCTTAGAACCAAAAGAGTGGTGGAGTTGGATCAAAAGGTTGGAAGTAAACTTGTATTTTTGGAAGGATTATTGAAGTTTTCTTGTAAGGAATTTATTATGATGATTAAGGCTTGTTTTTGAAGCTAGATCTTCATGGTTATTTGCTGAGATTGTGAAGAACACTTAAGGTTCCTAAGAGTGTGTTTTTGGTTAGAGAAAATGTGTAGTAAAAATGAAATTGGAATGGAGTATAAATGGTGGTGAAAAGATGTATAAATTTGTAATATTGTGCAAAAGTCTTGTAATATGCCAAATTTATTAATCATGCATGTTAAGATCCAAAATTGGCTGACTCATGGCTGCTAATAAAGTGATTGTGATGTGTATATACTAATAGTAAATACGTATAGAAGCTAGGTATGATACGGGTACATATACCCTAGATATACGTATAAAAATCTTGAGAAAACGGAACGAGGATTCAAATATAGCTATCTTTTGTAAATATACTTATATTGTTTTATGTATATAAATACTTTAAAAGTGATAAAATACATATCTATACGATACATGTATAAGCATTATAAGTTTTAAGTATTTAAGTCGAAGAACGTCACATATAGTTATCGTTTTGAAAACTTAAGTTAGTAGTCTCAAAATATACTTATAACTCATTGTTATTAGTACACAATGAGATGTTAAAATATTCTTAGATCATGTTAAATATATAAAAATACATATATATACACAAACGTATAATTATCGTATGTTATATAGTTCGTGATATCATCGGTCAAATTGGACGGTCAAACGTTGTGTAAAACTCTTTTCAAAAACATAAGTCTCAACAATTTAGATTGCTTATCATGTTGGTAAGGTTTAATTTATGTAAATATTAATCTTATAAGTGTAAAACGATCGGAAAAATCCGGGTCGTTACACTAGCCAATGGTCATAACGGTTATTTTCCACAAGACCAAGGATGGGAAGTCGTCTTAGTAAAACCAGAATGCATGACTTGTTTCCGCACTTATGAATTACGTGTCTTTATTTCCTTTGCTGAAAAACTTGCGTATTAACTAGATTTATCTTCAAAACTGTCCTGTATCATAGTGTACTATATTTCATGTTATATGTAATATAGCGAAGTTGTAAGTTTGAAGAATATTTGTATGTGATATATTATTATAATCAGTTTTTCATATGGAATTGTAGTAGTTGAATTGTATATTAGCTAATAAGTATGAACTTAACGGGTAGGTAGTACCCGAATTTAAACTTATAAAACACTAATATGAAGAAAAAGCTTTTATAAATGAGTTCATATTATGCTACGAAATACTATTGACTACTCTTAATATTCTTTATGATTAACTCGATTCAGTTGTCTATTTTGAAGGAAATGGCACCGACTACTCGACACACCATGAATATGAACGAAGAGGAATTTCGTACCTTTCTTGCTGCAAACATAGCCGCAGTACAGGCTGCGCTACATACCAACAATAACACTGAATCTAGCAATGCAGCTAACGGCGCAAGAAATCGTATAGAATGCTCCTACAAAGAATTCACTGCCTGCAAACCTTTAGAATTTGATGGAACCGAAGGACCAATTGGATTGAAATGGTGGACCGAGAAAGTCGAATCGGTGTTTGCCATAAGTAAGTGTACTGAAGAGGACAAAGTTAAGTACGCTACGCATACCTTCACAGGTACTGCGTTAACTTGGTGGAACACCTATCTTGAACAGGTAGGACAAAATGCTGCTTACGCACTACCGTGGTCGGCATTCAAGCAATTGATGAACGAGCAGTACCGTTCTAGAAACGAAGTCAATAAACTCAAGGCAGAACTTAGAGAGTTACGAACACAAGGGTTCGACGTTACCACATATGAACGACGATTCACAGAGTTGTGCCTATTGTGTCCGGGAGCATTCGAAGATGAAGAAGAGAAGATCGACGCGTTTGTAAAAGGGTTACCAATAAGGATTCAAGAAGATGTAAGTTCACACGAGCCCGCTTCTATATAGAAGGCAAGTCGAATGGCTCATAAACTCATAAATCAGATTGAGGGAAGAATTAAAGAACAGGCAGCCGAAGAGGCCAACGTGAAGTTAGTCAAAAGAAAGTGGGAGGAAAACGGTGATAAGAGTCGCCAAAACAACAACAACTATCCCAACAATCGCAACATCAATCGCAACTACAACAAATGGCACAACAACAACAACAACAACAACAACAACTACTACAACAATCATCCCAACAACAATAACAACCGCAACAACAACAACAATCAGAAGCAGCTATGCTAAAGGTGTGAAAAGTATCACTCGGGGTTTTGCACCAAATTTTGCAACAAGTGTAAAAGAAATGGTCATAGCGCGGCAAAGTGTGAGGTCTACGGACCAGGGGTTAACAGAACGACAAGAACAAATGGTGTCGGAACGAATAATGGCGGAGCAAGTAGTGTCGGAGCAAGTTATGCCAATGTAGTTTGTTATAAATGTGGAAAACCGGGCTACATTATTAGAAATTGCCCGAACCAGGAGAACACGAATGGACAAGGCCGCGGAAGAGTTTTCAATATTAATGCGGCAGAAGCACAGGAAGACCCGGAGCTTGTTACAGGTACGTTTCTTATTGACGATAAATCTGCTTATGTTTTATTTGATTCGGGTGCCGATAGAAGCTATATGAGTAGAGAATTTTGTGCTAAATTAAGTTGCCCATTGACGCCTTTGGATAGTAAATTTTTACTCGAATTAGCAAATGGTAAATTAATTTTAGCAGAAAATATATGTCGGAATTGAGAAATTAAACTGGTTAGCGAAACATTTAAGATTGACTTGATACCAGTAGAGTTAGGGAGTTTTGATGTGATAATCGGTATGGACTGGTTGAAAGAAGTGAAAGCAGAGATCGTTTGTTACAAAAATGCAATTCGCATTATACGAGAAAAAGGAAAACCCTTAATGGTGTACAGAGAAAAGATCAACGCAAAGTTAAATCTTATTAGTAACCTGAAGGCATAAAAACTAATAAGAAAAGGTTGCTATGTTGTGGTAGCACCCGTCGAGAAAGTCAATTCCGAAGAAAAGAACATCAATGATATTCCCGTCGCAAAAGAATTTACCGATGTATTTCCGAAAGAATTACCCGGACTACCTCCACACCGATCCGTTGAATTTCAAATAGACCTTGTACCGGGAGCTGCACCAATAGCTCGTGCTCCATATAGACTCGCACCCAGCGAGATGAAAGAACTGCAAAGCCAACTGCAAGAACTATTAGAAAGTGGTTTCATTCGACCAAGCACATCACCATGGGGAGCTCCTGTTTTGTTTGTCAAGAAGAAGGATGGTACATTTAGGTTGTGTATTGACTACAGAGAGTTGAATAAACTTACCATCAAAAACCGTTATCCACTGCCGAGAATTGACGACTTATTTGATCAACTACAAGGCTCGTCGGTTTATTCGAAAATCGATTTACGTTCTAGATATCATCAAATGCGAGTAAAGGAGGATGATATTCCAAAACTGCTTTTAGGACGCGTTATGGTCATTACGAGTTTATGGTTATGCCATTTGGATTGACTAACGCACCAGCTGTGTTCATGGACCTTATGAACCGAGTGTGTGGGCCATATCTTGACAAGTTTGTCATTGTTTTCATCAATGACATACTTATTTACTCAAAGAATGATCAAGAGCACGAAGAACATTTGAGAAAAGTGCTAGAAGTATTGAGGAAAGAAAAAATGTACGCTAAGTTTTCAAAGTGTGCATTTTGGTTGGAAGAAGTTCAATTCCTCGGTCTTATAGTGAACAAAGAAGGTATCCAGGTGGACCCGGCAAAGATCGAAATCGTTGAAAAGTGGGAAACCCCCAAAACTCCGAAGCATATACGTTAATTTTTAGGATTGGCTGGTTACTACATAAGATTCATCCAAGATTTCTCCAAAATAGCAAAACCCTTGACTGCATTAACGCATAAAGGGAAGAAATTTGAATGGAAGGATGAACAAGAGAAGGCGTTTCAGTTATTGAAGAAAAAGCTAACTACGGCACCTATATTGTCATTGACTGAAGGGAATGATGATTTTGTGATTTATTGTGACGCATCAAAGCAAGGTCTCGGTTGTGTATTAATGCAACGGACGAAGGTGATTGCTTATGCGTCTAGACAATTGAAGATTCACGAGCAAAATTATACAACTCACGATTTGGAATTGGGTGCTGTTGTTTTTGCATTAAAGACTTGGAGGCATTATTTATATGGGGTCAAAAGTATTATATATATCGACCACAAAAGTCTCCAACATATATTTAATCAGAAGCAACTGAATATGAGACAACGCATGTGGATTGAACTGTTGAATGATTATGATTTTGAGATTCGATACCACCCGGGGAAGGCGAATGTGGTAGCCGACGCTTTGAGTAGAAAGGAAAGAGAACCTATACGGGTAAAAGCTATGAATATAATTATTCGTACTAACCTTACTACTCAAATAAAGGAGGCGCAACAGGGGGTTGTAAAAGAAGGAAAGTTGAAGAATGAGATACCCAAAGGATTAGAGAAACATCTTAATATTCGGGAAGACGGAACCCGATATAGGGTTGATAGAATTTGGGTACCAAGGTTTAGAGATGTGAGAGAAATGGTACTTAAAGAAGCACATAAAACCAGATATTCAATACATCCCGGAGCGGGGAAGATGTATAAAGATCTCAAGAAACACTTTTGGTGGCCGGGTATGAAAGCCGATATTGCTAAATATGTAGGAGAATGTTTGACGTGTTCTAAGGTCAAAGCTGAACATCAGAAACCATCAGGTCTATTACAACAACCTGAAATACCGGAATGGAAATGGGAAAACATTACCATGGATTTCATTACTAAATTGCCAAGGACTGCAAATGGTTATGATACTATTTGGGTAATAGTTGATCGTCTCACCAAGTCAGCACACTTTCTGCCAATGAGAGGAGATGACAAAATGGAGAAGTTGGCGCAATTATATTTGAAGGAGGTTGTCTCCAGACATGGAATACCCGTCTCTATTATCTCTGATAGGGATGGTAGATTTGTTTCAAGGTTCTGGCAGACGTTGCAACAAGCATTGGGGACTCGTCTAGACATGAGTACTGCCTATCATCCACAAACTGATGGGCAGAGCAAAAGGACGATACAAACGCTTGAAGACATGCTACGAGCATGTGTTATTGATTTCGGAAACAGTTGGGATCGACACCTACCGTTAGTAGAATTTTCCTACAACAACAGTTATCATTCTAGTATTGAGATGGTGCCGTTTGAGGCACTTTATGGTAGAAAGTACAGGTCTCCGATTTGTTGGAATGAAGTGGGGGATAGACAGATTACGGGTTCGGAGATAATACAAGAAACTACCGAGAAAATCTTCCAAATTCAACAACGATTGAAAACCGCCCAGAGTCGACAAAAGAGCTACGCGGACTGTAAAAGAAAAGATATAGAGTTTGAAATTGTAGAAATGGTCATGCTTAAGGTTTCACCTTGGAAAGGCGTTGTTCGATTTGGTAAACGGGGGAAACTAAATTCAAGGTACATTGGACCATTCATGATTATAGATCGTATCGGACCAGTAGCTTACCAACTGGAGCTACCTCAACAACTCGTGGCTGTACATAACACTTTCCACGTCTCGAATTTAAAGAAATGTTTTGCTAAAGAAGATCTCACTATTCCGTTGGACGAAATCCAATCAATGAAAAACTTCAATTCATTGAAGAACCCGTCGAAATAATGGATCGTGAGGTTAAGAGACTTAAGCAAAACAAGATACCGATTGTTAAGATTCGATGGAATGCTCGTAGAGGACCCGAGTTCACCTGGGAGCGTGAAGATCATATGAATAAGAAATACCCGCATCTATTTCCAGAATATTCGTCAACACCTTCAACAGCTTAAAATTTCGGGACGAAATTTATTTAACGGGTAGGTACTGTAGTGACCCGAACTTTTCCATGTTTATATATATTAATTGAGATTGATATTTACATGACTAAATGTTTCCAACGTGTTAAGCAATCAAACTTGTTAAGACTTGATTAAATGAAATAAGTTTCATATAGATAATTGATCACCCATGTTGACTGGCGATTCACGAACGTTACAAAATTGTAAAAACTACATGTTGTGGTATATATAGAATTATATATATGGTTGACATAAGATTATGATGAGTAAGTATTGCACTAAGTATATTAACAATGTGTGATATACATAAGAAATGAGATTACTAAGTTAAGAAACTCAAAATGATATATATAACGATTATCGTTATGATAACGTCTGCTAAATACATATGTATCATATTAAGATATTGATACACTATATTTAACATGATAAAATGATATTTAAATATATCATTAAGTGTGTTAACAATGAACTACATATGTAAAAACAAGACTACTAACCCAAGAATTACGAAACGAGACTTATATGTAACGATTATCGTTGTAACGATATTTTAATGTATATATCATATTAAGAGATATTCATACATCATAATATCTTGATAATATAATAATTTAACATCTTATTTGATATAATAAACATTGGGTTAACAACATTAATTGAGATCGTTAACTTAAAGGTTTCAAAACAACACTTACATGTAACGACTAACGAAGACTTAACGACTCCATTAGAATGTATATACATGTTGTGTTTTGATATGTATTCTTACAATTTTGAAAGACTTCAAGACACATATCAAAGTACTTCTACTTAACAAAAATGCTTACAATTACATCCTCGTTCAGTTTTATCAACAATTCTACTCGTATGCACCCGTATTCGTAATCGTACAATACACAGCTTTTAGATGTATGTACTATTGGTATATACACTCCAATGATCAGCTTTTAGCAGCCAATTTGAGTCACCTAACACATGTGGGAACCATCATTTGGAAACTAGCATGAAATATCTCATAAAATTACAAAAATATTAGTAATCATTCGTGACTTATTTACATGAAAATAAAATTACATATCCTTTATATCTAATCCATATACCAACGACTGAAAACACCTACAAACACTTTAATTCTTCAATTTCCTTCATCTAATTGATCTCTCTCAAGTTCCATCTTCAAGTTCTAAGTGTTCTTCATAAATTCCATAAGTATAGCTTCATAAAAATCAAGAATACTTCCAAGTTTGCAAGTCTACTTCTAAGCTTTCTAATCCATTCCAAGTAATCATATAAGATCAAGGAACCTTTGTTATTTACTGTAGGTTATCTTTCTAATTCAAGGTAATATTCATATTCAAACTTTGATTCAATTTCTACAACTATAACAATCTTATTTCGAGTGAAAATCTTACTTGAACTGTTTTCGTGTCATGATTCTGTTTCAAGAACTTTCAAGCCATCCAAGGATCCTTTGAAGCTAGATCCATTTTTCTCATTTCCAGTAGTTTTATCCAGAAAACTTGAGGTAATAATGATGTTCATAACATCATTCGATTCATACATATAAAGCTATCTTATTCGAAGGTTTAAACTTGAAATCACTAGAACATAGTTTAGTTAATTCTAAACTTGTTCGCAAACAAAAGTTATTCCTTTTAACTTGACTTTTAAAATCAACTAAAAACATGTTCTTTATCTATATTATATGCTAACTTAATGATTCAAAACCTGGAAACACGAAAAACACCGTAAAACCGGACATACGCCGTCGTAGTAACACCGCGGTCTGTTTTGGGTTTGATAATTAAAAAATATGATAAAATTTTATTTAAAAGTTGTTCTTCTGGGAAAATGATTTTTCTTATGAACATGAAACTATATCCAAAAATCATGGTTAAACTCAAAGTGGAAGTATGTTTTTCAAAATGGTCATCAAGACGTCGTTCTTTCGACTGAAATGACTACCTCTTACAAAAATAACTTGTAACTTATATTTCCGACTATAAACCTATACTTTCTCTGTTTAGATTCATAAAATAGAGTTCAATATGAAACCATAGCAATTTGATTCACTCAAAACGGATTTAAAATGAAGAAGTTATGGGTAACAAGATTGGATATTTTTTGATTTTTGTAGCTACAGGAAATATTAACAATTCTATACAAATCATATCCTAGCTAACTTATATTGTATTATATATGTATTCTAATATATTATGTAATATTTGGATACCATAGACACGTATACAAATGTTTTGACATATCATATCGACCCATGTATATATATTATTTGGAACAACCATAGACACTCTATATGCAGTAATGTTGGAGTTAGCTATACAGGGTTGAGGTTGATTCCAAAAATATATATACTTTGAGTTGTGATCTAGCCTGAGACGTGTATACACTGGGTCGTGGATTGATTCAAGATAATATATATTGATTTATTTCTGTACATCTAACTGTGGACAACTAGTTGTAGGTTACTAACGAGGACAGCTGACTTAATAAACTTAAAACATCAAAATGTATTAAAAGTGTTGTAAATATATTTTGAACATACTTTGATATATATGTACATATTTGTTATAGGTTCGTGAATCGACCAGTGGCCAAGTCTTACTTCCCGACGAAGTAAAAATCTGCGAAAGTGAGTTATAGTCCCACTTTTAAAATCTAATATTTTTGGGATGAGAATACATGCAGGTTTTATAAATGATTTACAAAATAGACACAAGTACGTGAAACTACATTCTATGGTTGAATTATCGAAATCAAATATGCCCATTTTTATTAAGTCTGGTAATCTAAGAATTAGGGAACAGACACCCTAATTGACGCGAATCCTAAAGATAGATCTATTGGGCCTAACAAACCCCATCCAAAGTACCGGATGCTTTAGTACTTCGAAATTTATATCATATCCGAAGGGTGTCCCAGAATGATGGGGATATTCTTATATATGCATCCTGTTAATGTCGGTTACCAGGTGTTCACCATATGAATGAATTTTATCTCTATGTATGGGATGTATATTGAAATATGAAATCTTGTGGTCTATTATTACGATTTGATATATATAGGTTAAACCTATAACTCACCAACATTTTTGTTGACGTTTAAAGCATGTTTATTCTCAGGTGAATACTAAGAGCTTCCGCTGTTGCATACTAAAATAAGGACAAGATTTGGAGTCCATGTCTGTATGATATTGTGTAAAAACTGCATTCAAGAAACATATGTCGATGTAATATATTTCTATTGTAAACCATTATATAATGGTCGTGTGTAAACAGTATATTTTAGATTATCATTATTTGATAATCTACGTAATATTTTTAAAACCTTTATTGATAAAATAAAGGTTATGGTTGTTTTAAAAATGAAAGCAGTCTTTGAAAAACGTCTCATATAGAGGTCAAAACCTCGCAACGAAATTAATTAATATGAAACGTTTATAATCAATATGAACGGGACATTTCAGCATCCATCTCAGCAAATAAAAAAAATGAATTTACCCATCACGTTTCATGCACGTGATGGGATTAAATGTCCAAAGTTAACGTTTGGTTGACGGAGGGACACTGAAGCACAAATTTGAAAAATAGAGGGATGCTGTAAGCAGAAAAAAACCGAAAGGGATGATGTTCACTTTTTGGTGTATAATGGAAGGACCAACGGCACAAAAAGTCAATAAATAAATTATACTTTTAAAAAAAAAATTAAATTGTACTTTTTTAAGCTCTTTAAAACTTAACTCATGTGGCATAACATAGGGTAACTAACTCCACCTCGATTTGGGAAACAAAATGTTTTACACTAAATTTTTTTTTTTTTTGGGTAAATTACCGGCGAACCTTTTATTAAAAATAATAAAAAAATATAAGATACAGATAAGCACAGGAGCTACAAGCGAGCCTTATTGCAACAAGACCACAAACGCACACTAAAGCCAAACAAGCTAAAGAAGTGAAATACCAACACAAAAAAAACCCTAATCTAACTTCCAAGCAATCTTCAACTGCATAACTTGTCTCGACTCCTTAAAGCGAACTGAAAGAAGTTTTAACCGAACTGTGGTATAAGTATCTTCAAAAAGCTTGTCAATCGATCAAGTCTTCCCCTTGAAAATCCTGCAATTGCGCTCTTGCCAAATGAAGTATACGGACGCGGCAAAAAGAAGCTTCATAACCATGGTTGATGCACAAGTTAGCGACCCGGAAACCAAATCATTTGCAATCAGACTCCAACAGTTGCTACCATTATAGCCATATATCAGCTGCTTCGCTTTGTGCCAAACTTCATGAGAGAAAACATAATAAAAAAAACCCGATGCGATTGCGAATCCGTGCATGTATTACACAACGGCATAAAAGCACTTGATTTTGATGATGTTGGTTGAATGTTGGTTAATGGACTAACCGACTAAGTTAAGTATGATGCTTAACCAAAGTGTTTTTGATGATGACACACACATATGCATGAGTGATGATCGACATCTTAACATAAAACATGCAAGTTCACTAATCCATACTTGATCTTGCAAATGACCAAGTCAAACAAAACCTAAAGAATGAAAATAAAGATCATTAAAATACACGGTCAAAGTATGGTCGACTGTACACTTAGCCGTAGAAGCCCAGACTGAATCTGCAATGCAGTTTTGTGAAAACAAGTTGCACGACTGCCACCACGGTCAACCGTAGTGCGACCGCAGAATCTTCTATCACCATTTTTGATCAAATTTAGTTTGACCACTTCCCGACATCTATAATTCATGAAACCATTTTCAACACGCTTAGAATAGATGTCCTTTTCATACTCAATTGAGTCTTGGTCATAAAAAAACTAATCTTGGTTAATTACGCTTAATTACATCTTAATGAAAATTAACCATAATTAGGCATAACACATAAGTGTCAATCAATAACTTGTGATCTTAAAATTTTTCTAGACATTCTTAGGATGATCACCAAATGCCAACACACATAGGATAAGGTCACTAGAACACTAATTACAATTAAAGATTACTTAGTGACAAATTAAGGCTAAATGAAGAACAATACTTTTGAGTAAAGACTTGTAATTCTAAAATACACTTAGATACATTTAGGATGATCACCAAGTCCCAACTAGAGATTTCTCTTCCCTTGTACATGTGTTGGACATTAATGTGTGCTTACACATTAATCATGTAATATGTTATATTGCAAGAAAGATTTCTAAAGCTTAAACCATATTGTTGTGCAAATACTATATGATTGATTTTAGAATAACTATCTCTTGCTATGTGTGAGTATTACTTGCTACTTGCTAATATGTTTAATACTCATCAATTTGCCAACTTGATTACTATGCTTGCTATGTGTTTACTAGTTAGAATACTAGGATTCAAGTAACTAGTTTACTCCAATAAATTAAGTGTAAAATGGTTCACAAAGGAATAATGGTCAATTGTCTATTTGGTCTTGTCTAAGTAACACATTGTGATTACTTGTCCAAGTATGACTTAACATTGATGTCTTTACACACTTAATGTTTATTTTAGAAAGACATTATTCAAATAATCTCTACTTAATCTTAAAATGAATATGACTTGTGATTAATTGAAACTAGGAAGTTAATGACATGTTGACTAGTCTTTAGGATTGAACCAAATGCATTAATGAGGCTAAATAAGTCTTGACCAAACTAAGATTACCAAAAATATCAATCAAGACACTTCTCCAAGAATGTTGGGTTTACCACTTTTGGAGTGTTATGTCATTTTAACTCAATAAGATCAAATTCCACACACTTAATGCATATAGTACTTGTATAGGATATTGAGTTTATTTTGCAGGTGCTAGATGGAGTAAAGATTTCAAAATGTGATGTTCAAATCTGAGTTAAATGGCTATACAACGAATACATACTTTTGGACTGGAGCACGCACGGTCGATCTACGGTCGACCGTGTGTGTGACCGTGTGACAACGGCTAGTTTTTGAATCTCACTATAAAAGGCAAGTATTGAAGAGCATTTGAAGCAAACCCTCTTACATATTTTAAAACCTTATTTCCAGAGATCACAAGGGCTTTAATTACTACTCAAATGTGATCAAGCAAAAGAAGATTTTATGATCTTATAGATATAGAATTTGGTTGTTGTAAACTTACTAATCAAAATTATTTATCTTGTGAGTTTACTTAATTTAATGTATGTCCTAGTATTATCTTAGGATCATCATTGCAAAGTGTATGAGTCTTGTAACTTCAATTAGTAGAAGCATAGGCTAGCTTAGTGATCTACTTCCTTAAAGGGACTTAGGAAGTTGATTAATCTTATTTGAAGATTAATACTTGTCCAAGGTGAAGACAAGTTGATATAGGTTGGAGTTGGTCTTTCAATGGGATGGAAATATTAGGTTTGTTGTCTACCAAAGAAGTTGAAGACTTGTAAATCGAATCTTCACTGGATTTGGAGAAAAGTGCTTAGTGAAGCTAGAAATCCCGATTAGTGTAATCGGGGAGTGGATTAAGGTGGATTAGTAACATCCACCCGAACCACTATAAATCCTTGTGTCTATGTTCTTTACATTACTTTACATATCATTTTGAACATACACACCATACACATCAAGTTTGAGTTGAATTGGTTGATCATAGTTAATCAAATTTGGCGATCAATCAAAAAAGTGTTAAAAACGTATCAAGTAACTATTCACCCCCTCTAGTTACTTACAATTAGTATCAGAGTGGTTGCTCAAATCATTGCTCTATAAACATTTTTGAAAGTGTCAAAATTCATTTTATGCAAAAACTTGAGTCAACGATTCTCGGATCAACTCAAACTATGGTATACTTAGAAGAATTGGTGAAAGAAGCACCAATCTTTGATAAAGAAGATATTGATGTGTGGAAATTAAGATTTTAAGTTTATCTCAAATCTAAGGATTACTACTTGTAGAGGATAATCAAAGTAGGAGACTTTGTTCCACAAGCTAGTTCAAGATTAGTGAAATCAACATTTCAAAATAATGAAGTTTTGAAACAATTTGGTGCAATTTCACTACTTCATGAAGTTCTTCCTAGTGAAGAAAGAATGAAGATAATCTCATGTGAAAATACAAAGGAATGTTGGGATTCACTATGCTCTCAAGAAGAGGAAAACTCTAGGAGTTTAAATGGTAAAAGGGTAAAAGAGAAATTGAAGAAGCTTGTAGATTTTGATAGATATTGGGAAGATACTCAAGAAAAGGGTTTGGATGGAAATGAAGATTTATGCCTCATGGGTTCTTGGAATGATTTAAATCAAGATGGTCAAAGTGAAAAAGAGGTTGAATCTCCCTTCAAAGAAGATGATGTCTCAAGCATGGATTGCAATGAGGTACATGTATTTTATCCTTCTAATTATGAAGAATTGTTAGATGATTACAAGACTATTAAGTTTGTATATGATAGTAGTCGTGACAAAGTAAAACTTTTAGAAAAAGAACTACATAAAGTTAAGCAACTTAACAAAGTTCTAATTGATAAAAACAACACTTTGAAAAGAAAGCTTGAAAAGACGACTATTTACGATTTATCAAAAGATAAACATGAAATGAACTTTTGTCACGACTCTAGCAAATACAAATCATGTAATCAAAGTCCATTGTCTATTATTAGGAGAATTGAGAACATGGGAAAAATGGGCCAAACTAGCAATTCAATGAAAGGGATAAGTCGAGGATTGGGTATCCTTAAAATCAATCAAAACCAATGATGAAAATGCTAATAAGAATAACCTTTTCAAACGACTTTGAATTAATGAAAGGTTTATCATACAAATGCAAAATTGTTTTGAAAATGATTTTAAGAGGAATGTTGAAGGAAGTCTACTTGTATTAGGATTGTGTGTTTGAATGAAACTATGAATTGCATGCTAAATACAAGTTGATGCGTTTTGTGTATACTATATGTATAATTGAATATATATATATATATATATATATATATATATATATATATATATATATATATATATATATATATATATATATATATATATATATAGTATATTACATGCCATTGATGATGAAACATCGGGAGGATGTGATCATTCAATGTTAGGAAAAGAAAACTTGTCCTCAAGTATTCTATAGAACCTAAGAATCGTCAAAACGCACTCGAGAGAAGAAGAAGTGAAGAAATTCTTCATCAGGAGATCCACGACTGAAGCACGGCTGACCGCAGTCACGACCGTAGAAACCTGTTCCAACCGTCTTGAAATTTTTCCTCCACGGCCAAGTTCACGGTCGATCGTACTTCGACTGTGCACGGCCTGACACTGTTTTAAATTGAATTAAGCTCTCACTTTTCATTCCACTTAAACTCAACCAAACAAATACTCTATGCACGGCTGAAGAGATCGACCGCACATTGAAGAACATTCTTTCCATCTCAATTCCTACTTTCGGTATGATCAATCCCTACTTTCCTAGCATTCAACTGTGTTTTTATGATGAACTCCTCACTAATGTGGTGAACAAACCTAACTAGAATGTCCCGAAATCTAAATTGATGCAAACAATCAAAATTGTTCTTGAAGAACAACTTAGTAACGATTGTAGTGATGCCTATCTATGCATTGATTTAACTTTGAACAATTCTAGGGTTCATTATACATCTAGGTTAGATTTTCATAGAATCATTGTTCGTGTTGCAAATTGAGTGTGATAATGTTAGATGTCAAAACATGTATTAATGATGATCTTAAAAGTCTTGAACACATATGAACTTTGTGAAAATCATAATCTAGTTGCAAACTCATTGATACTAATGAAGAGTGAACATGTGAAGAACATTAACATCAAAACATCTAAGTATTGATGATAATTGAAGTTTGCAAAACTTGTTGCCTACAATTGAATTATACACTCTGAATTAATTTGAAGTATCATTGTGTAGAAAATGGCAAGAGGGAAGGGAAAGAATACTGAACCGAGAAGAAAGGATTCGTACAATCCACCATCAGACCCAACAGAAAGAATTAATTACAACATTAAGTTTCTCTCTGGCCGACATATCACTGAAGGAAGAAGAGTTGCTGACAGTCAAATGCCTGAACTCGTGAGACAACTCAAAACTCTTAAATGGGAAGCATTTCTCACCCTTGATGGTCCTATTTACCCATCCATTATTTGTGAATTCTATGCAAACTTCAACTTTGTGAATAATGAAGTTTACTTTAATCTTCAAGGCACAAACTATCTCTACTCTCTCAAGGACTTTGGGCGCATTCTTCAAGTTCCAACAAATGGTAAAGAATTCTTCAGTACGCGTCATGAATTGACGTACTTGCCAAGCTTTGTCTCTAAAAAAAATGGAGTTTATCGATATACTGTGCAAGGAGGATGCTCCTCGAGCTGAAATGGAAAGTTCTGGAGTGCTGGGAAGACATCTCTCCCCTGAGTATGAAGTTTGGAACAAAGTAATTGACTACAATATCTATTGCAGATCAGGAAATCACTACAACATCCATGCCACTCAATTTTCTCTAATGTGGTGCTTGCAAAATGGTATCAAGGTGAATATTGCCTATCTGATGGCAATTAGAATGAACGGAACTATCACCGAAACAACTCGAGGATTACCTTATGAAATTCATCTCAACAAATTGTTCGGGCATCTCAAAATCTCAAGTGGTGACTCTCTTCCACTTACTCACAAACCCATTTTGCCATCAAAGACAGCAAGAGGATCAACTTTCAAATGAAGAAGAACTTCCAATGAGGAAGGAACTAGCTGATGAGCTATTGAGATATCAGACAGTGAAGACCAAGAAGGGGATGAACTAGTGAGAGATCTTGGGGTTAGCGCTAAAATGGATAAAATCTATCAGACTCAAATTAAAAGTTTGAAAAAAGAATCAAAAGTGAAGAAATTGCTAAAAGGAGTGATCAGAAGCTTAACCTGTAGGTCAGGAAATGAGAAAGATGATGATTTGAGCGATGAATTCTAATAAGTTCTTATGAAACTGTTCCATTGCTTTATGGTTGAATGTTTAAGACAATAATGTTTAAGACAATAGTATGTATGTTTAATAAGTATTCATGTGTGTTTTCTACATGCATTCAATTGATCATACGAAAAGTCCAAACAAAACTGTTAAAGTAATACACGGCTGAACTCACGATCGACCGTAGGGTAAGCCGTAAATAGATTGACAAACTGTTTAGTCCTATTATGCTCAATAAAAACTCAATAAAGTCTGAAATGAGAATTGACATGTCAATCAAAAGACTTTATTCATCTAACCTACCCCACTTATGAGTATTCAATGAAGTAAAGTTGTACCTGGTAAACCTTTATAAAAACTAGTGCATTCAACTAAACTCATACCCATCATCACAAATCTTCAAAAATCCATCACTCTCACTCAAGTCATGAGACCTATTGCAGAAGGAAGAGAAGTGTCAACACACCAATTTTCAAATTATTCGCTTGCCAACTTCTCTAGTGTTAATTGTAATGCCTTTCTCAACCTCCGAGGACCTCTATATCCTCTCCATGTGAATGAATTCTATGCAAATTTCAAATTCCATGATGATATGAAGATATCGTTCTCTCTCTATGGCGAAAGCTATTCCTTAACACTTGAAAAATTTGGAAACATCATGGATGTTCCAAGTAACGGAATCAAATTCTTTCTCAACGAAAACTCATTTGATGAGTTTCCAGAATGGCTAGAAAAAGACAGTGCTCTTGAAACACTGAGTGAAGGACCACTCAAATTTGAGTCCGTTAACAAGGAAGGGTTCCTAGTGCATCACCTTGCCTCAACATATGATCTATGGAAACAGATCATCTCCATAAATGTATATGAAAAAGGTGAAATACTTTAGAGAATGAATGCAAATGAGGTTACTCTTCTGTGGTGTCTCATACACTCACTCAAAGTAAACATTGCATTTCTTATGGCATCAAGAATGTAACAGGAAGCTCAAGAACCCTACTTGAAATTACCTTATGGTCTTCATCTAGCTAAACTATTTGTTCACCTCAAATTAACAACCGCCTATCACTATGCTACTCAAGTTTCATCATATCCAATATGCAGAGCATCAACTAGACCATTCGTTGAACCTTCTCTTGATAACCCTCCAAATTTCAGCCTTCTTTCAACTGTGGAACAAAGCAGCGTCATTCGAGAGAACATTCTGAAAATTGGACGACATCTGAACAAGCTTGAAGGAATCATAAGAGACACTCATCACTACATTCATCGCAAGAAATAGGCCAAGGCAATTTGAAGAATGCCTACCTATACCATGAATATGTTTGCTCTATGATGTATTTTTCATGCATAATTTCATGTATGCATATCTATGTTTAGTATTTGCTATGAATAAAATGCGTGCTTGTTATATATTTTTTTAATATCTTCCATCGTGCACTATTTGATCTTTGCTCTAAGGGCGAGCATAGTTCTAGGGGGTGCTAACCTTTTTTCTACGACAAAAGGGGGAGAAATATGGATACAAGTGATGTTAACACTTGCGTATTTATAGCAAAATATCCCTCATCACTTGTACGTTTGTCATCATCAAAAAGGGGGAGAATGTTGGTTAATGGACTAACCGACTAAATTAAGTATGATGCTTAACCAAAGTTTGTTTTGATGATAACACACACATATGCATGAGTGATGATCGTCATCTTAACATAAAACACGCAAGTTCACTAATCCATACTTGATCTTGCAAATGACCAAGTCAAACAAAACCTAAAGAATGAAAATAAAGATCATTAAAATACACGGTCAAAGTACGGTCGACCGTACACTTAGCCGTAGAAGCCCAGACTTAATCTGCAACACAGTTTTGTGTAAACAAGTTGCACGGCTGCCACCACAGTCAACCGTAGTGCGACCGTAGAATCTTCTGTCACCATTTTTGATCAAATTTAGTTTGACCACTTCCCGACATCTATAATTCATGAAACCTTTTTCAACACGCTTAGAATAGATGTCCTTTCCATACTCAATTGAGTCTTGGTCATAAAAACACTAATCTTGGTTAATTACGCTTAATTACATCTTAATGACAAATTAATCATAATTAGGCATAACACATAAGTGTTAATCAATAACTTGTGATCTTAAAATTTGTCTAGACATTCTTAGGATGATCACCAAGTACCAACACACATAGGCTAATGTCACTAGAACACTAATTACAATTAAAGATTACTTAGTGACAAATTAAGGCTAAATGAAGAACAATACTTTTGAGTAAAGACTTGTAATTCTAAAATACACTTAGATACATTTAGGATGGTCACCAAGTCCTAACTAAAGATTGCTCTTCCCTTGTACATGTGTTGGACATTAATGTGTGCTTACACATTAACCATGCAATATGTTATATTGCAAGTAAGCTTTCTAAAGCTTAAACCATAGTGTTGTGCAAATATCTATATGATTGATTTTAGAATAACTATCTCTTGCTATGTGTGAGTATTACTTGCTACTTGCTACTTGCTAATATGTTTAATACTCATCAATTAGCCAACTTGATTACTATGCTTGCTATGTGTTTACTAGTTAAAATACTAGGATTCAAGTAACAAATTTACTCCAATAAATTAAGTGTAAAATGGTTCACAAAGGAATAATGGTCAATTGTCTATTTGGTCTTGTCTAAGTAACACATTGTGATTACTTGTCCAAGTATGAATTAACATTGATGTCTTTACACACTTAATGTTTATTTTAGAAAGACATTATTCAAATAATCTCTACTTAATCTTAAAATGAATATGACTTGTGATTAATTGAAACTAGGAAGTTAATGACATGTTGACTAGTCTTTAGGATTGAACCAAATGCATTAATGAGGCTAACTAAGTCTTGACCAAACTAAGATTACCAAAAATATCAATCAAGACACTTCTCCAAGAATGTTGGGTTTACCACTTTTGGAGTGTTATGTCATTTTAACTCAATAAGATCAAATTCCACACACTTAATGCATATAGTACTTGTATAAGATATTGAGTTTATTTTGCAGGTGCTAGATGGAGTAAAGATTTCAAAATGTGATGTTCAAATCTGAGTTAAATGGCTATACAACGAATACATACTTTTGGACTGGAGCACGCACGGTCGAACCACGGTCGATCGTGTCCGTGACTGTGTGACAACGGCTAGTTTTTGAATCTCACTATAAAAGGCAAGCATTGAATAGCATTTGAAGCTGACCCTCTTGCATATTTTAAAAGCTTATTTCCAGAGGGCTTTAATTACTACTCAAATGTGATCAAGCAAGAGAAGATTCTATGATCTTATAGATATAGAATTTAGTTGTTGTAAACTTAATAATCAAAATTATTTATCTTGTGAGTTTACTTAGTGTAATGTATGTCCTAGTATTGTCTTAGGATCATTATTGCAAAGTGTATGAGTCTTGTAACTTCAATTAGTAGAAGCATATGTTAGCTTAGTATACTACTTCCTTAAAGGGACTTATGAAGTTGATTAATCTTATTTGAAGATTAATATTTGTCCAAGGTGAAGACAAGTTGATATAGGTTGGAGTTGGTCTTTCAAAGGAATAGAAAGATTAGGTTTGTTGTCTACCAAAGAAGTTGAAGACTTGTAAATCGGATATCCACCGGGTTTGGAGAAAAGTGCTTAGTGAAGCAAGAAATCCTGATTAGTGTAATCGGGGAGTGGATTAAGGTAGATTAGTTAACATCCACCCGAACCACTATAAATCCTTGTGTCTATGTTCTTGACATTACTTTACTTATCATTTTGAACATACTCACCACACACATCAAGTTTGAGTTGAATTGGTTGATCATAGTTAATCAAATTTGGTGATCAATCGAAAAAGTGTTAAAAACGTATCAAGTAACTATTCACCCCCCTCTAGTTACTTACAGATGCATCTCCCAATCTTTAATTTTATCTCGAGTCTTCAACTTATCTCTCATAGAAGCCATACAATAAATGCATGACGAGGGATACGTTGTGAAAACCAAACGACCCGAAACCAAATAAACTTTATACCCTTAGGGTGAATATCCTCATATGCATTTGCCACCGAAAAATTTTGAAGACAGCTATCAACACCCTTCCACTTAATAACATCAGGAGCAGGTTGTAATGAAGGAACATCCATCTGGAGCAAAATCGGGTTTTTTTGGTACCAGAAGATTTGCCAACCCCATTGATCATTTGTAATAATATCGGCTACAGAGGAGTAAGCGTTAAATCCAGCACCATTGATATCCCTCCATGAAACAACACTCGTTAAGGGGCAAGCATCATTCCAAACATCAAACCATGCATGTGTGTTTTGGCCATTACCAATACTATGGAAAACAAGCTTATGAATTACTTCACGAGTTTGTAAAATCTTCCTCCAACTCCAACTAGAATCCGGTTTAATAGGCACATTCCAAAATGATTTGTTATGTAGATGAT
Source organism: Rutidosis leptorrhynchoides (assembly GCF_046630445.1). Classification (NCBI taxonomy): domain Eukaryota; kingdom Viridiplantae; phylum Streptophyta; class Magnoliopsida; order Asterales; family Asteraceae; genus Rutidosis; species Rutidosis leptorrhynchoides. Next base: position 486,963,521 of record NC_092333.1, read on the forward strand.
AAGTATGAATCCACTTCACCCACAAGGACTCCTTGTGGTTAACAATCTACCACACATGAGTGTCCATAAGAGCCATGTTCAAATACTTTAATCGTTTAATGCCCAAACCCCCTTCATCTTTCGGAAGGCATAAGTCATCCCATTTAACTTTTACTTTACTTATTTTCATCTTCCCTTGGCACCAAAGAAAGCCCCTCAAAATCTTCTCGATGTATTTAGTAATGGAATCAGGCAATATAAAAACCGAGGACCAATAAACTTGCATCGATGTTAAGACTAAAATAATCAGTTGAACTCTTCCGGCAAAGGAAAGAAACTAGTCATCAACCTTTCTCTTCACTCTCTCAACTAAAATTTTGCAATCACGATATAAAAGGCGAGATGAAACCAAAGGAACACCCAAATAACGAACAAGGAGAACACCTTTATCGAATGGTAATATTTGGAGAATCCGAGCTTTCAAAACCGCTAGAACATTAGCAACAAATGTCGTGCTCTTAGGAAGGCTCGAGTCAATCCTAAACACACCTTAAGTTCGTTCAGAGCATCTGTAATAGCTTCCATCGAATCAGTATCAGTTTGAGAAAACAAAAACAAATCGCCCGCAAAACACAAATTAATAATTTTTGATTGTTCGCATTTCGGATGATACTTAAAATCACCAAGTTGCACCACTTTCCTTTGGAGCATTAAAGATAAAACTTCCATCACCAACATAAAGAGATAAGGTGACATTGGGTCACTTTGTCGTAAGTCTCTTTTACCTTTAAAGTAACCATGCATTTCTCCATTAACATTGATTGTAAAAGAAGTAGACGTGACACATCGCATAATCCACTTAATCATCAAATTTGGAAATCCAAACCCCTTCAAGATCGATCTTAGAAAGTTCCAGTCAACCGTATCATAGGATTTGATGTGTCAAAAGTGTGTGCCGTAGTGCTTAATCTTTTATTTCAACTTTTAAATTTATAAAACCTTTATTTAATACACTTTAACACCATAACGAGCAACAAAACCCGAACATATATAGTATTTTAGGTTATCGTCACAAGAGAACGTAGATGCGTTATAAGTTGTTTTATTCTTTAGTCTAACTCTTATTAAAGAATCAGAAATATATATTTATGTTTTTGGTTGTTGTTTAGGTTTTGAATATTATCTCTTAGGAAAGAGACAATTGAAGATACGTTCTTAATGAATTGAATAACAAAATAATAAAGCAAGAAAAAAAGATTAAAATAATTAATTATAAACAAAAGCAGTTACATGGAAAAATAACTTGTACGGGAATCATATTAGAAAAGTTTCATGACTTATATTAACACATGACAAGATAATAATCATAGAACAATTATTATTCTTGATCAGGTTAAGACACGCATTGCATATCATTTAATAAGCAGGACCTAAAGCAAATGCTAGATATGTGATGTTGATATCGCTCAATTTATATATGTTTATCTCGCGATATCTACCTCACTTTGCTCAATTTTTGATTATCTCGGAGCCTATTTAGTGTGTTATGGAGCTAATTGGTAAATTAAGGGCTAAGGAGTTGATTTGGTGTAAAATTGACCAAATCTTGGGCCAAATTGGCTAAGGAAATGACAAGTTCAGGAAACAGCTCAAAAAGCGCCGCTCCTGTATAGGAGCGCCGCTCCTGAAGAGCAAAAGCGCCGCTCCATAAGTAAAAGCGGCACTATTATGCACGATTTTTCTCCATTTTTCATCAGTGAGCAGAAGCGCCGTTCTTCATATCAAAAGCGCCGTTCTTGATCATCCAAAAGCGTCGCCCCTGTTCAGAGCCAAAAGCGGCGTTCCACAGTCAAAAGTTCCGCTCCTGTTTAGCCAATAGCGCCGCTCCTGTTTAGCCAATAGCGCCGCTCCTAAAATAAATGCGGTGCTCCTGACACTGTTTCAGGCCAGATTTTCAGCACTATAAAAGGAACGAGATTAGGTCATTTTCATATTCATCTTAGAGAGCAGCCGCCTAGGGTCCGAATTTCACACACAAAACCCTAATTTCATCATCCATTGGAGAATAAGGGAGGATTCAAGGAAGATTGCTCAAGATTCATCATCATTTAGCTTAGATCTTCATATTCTTTACATTTTGGGTTGTAATCTTTACTTTGCTTTATCTATTTTGCACTAATTAGTTATAATCTTTACTTTACTCTACATACTTTGCTTTGATTACTTGTAATAGCTTGAATATGATGATGATTTACATTTCTATGCTTATTATTAGCTTGGTTTTAGCCATGATTGGCTAAATCTCTTGTGTTTGCTTATCTATGAATCTCTAATGCTAGTGTTTGCCCCAAATCCATTGAATATTGTTGTTTGAATGAATTACATGATCAAGTGTTATTGAGTTAGCTAAAGAACCATTGCTATGAGTTTGTTTTAGGCTTGACTTTGATTACATATGTTAAGTAGCTCTCTTAGTGATTTGAGAAGTGAATCAATGTGTGCTTCAACACCTTAGGTGATCTAGAAAACTAGCTTAGGAATTACAAGTGATTGTGTTCTTGATCTAGGTTAGTTTTTAATTGGCCTTTAGTCAACATAGTAGTGCCGATTATCTTAAGTGATTTCGATAGTTGGGGGTTTAAGTGATTTTAACCCAAGCTCAATCTTAATGACCAAATCATGCTTAACTCGATCTTAGGATACAAAGCTTATGTGAATTCATGGAGTATCATTTGATTTGAGGTTTAGAAGTGATTCTAACATTTAATAGTTCAACAACTTATGAGATAACAAAATAGGCAAAAAGGGGCAAGCCAAGCATAGAGAGGATTAGATAAGTGAACACGTCTTAGTTGATTGATTTAAGTCTTAAATATTTGCTACTTGTTTATCACTTCTTGTTTAATTGTTAATTTAGGTTTGTTTAATTGCACAAGTTTTAGTTGTTAGTTAATATCAATCGAACCCCCCCTCCCCCCCCCCCCCCAAATCAAACAAACCCTAGGACAATTAATAGTTTCAAATATCCGACTTACACCGCTTCCCTTGGACGAACTTGATAAGAATACTTACATTAAAGTACTATAACAACCGGGTTCTAAGTGCTCGTTAGTTGTGTGTGCTTGATTATAGTGTTTAAGTCAATTATAAATTTAGAGGGTAAAAGATGTATTATATCGCACACATCAGATGTGCATAACTAACATCTCAATTCTTCATGTTCAATTCAATTACATGATACATATTAACCTTATGATGCGGATCAACATGCAAACATACTGACAAATTATATAAGCTATTAAACATCAAGTAGATCAACTCAAGTTACTAGCTGAAAGTCAATTACTACTAAGTTTTCATGCAATCATTAATTAAACATATCCAAATAAAGGATCTTCGATTAAGCCTGACAATATTAAACTCTATTATATAAGCGTATTTCAAATCAAACAAGTTTATCACAATTATGTTGTTTAACCTAGTTGCATGCAATTCAATTTAACAAGTTTGATGGACTAGATCTAAACAAGTAGCATGAATCGAATAATAGATCGTTTAATTAAGTGCTAATCAATCCTAAAATCAAGTTATTTAATCATTAAGCATGGTAAACAAGCATATTAAAACATAGCAGATTCAAAACAGTTTAAATAATCATTACAGAACCATAATCATACAGATCTGGAAATTAACCAGAAAACTACACGAATTGAGCATGGAAGTCGGCGGCTTTGTTCCAGTCAAGCCGGTGGCTTGGTCTGGTGAAGCCGACGGCTTCATCTTAAATCTCATATTTTCACAGTTTTCATCAAGTAACCACTATGAACGTTTAGTTCATAGTTGGAGATGAACAGAAACAGTTAACAGTAAATAAAGACATAATTAAAGAGATACGGGAATAATAAAGTAAAGATACCTTGATTAAATGAAAGAAACTTGAATTCCAATGCAAAATTACAAGGTTACATTGAAAAGAAACCCTAAACTAAAGCCTAAACTACATAATTTCGTAACTAGAGAGAGATATAATGAAAAGGTACATTAAAAATTGTAAAATTCGGCCAGTATTTATATACCTCAAAATCCGTGCCAAGCCGGCGGCTTCATACGAAGCCCCTCGGCTTCCCTTGACGGTGACTTTTTCTCCACTCAAAAATTGATCGTTACGCTCAAGAAATGAGTTTTAGATCCAAGCCGGCGGCTTCGAATGTCAAGCCAGCGGCTTCACTTCAGATTTGAGCTTAGAGGCCAAGAAAAACGTGTCCGGCAAAAATGTTGACTTTTTGACAGAAGCCGGCGGCTTCCTTGTCCAAGCCGGCGGCTTCCCTTTAACCAAGCCGGCAGCTTCCACCATTTTGTTGTAGATTTTTATCCTGTGGTCGTTTTGACAGGTGGCTCGTCAAAAACAGAGTCCGGATGCTCAAGATATGGCCAAAACGGTGACATCACGCAGATTTTCAGCATTTCTTCAATACTTAGTTCTTTTTCCTGTTTTTAGTCCTGTTTTAACACATTTCTCAAACAAAACGTTAAAAATACCTTTTTCCCGATTTTACCAATTTTTATATGTTAAAGTACTTAAAATGACTTTAAAATGCCAAAATAACTCCTCAAAATGTATTCAAAAACACGTATAATTTAGGAGTTATCAAATTCCCACACTTAGCTTTTGCTTGTCCTCAAGCAAATAAAGATTTAAACATTTAAAAGTATACTCCCTTAGGCTTTTTTTTATCAAACATAGTATTTAATGAGATGTTTTGACAATACTTTAGTTAATCTTGTGGATTCAACTGGAAATTATCTTCAAAATCTTTTGAAAGATTAACACTTATTTATGAACTTCACCTAGGTAATGTATCAAAGAAATATTAAATGGGTAGTTTATATCAGAATTTGGTTTATTGGGGTGGTCATGACATGAGATATAAAATGGGTGTAAAAGCGGAAGCAAAATACAAAGTCTAAAAGATGTCTAATCATTAAAGTTTAGTTATTATTATAAGAACTAGTCTGAACCATACCAAGGAGTACAAGTGGTCCTACTATTCATTTATCCAGATTTATACAACAGTTGGTCATCATTGGACTCTTTTATTTTCTAACTAGAGCTTTTAAAGGTGTGTGGTTCTCATTGGAACTCTTTTCTCTCGCTCTCATCACTCTTATTGGCCTTCATTGGGCTCTTTTAACTTTTCATTTCTTTTGCTTTCATGCTTAGCATTAGCTTTACATTTGGCAATTTTTCTAAGTTGGCCCTCATTGGGACTCTTTTGCTGCCTCAGTGGTCCATGCTTATTATGCCACATGGTAGTGGCTATAAGTTTGCAATTGTTTCACAACTTTTGGCGTTTACTTCCTATCTTAAACAAATAGTCCGATAGCGAAGTTGAGAGTAGTTCTATTAGCTTTAAGATTAGATTAATAAAAAGACAAAAGTTTGACTAAGAATTTTTACTTCCAAAAATAGGGTTAGGAATGGGAATTTGGTTAATTGGGTTATTGCTAAAAAGGTTAAGGTTTCTAATGGTAACTATTTGTTTCTAGCACACATACTGAGTGCTAACGACTTGGGTACTGGCTTAAATTGGTTTTAAAATAAAAGGCTAACAAAAAATAAAATCCTAGATATTTCTTTATCATTTACATTACCTTGATTTTAGGTGTTTTATATTTCTTTACAATTTATTCCATCTCAAAATTTAATATTTTACCATATAGGGAGTTAAAAACTAATTACTTTAAAAGGTGTAAATTATTAATCAAAAAGGAACATTTTTTTTATAATGTAGGACAAACAAAATCAAGTGTGATTTTTAAACCATAAAAACCTCATTTTTATTAGTATTTCCTTAACAATTTTCAAAAAAATTTCTTAGGTTTTTAATTAAGTGAAGAATTCACGTCTTCCCTCCCACACTTAAAATCATGCAATGTCCTCACTTGCATGAATTTATACTACAACGCTAAAATAAAGGAAGACAAAAATGTAAAAGGGAGTGAGAACATCACCGGGTTTTATAAGCTGTATGCGAACAGGTGAAAAGATGAGCGCAAATATCAGCGTGCGCCAACTTACTACTCATAGAAGGCCATCAACCGAACCATAAAACATGCTTATTTATTAATAAGTCATAAGCTTGACTTAACCCCATTTAAAATTTTCCTTAGTAGGGTTTAACCTCCCCCACACTTATCTGGCGACATATAAAATCGGTGAAAAACGTTCCATGAATTAGTAACGTTAACCAGTCATTAACACCTCGAGTTGTACAGATATATGTAATTTGCAATTTATTCAAAATTTTGAAATTAACCCGAGTGTCAATAAATAGTTTCCCATTGTGTAGGTCTTGCAACAATAAGTTTGTTTTTGTTGCGGGTTTTTGCCAAGACGGGTCTTTAAATACCATTTCACATCTAATAATTTCATTAGGATACACGAAGTCTATCGGAGTTATATATATATATATATATATATATATATATATATATATATATATATATATATATATATATATATATATATATATATATATCAAGTGGTGTTTCTGGTATAAGTTCTTTCTTAGTAAATATTTCAAACAGTTTGTTCTCGGATTCATCATTGATGTTGACCTTCATAAACTCTTCAAACTCGGCACCTAGATCTTCATCCTTAATACTTATAGGTGTGAAATTGATAATGCTAAAAACGAACATATATTTCATAGCATTATTCCTCAAGAAAGACAAGCTTTTAGTTGCAATTGTTCTATTTACAAGTGATATTCGTTTAAATAATAAAAGGTGAAGACAAAAGACAGATTCGACGAATTGAAGACGCAAACGATCAAAAAGCTCAAAAGAACAAAAGACAATCAAAGAGGTTCCAATTATTGATAAGAAACGTCTCGAAATTACAAGAGTACAAGATTCAAAACGCAAAGTACAAAATATAAAATTGTACGCAAGAACGTTCGAAAATCCGGAACCGGGACCAGAGTCAACTCTTAACGCTCGACGCAACGGACTAAAAATTACAAGTTAACTATGTATATAAATATAATATAATATATAATTAATTATATTAATTATATATATTATATATATATATTATAAACCGTCGGTAAACAAAGAGCCAAACTCCTCTGAGCTGTAAAAGTAACCTCCGCTACTCGCGGAGTTTGAAGGCAAAATTGGCCGCGAGTCGCGGAGCCCCAAAATGAAAAACTGCCTATAAAGCCAACCGAATTCTGATCGCAAAAATCAATCTTTTTCTTCTTCTTATCATACGATATATATATATATATATAATTTATATTTTAATTTTAATTTTAATTATAATTCTAATAATAAGGGTATGTTAGCGAATGTTGTAAGGGTGTAAGTCGAAATTCTGTCCGTGTAACGCTACGCTATTTTTAATCATTGTAAGTTATGTTCAACCTTTTTACATTAATGTCTCGTAGCTAAGTTATTATTATGCTTATTTAAAACGAAGTAATCATGATGTTGGGCTAATTACTAAAATTGGGTAATTGGGCTTTGTACCATAATTGGGGTTTGGACAAAAGAACGACACTTGTGGAAATTAGACTATGGGCTATTAATGGGCTTTATATTTGTTTAACTAAATGATAGTTTGTTAATATTAATATAAAGATTTACAATTGGGCGTCCCTATAAATTACCATATACACTCGATCGGACAAGATGGGCGGGGTATTTATATGTACGAATAATCGTTCATTTAACCGGACACGGGAATGGATTAATAGCCACTAGAATAATTAAAACAGGGGTGAAATTACATTCAAGGGTAATTGGTGTAATTGTTAACAAAGTAGTAAAACCTTGGTTTACACGCAGTCGATAACCTGGTGTATTCATTAAACAAAGTATTAAAACCTTGTTACAATTCGAATCCCCAATTAGTTGGAATATTTAACTTCGGGTATAAGAATAATTTAACGAGGACACTCGCACTTTATATTTATGACTGATGGACTGTTATGGACAAAAACCAGACGGACATATTAAATAATCCAGGACAAAGGACAATTAACCCATGGGCATAAAACTAAAATCAACACGTCAAACATCATGATTACGGAAGTTTAAATAAGCATAATTCTTTTATTTCATATTTAATTTCCTTTATTTTATATTTAATTGCACTTCTAATTATCGCATTTTTATTGTTATTTTATTTAATTGCACTTTTAATTATCGTACTCTTTAATTATCGCAAGTTTATTTTATCGCACTTTTATTATTCGCAATTTCATTATCGTTATTTACTTTACGCTTTAATTTAAGTCTTGTATTTATTTTTAATATTTTACATTTGGTTTTAACTGCGACTAAAGTTTTAAAATCGACAAACCGGTCATTAAACGGTAAAAACCCCCTTTATAATAATAATATTACTTATATATATATATATATATTTGTATTTTTATAAAAGTAAACTAATATAGCGTTAAGCTTTGTTTAAAGATTTCCCTGTGGAACGAACCGGACTTACTAAAAACTACACTACTGTACGATTAGGTACACTGCCTATAAGTGTTGTAGCAAGGTTTAAGTATATCCATTCTATAAATAAATAAATATCTTGTGTAAAATTGTATCGTATTTAATAGTATTTCGCACTAAAAATAATACTATTTCGTATACCTTAGCTTTGACATCAAGTATTTTTGGCGCCGCTGCCGGGGACACCTCTTAAACGCCGGAAGCGCAACGCTAATATAAAAAAAAGAGATTTTTAGTTAACTTTTATTAAAATTCGTTTTTGTAAAAATACGTTTTAAATATTCGAAAAATATAAAAAGAAAAACAAAAATATAAGTATTTTTAAGATTTTGTTAAATATTTAAGTTTTATAAGTTTCTTTATTTTTATTTTAGTTTATAAAAATATAAGTTTTATTTAAATATCTTTTATTTATATAAAAACAGAAAATAGAAAATAAAAAAAAAACGCGTCGAATTTAAATAAGCTGTCATCTGAATTTCTGAACCCCGCGACTCGCGGGGTTTGGTGTTTTAAATACCGCGACTCGCGGAGATAACCTGACACGCCGACAGAAGCCCTAATTCAGCATTAATTACGGTTAATTATTAATTATTATTATTATAACCCTAACTAATTATTATTATTATAATTACTTTTACTTTTTATTTAATTTATATATTTTAGTTAAATTAGTTTAATTAAATTGTAAAATTAGTAGTTTTATTAAATAAATAATATAAAAATAATATTTTTATAAAAATTGTACTTTTTACAACTTTTTGTATATTTTTATATTTTGTCCCTTTTTAATCGTTTTAGCGTAATATTTGTATTTTTAGCTCATATTTAATTTTAAACTTAGTTTTTGCTATAGTTATTTTTACTCCTAGATTTTTAGGCTTTGCCGTAGAATTCCTTAAGTGCTTTTTCTTTAGACTAAGATTTAGGTGCTTTAGAATTTTGCGACGCCTTTTTAAGTTTTAGTTTCTTTTTAAGTTATTTCCATTTGGGATTTAGTTTTTCCTGTAAGCTTTAATATTTTTAGACACCTTTTACTATGTATCAATTATCATTCCAATTAGTAATTTCAATTTGCGATTATAATTTTAAGTTAGTTGTAGTAATAAGATTAGGTTAGTCAAGTATTTTTAAGTTTTATAAGTTTCTTTTATTTTTCCGTCACCTTTTATTTTTCAACCATTTTTCTTTTTCGATTTTTTTTTTCCGACGAACTCTTTTTCTTTCTTATTTCTCGCTATTCTAGTTTTAGGACATAGATTTTTATTCTACTTCTTATCTAAATTTCTTAAAATTACGAAAATTTATTTTAAGTGGTTAAATTGATAGACATCAAAATTTTCTGGTTCGTAGTAATAGTTGGATTTGTACGTGGACCGGGTTATTGGAGCCAAACAGTCCTCAATTATATTGAGACCAAACGAATCCTGCCCCTCTGCTGCATCTTTTGGCTATTCGAAACGTGGGCAAAATCAGAAAAGTCTATTGGTTGGATAACTTATTATAATTTTTCTTCCTTTTTAAAAACTGATAGGATATTCAGTGAATGCACCGAGCAAGACGTTCACCACCTTTTGTACGTTCACCACCTGTAACTAGATCAAGACATTTAGCAAATATTACTGCCGTTGATTTTTCTTTAGAATCTTCATCCAGTAGACCAAGTACTTCAGTTCAAATTTCCGATAATCCATTTTTTGAACCCGACCTCACAATTGAGAATCCGGAGAATATTCAGGAACGGTTCGTAGATCCTGAACCACTAAACTTTCCTCCGGAACCACCAATCATTCAAACAGAGATTGTTGAGGAACGAACCATTAAATCAGAATCATCTAGTGATACCGATTCAACAAATTCAATTATGGAGAATCTGGAACCTTTAAGTATGGAAGACCGAATGAGAGCTAAACGCACTGGCCAAGGTCACGCAATTACTCATCCAGACATTAATGCGCCAGATTATGAAATCAAAGGACAAATTCTACACATGGTGACTAATCAATGCCAATTTAGTGGTGCGCCGAAGGAAGATCCAAATGAAAATCTACGTACCTTTAATAGGATCTGCACACTATTTAAAATCCGAGAAGTGGAGGATGAACAGATATATCTCATGTTATTTCCCTGGACTTTAAAGGGAGAAGCCAAAGATTGGTTGGAATCGTTACCTGAAGGGGCGATTGATACATGGGATGTTTTAGTTGACAAATTTCTTAAACAATTCTTTCCTGCATCTAAAGCCGTAAGACTTCAAGCAGAAATTGTTACGTTCACACAGAAACCAAATGAAACTCTATATGAGGCGTGGACAAGATATGGAAAGTTATTAAGAGGATGTCCGCAACATGGTTTAGACACCTGTCAAATAGTACAAATATCCTACCAAGGATGCGACATCACTACAAGGAAAGACATAGATATAGCAGCTGGTGGTTCTATTATGAAGAAAACCGAAACTGATGCTTACAAAATTATTGATAACACTGCTTCCCACTCACATGAGTGGCACCAAGAAAACGATATCATTAGATCATCTAAAGCAGCTAGAGCCGATTCTAGCCATGACTTAGATTCCATTTCCGCAAAGATAGATGCTGTGGAAAGACGAATGGAAAAGATGACTAAAGATATTCACTCAATACGAATTAGTTGTGAGCAGTGTGGAGGACCACATTTGACAAAAGATTGTCTCAGTATTGAATTAACAATGGAACAAAGAGAGAATATTTCATACATAAACCAAAGGCCTGGAAATAATTATCAAAATAATTATCAACCGCCAAGACCGATTTACAATCAAAACCAGAATTATAACCGAAATATTCCATACAACAACCAACAAGGTCCTAGCAATCAACAAGTATCCAATAATAATTACAATCAGCAAAGACCGAATTTTCAAAACAAACCACCACAACAAACCGATGATAAAAAGCCGAATTTAGAAGATATGATGACAAAGCTAGTTGAAACTCAAACACAGTTTTTCACATCTCAGAAACAAACCAATGAACAAAATGCTCAAGCATTTAGAAATCAACAAGCTTCTATTCAAAATCTGGAACAAGAAGTAAGTAATCTAGCAAGGTTAATAGGTGAAAGAAAACCGGGAAGTTTACCGAGCGATACAAATGCTAACCCCCGAAATGAAACAGCTAAAGCCATTACCACAAGAAGTGGCACAACACTTAAACCACCTGAAATACATGTAACTTCTGATGAAACCATTCCTACTCCACAAGAACCACAACCTGATCAAGATAAGGAAAAAGAACCGGTAGTTGAAAAGGTTAATGAAGATAACACAGTTAAGGATAAACCTTATGTTAAACCATACCAACCACCACTTCCTTACCCGAGTAAAATGAAGAAAGAAAAACTTGAAGCCGAGCAATCCAAATTTTTGGATATGTTTAAACAGATAAATGTAAATCTTCATTTCATTGATGTGATTTCAGGAATGCCTAGATATGCTAAATTCTTGAAAGATCTAATCTCAAATAGAAAGAAAATGGAAGAACTCTCGGCTGTTACTATGAATGCTAATTGTTCAGCAGTGCTGTTGAATAAAATACCAGAAAAACTATCTGATCCAGGAAGTTTCACAATTCCATGTTTTCTGGGTAGTCTTAGTTCAATAGAAGCATTGGCAGACTTAGGTGCTAGTATAAATCTAATGCCGTATTCACTATACGCTAAACTAGACCTTGGAGAATTGAAACCAACCAGAATAAGCATACAACTAGCCGATAGATCAATAAAATATCCTAGAGGGATAATGGAGAACATGCTAGTTAAAGTTGGTACTTTAGTATTTCCAGTAGATTTTGTTGTTCTGGACATGGAAGAAGATTCTCAAGTTCCTCTCATATTAGGAAGACCATTCTTAAACACGGCTAAAGCAATGATAGACGTGTTCGGTAAGAAACTGACCCTAAGTATAGAGGATGAGAGTGTTACCTTTTCAGTTGATAGAGCAATGCAACAACCACAATCTGCAGATGATACATGTTATTATATTCAAACTATAGATGCACATGCAGAATTATTAGAAGAATTTCCAGAATTACAAGGAACAGGAGAATGCTCTTTAGGAGAAGGTAATGAACCAATTGATGAAGCTGAAATGTTAGCTACACTTATAGCTAATGGATATGAACCAACAACAGAAGAAATTCAAATGCTAAAAGAAGAAGACAGATATCGATACAAATCATCGATAGAAGAACCTCCGAAATTAGAGTTAAAGCCACTTCCAAACCATTTGGAATACGCTTATTTACATGGTGAATCTGAATTACCTGTAATAATATCGTCTTCTCTTACTGAAAATGAGAAATCACAACTCATTTCTGTGTTGAAAGCTCATAAACCAGCCATTGCATGGAAGATTCATGATATTAAAGGAATAAGTCCTTCGTATTGCACACATAAAATCCTTATGGAAGAAGGTCATAAAACGTATGTGCAACGCCAACGAAGACTAAATCCTAATATGCAAGATGTAGTTAAGAAAGAGATTATTAAACTGCTAGATGCAGGTTTAATTTATCCAATCTCTGATAGTCCATGGGTAAGCCCAGTTCAATGCGTGCCTAAGAAGGGTGGCATGACTGTCATTACAAATGAGAAAAATGAGCTTATTCCTACTAGGACTGTAACAGGATGGCGTGTATGTATTGATTATAGAAAATTAAATGACGCCACCAGAAAAGATCACTTTCCCTTACCTTTCATAGATCAAATGTTGGAAAGATTAGCCGGAAATAGTTACTATTGTTTTCTAGATGGATTTTCCGGATATTTTCAAATTCCAATAGCACCCGAGGACCAAGAGAAAACCACATTTACGTGCCCTTATGGTACTTTTGCTTACAAACGCATGCCATTTGGACTTTGCAACGCCCCTGCAACCTTTCAAAGGTGTATGATGGCGATTTTTCACGACATGATAGAAGAATGCATGGAAGTTTTCATGGATGACTTTTCAGTCTTCGGTGATACATTTGAATCATGTCTAGTTAATCTGGAACGAATGCTTCTTAGATGCGAACAATCAAATCTAGTACTTAATTGGGAGAAATGCCATTTCATGGTTAAAGAAGGCATCGTTCTTGGACATAAAATTTCAAAAGAAGGAATTGAAGTGGATAGAGCTAAAGTAGATGTAATTGCTAAACTTCCACATCCCACCAATGTTAGAGGAGTTAGGAGTTTTCTAGGGCATGCCGGTTTTTACCGACGTTTCATAAAAGATTTTTCTAAAATTGCCACTCCTATGAATAAACTCCTAGAAAAGGATGCGCCATTCATCTTTTCAGATGAGTGTATCAAATCTTTTAATATTCTTAAAGAGAAACTCACTAATGCGCCGATCATGATAACACCAAATTGGAATCTACCATTTGAACTAATGTGCGATGCAAGTGATTTTGCAATGGGAGCCGTTTTAGGACAAAGGATTGAAAAACGATTTCAACCTATATATTATGCTAGTAAGACATTACAAGGAGCACAAACGAACTATACAACTACTGAAAAAGAACTCCTTGCTATTGTCTTTGCATTTGACAAATTTCGATCATATCTCGTTCTAGCAAAAACGGTGGTCTATACCGACCATTCTGCTCTTAGAAACCTATTTTCAAAACAAGATGCTAAACCAAGATTAATCCGTTGGATCTTACTCTTACAAGAGTTTGATATTGAAATCCGAGATAAAAGAGGAGCAGAAAATCTCGCCGCTGATCATCTTTCTCGTCTTGAAAATCCCGAATTAGAAGTTCTAAATGAATCAGCCATACAAGACAACTTTCCTGATGAATATCTATTGAAGATAGATTATAAAGAAATCCCATGGTTTGCAGACTATGCAAACTACTTAGTTTGTGGATTCCTTGAAAAAGGATTATCGTACTAAAGACGAAAGAAATTCTTCAGTGATATAAAACACTATTTCTGGGAAGATCCACATCTGTTTAAAAGTTGTCCCGATGGAATAATACGCCGATGTGTATTTGGAGATGAAGCTAGTAAAATTTTAAACCATTGTCACACAGGACCAACAGGAGGGCATTATGGGCCTCAACTAACAGCAAGAAAAGTTTATGAAGCTGGATTCTATTGGCCTACAATTTACAAAGACGCACACCTTCTTTGCAAATCCTGTGATGCATGTCAAAGGGCCGGAAAAATAAGTCAACGTGATGAAATGCCACAAAATGTCATCCAAGTATGTGAAGTATTTGACATTTGGGGTATTGACTTTATGGGTCCATTTCCAAAATCTCATAATAATCTATATATACTCGTAGCCATTGATTATGTATCTAAATGGGCGGAAGCACAAGCTCTCCCAACTAACGATGCACGAGTTGTAGTCAACTTTTTAAAACGTCTTTTTGCAAGGTTTGGAACACCGAAAGCTTTAATAAGTGATCGGGGTACTCATTTCTGTAATAATCAACTTGAGAAAGTTCTTAAAAGATATGGAGTAACTCATAAAATCTCCACCGCATATCATCCACAAACAAGTGGACAAGTTGAAAATACCAACCGAGCTTTAAAACGTATTCTAGAGAAAACCGTAGGATCAAATCCGAAGGAATGGTCCATTAAATTGGAGGATGCACTCTGGGCTTTTAGAACAGCCTACAAAACTCCAATTGGAACCACACCTTTTAGACTTGTTTATGGAAAAGCATGTCATCTTCCAGTAGAAATTGAACACAAAGCATTTTGGGCTTTGAAAACATGTAATCTTGATTTACATGAAGCTGGACGTCTACGATTAAGTCAACTAAACGAATTAGAAGAATTAAGACATGAAGCATACGAAAATTCGTTAATCTATAAAGAAAGAACGAAGAAATGGCATGATAAAAGAATCAGAAGTTCAAAAGAATTTAAAGAAGGAGACAGAGTTCTTCTTTTCAATTCACGATTCAAGCTATTTCCTGGAAAATTGAAATCAAGATGATCTGGACCATTCATAGTCAAAAGAGTTTTCCCATACGGAACGATAGAATTAATAAATTCACATGGGATTGAATTTAAAGTTAATGGTCACAGAGTTAAACATTACATACATGGTCCGATGGAAGTCGACAACGAAGTTAATCACAATTTCGACACCACAGCTAACTAAGTGTGGGGAGAATCAAGTCTTTAAAGGATAATATGTATTTCTGTTAGAGTTAGATTGTCTGTTTTTGTGTAGTTCTCGAAAATGGAACCCGAATGGTCTTTCCCTAGCAGACCCTAAAGAACTAGTCTTCTCCCCCCATTCTGAATTTTTATTTTTTTTAGGTTTTTACAAAATGAAGACTGCCTGTGAACTGAACCATGGTCTAATGCTACACGCTTTGATCACTAAACGTAATAATGACATACTACCGAGTGAACTAGTATCAGTAATCAGAGAAAGAATGGACGGAGTTAGAAAAGAATCCAGATGCGAAGATAATAAGTTACAATTTGGTAAAGGAAAATCAAAATCCGCAGCGAAAAGAAGAGCACGACACCTAGAACGATGTCACAAATGCGGAAAATGGTCACATGGAGGTAAATGTTCAAATAATCAAACCTATTCAAATACCGAATTTGTTACTTTATGCAGAGACGGACCGTTCATATGTTTAGAAGAAAAGACACTGAATGCTCGAGGTTACGCCTATGTAGCCATGGAAAATCAATTAAACCGACTATCTTATGAATGGGATAGATCATATAACTAAGAAATCTATTCCACAGGTATGTCTGTACAGTTTTTATTTTTATTTTTATTTTTAACCTTTTGATAATAAACGCTAATTTGTTCGCTAAAAAGTATTAAATTGGTATTGAATAAAATTAGGTTTGGCGACCGAAATTATTGATATCATTCAAAAAATTTATTACATCACTGCGAAATTTAACGTTTATTCTTAAGGTATAAATATCTTTAAACAATCAACCCAAAATATTTCAAAAATTCGTCATGAGTTAAATTAGGTCTTGGAACCGAAATTACTTTACCGAAAAGAGGGGCGCATATTTTTGATAATATTTGATTGATTAAAGTGGGATAAAAAGACAAAAAGAATTTTAATTTTATTTTTACCATGTTTTTAAAATTAATATTTAAATCTTAAATTAATATTGTAAACTTTGTAAAAACAATATATTTAAAATTGTAAATATTTGAAAAATTAATATAAGTTTGGTATGAATTTATAAATTTTTAAATTAAGTTTGGTGTGAATTTTTAATTTTTAAAATATGAATTTTTAATTTTATGCATTTCAAATTTTAAGTTTGGTGTGAATTTTTAATATAAATTTTGAATTTTATATTTAAGTTGTGTGAATTTAAAAAACAAAAATTTATTTTATCTCATTAAGTTAAGAATATGATTTTTAAAATTCGTCGTAAGTTGAAGACTAGGTCTTTGAACCGAAATTGCTTTACCCGAGGGAGGGACGAGAACTTTTATTATCATTATTTTTAATCTTATTGATTTAAAGTATGCAAAAAAAAAAAAAAAAAAAAAAAAACCCAAAAATCTTAGCTTTTAAAACAATCGCTACAAAAAGACAAATTTTAAAATTTTGTCGAGGGACGGACTAGGACATCGATCCGAAACGACCTCTTCCTAAATAACAAGGGAAACAAAATTTTAAAATTAAGTACTTAATTGTTTCAAAAGTTAATGATTAAAAAAAAAAAAAAAAAAAAAAACTCCGCGACTCGCGGAGTTTGGAGGGTTAATCCCCGCGACTCGCGGGAAGACCGGATTACAGAAAAAAAAAATAAGAGCTGAACCAGCTCATTCCACACAAAACCCACAGAAAAACTGCGAACATACTGCCGAAAATACACCCAAAAACACCCCCAAAATCACAATTTTTAACCGTTAATCACCAAATCTTTTGCTAAAATCATGTTGAGAAGGATGCTATCTAAGAATTACTCAAGAAAAACGGTAAATTTCTACACCTAAACACCATTTAATTCGAAATTTGATGTTCTTGAGCAATTTTTTTTCCAATTTGATTTTGATGCTTTTTAGTGTAATTAGGCTTAAATTGTTTATGTATTATGCTTGTATAACCTAGATTGATGCTGTTTAACATGATTAGAAGCCTTAAACTTCAAATTTTGAGTAATCTAGGGTTTGTGTTCTTGAGCAAATTTGGGGCTTTTTGATATAAACAGGTTATGGCCGATTTTTGTCATGAATTGTTGCTAAATTGAGTAGTGTAACATGTCTAGGTAGTTAAATGATCCAAACTTTGAGCCTAAACATGATTTTGAGAATTAAAGTGGACTTTTTCAAGTCTAAAATTCATGAACTTGATTTTTGAAAGATAATGCCATTTGAGACTTGTTTAATTGCTAGTAATGATTATTTTGACATGTTATTTGAGTTGAATGATTATGAACTTGGCGAACATTTTCGTATATGCTTATTTGAAAAAGTGTAGATTTGATAAAAATGTGAAAATGAGCTTAAGTTTGATATAAATTGATAATGTCATTGTAATTATTTTGATTGATGATTTTGCTGACACTAATGCATATTTGGATGCACAAAAATTGTGTTTGATGTGTTTTGCAGAATGAAAGGGGTGAATCTTCATCCCAAGCCCGCAATGCTCCTGCTGAGAATTTGGAACAACAGGAGGTGGATAACTACTACAAGCAGGATATACCTCATCCAGTCATGACCTTTTCTGATATGCACTTGGAAGAGTTGCACCCGAACCTGAGATTTGACAAACTTTGGATAGATTATCCAAAATATCAACGGGGATTGCATACTCTTCATTCTAAGGTTGTTGAGGTACCGAGGGTCATAGAATGGGGACCCTTAGAAGCTGTAGAATTGGCCGGGCCAATTAGGGAATTACTTGTACAGAGGTATGGTAATTCTACTTTTAATGACTGGGTACGTTTATTCACCATGCGTAGACCTGTATATAAAGTATGGTGTGAAGAATTGTTGTGTAGTATAGAGTTGAATGATCGGGTAGCTAGTTTAACCGATCGTTCTTTTATTAGATTTTTGTTAGGCGGTTCGATGCGCCACATGTCTTTACTGGACATGGCTCAGGCTTTACGTATATATACGCCTGAGGAGTTAGCGTCTGCCGATTGTAGAGGATTGATACTAAACGGTAGAAAGATAGATGAAAATTTTGATACACACGGTGTGTGGAGTCAAATGACAAGCCATCACCGTTTCAAAGGGGGAAATTACTCTTATTTGGATATAGATAGAGCAGAATTAAGAGTGATACATAGGTTTTTAGCTAATTCGATTACACAAAGGGGTAAGAACAAGGAAAAATTAAATGAACAGGATTTGTTTTACCATATGTGTATTCGAGACCCACAAAGCGCTGTAAGTATACCATATTGTGTGGGTTATTATTTATCAGCTATGGTTCGGGGGATGCGACCACATAGCATAATAGGAGGTTGTATTTTTATTACTTTGATTGGTGAATATATCGGTGTGGATATAAGTCGGGGGGGATTATTAGCAGAAGAACCAGAACCCCGCGATACTATAGGTTTAAATGTATACCATGGTGCGAAAGTTTTGAAGAGGCGAAATAACGCCGCAGTACGATACCATGGTAGACATCCACAGGTGGAGAGAAACCAACAGCAAGGTAATGTAGGAGGGGGGAATGAGATGCAAGAAATGCAAAGGTTTATAGCTTCTCAGGAATACGAAAATGCTAGACAGAGAGCATTTGAAGATTGGCAAGTTCATCAGAACCAAATCATAGCTCATTGCCAACATATAGGTAGAAACTATATTCCTACACCGAAACCCATCTTCCCTCCCTGGTCTATAGAGATGCAGCCACCGTATCCTACGTATGACCCTGCCGAAGCATTCTATAGCACCTATGGTTATGCCTGGAACCCCTATTGGTACGAATATCATCCTTAGTTTACTTATTATTTTTTTTATTTTGTAATTTGTAATTATTGATACGTTTAATACTTTTGTTAATATTGTAATCATTTTTATAATTATCTAACTTTTATTCTTAGATTTTAATGATTTTTGAATGTGGGGTAATATACCAAACTTCAAAAATATGTATATATGTTTGCAGTTTATCTTATGTACACAACAGGGTAAAACAACGTATTTTCAAAGACTGGCATTAAGTTCAGCAAAAGCAACTAATTTTGACGACAAGATGCAAAATATATGTGAAATAACAACAAGACGGAATGAACAAATGATGTGCACCATTTATCATTCGGCAAACAAAAGCCAATATATTTGGAAACTTTGGTAAAAATTTAATCATTTTCACACAAATCACCCTCAATAATTTAAATTGTTACTGATTTCTTGCAAATGAGGGCATTGCAAGATCTTAAGTGTGGGAAGGGGTTAAATTCTTTCGGATTTTAAAATTTTTATTTTAAACACTTGGTTACCATTAAAAATACTAGTAAAGCAGTAGTTGTATTAGAATCTAGTGCTCTCTGATAAAAAAGAACAGCCCTAGTCTTATATACTGACTACCCAATTCTAGTAAAATTTTTCAAAATTTTCAATTAAATGAATTCAAAATCATGTTTATACATATTTATGAACGATAAAACTAGGTTTTAACACCGAAATTATTGTTACCTCGGAAAGGACATAAATTGAAAAACAAACCAAAATGTTAAAATTCATTTAAAATGGAATAGAGGACGATAAAAAGGAAAATAAAAGCCAAGTGTGGGAAAATTTACCAAGTTATCTTAAACATATGTCACATATATCTGTAACAAATAACTGAAAATACTTTTGCTTTGGACTAAACTAAACTGTTTTACCCAATGAAAGAAAAGAAGAGATGGATCTACACGATGAATCAATTCCATCATTAAAAGGAAGTAAAGTCTTCCGAAAAAGAAACGCGCTTCTTGATTTAGGTCATGAAGTTGTCGTCCAGACCAGCTGTAGGTTGACGAAAAATCTAGAAAAGTCATCACTAAAATCGGTTGGAAATCCACGGACCTCAGCATAAAACAGGGTCGCCAAGTGGTCAGATTTATCCTAACCATGAGAAGGATTTATCTTGTAAAATGGGGGGGCACCATGCAAATTAGCTGGATAAGACTAATGAATCAGATCCCCAGAAAGGATAATCTCCTTAAAGATTAAAAAATCAGCTTTTAAGACTGATATTACTCAATCCTAGAGATTGACCTTAAAGATTGAGAATTCAAACTCATGGAATTCAATGATATCTAAACTCGAGCTTGAACGAGAAAATATTTTGATCAAAATTGTAAACCGATTTGTTTTCTGAAAACCCTATTTTCAATGCGTTCATTACCATTGAACGTAAAATCCTAGGAATTCACCTGGAATTCATTAGGTCACCTGAACCAAATCGGGTGTCAACCGTAAGAACGGTGGTTGCATAGTGGTCAAAGACAGGACCTTGTGCCATACCGAAAAATTATAAGGGTGAGCTTTACTATTGCTCCTACCAAGGATAGTAATTGCGTCCGAAACGTTATAGACCATAATTAAAAGCATGTCAGGGGACATTGCCTTAACAGTTGCTTGTTCAACGCTTTCCTTTACAACCGGACGGTAGTTTACCGAAAGGTAATATACGGAACAAGTAAACTGGACGTGTTGCTTTCCAAATACAAGGTTAGCAAGTGGGTGACACAAAACCATAAGTTTTGAGCTAAAATTTTCAAATCTGAAACCCACCAAACCCACAAAAATATTTTGCAAACACCGGTAAAGGGTTATCCCGGAAAACTTATCTAGGGTAAAAACTAGATTTAATTTTCAAAAGATCAAATGTTTTCATAAAGATCCAAATTCCTTAATGGATCTAAATTTTTATAGTCATGTGGGACTGTAAACCATATCGTTACTACCATTGTTCATACCACCGTATAGAAATCACTGATGTACAAAGTGTGAAGAATAAAGAAGTGATTCTAGTATTTCAAGACGATATTGCTTGAGGACAAGCAACGCTCAAGTGTGGGAATATTTGATAATGCTAAAAACGAACATATATTTCATAGCATTATTCCTCAAGAAAGACAAGCTTTTAGTTGCAATTGTTCTATTTACAAGTGATATTCGTTTAAATAATAAAAGGTGAAGACAAAAGACAGATTCGACGAATTGAAGACGCAAATGACCAAAAAGCTCAAAAGAACAAAAGACAATCAAAGAGGTTCCAATTATTGATAAGAAACGTCTCGAAATTACACGAGTACAAGATTCAAAACGCAAAGTACAAAATATAAAATTGTACGCAAGGACGTTCGAAAATCCGGAACCGGGACCAGAGTCAACTCTTAACGCTCGACGCAACGGACTAAAAATTACAAGTTATCTATGTATATAAATATAATATAATATATAATTAATTATATTAATTATATATATATATTATATATATATTATAAACCGTCGGTAAACAAAGAGCCAAACTCCTCTGAGCTGTAAAAGTAACCTCCGCGACTCGCGGAGTTTGAAGGCAAAATTGGCCGCGAGTCGCGGAGCCCTAAAATGAAAAACTGCCTATAAAGCCAACCGAATTCTGATCGCAAAAATCAATCTTTTTCTTCTTCTTATCATACGATATATATATATATATATATATATATATATATATATATATATATATATATATATATATATATATATATATATATATATATATATATATATATATATATATATATATATATATATATATATATATATATATATATATATAATTTATATTTTAATTTTAATTTTAATTATAATTCTAATAATAAGGGTATGTTAGCGAATGTTGTAAGGGTGTAAGTCGAAATTCTGTCCGTGTAACGCTACGCTATTTTTAATCATTGTAAGTTATGTTCAACCTTTTTACATTAATGTCTCGTAGCTAAGTTATTATTATGCTTATTTAAAACGAAGTAATCATGATGTTGGGCTAATTACTAAAATTGGGTAATTGGGCTTTGTACCATAATTGGGGTTTGGACAAAAGAACGACACTTGTGGAAATTAGACTATGGGCTATTAATGGGCTTTATATTTGTTTAACTAAATGATAGTTTGTTAATGTTAATATAAAGATTTACAATTGGGCGTCCCTATAAATTACCATATACACTCGATCGGACACGATGGGCGGGGTATTTATATGTACGAATAATCGTTCATTTAACCAGACACGGGAATGGATTAATAGCCACTAGAATAATTAAAACAGGGGTGAAATTACATTCAAGGGTAATTGGTGTAATTGTTAACAAAGTAGTAAAACCTTGGTTTACACGCAGTCGATAACCTGGTGTATTCATTAAACAAAGTATTAAAACCTTGTTACAATTCGAATCCCCAATTAGTTGGAATATTTAACTTCGGGTATAAGAATAATTTGACGAGGACACTCGCACTTTATATTTATGACTGATGGACTGTTATGGACAAAAACCAGACGGACATATTAAATAATCCAGGACAAAGGACAATTAACCCATGGGCATAAAACTAAAATCAACACGTCAAACATCATGATTACGGAAGTTTAAATAAGCATAATTCTTTTATTTCATATTTAATTTCCTTTATTTTATATTTAATTGCACTTCTAATTATCGCATTTTTATTGTTATTTTATTTAATTGCACTTTTAATTATCGTACTCTTTAATTATCGCAAGTTTATTTTATCGCACTTTTATTATTCCCAATTTCATTATCGTTATTTACTTTACGCTTTAATTTAAGTCTTGTATTTATTTTTAATATTTTACATTTGGTTTTAACTGCGACTAAAGTTTTAAAATCGACAAACCGGTCATTAAACGGTAAAAACCCCCCTTTATAATAATAATATTACTTATATATATATTTGTATTTTATAAAAGTAAACTAATATAGCGTTAAGCTTTGTTTAAAGATTTCCCTGTGGAACGAACCGGACTTACTAAAAACTACACTACTGTACGATTAGGTACACTGCCTATAAGTGTTGTAGCAAGGTTTAAGTATATCCATTCTATAAATAAATAAATATCTTGTGTAAAATTGTATCGTATTTAATAGTATTTCGCACTAAAAATAATACTATTTCGTATACCTTAGCTTTGACATCAGAAATCCCCCGTGTCTACATCCATTAATTCCTAAAAATCTTCCCTAAGAGAAGTATCAATATCATCTAACCATAAAATTGGAGCTGTCTCCACTAACCTAGTGTTTTTTCTAACAACCTATCCTCCTTGAATAATATAGTTAGTGAAATGGTAGGTTGTGGTATTGGAATATATTATGTCATTTTTAAATGTTTTAGGAAGTGGATTAAGAGTTTAGGGAATTAAGATTCTAATTTAATATGGAATGAATAAATAAACTAAAATTTAATATTATATTAATATGCTAAAATTTAACTAATTATAATTATGATAGTAACTATAAATATAAATTTTAATATTATAGATATAAGTATTTTATAGAAAAACTTTTATCGCTTAACAACGAATAATCAAACATAAATCAGCCTATTGAATCTTTCAAAACTTAAGTGGCCGTCAGCGTCTAGGTTCGAGCAGGAGCCTTTAAATTGGAACCCCAACAACCCTCCCCTAAAGGAAGACCATCATCACTTGTTTTCAAGAAATATCAATAACCAAAATATATCCAATTTCCGTATTTACCGCGCTCCCCATCAGCGGCGCCAAAAAATTGATGTGTCAAAAGTGTGTGCGCCAGTGCTTAATCTTTTATTTTAACTTTTAAATTTATAAAACCTTTATTTAATACACTTTAACACCCTAACGGGCAACAAAAACTGATCAGATGTAGTATTTTAGGTTATCATCCCAAGAGAGCGTAGATGTGTTATAAGTTGTTTTATTCTTTAGTCTAACTCTTATTAAAGAATTAGAAATATATATTTATGTTTTTGGTTTTTGTTTAGGTTTTGAATATTTTCTCTTAGGAAAGAGACATTTGAAGATACGTTCTTAATGAATTGAATAACAAAATAATAAAGCAAGAAATAAAGATTAAAATAATTAATTATAAACAAAAGCAGTTACATGGTCAAATAACTTGTACGGGAATCATATTAGGCAAGTTTCATGACTTATATTAACACATGGCAAGATAATAATCATAGACCAATTATTATTCCTGATCAGGTTAAGACAGACATTGCATATCATTTAACAAGCAGGACCTAAAGCATATGCTATATATGTGATATGCATAACTAACATCTCAATTCTTCATGTTCAATTCAATTCAATTACATGATACATATTAACCTTATGATGCGGATCAACATGCAAATAGACTGATAAATTATATAAGCTATTAAACATCAAGTAGATCAACTCAAGTTACTAGCTGAAAGTCAATTACTACTAAGTTTTCATGCAATCATTAATTAAACATATCCAAACAAAGTATCTTCAATTAAGTCTAACAATATTAAACTCTATTATATAAGCGTATTTCAAATCAAACAAGTTTATCACTATTATATTGTTTAGCCTAGTTGCATGCAATTCAATTTAACAAGTTTGATGGACTAGATCAAAACAAGTAGCATGAATCGAATAATAGATCGTTGGATTAAGTGCTAATCAATCCTAAAATCAAGTTATCTAATCATTAAGCATGGCAAACAAGCATATTAATGTGACAACCCGAAAATTTCCGACCAAATTTAAACTTTAATCTTTATATGTTTCCGACACGATAAGCGAAGTCTGTTAAGTTAAATCTCAAGAATTTTAAACTATGTTCATACATTCATTTAATCTCGACCAAATTCCGACGATTCACGAACCATTATATAAATGAATATGATTATATATATATATATATATATATATATATATATGTATATATATATATGTGTATACATATATATATATATATGTGTGTATATATATATATATATATATATATATATATATATATATATATATATATATATATATATATATATATATATATATATATATATATATATATATATATATATATATATATATGTGTGTGTGTGTGTGTGTGTGTGTGTATTATAACTTGAGAATGTAACAAAGTATTAAACGTATAATACTTTACATGAACATATTTGTTCAATATAGTTATCGACAATATTAAAAGATAATCTCAAATGATTGAATTATCTGATATATTGTGTTATGATTTCGAGTCTTTGTTGTAAGGTCCACTGTGATTTGAAAAATCTTTTCGTTTTAACAACATTCGGAAAATGGTAATGTAATTTACATGAAAGAAACAAAAGTGTCACGTCTTCTTTAAAAATGAATATAATTTTATAAATATTTAGAATCACTTTTGACAAATTATTACTGAGTCATTATGATAAGGATAAAGGTTTTAACGTTATCTTAAAATTTAGAATCTTTCTAGAAACCTTTTGACAAGTTATAAATAATAACGATCCATGATGTAATTGAATATAAATATATAAATAACTTGCAATGTGTAATTAAGAACGTGTTTGTATATATTTCGAACTATTTAATAAATGATATTTGTATTTGATTAGTAATTAGAATATTTGATAAGTTAGAGTGAACACTAGTACATAAATGATTCATACCAATTTATGTTATATTTCGAAAACGACTGAAATATATTTAGTTTTGAAAAACTAATTAATATATTATTAAATAAATATTTTAATATGAACAAATCATATTTTAAATAAAGATATATAGATATATATATATATATATATATATATATATATATATATATATATATATATATATATATATATATATATATATATATATATATATATATGGTTATATATTTTACAAAATGATTAAATATAATATTAACTAGATACGAAACATTTTGATTTAAATTAATCATATATACATTATTATCGAGACGATGATTTATTGAAGTAAATAACCATAACACTCAAACATACAAGTTATGTTTTGAGTGGTATAGTTTGTCGATGTTTTAAACCTAGTTATTTAAAGGTACTTGTCGCGTAACATAGAGTGCTAGTTTTCTTAGCGTACGAAAACACTTTTGAAAAATCGGAACCGAGACCTTAGTCGAGCACTAACGTACAAATCATTGGGTCTAAAATTACATATCAACTATGCATATAAATATAATATAATATAATATATAATTATATATATTATATATATTATATATTAAAAAATAATAAAAACTGTCGGCAGCCCACGAGGTAAATGCATTTGAGCTGGGGACAGGCACCATGTGATCGCATCGCTCAGCCCCTTTAATCCCATGCGATCGCATGGCAAGGGCAGGCAAGTCAGGATCTATAAATTCAGTTGAACGCGTTCAATTTTTACACACACATACATATTACACTCGTAAACATATATATATATATATATATATATATATATATATATATATATATATATATATATATATATATATATATATATATATATATTATTAATATTATTATTAATCTTATTATTATTAGTAGTAGTAGTATTGATATTATTATTTATACATAAAATACTATGACGAGGTTCTGCTCGCATGTTTTCAAAATGGTTTATCGAGAGGGATAGAGTTAAGGAAAGTTTGAGTTATAGCTATGGAGGTTATGGGTATTGTTCGGGGGTATGCTCGTGAGGTTAATCTAGTGTTTATCATCTCCGTTGCGTCTACGTACTTTCCTGCAATATTGAATCTCAATATTGATACGTGAGCACTCATAACTTAACTTTTATATATTAATAGTGTATCCCTGACTAGTGCTCGAGTATATAGGATTATGCATGCTTGTACGTTTATTATTGTCGTTAGATAGTTTATGATTAATCCTTAATTTAATACATATGCTACTAGGATAAGGTATATGATATGCATGTCGTTGGAAAGCTGACGAAAACTCAATAACTTTTCATTTAGATATCGAATGGTTTCGATGAACGGATTAGAAGTTATAGTCAACTGAATTTTAGTATTATTGTTAAAATGATTATTATTACTATCGTCGTTATTATCTTCGTTATTATTCTTATCTAGTAATTATTATTATTATTATTATTATTATTATTATTATTATTATTATTATTATTATTATTATTATTATTATTATTATTATTATTATTATTATTATTATTATTATTATTATCATTATCATTATTATTATAATTATTAGTATTATCATTAATGTTATTATAATACTTATTAGTATCATTATCATTAAAACTAATATTAGTATAATCTAATTGTTATGATTGCTATTATTATCATTATTATGAATGCGATATAAAAGAGTACTAAAAGCTATTAAACGAATCGATTAGGAAATAATGAGTATAAGTATCATGATGAAATAAAAATATTGTAAGTTATTGATTTAGATAAAAATATTATTTTCATTATTTTTATCACTATTATTATTATTAAAAGTATTATTATTATTAAAACTATCATTTTTACTAAAATTATAATTTTTAATAGAAATATCATTGTTATTATAAAATATCATTATTATTATCATTTTATTATTATTATTAATAAAATTATCATTTATCATAATTAATATCATTTTTAGTAAAAATAGATATTGTTATAATAATAATTATTATTACAAAAATAATACAACTTTTACTTATTATTGTTACTATCGATATTATTTTATCAAATAAATATGTGATACAAAGATATTTTACTACATGTAATATAATTACATTAATAATACCTATCATTATAATTTTATGATATTAAATGAACTTTATAAATTTTATTACTTAAGATATATAAAAGTATATTTTTTAATATAAAATTTTTATTTATTAATAAATGAGTTATATTATTTACTCTAATAAAATTTGTTAAATATATTAAATATATATAAAACGACTATATTTAAGTTATATAATAATCATGTATAGATTTTGGAAGTCATTTTGGGTCAAGTTGACTTTTGCATAGTAGTCTCGAGCATTAGGATTGTGATACACTACGTGATAACCTAAATTGTTAGAGAAATATTGACCAACATATAAATATATATAATTAATATAGGTTCGTGAATCCAAGGTCAACCTTGCACTTGTTCAATACCGTCATATGCATAATTACTACGAAATACATTATTGTGAGTTCATTTGATTCCCTTTTACTCTTTATATTTTTGGGACTGATAATATATGCGCTGTTTTTACAACTGTTTTACTAAATGCCTTTGAAATCTATATTTTTCGACTGAGATGTTTTTATTAATGTTTGACGAGATAGACACAATCAAAACATTCCTCGAATGAATTATTATGCAGACAGAAGTTATGTGGATTATTATTGAATTAGTTGAACGTTATAATTGCCACTAATTGTTGTGAATATTTCCCCTGATTATTATTGCTTGGTAACCTAAGAATTAGAAACAGGTATGGCCCTAATTCACGCGAATCCTAAAGGTAGCTACCGAGTTTAACACCCCCACCTAGAATGTTCACTAGACGGAAGAGCTAGTGGGCGTGGTGTTTAGTACTTCGAAGTTTATATATTATACTGACGAGATGTTCTGTTTTGGGGATATTATTGATGCGCATTATATGTTAAGGTCGGTTACCATGTTGAGTAATGAAATCAAACGTGAATGTTATGTATCGAGAGAATGATTTTTATACACAGGTTACGTGTATTATATTTGTGCACGAGATATGTGTACGATTATTAAAAATCACGAGGCAACCTACGGGGGAGAAAAGGATACGAACCTACTCTACCGAGCATTATGAAAAATGGTTTAGTACACGAGTTAGGTGTACTGTATTTAAATCTTGTGGTCTATCAAAATGATGAATTTTATTGTTTACGATAAACTTATGAACTCACCAACCTTTTGATTGACACTTGAAAGCATGTTTATTCTCAGGTATGAAAGAAATCTTCCGCCGTGCATTTGCTCATCTTAGAGATATTACTTGGTGTCATTCATGACATATTTCAAAAGTAGTTGCATTCAAGTCATTGAGTTCAACAAGATTATTATTAAGTCATTGATAGTTTGATATAATATGAGATGGCATGCATACCTGTTAACTTTCGATGTAATGAAAGTTTATCTTTTAAAAATGAATGCAATGTTTGTAAAATGTATCATTTAGAGGTCAAATACCTCGCAATATAATCATATGTTATTGTATTTGTCCTTATGTATTAGGACGGGTCATCTCAATTAAAACATAGCATTCAAAACAGTTTAAATAATCATTACAGAAACATAATCATACAGATCTGGAAACGAACCAGAAACTGCACGAATTGAGCATGGAAGCTGGCGGCTTTGTTCAAGTCAAGCCGGCGGCTTGGTCTGGTGAAGCCGACGGCTTCATCTTAAATCTCATATTTTCACAGTTTTCATCAAGTAACCACTATGAACGTTTAGTTCATAGTTGGAGACGAACAAAAATAGTTAACAGTAAATAAAGACATAATTAAAGAGATACGGGAATAATAAAGTAAAGATACCTTGATTAAATGAAAGAAACTTGAATTCCAATGCAAAATTACAAGGTTACATTGAAAAGAAACCCTAAACTAAAGCCTAAACTACATAATTTCGTAACTAGAGAGAGATATAATGAAAAGGTACATTGAAAACTATAAAAGTTGACCAGTATTTATAGACCTCGAAATCCGTGCCAAGCCGGTGGCTTCGTGCGAAGCCCCCCGGCTTCCCTTGATAGTGATGTTTTCTCCACTCAAAACTTGATCATTACGCTCAACAAAACATGTTTTAGGTCCAAGCCGGTAGCTTCGAATGCCGGGTCGGCGGCTTCAATTCAGATTTGAGCTTGGAGGCCAAGCAAAAACGTGTCTGGCAAAAATGTTGACTTTTTGACTGAAGCCGTCGGCTTCCTTGTCCAATCTGGCAGTTTCCCTTTAACCAAGCCAGCAACTTCCTCCATTTTGTTGTAGATTTTTGTCTTGCGGTCGTTTTGACAGGTGGCTCGTCGAAAACGGAGTCCGGATGCTCAAGACATGGCCAAAACGGTGACAGCACGCAGATTTTCAGCATTTCTTCAATACTTAGTTCCCTTTTTCTGTTTTTAGTCTTGTTTTAACACATTTTTCAAACAAAACATTAAAAATACCTTTTTTCCCGTTTTTTATGTTAAAGTACTTAAAATGACTTTAAAATGCCAAAAGAGCTCCTCAAAATGTATTCAAAAACATGTATAATTTAGGAGTTATCACATCCCCCACACTTAAGCTTTTGCTTGTCCTCAAGCAAATAAAGATTTAAACATTTAAAATTATACTCCATTAGGGTTTTTTTTTATCAAACATAGTATTTAATGAGATGTTTTGACAATACTTTAGTTAATCTTGTGGATTCAACCAGAAATTATCTTCAAAATCTTTTGAAAGATTAACACTTATTTATGAATTTCACCTAAGTAATGTATCAAAAGAAATATTAAATGGGTAGTTTATATCGGAATTTGGTGAATCGGGGTGGTCATGACACGAGATATAAAATGGGTGTAAAAGCGGAAGCAAAATGCAAAGTTTGTTACTATCAAAGAATAGCCTGATCAGAAACAACAAGAACCATTAAATTGACAATAGTCGGATTCCACCCAATAATAATACGAGTACCCCGAATACATACACTTCCATCCAAAGTCCAATACCAAGAAGGAAAAACAGTCCTACATATTTGGCTAAGTTTGTCAATGGCAACATGAGACTCCAAAATAGTGCAAATACTAAGTTTGTTACTAGTAACAACCTCTTGAATTGGGGATCCGGTTCAATCCCCGAATATTCCAAGAGGCTACATTAATCATTTAGACCATCTAAAATGGGAGTGCTTACCCTTCAGAAATGTTTGCGGCCATAAAAGTGGCGGTTTCATTTAAACAAGGTTCCACATCATTAACACAAGTGACATCTTCCAATTGTTTTGCATCACATTTACTCTCATCTGGAATAGTCCCCTCTTCATTACATGCATTTAGAGCCTCAAATGGATTAACAATAACATAGTCCATAGTCCCACTAGTTCCAGCCACGTTATTGTTTCCATATTTTTTATTTTCAACATTAATCTTTGGCCTATACATAAATTTAGGCTTAGGCTTACCCACAAAAACTCATGTTTTACCCCTGTCTGAATAGCAACATCATTCTTTACTGGAATTTTTGCCTTTACTTGCTTATAACAGTCCTCTGTTTTAATCACTGTTCGAGTATCCACTTGGATCACTTTAGGGCATTCCGCATCTTTATGACCAAATATCTTTCAACAAGAACATCTCAGAGGACGCCACTCGTATTCAACCTTAATCTCATCAATTTTTTTTTGCCCATCTATCAAACTTAGAGTTGCAACTCTCAATGAATTCAAAAGCTATTTTTCAGAAGAAATCTCAATCATAGCCTGTGCATAATTAGGTCTACCCCAAGCTTCAAGACACATCATCGACGTGTATGAATCCTATAACAATGATTTACCTAATTTAGAAGCAATAAGACTCAGTCATGTCTCTGTAAACGCCGTGAGTGGAACATCATGTAATTTTGCCCATACCAGAACCCTTGACAAATCTTCTTTCGTTAGCAAAATATTCGGGTTCCATTTGTTAAGAATGATTGGTACCATACAAATCATCCATGGATTGCTCTCCATCACACCCATTAAACCTTGTTCCCTAGAGAATTTAAAAAAATAGAAGCCCTTTGCATTCGTCATCGTTTTCTCAATACCAAATTACTTCCAAGCATTCATAACATAATTATGCACGACAAGAAAAGTTAATCTACGACCCCCAAAAAATCCATACAAAGTATTATTTTACCTCAAATTTGCCTCTTTAACTGATTCCACAGAAAGGACTATATCCGCATCATTCTCTGAATTCACAAGTGCAGGAACAACATTACTATTGTTGGAGTGTGAAGTTCAAATTAAACAAGGTTTGCTGAATCTGTGAAACTAGTGACCGCGAGTTTAGAGTTATGGTCGCAAGAATCACATATATGTTGAGAAAACAAAACTCGCGACCACCAGAAGTTTATTGCGGTCGTGAAAATGGTTCTTACAGGAGGAAACTTCCAGAATCGTGTTTTCTTGTTCGTGAAGTAGTTTCCTTATTTAGATTTGCCAATATAAACACCCTATGTAACCCATACAATGTGTACACGAAATTAATAGTGAAAATCTCTGGTTTGCGTCCGTGGATTAAACCCTTCTCCGTGTTTTGGAGTTGGGATATAACCACGTTAAATCTCGTGTCATTTTATGCTTTTATTTATCGTTATGCTTTAATTATTTGTTTGTCGTTCGTGGGTTAGTGATTATGATCAATCACTTGTATTGTTTGGGTCCTAAATCCTAACAAGTGGTATCATGAGTTCAAGGTTTCGAGTTTGGGAACGATGGCGAATTTGAAAGCAAGTTTCGTCGATATGGTTGATGATTCGGTTTTTTCATCAAGGTTAGATTAAACGACGGGCTGAGGGATTTATTTTGCAACATGTATCGAGACCAGGTGACTTAGTTGGTGTAGCAACCCGACAAAATTGTCATTGACGGTGCCGTCTACTTAGGTCCCGTTACGTGGTCATAAGTCTTTAAAACAACTTTTGACCAAAATATGTCGCATTCATTTCAATTATAAAGATGTTTCAAAGTTTACAAAGTAGTTCAACGACCAAACATGTTACAACGTTTTAAGTACAATTGAAACCTATGCGACACAAATTAAGTTAAGTCAAAAGACGCTCCACGTATGCATGTATACTCGACATCCAAGCAAGTATCAAAAATAATGTGCAGAAGCATGTATCACCTAGCGTTCAAGGACCTGAGAAAACATATAGAAAACTGTCAATGAAAAACGTTGGTGAAATCATAGGTGTAATAGTAACATTGTTTTTGAACCACAAGATTTAATATAGTTGATTATCCAAATCGTTTGTATTCCAAAAGTATGTTCGCGAGCACCCAATTATCAAGACTTAACTGTTTTGTACCCTGTTACGTAGTGTTAGAACATACACCTTACTCGAAAATATATTTCATCCGCTAACGGTAGCGAACCGTCCGAATGAGGGCTCGTCAAGCCCAATGTGATCATATAACATAAGTTCACATTTACACCCTGCAAGTGTAACTAATGATAATTGAATTGAGGCTTTTTGTTCTAACTCGCTGTGGAATGTTTGTTTTCGTACTTGTGTTCAAAGCATAAAAGTATGATACGTATATGTTTCTCATCCCATAGTTTAAAAGTAAAAGTTGTTGAAAAGGTGGGACTATGATCTCACCTAGAGTGCACGAGTAAAAAAAGGTACTTCACAAAGTAACGTGTGCAAAAATGAATGCTAGTCTTGACCTAAATAAGTAGGTTGTATCAATATCGGTAAACATGGTCGGTCAAAGTGTTCAATTAGTCCTATTACTCATTATGACTCGATTAATGTAGCATGTGAATTAAATTGTCAAGTTTCATGCAAGATACAAGTATAAAAGCGTGTTAGAACGATTGCATACGTATTCGGTTAAGTTTGATCGAAAGTCAACTTTGGTCAAGTCAAAGTCAACAAAAAAGTCAACACATTCGGGTCGGGTCTCGGACAAATTTTCTGAGTTTTATAATCATATATAAGCATGTGACAACAAGTTACATGTGAATCGAAGGTGTGTAGGATAGTTAGAATTAAATGGTAAACGACCAACCAAATCAGAACCTGGTAGTTCATCTGGACGGCGTCCAGATTGGCTGGACGGCGTCCAGATGTGAAGGCCTAGACGGCGTCCAAGATTTTGGACGGCGTCCAAATCAGTGCACAGGTCCTGCTTGCTGAAATTACACAAGTGCGCGAACCAAACTTCAAACAATCACAATTTATGATCCGCAAACAATCAAAACATGTATCTTATATCATCGGAAAGGTATTTTGACAAGGAAAACAACTAAACACATATCCTCAATCAATTCTCGCATTTACAATCTTCAAACCACATTAAATGTTTTTCATTAATGATATTCAAGCTCATAAATGAAATCAATGATTCGGAAACTTAACACACACATATAATACGCCGTTTCGTAGGTAATTACGCATACAATACAACTAAACAGTTACAAACAACATTGCAAGGCATTCAATGCATCAAAAATTCATTTTACTTCTATCATACCCTAACCCAAAATCACAAATTTAGCAATTAAGTTTATGGAGTCTTTCTAAGTCAACCTACACATCAAATTGAAGCTAGTGATGCTAGTAACACATTTAATACATGCACTTTTAACATCTAACAACATTTAGGCAGCCAAATCACAAGATCAAACACCCAAATTTCAAGTTCATGCTAGTTACATTAAAATAACAAGATCGAGCATACAAATCATATATTCATGCTAGACTTGAGCCATAGACACTAATTAACACTTTTATAAGTTAAAAACATCAAGAACAAGGAATCTAGTGTTTTTAGAAAGTTATCCAAATGTAATGAAGTTGGTATGGATTCGAAGAGGAAGTTGCAAGGATAATATGTTATTTATTTTGAAGAACGCTTGCTAGATTTAAAATGGATGATGATTCTTTGATTGAGGGTTTGAGAGTAAAAAGTGGAAGTGTTAGAAAGTGAGGAGGTGATGAATGAGTGGAGGAGGAAGAGTTGACCACTTGACCTAGTCAAGACTTTGGTCACTTGGCAAGTTTAGTCCCTCAAGTTTAAGAGCGGGTGCGTGAATTACCTTAACAAAATATTTTAAAACGTGTATTAACGGAAGATATTATAATTATATAACGGACTTTAAGATAATTAAACGGAAAGTAAACAGAAAAAGGCGGGATGTTACATTACCTACTCCTTAAAAGAAATTTTGTCCCGAAATTTAGGTAGGCGTAATAGTCGTTGTTTCTTCCTCGAGATCTTGCGTTTCCGAATCCGCGAATAAATGAGGGTATTTCCTTTGCATTTGATCTTTCCTTTCCCAAGTAAACTCGGGTCCCCTTTTGGCATTCCAACGGACCTTAACGACCGGGATTCTACTGTGATGACCCGGGAATTTCCAAACAAATTTAAACTTAATCTTATATGATTTCGACACGATAAGCAAAGTCTATTTAACTGAGTCTCATAATGTTTGAACTATTTTCATGTAATCATTTACCTTTCGACTATTCCCGACGATTCACGAACAATTGTTTGAAGATAAATATGTATATAAATATAAATATAAATATAAATGTGTATTATAAATTTAAATAATAAAATACAAATTAATCATTTGGATTAAAAAAAAATGTAAAATAATATATAGAATAATTAAATTGTTATTAAAATAAATATATCTACGATTTCTAAATATTATAATATTAAATATTCAATGTACGTTATTATATATAATACTTAATTAATAATATATAATATTAATATAATAAGTTAAATTATAGTTATTATGGTAATATTATTATGACATTCAATATTAACATCTATACTAGTATTATTAAAATTATTATTTTGAATACATGACATATAGATATGAAGATGAA
The DNA here is from genome assembly GCF_046630445.1 of Rutidosis leptorrhynchoides. NCBI lineage: Eukaryota > Viridiplantae > Streptophyta > Magnoliopsida > Asterales > Asteraceae > Rutidosis > Rutidosis leptorrhynchoides. The sequence goes on from NC_092333.1 coordinate 486,999,584, forward strand.
CATATATGTATATATAGATATATATAATGTCATAGTATTTTTATTTTTATTACCAATATCATTATAATTGATATTATTATTAGTATCATTATCATTTTTACTATTATTATTAAGAATTATCATTATCATTATTATTATAGATATCAATATTATTATTATTATTATTATAAAACTAATAATACAAATTATTATGGTTATCATTAATATTAGTATTACTTTTACTAATATTATTAATATTATTTTTTTATTATTATTATTAACAATATAACATTAATAGTATTATTATTATTAATCTAATTATTTATTAAATATTAAAACTAAATATAAAATAGGATAAGAATCAGTTTTATATATACCCATCATACTATAGGAAAATTGATCTGCTGTCACTAAGCTGGTACCAAACGAATCAATCCACAGGACACAAACAAAAATTTGTTACCAGTCCACTTCAACCTTTTTATTTTTTTTCTGTTTTTATTTTCTTTTCTGTTTACTTGATTATAATCCTGTCGACTTCTCACTGCTACAAAACACACGAACATTGATTCAATTAAGTCATAATAACATCACTTAACCTCCAGATAATCTTCTAATAACACAAATTGAAAGAAAAGGTAGAAATTCGATTTCGTTTTTTTTTATATTTATCGACTGCCCTGTTTCTACTTCCATCTCCAAAAGCTTTATTTTTGTAACAAATTTTAAAAACCTTAAATGTAGTTTTGTTAGTAATATCTTAAACTACCTTGCTGCAAAAATTTCATATATCAATTCGTTATAACAAGCTTTAATTTCTGAGTCAAAGTTTAGAATTTAAAAGTCAATCGAGTTGTTCTTCAAGAAATTCGAAATTTTATGGAAGTTTTGGGATCAATTGAGGATTCAGAAAGTTTCCTGGAACAAATTAAAACTTATTTCATTCAGGAATATTTGTTTAAAACGTCCTAGAATTTGAAAGTCGATATGGAGTTCATCGTGGTTATCAGAAAACTGTTACAGCCTGTTTTTTATTTTTTTTTTATTTTTTCTCGATTTTAATTAATTTCAAACCCATCCAAGTGGTTTCTGTTTTAGTTTAGCCGATTGGTTTATGTTTCATATTTGGTTTATGGTTTTGGTCGATTGAATTAGAGGAAGAAGAAAGGGAAACAGGAAGGTACGACTTATATATATTCGGGTTAATCTAAATATCAGAAAAACTGAATTAGTGCAATGGTTTAGAGGGTGTTCGGGTTTACGAGAGGTCTCGGGTTCGAGCTCGGCTTGGGCCAATCTTTTTAATAAAGGGCTTATTTGAAGGTAGTTTATTTCCTTATTATTATTATTATTATTATTATTATTATTATTATTATTATTATTATTATTATTATTATTATTATTATTATTATTATTATTATTATTATTATTATTATTATTATTATTATTATTATTGTTATTGTTATCATTAATTATTGTTATTATTATGTAACATAAATATTATGGTTAATAATATTAACATTTTTTTTTTGTTATTAAGAAATATCACTAAGTATAATTATTAGCGTACTTATTAGTATTAATACTAATATAATTATTATTATGAGTAAGATTATTATTATTATTGTTAGTATGAAACTAATACAAACTAGTATCATTAATACTATTATTTGTATCATTTTTGAATCATTATTATTACTATTAACAAGAGTATTATCATTAAGATTAATATTAGTAATAAGATTGATACAATTATTATTGTTTTTATGGTTAAGTAAGTATTACTATAACTATCATACTATAAGTTATTATTATAATCATAAAAAAAAATTAATATTAAGATTTCTATTACTATTACCACTAATATAAGTATAAGTATCATCATTTATATTATCATGAGTATTAATAATATATCATAAGTATCATTAACAATAAAATTCAGATTTTACAATTTTAATTACGATATTCATTGTCATTACCATAACTATTAAAATAATTAGTAACATTATTATCTTTATTAGTAATAATAAGTATTATCATTATTATCATTTCACCATTTATAACATTATTATAAATACTACATTATTTTTAACAAACAAATTATATAAAAATATATTCAATACATATAACATAACAAAATTTAATATTTGTATATACAAAAATGAACATATAAAACATATATATATTATTAACATAAAAATGATATAACTAATACACTTATACATATATGTATTCAATTACAACTATGAATATTAATAAATATACAATTGATATAGGTTCGTGAATCCGAGGCCAACCTGGCATTGTTTAGTTGTTCAATGTCATTATATGTATTTTTACTACAAAATACAATACGGTGAGTTTCATTATTCCCCTTTTAAATGCTTTTGCAATATATATTTTTGGGACTGAGAATACATGCGCTGCTTTTATAACTGTTTTACGAAATAGACACAAGTAATCGAAATTACGTTCTATGGTTGAATGATCGAAACTGAATATGCCCCTTTTTATTAAGTCTGGTAATCTAAGAATTAGGGAACATACACCCTAATTGACGCGAACTCTAAAGATAGATCTATCGGGCCCAACAAGCCCCATCCAAAGTACCGGATGCTTTAGTACTTCGAAATTTATATCATGTCCGATGGAGGATCCCAGAATGATGGGGATATTCTTATATGTATATTGTGAATGTCGGTTACCAGGTGTTCAATCCATATGAATTATATTTTTGTCTCTATGCATGGGACGTATGTTTATGAGGAATGGAAATACGAAATCTTGTGGTCTATTAAAATTATGAAATGATTATTTATGTTAAACTAATGAACTCACCAACCTTTTGGGTGACACTTTAAAGCATGTTTATTCTCAGGTACGAAAGAAATCTTCCGCTGTGCATTTTCTCATACTAGAAATATTACTTGGAGTCATTCATGGTCTATCTCAAAAGACGTTGCATTCGAGTCGATGAGTTTATCAAGATTATTATTTAATCAATTATAGTAAGATCTGTTATGAAATAGCATGCATGTCATCAACTTTAGATGTAATGAAGGTTTGTCTTTTCAAAACGAATGCAATGTTTGTAAAATGTATCATATAGAGGTCAAGTACCTCGCGATGAAATCAACTGTTGTGAATCGTTTATAATCGATGTGGACTTTGTCTGGATGGATTAGGACGGGTCTTTACATCTACTTTGTTTTATCGTCTTGACGGAGGTGTCCGCAATTTCAACCGGTTCCTCCACAAAATGAAGTTTGTCATCAATAGTAAGCTCTTCGAGAGGAATGACAAGTTCGGGTTCGGCAAAACACTTCTTTAAATTTGACACATGGAAAGTAGGATGAACGGAGCTCAGTTGAGGCTGAAGATCTAAACGATAAGCAACGGTTCCAACACGCTCCAAGATTTCGAAAGGACCAATATACCGCGGATTTAGTTTCCCGCATTTCCCGAAACGGATTACACCTTTCCAGGGCGCGACCTTTAACATTACGTGGTCACCGACTTGGAATTCGAGGTCGTTGCGTCTTTTGTCGGTATAGCACTTTTGAAGACTACGGGCCTTCCGAAGCCTACCTTAGATTTGAACGATTTTCTCGGTTGTTTCATGAATGAGTTCGGGTCCGGTGATTTGTGTGTCACCTACTTCGGCCCAACAAAGAGGAGAATGACATTTTCGGCCATACAAAGCTTCGAAAGGTGCGGCGTTGATACTCGCGTGGTAACTATTGTTGTAAGAGAATTCGGCGAGAGGCAAGTGCTTGTCCCAAGCTTTCCCGAAATCGATAACATAAGCTCGTAGCATGTCTTCCAAGGTTTGAATTGTGCGTTCGCTTTGTCTGTCGATTTGTGGATGATATGCGGTGCTCATGTCTAAACGCGTTCCCAATGCTTCTTGTAAAGTACGCCAAAATTTAGAAACAAAACGGCCATCTCGGTCGGAAATAATCGATAAAGGCACACCGTGACGGGCTACGATCTCTTTAACGTAAAGTTGTGCAAATTTTTCCATGTTGTCGATTTCCTTCATGGCTAGGAAGTGCGCGGATTTGGTGAGACGGTCAACAATAACCCAAATAGTATCGTAACCGCCCACCGTCTTTGGTAGTTTGGTGATAAAATCCATCGTTATCCTTTCCCACTTCCATTGCAGGATTTCGGGTTGTTGAAGTAGTCCGGACGGTCTTTGATGTTCGGCTTTGACCTTGGAGCAAGTTAGGCATTTTCCAACATAAGTAGCGACGTCCCTTTTAATGTTCGGCCACCAATATTGTTCCTTAAGGTCGTGGTACATCTTATTGGCACCGGGGTGAATCGAATATCTTGACTTATGGGCTTCGTCTAAAATAAGGCTTCGTAAGTCCCCATAACTAAGCACCCAAATTCTTCCGGCGAAATATCGAAGTCCGGTCTCCTTAACTTCGAATCGAGAGGCAAAGACGTTCAAGTGTTCGAGAGAGCTGTTTTCATCCTTGAGAGCCTCGTCTTGGCTACCCAAATTTGACTATTGAGGTTGGTGTGAATAGTGATGTTTAAAGCTCGGACACGAAGAAACACCGCTCTTTCCTTTCGACTTAAGGCATCGGCTACTACGTTTTCCTTCTTGGGATGGTAACGAAGCTCACAATCATAATCATTTAAAGTTTCAATCCACTGGCATTATCCCATGTTTAGTTACTTTTGGTCGAAGATGTGTTGGAGGCTTTTGTGATCGGTGAAGATAGTACTCTTGGTTCCATAAAGATAGTGTCTCCATATTTAAGTGCAAAGACAACGGCTCTGAGTTCGAGATCATGTGTCGTGTAGTTCCGTTCATGAATTTTTAGTTGTCGAGAGGCATAAGCAATGACTTTCTTTCATTGCATCAATACACACCTAAAACCATGTTTCGAGGCATCGCAATATACAACAAAATCATCATTGCCTTCAGGAAGTGACAAGATAGGAGCGGTGGTTAGCTTTGTCTTCAAGATTTGAAACGCAGATTCTTGCACGGTCGCCCAAATGAATTTCTTTCCCTTGTGAGTTAACGCGGTTAAAGGACGTGCAACCAAAGAGAAGTTTTCGATGAATCTACGATAGTACCCGGTGAGACCCAAGAATTGACGAATGTGAGTAGGAGTAGTAGGAGTCTCCCATTTGCTAATGGCTTCGATCTTTGCGGGATCGACCTTAATACCTTGGTCGCTTACGATATGATCGAGAAATTGAACTTCCTTCAACTAAAATTCACACTTGGAGAATTTGGCATAGAGTCATTCTTGTTTCAAGAGTTCGAGCACGAGTCGAAGGTGTTGTTCGTGTTCTTATTCGCTTTTAGAATAGACCAAGATACGGTTTGCACACGCGGTTCATAAGATCCATGAACACCGTCGGTGCATTAGTTAGACCAAATGGCATGACAAGGAATTCGTAACTACCATAGCGAGTCCGGAAAGCGGTTTTGGAGACATCTTCCCCCTTAACCCTTAGTTGATGATAACCCGAGCGGAGATCAATTTTTGAATATATACGAGATCCTTGTAGTTGATCAAAGAGGTCGTCAATGCGTGGAAGAGGATATCGGTTCTTAACCGTCAATTTGTTTAGTTCATGATAATCGATGCACATTCGTAGGGATCCATCTTTCTTTTTAACGAATAAAATCAGAGCACCCCATGTTGAATGGTTAGGTTGGATAAAACCACGGTCAAGTAGTTCTTGAATTTGACTTTGCAATTCTTGCATTTCGGATGGAGCAAGTCTATACGGTGCACGTGCTACGGGTGCGGCTCCCGGAATAAGATCGATTTGGAATTCAACCGGTCGATGAGGTGGAAGTCCCGGCAATTCATCGGGAAATACATCGGAAAAGTCACTAACAATTGGCACATCATCGATATGCTTCTCGTCGGTTTCAACTTTCTTAACGTGGGTAGAATCGCGAAACCACCTTTACGAAGGTACTTTTCAACTTTAAGGCACGAGACGTGGTTGAGTCCGGTGCAACTCTTATCGCCATAGACAACCAAGGGTTCACCATCCTCGATAGGAATTTGAATCGCTTTAAGATCGCAAAGAATGTGAGATTTCATTTTGGCTAACCAATCCATAGCAATGATTACATCAAAGCTCCCTAGTTCTGTAGGTATCAAGTCAATTTCAAACTCCTTACCCATTAAGTTTAACGCACACCCCCGATAAAATTTGTCGACACTTAATAGTTTCCCGTTGGCCACTTCTATGGTATAAGTAGTATCTAGTGGGAGTAGTGGAGTGCTAAAAGAATGAGTCAAAGTCTTGGATACGAAACTCTTATCGGCACCCGAATCGAATAAGCAAGAGACATAAGAATTGTTGAGAAGAAACGTACCCGTGACTAGTTCATTGTCATCTAGGGCTTCCTTGGTGTTGATATTGAAAGCTCGGCTGTGTGCATTGGGGTTAGTTTTCTTCTTTGGGCATGCATTCCTATATTAACCCGGTTGGCCACATTCAAAACAAACACCCGGTCTTGGTGCATTGGGCCCCTTTTGAGCAACGGGAGCGGCGTTTCTACAATCATTGGCCACATGGCCACTCCTTTGACATTTGTTGCAAAATGGCTTGCCACATTCACCGTAATGATGTTTGTGGCACTTGTTGCAAAATGGTTTATTCTCGACATAACCTTTCTTGTCTTCGAAGGTGAAAGACTTTTTGGTGAAGGTGTTGTTGTGGTAGTTGCTTGATGGAGTGGCTTCCCATTTTCTTTTGTTGCCACCCGATTTATCCTCGGTCTTAGGTGCCGGTACTATGATTTCATCCACCGTTTCAATCAATTTGCAGGCCATATTCAAAGCTTGTTGATGATTAGTGGGTTTGGATGACATTACCCCGTGTTTGATGCTCTTTGGAAGACCATCCATGTAAACTTCAACCCTTAAAGACTCGGGGTTCACAAGGTTTGGGCACATCAAGGCTAGTTCGGAAAATAATTATAGGCCTTGAGATCGTTTCCGACCGCTTTTAAAGTTCTTAGCTCTTGTTCGAGCCTTCGGGTTTTTTCGCGAGGGAAATATTCGATGATCATCTTTTCCCTTAACTCGGCCCAAGAGAGGGTGTGAGCTTCATCGGTACCCACCGATTGTACATAGGTGTTCCACCACGTAAGAGTGACACCGGCGAAAGTGTGAGTGGAGTATTTAACCTTGTCTTGGTCCCGAAAACCACTTATGCTAAAGACGGCTTCCGTTTGCTCAAACCATCAGGTGAGCACAACCGGTCCCCCAGTTCCATCGAAGATGTGAGGTTTGCACCCCATGAAAGCTTTATAGGAGCATCCCTCATTTGAACTACCGACTCCATTGTTGCTGTTGTTATTATTGTGGTTGTGGTTGTTGTTATTGTTATTGTTGTTGGATGAGTGACCGGCCATGGCCGCATCCACGGCTGTGGCTATCATTCGTTGTAGAGCTTGTTCAGGTGTTTCATGGCGTGGTACACTGCGAGGAGGCATCGTTCCTTCAAAACACAAGAATATCGTTGATTAGTATTCTCAATAATACTAACCGTGATATGGAATGAGGATAAAGAGAAAAATTTCCTTGACTCACCTTAAATTCTTTATGTCATAATGTCGGAACGTTCATATGAGTCACCGTAATATAATCCCGGAAATTACATTACCCTAATTCATATGTGCATTCGACATTATTTCACTAAGTCAAGGTGGCGTGTCAATCAAAGTAAACAACGTGAGATTAAGATGGAATAAAAGTTAGATATGAATAGAAGAGTTCGAGTATAAATGCACAAGTAGTCAAGTAATTCCTACTTTAAGTCTATATGCCGGTTGTAGTCTAGACTCACTAATGTACCCTATGACTCGGGGTTGACACCAATGAACTCTAAATCCCTACAACCAACGCTCTGATACCATATGTAGCTACCCGACAAAATCGTCATTGACGGCGCCGTCTACTTAGGTCCCGTTACGTGGTCATAAGTCTTTAAAACAATGTTTGACCAAAATATGTCGCATTCATTTCAATTATAAAGATGTTTCAAAGTTTACAAAGTAGTTCAACGACCAAACATGTTACAACGTTTTAAGTACAATTGAAACCTATGCGACACAAATTAAGTTAAGTCAATAGACGCTCCACGTATACATGTATACTCGACATCTAAGCAAGTATCAAAATTAATGTGCAGAAGCATGTATCACCTAGCGTTCAAGGACCTGAGAAAACATATAGAAAACTGTCAACGAAAAACGTTGGTGAAATCATAGGTGTAATAGTAACGTTGTTTTTGAACCACAAGATTTAATATAGTTGATTATCTAAATCGTTTGTATTCCAAAAGTATGTTCGCGAGCACCCAATTATCAAGACTTAACTATTTTGTACCCTGTTACGTAGTGTTAGAACATACACTATTCTCGAAAATATATTTCATCCGCTAACGGTAGCGAACCGTCCGAATGAGGGCTCGTCAAGCCCAATGTGATCACATAACATAAGTTCATGTTTACACCCTACAAGTGTAACTAATGATAATTGAATTGAGGATTTTTGTTCTAACTCGCTGTGGAATGTTTGTTTTCGTACTTGTGTTCAAAGCATAAAAGTATGATACGTATATGTTTCTCATCCCATAGTTTAAAAGTAAAAGTTGTTGAAAGGTGGGACTATGATCTCACCTTGAGTGCACGAGTAAAAAAAGGTACTTCACAAAGTAATGTGTGTAAGAACGAATGCTAGTCTTGACCTAAACAAGTAGGTTGTATTAATATCGGTAAACACGGTCGGTCAAAGTGTTCAATTAGTCCTATGGCTTGTTACGACTCGATTAATGTAGCATGTGAATTGTAGTGACCCGAACTTTTCCATGTTTATATATATTAATTGAGATTGATATTTACATGATTAAATGTTTCCAACATGTTAAGCAATCAAACTTGTTAAGACTTGATTAATTGAAATATGTTTCATATAGACAATTGACCACCCAAGTTGACCGGTGATTCACGAACGTTAAAACTTGTAAAAACTATATGATGACATATATATGGATATATATATATAGTTAACATGATACTATGATAAGTAAACATATCATTAAGTATATTAACAATGAACTACATATGTAAAAACAAGACTACTAACTTAATGATTTTTAAACGAGACATATATGTAACGATTATCGTTGTAAAGACATTTAATGTATATATATCATATTAAGAGATATTCATACATGATAATATCATGATAATATAATAATTTAAAATCTCATTTGATATTATAAACATTGGGTTAACAACATTTAACAAGATCGTTAACATAAAGGTTTCAAAACAACACTTACATGTAACGACTAACGATGACTTAACGACTTAGTTAAAATGTATATACATGTAGTGTTTTAATATGTATTTATACACTTTTGAAAGACTTCAATACAATTATCAAAATACTTCTACTTAACAAAAATGCTTACAATTACATCCTCGTTCAGTTTCATCAACAATTCTACTCGTATGCACCCGTATTCGTACTTGTACAATACACAGCTTTTAGATGTATGTACTATTGGTATATACACTCTAATGACCAGCTCTTAGCAGCCCATGTGAGTCACCTAACACATGTGGGAACCATCATTTGGCAACTAGCATGAAATATCTCATAAAATTACAAAAATATGAGTAATCATTCATGACTTATTTACATGAAAACAAAATTACATATCCTTTATATCTAATCCATACACCAACGACCAAAAACACCTACAAACACTTTCATTCTTCAATTTTCTTCATCTAATTGATCTCTCTCAAGTTCTATCTTCAAGTTCTAAGTGTTCTTCATATATTCTACAAGTTCTAGTTACATAAAATCAAGAATACTTTCAAGTTTGCTAGCTCACTTCCAATCTTGTAAGGTGATCATCCAACCTCAAGAAATCTTTGTTTCTTACAGTAGGTTATCATTCTAATACAAGGTAATAATCATATTCAAACTTTGGTTCAATTTCTATAACTATAACAATCTTATTTCAAGTGATGATCTTACTTGAACTTGTTTTCGTGTCATGATTCTGCTTCAAGAACTTCGAGCCATCCAAGGATCCGTTGAAGCTAGATCCATTTTTCACTTTTCTAGTAGGTTTATCCAAGGAAGTTAAGGTAGTAATGATGTTCATAACATCATTCAATTCATACATATAAAGCTATCTTATTCGAAGGTTTAAACTTGTAATCACTAGAACATAGTTTAGTTAATTCTAAACTTGTTCGCAAACAAAAGTTAATCCTTCTAACTTGACTTTTAAAATCAACTAAACACATGTTCTATATCTATATGATATGCTAACTTAATGATTTAAAACCTGGAGACACGAAAAACACCGTAAAACCGGATTTACGCCGTCGTAGTAACACCGCGGGCTGTTTTGGGTTAGTTAATTAAAAACTATGATAAACTTTGATTTAAAAGTTGTTATTCTGAGAAAATGATTTTTATTATGAACATGAAACTATATCCAAAAATTATGGTTAAACTCAAAGTGGAAGTATGTTTTCTAAAATGGTCATCTAGACGTCTTTCTTTCGACTGAAATGACTACCTTTACAAAAACGACTTGTAACTTATTTTTCCGACTATAAACCTATACTTTTTCTGTTTAGATTCATAAAATAGAGTTCAATATGAAACCATAGCAATTTGATTCACTCAAAACGGATTTAAAATGAAGAAGTTATGGGTAAAACAAGATTGGATAATTTTTCTCATTTTAGCTACGTGAAAATTTGTAACAAATCTATTCCAACCATAACTTAATCAACTTGTATTGTATATTATGTAATCTTGAGATACCATAGACACGTATACAATGTTTCGACCTATCATGTCGACACATCTATATATATTTCGGAACAACCATATACACTCTATATGTGAATGTTGGAGTTAGCTATACAGGGTTGAGGTTGATTCCAAAATATATATAGTTTGAGTTGTGATCAATACTGAGATACGTATACACTGGGTCGTGGATTGATTCAAGATAATATTTATCGATTTATTTCTGTACATCTAACTGTGGACAACTAGTTGTAGGTTACTAACGAGGACAGCTGACTTAATAAACTTAAAACATCAAAATATATTAAAAGTGTTGTAAATATATTTTGAACATACTTTGATATATATGTATATATTGTTATAGGTTCGTGAATCAACCAGTGGCCAAGCCTTACTTCCCGATGAAGTAAAAATCTGTGAAAGTGAGTTATAGTCCCACTTTTAAAATCTAATATTTTTGGGATGAGAATACATGCAGGTTTTATAAATGATTTACAAAATAGACACAAGTACGTGAAACTACATTCTATGGTTGAATTATCAAAATTGAATATGCCCCTTTTTATTAAGTCTGGTAATCTAAGAATTAGGGAACAGACACCCTAATTGACGCGAATCCTAAAGATAGATCTATTGGGCCTAACAAACCCCATCCAAAGTACCGGATGCTTTAGTACTTCGAAATTTATATCATATCTGAAGGGTGTCCCGGAATGATGGGGATATTCTTAAATATGCATCTTGTTAATGTCGGTTACCAGGTGTTCACCATATGAATGATTTTTATCTCTATGTATGGGGTGTGTATTGAAATATGAAATCTTGTGGTCTATTATTATGATTTGATATATATAGGTTAAACCTATAACTCACCAACATTTTTGTTGACGTTTTAAGCATGTTTATTCTCAGGTGATTATTAAGAGCTTCCGCTGTCGCATACTTAAATAAGGACGAGATTTAGAGTCCATGCTTGTATGATATTGTGTAAAAACTGCATTCAAGAAACTTATTTTGTTGTAACATATTTGTATTGTAAACCATTATGTAATGGTCGTGTGTAAACAGGATATTTTAGATTATCATTATTTGATAATCTACGTAAAGCTTTTTAAACCTTTATTGATGAAATAAAGTTTATGGTTTGTTTTAAAATGAATGCAGTCTTTGAAAAACGTCTCATATAGAGGTCAAAACCTCGCAACGAAATCAATTAATATGGAACGTTTTTAATCAATAAGAACGGGACATTTCATGAATCAAATTTTCAAGTTTCATGCAAGATACAAGTATAAAAGCGTGTTAGAACGATTGCATACGTATTCGGTTAAGTTTGATCGAAAGTCAACTTTGGTCAAGTTAAAGTCAACAAAAAAGTCAACACATTCGGGTCGGGTCTCGGACAAATTTTCTGAGTTTTATAATCATATATAAGCATGTTAGAACAAGTTACATGTGAATTGGAGGTGCGTAGCATAGTTAGAATTAAATGGTAAACGGCCAACCAAATCAGAACCTGGTAGTTCATCTGGACGGCGTCCAGATGTGAAGGCCTGGACGGCGTCCATGATTTTGGACAGCGTCCAAATCAGTGCACAGGTACTGCTTGATGAAATTACACAAGTGCATGAACCAAACTTCAAACAATCACAATTTATGATCCGCAAACAATCAAAACATGTATCTTATATCATCGAAAATGTATTTTGACAAGAAAAACAACTAAACACATATCCTTAATCAATTCTCGCATTTACAATCTTCAAACCACATTAAATGTTTTTCATTAATGACATTCAAGCTCATAAATGAAATCAATGATTCGGAAACTTAACACACACATATAATACGCCGTTTCATAGGTAATTACGCATACAATACAACTAAACAGTTACAAACAACATTGCAAGGCATTCAATGCATCAAAAATTCATTTTACTTCTATCATACCCTAACCCAAAATCACAAATTTAGCAATTAAGTTTATGGAGTCTTTCTAAGTCAACCTACACATCAAATTGAATCTAGTGATGCTAGTAACACATTTAATACATGCACTTTTAACATCTAACAACATTTAGGCAACCAAATCACAAGATCAAACACCCATATTTCAAGTTCATGCTAGTTACACTAAAACAACAAGATCGAGCATACAAATCATATATTCATGTTAGACTTGAGCCATAGACACTAATTAACACTTTTATAAGTTAAAAACATCAAGAACAAGGAATCTAGTGTTTTTAGAAAGTTACCCAAATGTAATGAAATTGGTATGGATTCGAAGAGGAAGTTGCAAGGATTCCAAATATGCAATTTGTTTTGAAGAACGCTTGCTAGATTTAAAATGGATGATGATTCTTTGATTGAGGGTTTGAGAGTAAAAAGTGAAAGTGTTAGAAAGTGAAGAGGTGATGAATGAGTGGAGGAGGAAGAGTTGACCACTTGACCTAGTCAAGACTTTGGTCACTTGGCAAGTTTAGTCCCTCAAGTTTAAGAGCGGGTGCGTGAATTACCTAAATGAAATATTTTAAAACGCGTATTAACGGAAGATGTTATAATTATATAACGGACTTTAAGATAATTAAACGGAAAGTAAACGGAAAAAGGCGGGATGTTACAGTTGGTCTCGATGAACTCATGGATATGTCTATGTATCCGGGAGAGTTGATCACACATGATTCGGGTGACTGTTCTTGAAAGTTATTTTGTAATCGGGACGCTGATTGCATTATGATGGTAATTTAATTTTCGCGAAGGGTTATGGAGTCAAGGTCAGGTCGATGGTTTCATTGTGGATAGATTTTTGGGGATATCCAGGTAACAGATCCGAGTTCTCGTTCTTCGCGATCCCGTGCAAAAGAATGATTGAACTATCTAATTCAGAGTTTCAGGAGCTGCTGTAAAAGAAAATTCGTAGCGGGTTCTTTAACTGTTGGATCGACTTAATTGTTTGTGTGTGGATAGTAGACTTATTAATCTACATGTGGTAAAAATTTGAGGCTTATCTGACCATTGGATCTTGATATATGATTTTTCGAATCTAGACAGTTTTCAGGATGAAGTTTTTCTGGTTTGATGACGCGAGCGCGAGATGGTTATGTCTTGGAAAATTCGAGCAATACGAGCTATGTTTTTAGAGATTTGGGTTTGTTATGGAAGCTCGGGAGGGTGTTTTTCTCTCGGGTTAGAGCGGTTGAATAACGAACAAGATTCATCGGGTTGAAAGTCAATAGTGGAAGTATCGAGGAAGTTTGGTGCTTGTGGGGTTTGGAAACGAGATGACCAATGGTGATTGGTCAACATTTCAGGGTTTATGGAATATTTGAGCGGATTAGAGTTCCTTTTCACTAAGGAAATGGGTTTTCGAAGGGAGTTGAATAGAACGCGTTTGACGGTTGCTCGGTTCTTGGTTGATGTTATAAAAAAGGGAGCGGTTTTCTTCGAGGGTGATCAATTAAAAGTCTTTAGGTGATGGAAGAAGGGAGAATAATCTTGTAAGTCCCGAAACTTGAGCTTTCTAGGATCGTTGAGGGTGTCGGGAATTCGCTGTGAGTTTGATAACCGATGGAAGTTATCGAGCTAGTGGGAGTTAGTCGACTAGTTGAGTTGTGGAGATGATTATGCGACGTTGTCTCCAATGTTCTCAAGCTTAGTGTGATGATTCCGGGTAACAATAGGGCTTCGAGTACTTGTTTTAGTATCCGATGGCAAAGAAATGTGTGACTAACCGGTGGTACGAACCAAGTTTCTTCTCGAGTAGACACGATTTTATTTCTTACTTGTACAGTGGGAGCGTGCTTGGGATGAGAAGTTAATTTGTGAAATTCATAGCTATGAGGAGATCAGTGAACCAGCGAGAAAGCGAAAAGTTAAAAAGTTAGTAGATTTTGAGGTTGTGACTGCGTTCTCACGGGAGCCTTGATGAAGAGTCTACGAGGGCGTCTGTTGGATTTTCTGATTGTTGGGAAGGAAAATCATAGATAGATGGTGAAATCATGTACGAGGGTGATCATTGATATGTGTGTTCGGGATTGAACATGTCTAGAGTGATCGATGAGGCGGTGTAGTCTCATGAAGAATCCTATAATTGAAGAGTCGCATACTTCAATTGGTGTTCTGGTGTAAGAAGATGATCTTCGTGTTAGAAGATAGTAACTATGAGATTGGATTATCGCTCAGCCGTATTTTTTGGTGTCAAAAGACTTCACTTGCTTGTAGGCTAACGAGTGAAGTGCGGCGTGATTCGGGTGTCTCATCTGGCGGTATCAAAAGGAGTTGGTAATCGGCTAGTCTAGAGTTATTGTGAGTTTGTTTAAACATAGTGACGGGTTGGCGAAGGTTGTTTAATGTCTCCTTCGAGTGGGAGATTGTTGGAGTGCGAAGTTCGAATTAAACAAGGTTTGCTGAATCTGTGAAACTGGTGACCGCGAGTTTAGAATTATGGTCGCAAAAATCACATTTGTGCTGAGAAAACAAAACTCCCGACCACCAGAAGTTTATTGCGGTCGCGAAAATGATTCTGACGGGAGGAAACTTCCAGAATCGTGTTTTTTTTTCTTAAGTAGTTTCCTTGTTTAGATTTACCTATATAAACACTCTATGTAACCCATACAATGTGTGCACGAAATTAATAGTGAAAAATCTCTGGTTTGCACTTGTGGTGTAAACCCTTCTCCGTGTTTTGGAGTTGGGATATAACCACGTTAAATCCTGTGTCGTTTTATACTTATATTTATCGTTATGCCTTAATTATTCGTTTGTCGTTCGTGAGTTAGTGATTATGATCAATCACTTGTCTTGTTTGAGTCCTAAATCCTAACAACTATAAGATAATGAATTCACATTGGTAGGAGACCTGCTTTTCACCCCATCACCATTAACTTGTTCTTTGCCCAGCGGAGGGAATTCTTCCTCATTTGCCTTACATTCATCATCTTGGTCCCATGAATTAACAGAATGCACACATATTTTATCATCACTCTGTGCCTCTTGTGTTCCAGATAGCATTGATACAGTATGTTTTCAATCTCATGTACTACCTCATCCATCTTTGGGTTTGAATCAGATATTAGTTCCTTTGTATTATCTTCACTTTTAGAAGTTTGTTATGCATTTGATTCCTTTGACGAAGTATCACTTACTACCGAGCCCTTCGAATTAAAATCAATCTTTATGTTACGTAATACCCTAGACGCCGTTTGTATTCCCGGTTTACTTTTCTTTCCACCGGAGTTTTTTTCCCATAGTTACCCACGAATGCCACAAACAATAATCAGTACAAGAGTAGATTAGTTTAAAGATGAAAAATGACGAAGAAATCACACCAAATCAGTGATCTCAAGGTGATCGCCGCAGATTGCATTCGAGACTTACTGAGCTAGGTTTTTTTTTTCTAAATTATTTTTATATATATAAAAAATAAGATTTTTTAGTGTTTATCTCCTGTAACTAAATTTTTGTCCCACTTGTATTCAGTTTCAAGTTCCTCCGTAGTTTGTGTGTATAATTGATTCATTTGCCATATGTCATGTGATAACATATCCATTTCACAAAAATGTCGTTATTTGTAACATATATATTAAAAAACATATGAATAGAGTGAAAATTATGAAATAAATATAAAACTTATTATACATTATAGTTATAATTATAATATAATAATAATTCATAATTCATGATATAAAAACAAGATAAAATATCCTTTTATGGTCGTCTTTTATGCCTTGGTCAGATTTGGATGGCTAGACCGAACTTTAACACTTTTTAAAAAAGATGAAAATTATATTAAAATAAAAACGGTACAATATAAGGACCAAGTATGACTTAACCCTCAAGAAATACAACAAAACATCCATAAAAAACACATCAACTTAGATCAAGCTGTCTCATCATTCATAAAACACTAATACTGAGTCGCAAACCAACATCAATCGAAGTTTATACTCGAATTATCTCAGCTTAATCCCCATAATTCTGCCACCTTCTTTACTTTCTTGGTCTTCAACTTTTATATCTCATGTGCTTAAAGTGAACAAACATCTCAATAGTAGTTATGATCTGATCAACAGTCCTGGATTCTAGCTTAAACATACTTCTATTTCTTTCAACCCACACATTATACACAGTAGTTGCTACCGCAACCTGATTCAGCACATTCCTAGTATTACTAGTACATGGATACTTGGCAATATCATTCAAACTATTCCCCAGACCTCTGAATATCAACCTCTTCTTAAGTTGAGACCAAACTTTATTGGGAAAGTCACACTTAAAGAGTAAGTGTTCATGTGAGTCGGCTTGCAATTTACAGAATACACAATTGTAGCTTGCATTTGGATATCACATTTGAAGTCTATCCGGGACAGCTAGCCACATAATGAAGGCATGCTTAAGGTCAAACTAAAGAAACCAAATAACCTTATGTAACACCCGGAGTTGAATTTCAGTGAAACGGCGCATCGCGCCGATATGTAACGCGTCACGCGGATCGAGCTGGACAGAAAGTGCAGTTTTGTTAAATTTTTAACTTGGGGTGTTGGATGTAAATGTTGCATGAACGGGTACAAAGCCCCAAAATAGATATGGAAATCATTTCTCACCCCCATTTCTTTAAGTTCATCCCATAGTTTAGAGTTAGAAAGAGATTTTTGAGAGAGGAAGCTTCAATTGGTGAAGAGGGTGACTAAATCAACCCAAATTAATGTGTGTCCTTTATGTTCTAGCTACTAGACATCATTTTGATGCTTGAGGTAAACCTTAATCTGAATTTTTATAATTTGATTTTGATGATTGTGTTAGGGTTTTGAATGGATGTTGATAATAAACCCTTTTCTCTTAAAAATGTGGGGTTTATGGTGTCTATTGGTATGTTAACCCCTTTGAATGTGGGTTGGGTTGAATGATGAATTTATGGTCTTGGTTATGGTGTTTGAGTGTATTATTGTTGTTGAACAAGAGTTGGGTGATTTTGGGTGTAAAGAAAATGGGTCATGCACATTAAGTGTTTGATGAAATGCCCTAACTAGAAATTGTTGCTAATGGTGATGATATTAGTTGTTAAATGAGTCATTTAAGTGTGTATAAACTGATTTGATCAAATAAAAGTGTTATGGTTCATTGTAAGTTGAAATGGTGTCATTTTGGTGAAATTCGTAATTTGGACAAAATTCGGAGTGTAATTTTGTAAAGGTCATATTTTGTAAACCGTAGCTCCGTTTGAGGCGTGTGGGCACTTTTTGAAAAGGTCTTCGAGTATACTTTTCAATGAATAAGACTGTCTTTACTGAATTGGTATTTAAACGGGTCAGAATTAAGTGGCAAAAGGGGCTGTCCAGTTTGGGTTAAATGGATAAAAAGTGAAGTGTGTGTTATTGTTTGGGATTTTGGGCGTAGTGCAAGTGTCAATAATTTTAGGGTATTGTTAGGCTTGAATTACCACATGTAGTGGTAATGGGTCGAGTCCTTTTTTGGTCAAGTGCAATTTGGTTAATTGTACTTGCTTGTGTGTGGGTTAGAATTACCACCCATAGTGGTAATTTTATAGTGTCCATTTAGGTGTCTAAATGCGCGGGTTTGTAGTGAGTAAGGTGTAAATCGTTGGCTAAGGGTGTTGGTATCAGATTCTTTTATAAAGAATGGGTATTTATGTGTTTGTATGCCTATATGTATATAGGTGATTACTTGCTCAGATGCGATGATGGTGGTTGTACATACATGGCTTGTGTGTTATGGTGAAAATCATTCATTAGTATCACCATGACATGTACGTGACGGGTGGGTGTGGCCAATTACATTGGTCACTTTAGTTCGTATGTTCGACACTACCAATGGGGTTAGTGTTACATTGTGCGTTCATATACACTAGCGGTCGTTGCGAGTACCAATGGTCGTTGCGAGTACCATTCCCGTGTTTGTCTGAAAATGGATCCATATTGCTATATGTTGTTATTTTATAGCATATTATTATTTTTGTGATTATATGCTAGTGTGACGTCGTATGTGTTAGATGTGTGAAGGATATCAAAAACAAAGAAGAATTTTGCAGCAGCTTTAAGACACGGCGTGGCTTAACACTTGGAAAGCTGTCGGGGTTGAAATCATGCCTTAAGCCACGGCGCGGCTCCTCCAGTCGCGGCATTGCTTAAGCCTATCAGGGAGCCTGACGAGGAAAAACATGTTTTCTTGTTCTTTAAGTTGTTTCCTTGTTTAGATATGCCTATATAAACACTCTATTGTAACCCTAATATGTGTGCACGAAATTAATAGTAAAAATCTCTAGTTGGGGCCCGTGGACTAAACCCTTCTCTGTGTTTTGGAGTTGGGATATACCCACGTTAAATCCCGTGTCGTTTATTTATCGTTTTGCTTTAATTACGCGTTTTTTGTTCGTGGGTTAGTGATTAGTATAAATCACTTGTCTTGTTTGGGTCCTAAATCCTAACAAGTGGTATCAGAGCTCAAGGTTCTAGTATGGGCACGATGACGATTTTAAAATCAAGGTGTTCGATAAGGTTGATGATTCGGTTTTTTCATCAAGGTTAAATCAAACGACGGGGTTGTGTGTCTTGCAACTTCTGTCGATATCTAGAGACTTGGTTGATCGCGGTGAACTTAGGGTATGTCTATGTATCCATGAAAGTTGATCACACCAGGGTTGGTCTGATCCTGGCGGGTTATGATGTAACGGTGCGCGCGATTGCAATATGATGGTGATTTACTCGCGAAGGGTTACGGAGTCTAAGGGGTCGGATCGATAGGTTTTGTTGCACAAAATACACGAAGAGATTTTCTTAAAGATCCAGGTGACGGGTCGGGTTCTTGTTCCTCTTTATCCCGTACGAAGGAACGATTGAACAAAATTCAGATATTCATGCGCAGCTGCATAAGAAGATTCATAGCAGGTTCGTTAACCGTTGGATCGCCTTGAAAATTTTATTGTAAGTAAAAGACGTATAGATCTAGTGGCTGTAAAATTTTGAGGCCAGTTGGACCGTTGGATTTTGAGATATGATTTTTCGAATCTGCCAGTTTTCAGGATGAATTTTTCAGGTTTGAAGACGCTAGTGCGAGATGGTTTTGTCTGGTGAAACTTTAAGTGATACAAACTATGTTTTCAGAGATGTCAGTTTATTATGGAATCTTGGGAGGTTGATTTTTTCTCTCGGTTTATAGCGGTTGCTGTAACGAACAAGATGCATCGGGTTAAAAGTCGATAGTGGGAGTTATCAGGAAGTTTGGGGCTTCCGGGGTTTGGAAACTGGATGACCAATGGTGTTTGGTCAATATTCCATGGTTTATGGAATATGCGGGCGGATTAGAGTTCCTAGTCACTAAGGAGAATTGGTTATCGAAGGGTGTCGGATTGAACGTGTTCGATGGTTGCTCGGGTTTGGTTGATGTTTCAACAAAAGGAGAGGTTTTCTTCAAGGGTGATCAATTAGGAGTCTTTAGGTGATGGAAGAGGGGTGGATAATCTTGTAAGTCTCGGAGCTTGAGCTTTTTAGGATCGTTGAGGGTGTTGGGAACTTGGTATGAGTTTGGTAACCTACAGAAGTTATCGAGCTAGTGGGAGTTAGTCGTCTAGTGGAGTTGTGGAGATGATTATGCGACGTTATCTCCAATATTAGTGTGATGATTCTGGGAAACATTAGAGCTTCGAATACTTGTTTTACTCTCCGATGGCAACGAAATTTGTGACTGACTGGTGGTACGAACCAAGTTTCTTCTCGAGTAGCCGCGGTTTTATTTCTTACTCGTACAGTGGGAGCGTGTTTGGGATGATAAGATGGGTTTGTGAAATTCATAGCTATGAGGAGGTCAATGAACCAGCAAGAAAGCAAAAAGTTGAAAAGTTAGTAGATTTTGAGGTTGTGACTGTGTTCTCACTGGAGCCTTGATGAAGAGTCTACGAGGGCGTCTGTTGGATTTTCTGATTGCTGGGAAGAAAAGTCATAGATAGACGGTGAAATCCTGTACGAGGGTGATCATTGATATGTGTGTTCGGGATTGGACATGTCTAGAGTGATTGGTGGAGTGGTGCAGTCTCATGAAGAATCCTATAATTGAAGAGTCGCATACTTCAATTGGTCTTCTGGTGTATGAAGATGATCTCCGTGTTAGAAGATGGTGGCGCATAAATCAACAGATGGCCCAAGCTAGTAACTATGAGATTGGATTATCACTCAGCGGTGTTTTTGGTGTCGAAAGACTTCATTTGCTCGTAGGCTAACGAGTGAAGTGTGGCGTGCTTCGGGTGTCTCATCCGGCGGTATCAAAAGGAGTTGGTAATCGGCTAATCTTGAGTTATTGTGGGTTGTTTAAACATAGTGACGGGTTGGCGAAATTGTGTTTAGATCATCCTTCAAGTGGGAGATTGTTGGATGTATGAAGGATATCAAAAATAAAGAAATTTTTTTTAGAAGCTTTAAGCCACAGCGCGGCTCCTCACGCCGCGGTACGGCTTAACACTTGAAAAGCTGTCGGGGTCGAAATCATGCCTTAAGCCACGACGCGGATCCTCCAGCCACGATGCGGCTTAATCATATTCGGGAGCTTGACGAGGAAAAACGCGTTTTCTTGCTCTTTAATTTATTTCCTTATTTAGATATGCCTATATAAACACCCTATTGTAACCCGAACATGTGTGCACGAAATTAATAGTAAAAAATCTCTGGTTTGCGTCCGTGGACTAAACCCTTCTCCGTGCTTTGGAGTTGGGATATAACCACGTTAAATCTTGTGTCGTTTATTTATCGTTTTGCTTTAATTATTCATTTGTCGTTCGTGAGTTAGTGATTAGTATAAATCACTTGTCTTGTTTGGGTCCTAAATCCTAACAGTATGCTTGGTATGCGAATTGTGATGCGGTGCAAGTAGGTAAGTTGTATGCATATATGTATAATTATTGCATTCACTAAGCTTTATGCTTACCCCTCGCGTTGTTTACCTTTTTATAGGTACCAGGTTGTTGGCGAAGGTTCCTAGTTCTTAGACTAGAGGTTATGACTTTCCTTGAGCTTGGCGGAATAGCTTTTGATTATTGAGCCTTGGTTGGCGATGGATAGTCTCCGGGATCATGATCACGCTCTTGGTGTCGTGTTGGAATATTGAGTCTTAAATTTTGTATAGTGTGTAATTGGTGTGAAATTACTCTCGGTTGTTGTAATGGGCATTTGGATACCAAAGGCAGTCTTAATATGTTAAAC
Organism: Rutidosis leptorrhynchoides; assembly: GCF_046630445.1. Lineage (NCBI taxonomy): Eukaryota > Viridiplantae > Streptophyta > Magnoliopsida > Asterales > Asteraceae > Rutidosis > Rutidosis leptorrhynchoides. Next base: position 487,021,614 of record NC_092333.1, read on the forward strand.
GGTTTGAAGTATCATCATGATAACATGTATTTGACTAAAACAGGTTTGGGAATGATTAAAGTACTTGATTGTTGAAAATTGTGCGAATAAACTTGACTTAAAACTGCAGGTCTGATTCTTATGTTACTGCGCGCCGTACAGTACAACTGAATCTGGCATCAGTCTTTGTGAAATGCTTCGGGATCTAAATTCCTTGTGGTGCGCATCGCGCAGCCTGTTGGCGCGTCGCGCCATACAACGGTAATTGGAAAGTGTTTTTTTAAAAAAAAGTGTCAGTATTTATTAAATCGGGTTTGAGTCGTTTCACCTTATTCCAACTAACACATGGAACAAATCCCATTAGTCCAGCCAAGCTTGTTTAGTGGAGAAGTTTAATTACTTATTATTATGACAAAATTGCACCGTTGGTCCTTGGTTTACACAAAATTGCGTGGTTTGGATGAAAGTTTGTTTTCGCCTTCGTTGGTCCGCGTAGTTTGAAAATTGAACCCGGTTGGTCCCCCTCCAAAACTTCCGTTTAAATAGAGTCGTTAGGGCGTGTCACATGCTTGTTACATGAGGGTATTTCAGTCTTTTTGAACAGGGACCAACCGTGTATTCTTTCTGAAACTTTCCTATTCTTTTTCCCCAAAATTAAATCAAACCCCAATATATTCATATCCATCCAAAATAACCTAAACTGCAAATAAAAATTAAAAATTTCATCTTAAACTAAAAACCTCATCATCAGATACATAAGATATAAACCATCATAAAAATATAACCCAAAAAATAAATTTCAACCAAAAATCAATTTCAAAGCCAAAATCAATTTCATCATAAAATAAAAACCAGATCATCAGATTCAAAATAAAACCCCAAAAATCAATTTCAACCATCATAGTGATTCACGTCTTGGTTTTCATCTTGATTCACCACCGCCCTTGTCGGATATTTCATCACCACCAACACTTTCGCCGTAAATAACTCATCTCGTTTTCATCTTGATTCACCACGCCGCCGTCGGACCTTTCATCACCACCAACACTTTCGCCGGAATAAACGTGCTCGCCACCACCGCTGGAATTTTTTAGACTTTTGAGTTTAAAAGACTTGGATGATAAAGAATGGAACTTGGCAGAAGTTTAATTGAGTAATAAATTGAGTTCTGAAAATAAATCGATGCATATTTGTATTTGTTAATGGATTTATATATATTCATGTTTGTTAATCGGTGTATATATGTATTTGTGAATGGATTTGTATGACAAATGGGTTTGTTTGAAACCGATTCTGATTTGGAATTAATTTTGATATGCAGGTGACGTTATGATGAAAATTAATTTTGGTTTGAGGATTATCAATAAGTATAAGCAAAGAACTTAGATTTTTAGAATGATTGTAGGATATGAAAATAATTAGGGTTCTTGAATTTAGGGTTTTTATTTTTATTTTGGGGGTTTACTTTTGGAAGAAGATGAAGTAGAAATAGGAAAATCCTCAAAGATGCACTGTAAGGACCCCAAATCCGTTTACCAAAAACGAAGCACATTTTCTTTTTTATTTATATAAGTTAGGTCCCATTAATACAATACATTTCCAACTCTGTTTTAACCAAAAACATAATATTGTAACGATACGTTTAACAATTTATAATGACCCTTGGTACACAAATTACAAATTACACAATACAAAATCATTTGTAATAATGACACAATCACACGAATACGGGTTAATACACAATAACCCAACCCGATACCAAGAGCATAATCCCGGGGACTACCAAATCCCCAATTCGAGTCCAAATATTCAAAAGCTAATCCTCCAAGCTTAAGCTGAAATGTCCCGTTCTTATTGATTAAAAACGTTCCATATTAATTGATTTCGTTGCGAGGTTTTGACCTCTATATGAGACGTTTTTCAAAGACTGCATTCATTTTTAAAACAAACCATAACCTTTATTTCATCAATAAAGGTTTAAAAAGCTTTACGTAGATTATCAAATAATGATAATCTAAAATATCCTGTTTACACACGACCATTACATAATGGTTTACAATACAAATATGTTACAACAAAATAAGTTTCTTGAATGCAGTTTTTACACAATATCATACAAGCATGGACTCCAAATCTCGTCCTTATTTAAGTATGCGACAGCGGAAGCTCTTAATAATCACCTGAGAATAAACATGCTTAAAACGTCAACAAAAATGTTGGTGAGTTATAGGTTTAACCTATATATATCAAATCGTAACAATAGACCACAAGATTTCATATTTCAATACACATCCCATACATAGAGATAAAAAATCATTCATATGGTGAACACCTGGTAACCGACATTAACAAGATGCATATATAAGAATATCCCCATCATTCCGGGACACCCTTCGGATATGATATAAATTTCGAAGTACTAAAGCATCCGGTACTTTGGATGGGGTTTGTTAGGCCCAATAGATCTATCTTTAGGATTCGCGTCAATTAGGGTGTCTGTTCCCTAATTCTTAGATTACCAGACTTAATAAAAAGGGGCATATTCGATTTCGATAATTCAACCATAGAATGTAGTTTCACGTACTTGTGTCTATTTTGTAAATCATTTATAAAACCTGCATGTATTCTCATCCCAAAAATATTAGATTTTAAAAGTGGGACTATAACTCACTTTCACAGATTTTTACTTCGTCGGGAAGTAAGACTTGGCCACTGGTTGATTCACGAACCTATAACAATATATACATATATATCAAAGTATGTTCAAAATATATTTACAACACTTTTAATATATTTTGATGTTTTAAGTTTATTAAGTCAGCTGTCCTCGTTAGTAACCTACAACTAGTTGTCCACAGTTAGGTGTACAGAAATAAATCGATAAATATTATCTTGAATCAATCCACGACCCAGTGTATACGTATCTCAGTATTGATCACAACTCAAACTATATATATTTTGGAATCAACCTCAACCCTGTATAGCTAACTCCAACATTCACATATAGAGTGTCTATGGTTGTTCCGAAATATATATAGATGTGTCGACATGATAGGTCGAAACATTGTATACGTGTCTATGGTATCTCAAGATTACATAATATACAATACAAGTTGATTAAGTTATGGTTGGAATATATTTATTACCAATTTTCACGTAGCTAAAATGAGAAAAATTATCCAATCTTGTTTTACCCATAACTTCTTCATTTTAAATCCGTTTTGAGTGAATCAAATTGCTATGGTTTCATATTGAACTCTATTTTATGAATCTAAACAGAAAAGTATAGGTTTATAGTCGGAAAAATAAGTTACAAGTCGTTTTTGTAAAGGTAGTCATTTCAGTCGAAAGAATGACGTCTAGATGACCATTTTAGAAAACATACTTCCACTTTGAGTTTAACCATAATTTTTGGATATAGTTTCATGTTCATAATAAAAATCATTTTCTCATAATAACAACTTTTAAATCAAAGTTTATCATAGTTTTTAATTAACTAACCCAAAACAGCCCGCGGTGTTACTACGACGGCGTAAATCCGGTTTTACGGTGTTTTTCGTGTTTCCAGGTTTTAAATCATTAAGTTAGCATATCATATAGATATAGAACATGTGTTTAGTTGATTTTAAAAGTCAAGTTAGAAGGATTAACTTTTGTTTGCGAACAAGTTTAGAATTAACTAAACTATGTTCTAGTGATTACAAGTTTAAACCTTCGAATAAGATAGCTTTATATGTATGAATCGAATGATGTTATGAACATCATTACTACCTTAAGTTCCTTGGATAAACCTACTGTAAAAGAGAAAAATGGATCTAGCTTCAACGGATCCTTGGATGGCTCGAAGTTCTTGAAGCAGAATCATGACACAAAAACAAGTTCAAGTAAGATCATCACTTGAAATAAGATTGTTATAGTTATAGAAATTGAACCAAAGTTTGAATATGATTATTACCTTGTATTAGAATGATAACCTACTGTAAGAAACAAAGATTTCTTGAGGTTGGATGATCACCTTACAAGATTGGAAGTGAGCTAGCAAACTTGAAAGTATTCTTGATTTTATGTAACTAGAACTTGTAGAATTTATGAAGAACACTTAGAACTTGAAGATAGAACTTGAGAGAGATCAATTAGATGAATAAAATTGAAGAATGAAAGTGTTTGTAGGTGTTTTTGGTCGTTGGTGTATGGATTAGATATAAAGGATATGTAATTTTGTTTTCATGTAAATAAGTCATGAATGATTACTCATATTTTTGTAATTTTATGAGATATTTCATGCTAGTTGCCAAATGATGGTTACCACATGTGTTAGGTGACTCACATGGGCTGCTAAGAGCTGATCATTGGAGTGTATATACCAATAGTACATACATCTAAAAGCTGTGTATTGTACGAGTACGAATACGGGTGCATACGAGTAGAATTGTTGATGAAACTGAACGAGGATGTAATTGTAAGCATTTTTGTTAAGTAGAAGTATTTTGATAAGTATATTGAAGTCTTTCAAAAGTGTATAAATACATATTAAAACACTACATGTATATACATTTTAACTGAGTCGTTAAGTCATCGTTAGTCGTTACATGTAAGTGTTGTTTTGAAATCTTTAGGTTAACGATCTTGTTGAATGTTGTTAACCCATTGTTTATTATAAAAAATGAGATGTTAAATTATTATATTATCATGATATTATGATATATAATATATCTTAGTATGATGTATATACAGTTAAATGTCGTTACAACGATAATCGTTACATATATGTCTCGTTTCGAAATCATTAAGTTAGTAGTCTTATTTTTACATATGTATTTCATTGTTAATACACTTAATAATATATTTACTTATCATTTAACATAATTAACCAAGTGTATCAATATCTTAATATGATTCATATGTACCTAGTAAGACGTTGTTATAACGATAATCGTTATATATATCGTTTTCGAGTTTCTTAAATTAATAGTCTCATTTTTATGTATATAACTCATTGTTGAAATACCTAATGAGATACATACTTATAATAAAAACATGTTAACTAAATATATAACCATATATATGTCATTGTATAGTTTTTACAAGTTTTAACGTTCGTGAATCACCGGTCAACTTGGGTGGTCAATTGTCTATATGAAACATATTTCAATTAATCAAGTCTTAACAAGTTTGATTGCTTAACATGTTGGAAACATTTAATCATGTAAATATCAATCTCAATTAATATATATAAACATGGAAAAGTTCGGGTCACTACAGTACCTACCCGTTAAATAAATTTCGTCCCGAAATTTTAAGCTGTTGAAGGTGTTGACGAATCTTCTGGAAATAGATGCGGGTATTTCTTCTTCATCTGATCTTCACGCTCCCAGGTGAACTCGGGTCCTCTACGAGCATTCCATCGAACCTTAACAATTGGTATCTTGTTTTGCTTAAGTCTTTTAACCTCACGATCCATTATTTCGACGGGTTCTTCGATGAATTGAAGTTTTTCGTTGATTTGGATTTCATCTAACAGAATAGTGAGATCTTCTTTAGCAAAACATTTCTTCAAATTCGAGACGTGGAAAGTGTTATGTACAGCCGCGAGTTGTTGAGGTAACTCAAGTCGGTAAGCTACTGGTCCGACACGATCAATAATCTTGAATGGTCCAATATACCTTGGATTTAATTTCCCTCGTTTACCAAATCGAACAACGCCTTTCCAAGGTGCAACTTTAAGCATGACCATCTCTCCAATTTCAAATTCTATATCTTTTCTTTTAATGTCAGCGTAGCTCTTTTGTCGACTTTGGGCGGTTTTCAACCGTTGTTGAATTTGGATGATCTTCTCGGTAGTTTCTTGTATAATCTCCGGACCCGTAATTTGTCTATCCCCCACTTCACTCCAACAAATCGGAGACCTGCACTTTCTACCATAAAGTGCTTCAAACGGCGCCATCTCAATGCTTGAATGGTAGCTGTTGTTGTAGGAAAATTCTGCTAACGGTAGATGTCGATCCCAACTGTTTCCAAAATCAATAACACATGCTCGTAGCATGTCTTCAAGCGTTTGTATCGTCCTTTCGCTCTGCCCATCAGTTTGTGGATGATAGGCAGTACTCATGTCTAGACGAGTTCCTAATGCTTGCTGTAATGTCTGCCAGAATCTTGAAATAAATCTACCATCCCTATCAGAGATAATAGAGATTGGTATTCCATGTCTGGAGACGACTTCCTTTAAATACAGTCGTGCTAACTTCTCCATCTTGTCATCTTCTCTTATTGGCAGGAAGTGTGCTGATTTGGTGAGACGATCAACTATTACCCAAATAGTATCAAAACCACTTGCAGTCCTTGGCAATTTAGTGATGAAATCCATGGTAATGTTTTCCCATTTCCATTCTGGGATTTCGGGTTGTTGAAGTAGACCTGATGGTTTCTGATGCTCAGCTTTGACCTTAGAACACGTCAAACATTCTCCTACGTATTTAGCAACATCGGCTTTCATACCCGGCCACCAAAAATGTTTCTTGAGATCCTTGTACATCTTCCCCGTTCCAGGATGTATTGAGTATCTGGTTTTATGAGCTTCTCTAAGTACCATTTCTCTCATATCTCCAAATTTTGGTACCCAAATCCTTTCAGCCCTATACCGGGTTCCGTCTTCCCGAATATTAAGATGCTTCTCCGATCCTTTGGGTATTTCATCCTTTAAATTTCCCTCTTTTAAAACTCCTTGTTGCGCCTCCTTTATTTGAGTAGTAAGGTTATTATGAATCATTATATTCATAGATTTTACTCGAATGGGTTCTCTGTCCTTCCTGCTCAAGGCATCGGCTACAACATTTGCCTTCCCCGGGTGGTAACGAATCTCAAAGTCGTAATCATTCAATAATTCAATCCACCTACGCTGCCTCATATTCAGTTGTTTCTGATTAAATATGTGTTGAAGACTTTTGTGGTCGGTATATATAATACTTTTGACCCCATATAAGTAGTGCCTCCAAGTCTTTAATGCAAAAACAACCGCGCCTAATTCCAAATCATGCGTCGTATAATTTTGTTCGTGAATCTTTAATTGTCTAGACGCATAAGCAATCACCTTCGTTCGTTGCATTAATACACAACCGAGACCTTGCTTTGATGCATCACAATAAATCACAAAATCATCATTCCCTTCAGGCAATGACAATATAGGTGCCGTAGTTAGCTTTTTCTTCAATAACTGAAACGCTTTCTCTTGTTCATCATTCCATTCAAATTTCTTCCCTTTATGCGTTAATGCAGTCAAGGGTTTTGCTATTCTGGAAAAGTCTTGGATGAACCTTCTGTAGTAACCAGCTAGTCCTAAAAACTGGCGTATGTGTTTCGGAGTTTTCGGGGTTTCCCACTTTTCAAAAATTTCTATCTTTGCCGGATCCACCTTAATACCTTCTTTGTTCACTATGTGACCGAGGAATTGAACTTCTTCCAACCAAAATGCACACTTTGAAAACTTAGCGTACAATTCTTCCTTCCTCAATACTTCTAACACCTTTCTCAAATGTTCACCGTGTTCTTGGTCATTCTTTGAGTAAATAAGTATGTCATCAATGAAAACAATGACAAACTTGTCAAGGTATGGTCCACACACTCGGTTCATAAGGTTCATGAACACAGCTGGTGCATTAGTTAAACCAAACGGCATGACCATAAACTCGTAATGACCGTAACGTGTTCTGAAAGCAGTCTTTGGAATATCATCTTCTTTCACCCGCATTTGATGATACCCGGAACGTAAGTCAATCTTTGAATAAACAGACGAGCCTTGTAGTTGATCAAATAAGTCGTCGATTCTCGGTAGTGGGTAGCGGTTCTTGATGGTAAGTTTGTTCAACTCTCGGTAGTCGATACACAACCTGAATGTACCATCTTTCTTCTTGACAAACAAAACAGGAGCTCCCCACGGTGATGTGCTTGGTCGAATGAAACCACGCTCTAAAAGTTCTTGTAATTGGCTTTGCAGTTCTTTCATCTCGCTGGGTGCGAGTCTGTAAGGAGCACGAGCTATTGGTGCAGCTCCTGGTACAAGATCTATTTGAAATTCAACGGATCGATGTGGGGGTAATCCCGGTAATTCTTTCGGAAATACATCGGGAAATTCTTTTGCGACGGGAACATCATTGATGCTCTTTTCTTCAGTTTGTACTTTCTCGACGTGTGCTAGAACAGCATAGCAACCTTTTCTTATTAGTTTTTGTGCCTTCAAATTACTAATAAGATGTAGCTTCGTGTTGCCCTTTTCTCCGTACACCATTAAGGGTTTTCCTTTTTCTCGTATAATGCGAATTGCATTTTTGTAACAAACGATCTCTGCTTTCACTTCTTTCAACCAGTCCATACCGATTATCACATCAAAACTCCCTAACTCTACTGGTATCAAATCAATCTTAAATGTTTCGCTAACCAGTTTAATTTCCCAATTCCGACATATATTATCTGCTGAAATTAATTTACCATTTGCTAATTCGAGTAAAAATTTACTATCCAAAGGCGTCAATGGACAACTTAATTTAGCACAAAAATCTCTACTCATATAGCTTCTATCCGCACCCGAATCAAATAAAACGTAAGCAGATTTATTGTCAATAAGAAACGTACCCGTAACAAGCTCCGGGTCTTCCTGTGCCTCTGTCGCATTAATATTGAAAACTCTTCTGCGGCCTTGTCCATTCGTGTTCTCCTGGTTCGGGCAATTTCTAATAATGTGGCCCGGTTTTCCACATTTATAACAAACTACATTGGCATAACTTGCCCCGACACTACTTGCTCCGCCATTACTCGTTCCGACACCATTTGTTCCTTTCGTTCTATTAACCCCTGGTCCGTAGACCTCACACTTCGCCGCGCTATGACCATTTCTTTTACACTTGTTGCAAAATTTGGTGCAGAACCCCGAGTGATTCTTTTCACACCTTTGGCATAGCTGCTTCTGATTGTTGTTGTTGTTGCGGTTATTATTGTTGTTGGGATGATTGTTGTAGTTGCTGTTATTGTTGTTGTTGTTGTTGTTGTTGTTAGGCCGTTTGTTGTAGTTACGATTGATGTTGCGATTGTTGGGATAATTGTTGCGATTATTGTTGTAATTACTGTTGTTGTTGTATTGGTGATTCTTAACACCGTTTTCCTCCCACTTTCTTTTGACTTGCTTCACATTGGCCTCTTCAGCAGTCTGTTCTTTAATTCTTTCTTCAATCTGGTTCACTAGTTTGTGAGCCATTCTACATGCCTGTTGTATGGAGGCAGGCTCGTGTGAACTTATATCTTCTTGGATTCTTTCCGGTAATCCTTTCACAAACGCGTCGATCTTCTCTTCCTCATCTTCGAATGCTCCCGGACACAATAGGCACAATTCTGTGAATCGTCTTTCGTACGTGGTAATATCAAATCCTTGGGTTCGTAACCCTCTAAGTTCTGTCTTGAGCTTATTGACCTCGGTTCTGGGACGGTACTTCTCGTTCATCAAGTGCTTGAATGCTGACCACGGTAGTGCGTACGCATCGTCTTGTCCCACTTGCTCTAGATAGGTATTCCACCATGTTAACGCAGAACCTGTGAAGGTATGCGTAGCGTACTTCACTTTGTCCTCTTCAGTACACTTACTTATGGCAAACACTGATTCGACCTTCTCGGTCCACCGTTTCAATCCGATCGGTCCTTCGGTTCCATCAAATTCCAAAGGTTTGCAGGCAGTGAATTCTTTGTAGGTGCATCCTACATGATTTCCTGTACTACTAGATCCAAGGTTATTGTTGGTATGTAGCGCAGCCTGTACTGCGGCTATGTTTGAAGCTAGAAAAGTACGGAATTCCTCTTCATTCATATTCACGGTGTGTCGAGTAGTCGGTGCCATTTCCTTCAAAATAGTCAAATGGAACAAGTTAATCATACAGAATATTAAGAGTAGTTAATAGTATTTCGTAGCATAATATGAACTCATTTATAAAAGCTTTTTCTTCATATTAGCATTTTATAAGTTTAAATTCGGGTAGTACATACCCGTTAAGTTCATACTTAGTAGCTAATATACAATTCAACTACTACAATTCTATATGAAAAACTGATTATAATAATATTTCGCATTCAAACTTTTATACAATATTTTACAAACTTACAATACCGCTTATTTTACATAAAGCATGAAATATAGCACACAATAACTTTGATACAAGATAGTTGTGAAGATAATTCTAGCTAGCACACAAGTCGTTCAGCAAAGGCAATAAAGACACGTAATTCATACGTCCAGAAACAAGTCATGCATTCTGGTTTTACTAGGACTACTTCCCATCCTTGGTCTTGTGGAACATAACCGTTATGGCCGTTGATAAGACAGCATGTTGTAATGTCATCAAAAGGACGAGGGTTACGTAATGTCCAACAGTCCCGTAACAATCTAAAAACCTCATTTCTTACCCCAATTACCGACTCCGTCACTTGTGGAAACGTTTTGTTTAATAGTTGTAGCCCGATGTTCTTGTTCTCACTTTGGTGAGAAGCGAACATTACTAATCCGTAAGCATAACATGCTTCTTTATGTTGCATGTTAGCCGCTTTTTCTAAATCACGAAGTCCAATATTCGGATATATTGAGTCAAAATAATTTCTTAACCCGTTGCGTAAAATAGCATTTGGGTTCCCCGCAATATATGCGTCAAAGTAAACACATCGTAACTTATGGGTTTCCCAATGTGATATCCCCCATCTTTCAAACGAAAGTCTCTTATAAACCAAGACATTCTTGGAACGTTCTTCGAATGTCTTACAAACTGATCTCACCTTAAATAGTTGTGCCGAGGAATTCTGACCGACTCTAGACAAGATTTCATCAATCATGTCTCCGGGTAGGTCTCTTAAAATATTGGGTTGTCTATCCATTTTGTGTTTTTAAACTGTAAAATAGACAAGAGTTAGATTCATAAAAAAAATACTTATTAATACAAGCAATTTTTACATATATCATAAAGCATAACCACACTATATTACATATATTACACCACACGAATACAACTATCTTATTCCGACTCGCTCGTTTCTTCTTCTTCGGTTTTGGTTCGTTTTGCCAGGTTTCTAGGGATATATGATGTTCCCCTAATACGAGCCGTAATTTTCCACATTGGTTTAGAAAAACCTGGTGGTTTAGAGGTTCCCGGGTCATTGTTACAACTTAAGGACTTCGGGGGTTGATGATACATATAAAGTTCATCGGGGTTGGAATTAGATTTCTCTATTTTTATGCCCTTTCCCTTATTATTTTCTTTTGCCTTTTTAAATTCAGTTGGGGTAATTTCTATAACATCATCGGAATTCTCGTCGGAATCCGATTCATCGGAGAATTGGTAATCCTCCCAATATTTTGCTTCCTTGGTGGAAACACCATTGACCATAATTAACCTTGGTCGGTTGGTTGAGGATTTTCTTTTACTTAACCGTTTTATTATTTCCCCCACCGGTTCTATTTCTTCATCCGGTTCCTCCTCTTCCGGTTCTGATTCTTCTTCCGGTTCCGACTCTTCTTCCGGTTCCTCTTCGGGAACTTGTGAATCAGTCCACGAATCATTCCAATTTACATTTGACTCTTCATTATTATTAGGTGAGTCAATGGGACTTGTTCTAGAGGTAGACATCTATCACATAATATCAAACGCGTTAAGAGATTAATATTTCACATAATATTCACATGTTAAAATATATAGTTTCCAACAAAATTTGTTAAGCAATCATTTTTCAAGTAAACACGGTCGAAGTCCAGACTCACTAATGCATCCTAACAAACTCGATAAGACACACTAATGCAAAATTCTGGTTCTCTAAGACCAATGCTCGGATACCAACTGAAATGTCCCGTTCTTATTGATTAAAAACGTTCCATATTAATTGATTTCGTTGCGAGGTTTTGACCTCTATATGAGACATTTTTCAAAGACTGCATTCATTTTTAAAACAAACCATAACCTTTATTTCATCAATAAAGGTTTAAAAAGCTTTACGTAGATTATCAAATAATGATAATCTAAAATATCCTGTTTACACACGACCATTACATAATGGTTTACAATACAAATATGTTACAACAAAATAAGTTTCTTGAATGCAGTTTTTACACAATATCATACAAGCATGGACTCCAAATCTCGTCCTTATTTAAGTATGCGACAGCGGAAGCTCTTAATAATCACCTGAGAATAAACATGCTTAAAACGTCAACAAAAATGTTGGTGAGTTATAGGTTTAACCTATATATATCAAATCGTAACAATAGACCACAAGATTTCATATTTCAATACACATCCCATACATAGAGATAAAAAATCATTCATATGGTGAACACCTGGTAACCGACATTAACAAGATGCATATATAAGAATATCCCCATCATTCCGGGACACCCTTCGGATATGATATAAATTTCGAAGTACTAAAGCATCCGGTACTTTGGATGGGGTTTGTTAGGCCCAATAGATCTATCTTTAGGATTCGCGTCAATTAGGGTGTCTGTTCCCTAATTCTTAGATTACCAGACTTAATAAAAAGGGGCATATTCGATTTCGATAATTCAACCATAGAATGTAGTTTCACGTACTTGTGTCTATTTTGTAAATCATTTATAAAACCTGCATGTATTCTCATCCCAAAAATATTAGATTTTAAAAGTGGGACTATAACTCACTTTCACAGATTTTTACTTCGTCGGGAAGTAAGACTTGGCCACTGGTTGATTCACGAACCTATAACAATATATACATATATATCAAAGTATGTTCAAAATATATTTACAACACTTTTAATATATTTTGATGTTTTAAGTTTATTAAGTCAGCTGTCCTCGTTAGTAACCTACAACTAGTTGTCCACAGTTAGGTGTACAGAAATAAATCGATAAATATTATATTGAATCAATCCACGACCCAGTGTATACGTATCTCAGTATTGATCACAACTCAAACTATATATATTTTGGAATCAACCTCAACCCTGTATAGCTAACTCCAACATTCACATATAGAGTGTCTATGGTTGTTCCGAAATATATATAGATGTGTCGACATGATAGGTTGAAACATTGTATACGTGTCTATGGTATCTCAAGATTACATAATATACAATACAAGTTGATTAAGTTATGGTTGGAATATATTTATTACCAATTTTCACGTAGCTAAAATGAGAAAAATTATCCAATCTTGTTTTACCCATAACTTCTTCATTTTAAATCCGTTTTGAGTGAATCAAATTGCTATGGTTTCATATTGAACTCTATTTTATGAATCTAAACAGAAAAGTATAGGTTTATAGTCGGAAAAATAAGTTACAAGTCGTTTTTGTAAAGGTAGTCATTTCAGTCGAAAGAATGACGTCTAGATGACCATTTTAGAAAACATACTTCCACTTTGAGTTTAACCATAATTTTTGGATATAGTTTCATGTTCATAATAAAAATCATTTTCTCATAATAACAACTTTTAAATCAAAGTTTATCATAGTTTTTAATTAACTAACCCAAAACAGCCCGCGGTGTTACTACGACGGCGTAAATCCGGTTTTACGGTGTTTTTCGTGTTTCCAGGTTTTAAATCATTAAGTTAGCATATCATATAGATATAGAACATGTGTTTAGTTGATTTTAAAAGTCAAGTTAGAAGGATTAACTTTTGTTTGCGAACAAGTTCAGAATTAACTAAACTATGTTCTAGTGATTACAAGTTTAAACCTTCGAATAAGATAGCTTTATATGTATGAATCGAATGATGTTATGAACATCATTACTACCTTAAGTTCCTTGGATAAACCTACTGGAAAAGAGAAAAATGGATCTAGCTTCAACGGATCCTTGGATGGCTCGAAGTTCTTGAAGCAGAATCATGACACAAAAACAAGTTCAAGTAAGATCATCACTTGAAATAAGATTGTTATAGTTATAGAAATTGAACCAAAGTTTGAATATGATTATTACCTTGTATTAGAATGATAACCTACTGTAAGAAACAAAGATTTCTTGAGGTTGGATGATCACCTTACAAGATTGGAAGTGAGCTAGCAAACTTGAAAGTATTCTTGATTTTATGTAACTAGAACTTGTAGAATTTATGAAGAACACTTAGAACTTGAAGATAGAACTTGAGAGAGATCAATTAGATGAAGAAAATTGAAGAATGAAAGTGTTTGTAGGTGTTTTTGGTAGTTGGTGTATGGATTTGATATAAAGGATATGTAATTTTGTTTTCATGTAAATAAGTCATGAATGATTACTCATATTTTTGTAATTTTATGAGATATTTCATGCTAGTTGCCAAATGATGGTTCCCACATGTGTTAGGTGACTCACATGGGCTGCTAAGAGCTGATCATTGGAGTGTATATACCAATAGTACATACATCTAAAAGCTGTGTATTGTACGAGTACGAATACGGGTGCATACGAGTAGAATTGTTGATGAAACTGAACGAGGATGTAATTGTAAGCATTTTTGTTAAGTAGAAGTATTTTGATAAGTGTATTGAAGTCTTTCAAAAGTGTATAGTTTTTATGTCATTGTATAGTTTTTACAAGTTTTAACGTTCGTGAATCACCGGTCAACTTGGGTGGTCAATTGTCTATATGAAACATATTTCAATTAATCAAGTCTTAACAAGTTTGATTGCTTAACATGTTGGAAACATTTAATCATGTAAATATCAATCTCAATTAATATATATAAACATGGAAAAGTTCGGGTCACTACAGAAGCAACGTCTATCAACCCTAGTCTAGCAACTAGGTAGCTCCGCATCAACGATACCTATAAAAAGGTAAACAACGAGAGGGGTAAACATAAAGCTTAGTGAATGCAATAATTATACATATACATATATAATCTAGTTACTTGCAAACACTTACACAAAATACCGCATACGAGCTAGCAATTCAACAACCATGCAATCACAATGCATAAACTAAATATCCACAATTCACAATAAGCTAGCATCGCCAATAGCATATAGTTCACCATTTAATATGCTAAACTACAACACATAACCATGGTTAACCAATCATACAAAGGAATGGCGCTCGCGAAAGGCCATCGGAGTTCACAACATCCATTAGTGTACTTAACACCGCGTATCACTAACCCCCGGGTGGCATCTTAACACCTCGATACTTCACCCCGAGTGGCATCTTAACACCTCAATGCTTCACCCATCAAACATTCCGGAGTGGTGTCTTAACACCTCGACACTTCACTCCCGGGTGGCATTTTAACACCTCGATACTTCACCCCGAGTGGCATCTTAACACCTCGATGCTTCACTCATCAAACATTCCGGAGTGGTGTCTTAACACCTCGACACTTCACTCATCGCGTGAAACGTGGTGTCTTAGCACCTCGACACTTCTCATCTCACGCTACACAAATAAATACATTATATACATACACGTATAATTATTCCACTCACCTCGTGAACTCGAGCATTACAAACCATGCACAAAATCTCCACCAAACACAACCGAGCAGGCTTTTACCTATAATACGCATATAGGCATACACAAAATCAACATACATTCTCTACAAGAGAATTCGACGCCAGCACCCTTATCCATGGGTTTATACTTACCTCCACAATCCGCCCATTTAGACACCTAAAGTGGACTTCACCAATTACCACGGCGGATGGTAATTCCGACCCATTCAAAAAGTACAAACTAACACTTATTGCACTTGAACTTACAAGACCAACCCATAAGTGCAACTTGGCCCAAATTGCATTTAACCACCAAAACAAGTCAAGTTTGACCCAATATCACCATTACTAGTGATTACATCATAAAATCACCAATTTACCACTTAACACAAAAGTAAACTTCCAATTGACCAAATTAGGTTTAACTCACTTCGACTTGTCGATTTACACCCAAAACCACAACACGTGCAATATTGACCCATATTGCGGTTGACCACGTTTAACTTATTGTTAAAATACCATTTTAACCTAAAATCACTTCCAATGATTAATTACATCCAAAAAAGTCCTTTAACACTTAACATTAGTGTTTAAACATTGATTTGACCCAAACTAGTGTCATTATCAATCTTGACCCATTTTAATTTACCCGTTTTGACACAAGTCACAAAAACATCATTAACCATTAACGACTAGTGATTAACTTTCTAAAACATCAATTTAACCTAATCCAAGTATTTACACACTTGATTCACCAAATCTTGACTCAAAACTTAGTTGACACCGAATCAAAGTCAACACCCATTTTGACTAGCAAACTTGTTCTTAAGAACATCAAAATCGCCAATACACTTACAACCTAGTGTTTTAACACCCAAACCATGACAAATACAACCCAATTCGTCATCTAACTCTAAACCTACAATAATCGGGTTCATTTACACTAACAATGCTCAAAACCCCCAAATTTCTCAAGAAATGGGGTTTATAACCCTAACTAACACAAATCCTAACATACTCCAAATTAAACAACAAAATTCGGATTAGGGTTTACCTCATACACCAAAGAGAAGCCTAGAAGCTAGGCACACCAAGATGAACTCCAATTTGGTCAAAAATCACCACTTTCATCTCCAATTTAAGCTTTCTCTCTCTAAAAAGCCCACTTCCTCTCTCTAAAAGTGTTTGGTTGGTGAAAATGAAGATAAGAATGAGATCTAGATCTGATCTCCAGCTATATATACACCCACATGTGAAATTACCAAAATGCCTTTCTTATTTTCCAATATAATATGAAATTCTGTACAAAATCCCGACGTGGACCGTCGGTCCTAAGTTGACTGCCGGTCCAATTCTGAGCTGTTGACAAAAAGCCTAGTGCTGGACCGTCGGGCCAATCTGGATCGCCGGTCCAGTTTGCTCCTGTTTTGCCTTTGAACTAAGGTTGGACCGCCGGGCCAATCTAGACCGCCGGTCCACCCAGCCTTTGGAAATTCGAGTGTTACAACTCTCCCCCACTTAAAATGGATCACGTCCCCGTGATCCACACCACACACCATTAAGCAAGTAATATAATACACGCACATATACCAACTGCTACTCGGAACCAAATTTAACGATCCTACAAGAACATCTAAAATTTACGAATTCGAAAAACACCCATATAACTCACCATACATTACCATAAGCTCGAACTCACCGAGTACTTTTACTACCACTGATAGTACACCGTACTTCTAACATTCGAATCGTTTATTGAGGGAATACAAAAGCACCATGTAACCTTACAAGTTTCTCTCAGACTTCCACTCGCATCAAGCTACGTCCACAACCAAATCACCCAACATAATCTACTAGGTTCAGTACGACGTGAACCAAGTCTTGTACTACTCCAAATCGAGAGGGATCTCATGCCACGATAATACTCCGTATTTCAATGGCTCACACTTGCACAACTCAACCGATCGCACCTTCGTTTATGCGCATGCATTTGATTTCCACAACTACAATCGGTAATTCTCGATTCAACAAGTCGATGCCAACAGAGCAGTCGACACTCCTTCGATGAGCACTTCTTACGGTGGCGCTCCAACACTTAGCGCAAGGCTATTATTTGTAATGGAATTCCAGCAATGGCAACAAGCCATACAACATCGGTCAATCATAAATGTTCTTTAATTCAAGAACCAACTTCCTCTGTCATTACAACCGTATTATTCCTTCAACGAAGAAATTTCGGTATCACCAAATAATCACAACAGGAACACAAACTCTCCCATCAATTGATCCGCCCACGACCACCCGTCACTGAATTAATCCAGGACGACAATAGTACACCACGCGCTAGACAGTACATCAGTACTTGACACAAGGTTTCTCCTCTAAACCCCACAACACAACCGCACAAGACGGCTTCCTAGTACTAGCATGGAAACTATTCATATACTAGAATCCCGTTAACAGCGAATTACCATCACAACAAATTCGTAATTTGCCACATGACCCACAAAATCACCAACGCCGGGTGAATCCTCCTACCTAGACCGTCCATTAAGGATGACCTCGACATTTCAATGCAACCAACGGGTAACATCACTAGGGAACACACCCTCGCACATAAACAACATCCGCGTGTATCGACGTGAGACAATCAAAACCGGCGCTCCCCGCCTTACAATCATCCACAAAGTGGAAAAATCCACTGAATATCCTCACGATCACGTTTCCCGACAGGGAAAATACAGTATTCACCACCATATCGAACTCGTACTCACTCGATAGTACTATCCGAGTTTCACACCAAACCATATTAACATCACGAGAGCACTCGCAACGACAGTTTTATTCTCTCTCTCTCTCTCTCTCTCTCTCTCTATCTCTCTCTCTCTCTCTCTCCTGTGTTCTCCCACTTCACGCTTTGTCTCACACCACACTTTGGTACTACACGACCACCTTACATAAGAATACTTACAATTCATTCGATCCCATCATCACAACTCCACACGTAACATTTAGGAATCGTAACTCACAATCGTAACGCACGATCTCGAGTCGACATTAACAACCCGTCACTCTTCCTCGTTAGGGACTATGAATCCCTATTGAGGCCTAGCACGGTACACTTTGTCACTTCACTATACATAACACCACCGGAGCTTCCTCGGGCGGCAGTAAAAACTCCCCCACTTAGGATTCGACTCCACGTTCTCAACGCCAAGATGATAACCTCCTGTGGAATCGTAATTCCACATCACACACGACCATTCTCACCGTTGGTCTTAAACACTAAATCACCGCAATTTCACTTTAGGCTCTCAGAGCCGTCATACACAATCACTAGAAATGTCGTACACGCGACGACATCGCACCTTCATACCACAAATCACAATCAACTGCCTTAAACGTTAGCAAAGCGAACTTCACCAAAGTCCTACATACGCCTCTAAGCCTAGGCATATGCCACTTTGGTTAACTACTTCTGCTTCTAAGTCGAGATCAACCGACCTTCCACTCAACGAACCTTTATCAACAATTGCTCACTCTCATGGAGAAGAGTGATCAATTCGACACAATAATTGCGTCAACCGCAATATCAACACTTCATCATGACCTTAGGCCTAACCGACCATTAAGTACATCACCGTCTCGCCGGTCATCTTTACTCGTCCATCACTTAAGAGAGCAATAAGATTCGCTCATCCGTCACTTCATAAGAAGTATTCAATGCAATGCTCTTAAACTTCGACTTTCGAAACCGTCAAATTACTATCACCCGTCGATCACTATTGTAATCTCCGCTGCTTCCAAGGATACCTCACGGACACCCTAAGCACAAAGTGATCACACCATCACCAGAGTTGAACATCACACTAGCAGGTATAAGGGGGCACCTGACGCAGTGTCATACAGACTCCCACCCCAATCTCCCAAGATTTAGAAACTCGATCTTTGGGTTCCGTACCCTCGAATGTCACCCATCTCCCGACAGTAATGACCCGAAGTCATACCTACTCGACAAAACTTACGGTACATTGTCTTATCAAAAGTTCCTAGCGATCACACACTACCCGCAATTTCCACAAGGCCAAACGATATAGCCTAACGAACCCTTCCATCTAACATTAAAGGTGCTTGGAAACACCAAGTCTTACACTCTTCCACATATCGACACAACCACTACAACAAGGGGTATTCCGTTAGGAATGTTACCATATACTCCACAACACGCTAACATACTAACGCAATCACTGTCATACGGGTCCCACTCTCATGAGTTTAACGACCCGAAGACTCCTCGATTCGCCAATTCTAAGGCGACTCGCAACTAGAATCCTTACACAGTTCTCTAACCACACACTCTACCGAGTGTAACCCAATTCTACAATCATTAGACTTGCCACATCCCTTTACGGGATTCAAGTCTTCGTTGTACTCACACTCACTAATCGGTCATCCTAGTTACGATGAATAATTGCAACCAAATGACAATCTTAATAGTGCACCCACTACTTAGGGTGACAAGGTACGTGCCGAACTCGTGAGTTTTCTCACTCACCTTAACTAACCGGATCCACCGTAACACTTCCCGACTCACAAGGAACCCGATGTGACAACAAGCACATCACTCGAGACCACTATATCCTAGGAACCAATAAAGATTCCTAATTCGTCCCGTTCTACCCCAACCATGCCACGTTTCCTCCGTTCGATACTTGTCATGTCATGCTTGGTGTCAAGATACACTTTCGTAATAATGGTGATCAGTCACTATTACAATTACTTACCTTATCATTTCCACATGGTCACGCAAAGTACTTTACCCGGACTGACGCAACATTCACACAAAACAGCATGCGATAACCCCTAGTACCCGAATGACCAAAGTCCTTACCGTGAACTTGATCACTCAAAACCGCCAAACATCCGAATCTCTCCAATAGATTCTTCTCTAAGACACCGTACCAATAGATACCTGTATATATACACCTATACACAATATAATAATAAATATAAACAAGTACACCGCAACAACAAGTCAACCTACAACCTAGGTGACTATCATTAAAATAACGTCCAAGTTCGCCTACTTACATTGGGCACTAGCAGTCTAAGGCACTAATTTACACACGAAATAAGACCCCACATAATCACACTTTGGACAAGCACTAGTCCTAGTTAGTCACCTACTCTAAGGCACTAACAAATCTCAATCCGACCGTACTCCTACAAGTCCCGCAAATAACACACCACTGTCAATAAGTCTAAGACTAGGCACCTACTCTAAGGTCACCTAATTCCCTTAGACTATGCTCTGATACCACTTGTAACGACCCCAAATCCGTTTACCAAAAACGAAGCACATTTTTTTATTTATATAAGTTACGTCCCATTAATACAATACATTTCCAACTCTGTTTTAAAGAAAAACATAATATTGTAACGATACGTTTAAAAATTTATAATGACCCTTGGTACACAAATTACACATTACAAAATTATTTGTAATAATGACACAATCACAAGAATACGGGTTAATACACAATAACCCAACCCGATACCAAGAGCATAATCTCGGAGACTACCAAATCCCCAATTCACGTCCAAATATTCAAAAGCTAATCCTCCAAGCTTAAGCAACGTCTTTCAACCCTAGTCTAGCAACTAGGTAACTCCGCATCAACGATACCTATAAAAAGGTAAACAACGAGAGGGGTAAGCATAAAGCTTAGTGAATGCAATAATTATACATATACATATATAATCTACTTACTTGCAAACACTTACACAAAATACCGCATACGAGCTAGCAATTCAACAACCATGCAATCACAATGCATAAACTAAATATCCGCAATTCACAATAACCTAGCATCGCCAATAGCATATAGTTCACCATTTAATATGCTAAAACTACAACACATGACCATGGTTAACCAATCGTACAAGGGAATGACGCTCGTGAAAGGTCACCGGAGTTCACAACATCAATTAGTGTACTTAACACCGCGTATCACTAACCCCCGGGTGGCATCTTAACACCTCGATACTTCACCCCGAGTGGCATCTTAACACCTCAATGCTTCACCCATCAAACATTCCGGAGTGGTGTCTTAACACCTCGACACTTCACTCCCGGGTGGCATCTTAACACCTCGATACTTCACCCCGAGTGGCATCCTAACACCTCAATGCTTCACTCATCAAATATTCTGGATTGGTGTCTTAACACCTCGACACTTCAGTCGTCGCATGAAACGTGGTGTCTTAGCACCTCGACACTTCACATATCACGCTACATAAATAAATACATTATATACATACACGTATAATTATTCCACTCACCTCGTGAACTCGAGCATTACAAACCATGCGCGAAATCTCCACCAAACGCAACCGAGCAAGCTTTTACCTATAATACGCATATAGGCATACACACAATCAACATACATTCTCTACAAGAGAATTCGACGCCAACTCCCTTAACCAAGGGTTTATACTTACCTCCACAATCCGCCCATTTAGACACCTAAAGTGGACTTCACCAATTACCACGGCGGGTGGTATTCCGACCCATTCAAAAAGTACAAACTAACACTTATTGCACTTGAACTTACAAGACCAACCCATAAGTGCAACTTGGCCCAAATTGCACTTAACCACCAAAACAAGTCAAGTTTGACCCAATATCACCATTACTAGTGATTACATCATAAAATCACTAATTTAACACTTAACACAAAAGTAAACTTCCAATTGACCAAATTAGGTTTAACTCACTTCGACTTGTCGATTTACACCCAAAACCACAACACGTGCAATATTGACCCATATTGCGGTTGACCACGTTTGACTTATTGTTAAAATACCATTTTAACCCAAAATCACTTTCAATGATTAATTACATCCAAAAACGTCCTTTAACACTTAACACTAGTGTTTAAACATTGATTTGACCCAAACTAGTGTCATTATCAATCTTGACCCATTTTAATTTACCCGTTTTGACACAAGTCACAAAAACATCCTTAACCATTAACGACTAGTGATTAACTTTCCAAAACATCAATTTACACCTAATCCAAGTATTTACACACTTGATTCACCAAATCTTGACTCAAAACTTAGTTGACACCGAATCAAAGTCAACACCCATTTTGACTAGCAAACTTGTTCTTAAGAACATCAAAATCGCCAATACACTTACAACCTAGTGTTTTAACACCCAAACCATGACAAATGCAACCCAATTCGTCATCTAACTCTAAACCTACAATAATCGGGTTCACTTACACTAACAATGCTCAAAACCCCCAAATTTCTCAAGAAATGGGGTTTATAACCCTAACTAACACAAACCCTAACATACTCCAAATTAAACAACAAAATTTGGATTAGGGTTTACCTCATACACCAAAGAGAATCCTAGAAGCTAGGCACACCAAGATGAACTCCAATTTGGTCAAAAATCACCACCTTCATCTCCAATTTAAGCTTTCTCTCTCTAAAAAGCCCACTTCCTCTCTCTAAAAGTGTTTGGTTGGTGAAAATGAAGATAAGAATGAGATATAGATCTGATCTCCAGCTATATATACAATCACATATGAAATTACCAAAATGCCATTCTTATTTTTCAATTTAAAATGAAATTCTGCACAAAATCACGACGTGGACCGCCGGGCCTAAGTGGACCGCCGGTCCAATTCTGAGCTGTTGACAAAAAGCCTAGTGTTGGACCGTCGGACCAATCTGGACCGCCGGTCCAGTTTGCTCATGTTTTGCCTTTGAACTAAGGTTGGACCGCCGGGCCAATCTAGACCGCCGGTCCACCCAGCCATTGGAAATTCGAGTGTTACATGCACGGTTGGTCCTGATGAATCAATGGACGAAAATACCCTCATGTACCACACACATGGTTAACGGTTCAAATTAAACGGACGTTCGGGAGGCGGACCAACCGAGTTAAATTTTCAAACTACGCGGACCAACGAAGGCGAAAACAAACTTTTGTCCAAACCATGCAATTTTGTGCAAACCATAAGGACCAACGGCGCAATTAGGTCTATTATTATTGGTAATCTAGACAACTTCATCGATGTCATTCACATTTAATACGGAGTATCTAACTGACTTAAAACTAGAAACTTGCTTACCTAGTCACTAGGCCACATCAATTGGTTACTCCTGTTATATAGCATATTTGCCATCTTCAAATTAGTACTAAGTCTAGAATTAAATAATTCCTTTCTAGTCACCTAGTTAGATAAAGGACCATAGAAGTACTCGTACCATTACCTAACTTCCAAAATAAATAATTTTGTCAATAATCACTGAAGATTGTTTCTATCCGTAGCTGTCAATCGATACTAGAGGGGTTATCCAAGCAATTAGGACACACAATCTACATTAAAGGGGTTATCCAAGCAATTAGGGCACACAATTTACACTAGAATTTTTACCTACGGCTCCTCATAGGATTTTTTTTCCTTATTGCTGACCAGCGCCGTCTATTGGCTGACGAACAAGCCTTTAACCAGCCTCCCGAGATCACAATCTCAGCTATGGTTATCAAGGTAACCGGACCGGAGGTTAACGTCGTTGAACCAAAAAATCGTCTATTGCACTCAAGCGTGTTTTCTAGCCTCGTTGGAAATATGCTTGATCAATTATTTATTAGTTATTATATGCTTTGATTACAAACAACCTATGAAATATTGAAATTTTTTAAAATAAAATGATGCGACACTAACAACTTGAAAAGAGAGAAATGAACGATAGAGAGATCAATGTAGTGATGAGTGGTAAACTTCTTTTATATACATCGTTTGTTGTTAGGTTAATTAGTCTCAGCTAATTATGTATAAGTTTAGAATTTAATTAGTATTTAGGATTTAGGATTTTACTTGTTATGTAATGTTTATTAATTGTTATGTTATTGTTAGTTTTTTTTTTTTTTTTTTGGTAAGCGATGAAACCCTTCTATGAACGAGCACATTGGCACCCTCATAGAAGGTAAAACCTCGGATAATCAAGCCTCCCGAGCGCTAGATCTGGTACCGGGTGAATTGCGCACTATGCGCACCCTCTAGTCACACTCTCTTTTTGAACAATTTGGCATAGCCAGGAATTGAACCCGAGTGATGTGCTTCATTGGGCAACTCGGTGGCCACTCAAGCAAGCCTGAATGGTTATGTTATTGTTAGTTGGAATGGGTAAATGGGTGACGGAAGCTCATGCAAGCATGTGCGTAAATATAAAAATTTTGGATTTTTTTATTTTGCTTTCGGTG
Organism: Rutidosis leptorrhynchoides; assembly: GCF_046630445.1. Classification (NCBI taxonomy): domain Eukaryota; kingdom Viridiplantae; phylum Streptophyta; class Magnoliopsida; order Asterales; family Asteraceae; genus Rutidosis; species Rutidosis leptorrhynchoides. The sequence goes on from NC_092333.1 coordinate 487,046,344, forward strand.
GATTATTTTTGTCCAAAAATTTATATATTTTATTCTCAAAACTTCCATATTTACTCAAAAGCCTTCATATTTTACCTCAAAACCTCCATATATAGGCCAAAGTAGGGTGAAGTACAACTCTTTACGCACATTTATGAAACGCCCCGTCCTAATCCATCCGGATGAAGTCCATATTGATTATAAACGATTCATAATAGTTGATTACATCGCGAGGTACTTGACCTCTAAATGATACATTTTACAAACATTGCCTTCGTTTTTAAAAGACAAACTTTCATTACATCGAAAGTTGACAGGTATGCATACCATTTCATAATATTCAACTATAAATGACCTAATCCGTCATTTACTTAATAATCTCTAATGAACTTCAATGATTCGAATGCAACGTCTTTTGAAATATGTCATGAATGACTCCAAGTAATATCCTTAAAATGAGCTAATGCACAGCGGAAGGTTTCGTTCAAACCTGAAAATAAACATGCTTTCAAGTGTCAACCAAATGGTTGGTGAGTTCATTAGTTTAACATAAATAACCATTTCATAATTTTAATAGACCACAAGATTTCATATTTCCATTTCTCATAAACATACGTCCCATGCATAGAGACAAAAATATCATTCATATGGATTGAACACCTGGTAACCGACATTCACAATATGCATATAAGAATATCCCCATCATTCCGGGATCCTCCTTCGGACATGATATAAATTTTGAAGTACTAAAGCATCCGGTACTTTGGATGGGGCTTGTTGGGCCCGATAGATCTATCTTTAGGATTCGCGTCAATTAGGGTGTCTGTTCCCTAATTCTTAGATTACCAGACTAAAAAGGGGCATATTCGATTTCGATCATTCAACCATATAATGTAGTTTCAATTACTTGTGTCTATTTCGTAAAACAGTTATAAAAACAGCGCATGTATTCTCAGTCCCAAAAATATATATTGCAAAAGCATTTAAAAAGGGATTAATGAAACTCACCTAATGTATTTTGTAGTAAAAATACATAGAACGACGTTGAATAAGTATAGGGTTGGCCTCGGATTCACGAACCTATATCATTTGTATATTCATTAATACATATAATCGTAATCGATTAAATATATATATATATATATATATATATATATATATATATATATATATATATATATATATATATATATATAATTGTTGATAGAGTTAAGTTAAATATATTTTTATATGGGGATTACTTGTTCGTAATAAATAATTATGATAATACTAATATTAGTAATAATATTGATACTTTATAATAATGATAGAGTGATAATAATAATGTTAATAATGATATTAGTAATGATAATAATATTAAATTGTATTAAAGTACTATGATAATATCTATTATAATAATTCTTTTAAAACATACTTTAAATAAGATCTTAATAATCTTTATAATAATATTTATATCTAAAAATTTCTATATTTTTAATCTTAACAATATTATTAAACTTGTATATCCATAGTTATAATAATCATAACTTACATGTTTAATTTATAAACTAATGACTATAGTTTCTTTTAATATTACATTATATTCATAATCATAATTTACATGTGTTCATATAATTAAAATCAATCTCCTAATTTTTATCATAACACTTTTTATCATAAATTAACCTGTTTAGTATTTTCAAAATCCCAATATTATTACTAGTAAAAAATAACACAAATAGTACTATAAATAATAATATTAGTGATGATATTACTAAATGATGGTAGTAATATAGTTAATAAATATAACTAACTTAATAATACTAATGATATAACATGTATTAATGTTAATAATAATAACAATTTACTTGTGATAATAAATACATAATAATAATAATAATTAGTATTAGCAATAATAATGATAATAATAATAATAATAATAATAATAATAATAATAATAATAATAATAATAATAATAATAATAATAATAATAATAATAATAATGGATACTTAATAATACTTATATTGTTAATCCTAATATTAATAATAATACTAATAACAATAATACTTAGGTAATAATAATATTAATAATTAATAACAATAATAATAACAATAACAATAACAATACTAATAATAAGAGGATTTGAAAAAAATTAAACTACCTTTCAATGAAAAAGGACTTAAAAAGAAACTGCTCCAGCAGGGACTCGAACCCCCGACCCCTTGAATATTCATCACTTCACTAAACCAGTTGGGCTGTGCCCGTTTTCTGTTAAATATCACGATCTAATTAAATATAACCTGTTCCTGTTTACCTCTTCTTCTTCTTCTCCATTTACAACCCATTCGACTAATTGAGTTTAAGAATCAACTCCAGCACGTATCGATTTACTTTAAGATGTTATATTGAATTTAGAAACGATTACAATTTATTGTTTACTGGATTAACAAATATTAAAAAAATAAAACAGAAATCTGCTTCTGCAGACTATCGCTGTTGGAACAAAGAAAGAAAAAAAAAATCAAGAATTCGAGAACGTTTCAGTTAAAGATTTATACACGAAAAAGATTTCAAATAATTCCTAGACACCATAAAAATTATCAATTTAACTCCAATCGAAATAGACACTTCGAATTTTTCTGAAGAACAACTGTTGACTTTTAAAATTCTTAACTTTGACTCGAAAATTTGTAATCGATATAAAGAATTGAGTCATGAGACTTTGCAGATAGTTTTAGTTCATAATTCCTAACAAAACCTCATTGTTACATTTTTAAAACTCGTTTGAAAAAGGATATGGTGAAAAAGTAAGAGGAACAGAGGTAGCGACGTGTTCTTGGTATTTTTCTGCCTAAATTTAATAATTAAAAGCTGTTAATTGTATTGTGTAATTGATAAATGATACCGTGAGGTTGGTTCCCATCCAATTCCACTGAATGCGTTTGATTTATGTAACAATTGGGTCGACAAGTTTAAATTCCCAGTACATAATCAAATATAAAAAAAACAAAAGTGATGTTGATTGCAAGCAGATTTTGGATGCTACTGAAATGGAGATCGTCTAGTACAGATTTAAAAACAGAAACAGAAAGCAAACACTGTATGATTAAGACTTGAGACTGATTGTGATTCCCTTAAGCAATTATACACATTTATATATATATATATATAATCATTAATATATATCACTAAAGGTAATTAAATATATATCAGTATTATATATATATATATATATATATATATATATATATATATATATATATATATATATATATATATATATATATATGTAATTTTTATATACACCTGTATATATATAACTGATTCTTAAATTTTTATAAAATAAATATATATATTACACTATTAATAATTAATATATAATAATTATATTAATAATAATAATATTATTGATAAGAATAAATAATAATAACATGATAATATTAATACTAATGAAAATTTTAATAGATTTAAATATTGATATAGGTAAGAATGATAATAAAAATCTTATAACAATAATGATATTAATAATAATAATTTTGATAAGAATAATAATAACAACACATAGTCATTAATAATAACTAAAATTGTAGTCTTACTTCCAATTACGATATGATTAATGATATCAACAATACTACTGACACTACTATTAATAGTAATTATATAACAAATCGATTGTCACAATTTCGTATTTATGTATTATACATAATAATTATAATACCACTGATATTAATATTAAATATTTATTCTTGTATTAGTAATGAAAGTAATATAATAACTATAGTTTAACTCATAATTAAATTTAATATAATTATATTTCATTAATTATGTAATACCTATTATAACACATTTGAATATTTTAAATTTATATATATTAGATATATTACAACATACATATAATATTAATTGTGTACTTAATTTATATGTATATTTATTTACTTTAATAATATCTTATTTATTTTGTAACTTACCTTACATGTTTTAAATCAAATGATTAAGTGGTATTATATTAATACGAATCAATATATACACACATATATATGTATATATTTATTTATTTACATATTTATTTACACACCTTTGTTCGTGAATCGTCGAGCATAGTCAAAAGGGTAATTGATTACATAAATATAGATTGCAAACTTTTCGAGACTCAACATTACAGACTTTGCTTATCGTGTCGGAAACATATAAAGATCAAAGTTTAAATTTGGTCAGAAATTCCCGGGTCATCACAGTACCTACCCGTTAAAGAAATTTCGTCCCGAAATTTGAGTGTGGTAGTCATGGCTAACAATAAAAATGTTTTCATGACCAATATGAGTTGATAATTAGAGGTTTATCATCATTGAATAATAATGATAAAATAATTCGATTATTCTAAGAATACGAATGAAGCTATCGCAAAAGAGTGAATTGAAGAAAATAAGGTTTCGTCTTAACTTTTGACGTTATCCTGGTTGAATTCCGGAATTCAAGGGATTTAAAGAAAATCTTCGAAATCTAAAGGATTTGATTCTTCGGCGAGTAAGGAAAATTAAGATCTCTAAAATTAAATACGGTGATCCGCCTCGATTACTCTGTCTGATATTTCTGTTATAAATTAAACTCTTCCGTTCCATTATTCTCATCATTCCTATACTTTCTTTCTTAGTTCATACATCCAAAAGATTGTGAAAATGCTTAATCCAGTTCTGATCCTTGTCATTATCCTTACTATCGTAACAATCACTCTCCTTTTCCAACTTCCACCAGAGGAATCTTCTTACTTCTACTTTGCTCTTGGGGTTATAGTGCTTTTAATTCTCCCGTGTCTTTATATTGCGATAAACATTGATATTCACGGTTTGTAATTTATGCGTTGTTATCGGGTTTTATATCTCCCCTTATATTTCAATGTCCTTACTTCTGTCTTCTATAATCATTGTCATTCACAGTTAATACTCTCTCCTATTTGCTGCGATTTATACTCAAATTTCTATTTCGGAGCTTTGTCCCTTCGTTTCTTCTTCTTGCAATTAGGCATCTCTTGTAATGGTCTAGAATTCGCAGATATGAATTTCGGAATGAACATTGTTAATGTTCTAAGAAGAAAATGGTAATGGCACGATCTCGATTTGTTAAATTACCAGAATACCCTAGAAAAGACTGAATCATCAAGAAAATATTTTCTTGATATTTTAGAGGTTAATTAGAATATAAGAGTCGTGTAACATGATACATGATGACATTATGATTCTGTGAATCATCACATTTCATTTAGGAACTCAGCATAACTTACTGTAATATAATCACATTGATCAAGTGTCATTATATTATACTAACTCATGCATCAGTTCCCAACATTACTTCAATAACATTCATATTTTAAGCTCGAAAGTTTACAGAATATAGAAACTAACAGTTTCTATATGATGTAACGCTGATAGCGCGAAAAGATTAATGATTTCAGATAAGAATAGTTATGAAAATATCTTCAGAAATATGGAGGATATTTATAATGAAAGATACGATGATATCTTAAAATTTCTAAGTTCGATGGTTGATGAAGAAATATTTTTCGCAAGATTTTAACATGAGTATGAAGCAAGATAGTCGTTGAAGGTTTCATCGGATCCAGAATTACCTGGATTCTTTGAATATATGGTATGGTCCTAGTATTTGTCCTTGGTCTCCTTCGTGGTTAGCTCAATCCGTTTTCCAGTTCCAACTTTTCTGAGCTTTTCCAACATACTATTCTTTATCATCAAACTTCCGATGATTAAGGTCGTTTACGGTTGTCTACGGTTTCTGCTGCTTCATTCAGCTTTTTCAACATTCAGAGTATTGATTTGTGACTGAGCGCTTTTCAGAATTTCAGAATGAAAGATTATAATTCTAAGAGATAAATGTCATACATATAACTATTGATGTAGATATGCTGTGAGTTTTCAAAGTACTGATTGCTGATTCCCGGTAATTGGTATGGCAGTTCTTGTTACAAGATGCGGATGAGTATATGATAGGGTTTCAATGAATAAATATAATGATTTATCAGAGAGATTTAAGCCAAGAAACATCGAGGTTGTTGGTACGTCTGCTGGTAATATGGTGGAATATAAAAGAATTCTCTGGTATCAAAAGGGTAATCGTATATATCAGGATTATAGTAAGACTGCTTCGAATGAAAAGTCAAAGTTGACTTTGTAACAACCCAAACCGTAACCGACCAAACACGACGAAATTTCAAGCAAAAAAAAACAATTTCTGGTGCAGGCCATCTGCGCGGCGCGCCAGGTGGCCGCGCGGCGCGCCAAACCACCTGGACAGCCCGCTGTCCCCGGAAGTCAATTTAATGAAAATGTTTGACTAGTTCCCGACACATTTAGCTAAAACGCTTTTAACCATGACTTCATATATGAAAAACTAGCACGTTTAATTAATAAAATTGAGTTTACGAAGCGGGGCCCACATTGACCCAAATTACCCCTTAAGTACCAAAATACAATTTTCGACCATAAGACTTTTAATACAAAACAAAGCCGAGCATGGCGATTGGGGACACGCTACCCAATCCTAATAAATCCAAAAGCAAGCCTTCTACGCAAACTATGCAAGTCCTCTAATCCTCGCGCTTACCCGAGCCACCATCCGCATGCAATCTATAAAAAGAGTCAACAACGAGAGGGTAAGCTAATGCTTAGTGAATGATAATATACTACATACATATATATGTATAAAATGGACACGCCACAAAATAACAAATACCGCATACCGAGGCATCCATATAAGGCACTACACTAAGCATACCGTACGATCTCTAAGCAACGAGCTAAAGATACAATAACAATATAAGTTCACCAACGACGATGTGAACAACGCCAAATAGCTACACCCGGAGGGTTAGCTACAACACAACAATACATTAATATATAATAATATAAACGAACAAGGTTAACACCTTAACCCAATACCGAGAACCAAATACCACAATGAAGATTGGCCGAACTACACGAGCCTTAGTAATCCGAAACCACACGAGATTACTATCTTCACAACATCGAGGTTGGCCGAACTACACGAGCCTTAGTAATCCGGAACCACACGAGATTACTACCTCAATAAGATGACCGAACTACACGAGTCACCATGAATCCGAACTACACGAGATTCATTCGATAAGATGGCCGAAACTACACGCGTCATCGTGAATCCGAAACCACACGCGATTCACTTCTCCAACTCAAACCCACGGTCACGGGATTATATAATCCACCACATCGGGGCCACAACATCCAAATCACAATCACGTGTGATAATGTACACACGAACGTGTACTTCGCCAAAGATGGTCAACCAAAACGCACAACCGTGCCAATTGGACTTATACAAAAGTCCATCAAGTCCACCTACACGTGAAGTGAGCTCTATAGCCGAGATTCACTTCACCCGACCCGCACCCATCCTACACATACATATGTACATAGGATAATATCACTCACCTTGAAGTCTTGAAGAAAGCTTCCAAGTAATCCGTAACTCGCCAATGGAAAATACCTATTCCATTATCACAATTACAACAATACACTTAGAGTGGATTTACAAATCAACCCAATTCGTAAGTGCAATTTCGACCCAAATGCACTTCCAAGCACAAACCGTGCCCAAACTAACCAATAGTCACTAACACAAGTGAGAATGGTCCTAATATGCCAATTAAACCCGAACTCAAGTGTTAAACACGTGTCATACCCATTTTGACACTTAAACCCTAATTTTGACCCATAAAGGTCAAAATCTCATCCTTTACAAGTTTTGACACCAAAACACATTTAACTCGGTTCTATACTTCAACTTAATCCATTTTAAGTTTATAAACCTCATTAAATCGCCAATCGGGTCATAGTCACCACCAAACCCTAATTTGACCCAAAGTCAAAGTTAGTCAACCAAACAACCTAAAATGGTTTCCAATACTTCCATAATCACTAATCCAAGTGATTAAACTCATAATCAAAGCCTAATCAAGGCCAAACCGCCAACCAACCCAAAACCCACCAACAATAACAATAAACCCGATTACTAGCATCACTAACCCATTTCATCACCTAAAAGGGTATTACAACAAATTAACTCAAAACCCTAACTTGAATATCAAATTAAATAAATGAAATTCGGAGTTTGAGCTTACCAATACTATCACCGCGTAGCCGAGAACGAAAGGAACAACTTTAAAACCCGAGACTTTGAACGATTCGAGCTTCTTCCTCACCAAAACCTCCAATCTCTCTCTAAACTCTTACTCTCTCTCTAAAATGGATGAAGATGATGAGTGGATGTGAATGGGATCCAAAACTGATCCAAACTAGCTCATAAGTCTCACAAATCCGGCCTCAAGTGAAATTACCCATTTGCCCTTCATTTAAACCAATTAAAAACAAGGGATTCTGTCAGCAGCAAACGGCGCGGCGCGCCGAATCCCCGCGCGGCGCGCGACCTAACTGAAACAGATTCTTATGCATTTTAAACTTTATATAAATAATCCGCGAAACCCAATCTCGAACGTCTTAATACACAAACAAGCAAGATAAATATTCGGGTCTTACAACTCTCCCCCACTTAAACTCGATCACGTCCTCGTGATCCTCATCACTTAACCAAGTGGACCTCACCCTACGGTCCTCGACATAAGTCCCAATCCGACTTTCCTAAGCAATTCCTTCCCAACGAATCGCCTTCCACAACTAAATCGTCACCCGCGATTTATTCAAATCACCATCCGAGCACTAAAACCATGCTCATTCCCTAACATCGGGAAAACTCAACCAATCTCATACCGAGATATCAATCCCTTAGCGTACTATTACCGAGTACAACGCTAAAAGCAACCAAGTCTCAACCTAAGGTCAACAACCCGAAACGATGAAGAACGAACCAAACGAATCCTTACGGACAACACCAACCACTAACATCCCTTGTAGTGCGCAATACGACCAAAGCGCAACTACCGTAACATCATAACAAACGGCTAAAGCCGATAGCGTCCAAAACGATGATGGCAACGCTAAACCAAGGTGTACAAAATCGACTTTCGTCACACCCGTAACAACATGTGAGCGAAACACGGCTATCACATCACTAATCACACAACATGGTCCTCACGACCCCACCATCGGTGTATCAAACAACCGATAGATCAAACAACACGGTCCTTACGACCCCACCATCGGTGTATCAAACAACCAATGGATCACACAACACACGAAGGCTGGCCGAAAACACACGCGCCTTAGTGAATCCGAACTACACGCGACTCACTACCTTCAACACAACAACAATCGGGAATGGCCGAACTACACGCGCCATAGTGAATCCGAACTACACGAGAGTCACTATCCCGGAGGAATGACCGAACTACACGAGTCAATTGTGAATCCGAAACCACACGCGATCCACTTCCACAATATGATGACCGAAACCACACGCGTCATCGTGAATCCGAAACCACACGCGATCCACTACTATGGCGAAGTCAGCGGACCCGAAGATCATGCTTCACCAAATCTCAACACCGGATAAAGTCAGCGGACCCGAAGATCATGCTTCACCGATCACGTACTCCCGTGATGAAGTCAGCGGACCCTAAAGATCATGCTCCATCACTCAACCGTACCATAATGAAGTCAGCGGACCCCGAAGGTCATGCTTCATAAATCATCAATACCACGATGAAGTCAGCGGACCCTAAAGATCATGCTTCATCGATCACATACGCACTTTCGGCCTCAAACAACGAGTAGTGCAACATCGCGCCCTGCTACACTATAGTGAATCCTAACGGATACCACTAACCATCCCCACAATCGGGCAAGAACCACCTATATCAAACATAGGTACCAAACAATGATTCTCCAAAAGAGAATCCGACACACACCTCCCTTAACCGAAGGATTTCACCTTGCTCACCAAACACGTCTATTATCTCTCAACGAGATTTACCACATTACCACCTCAGTGGTAATTCCAATCCAAACCATAAGTACAATTTATCCGAAATCGCACTCTACCACGAATCGACCCAAAACTAGGTCTCGGTAAAAATTCCAGATCTACCAAAATCATCATCCGAAATATCACACTAACACTTTCCTCGCGTAGGAGTGCGACTCCCCCACTTGGAAACACGTTCCTATATCACAACTCGTACACCCGTACGATGCTACCAAAGGTAGACTTTACCAACAATTGGGTACACACGACCCATCACCACACCTTGCTCTAACCTTGAGCACACGAAGGATTTCAATCAATCCTTAAACACTTCGAACGAAAAGTGTACCACGATTACACAAACCATACCCTCGCAATTATCCAATTGCTTTAGTTTGTCAAGTTTCACCTAGTCACTCATGTACCTACGGGTTTCTCCCGGTACCCTAAGTACAATGTAACCACAACACAATCGGAGTCGACACCACGCTAGTAGGTATAAAAGAGGCACCTAATGTCGCGTCATAAAGACTCCATTACCAACACACATCGAGATTTCAAACACTCGATTTCAAGGGTTCCAACCAACCGACGAACCTCGTGGTTCATCAACTTCAACACACAAGCGAACACGCGCTTAACAATCGAACACCAAAACCATTTCCGTGGCTTGGTAGAAACATACCCCAAATACTAAGGAATGCTTGGTTGCACCAAGTCTTACGCCCTTCGCCCGACAATCAAACATCACCTTAGGGTACTTCCATTAGGAACGTCACCCATAGCATAACATGCACAACAAAGGCATACAACTCAAACTCAACCGGCATTTTATAAATAATCAAAAGACCTATTTATTAAAATGAAGCGTACCTTAACGTCTCCTCGCCGCACCCGTCCCCGCTAACTTGGGACATTCCGACTTACGATGTCCTTCCTTTTGGCAATTGAAGCACACCATACTACCACCCTTTGGTACCGAACATTCCCAAGACTTGTGACCCCTTACGCCACAATTGTAACACCTAGCCGCACTAGAATCCGATATACCCGTTCGCGTACCACCCGTGCTCACACTCGGACCCTTAGTCCTCTTACTCGGAGCACCATAAGAAACAACTCTTCTCTCACTTGAAGATTCACCCCTCTTCGATCGTGAATACGGCTCGAAACCTCTAGCCAAGTCGAATAATTCCGAAAACGATTTCGCTTGACCCCGACTAATCTTACCCTTCAAGTCATCATTCAAGGTCCGATAGAAATCCCCCATTAACAAACGATCACTTCCCAAATACTCCGGACAAAAACGAGCCTTCGCCATAAAGGTCGTCTTGAGAGTACTCAAATCCATAGATCCTTGTCGCAAATTTCGCAACTCATTACGCCATTCCCACAAATCGGCCGAAGTCCGGAACTCCTCGAAGAATTCCTCCTTAAAGTCGTCCCACGATAAAGCCATAAACGTCTCGCCACCGACAAGATCAATCTTACCATCCAACCAATCCCTTGCCCTACCCCGCAACAAACTCGTAGCGAGTCTCGTCTTTCTCTCGGGAGGGCAATCAATAGTACGGAAACACCCTTCGACGTCCGAAATCCAAGTTGTGCTTACCAAAGGATCCGGCTTTCCGTCATACATCGGGGGTTTAGTCCTCATGAAGCTCTTAAGATAACGCTCCATTTCACCACTACTTTGAAGTTCGGAATACCTCCTTTCCATTCTTTCTTCTAACGCACTCATTTGCTCCGCAACGGCGGCCGCAACTCTAGTATTAAACTCCTCGTCATTCGTCTCGATCTCGTTTCGCGTCGCCATTCTAAAGAATGCAAAACGATTAGTCCACGAACGTGTAAAACCTTACGCACGACACAGCCCCATCTTGCTAAACACTCATCGTACATCACTTGTTAGACACGATTTGCACCCGTAATAAGGTTTGCAAGTTCTTATTACGCACACATGCCGCATCGACTCGTTAGTACAACGACCGTCTCGCTCGATGATATACACAAACATAACCAAAATTCTACGCGGTACAAACACACGCGAGAATTATTATCACAACACAACAACATATTAATAATATCCGCATTACTAATATAAACGTTAGTCAACCTATAGCCAAGGCACTAACCAAACCCATTCCGACCCGTAATCCTACAAGTCCCGCAACAAATTAAGCACACAAAAGTCTAAGTCTAGGCACTTATCTCAAGTCACCTAAATCCCTTAGACCATGCTCTGATACCACTTGTAACAACCCAAACCGTAACCGACCAAACACGACGAAATTTCAAGCAAAAAAAAACAATTTCTGGTGCAGGCCATCTGCGCGGCGCGCCAGGTGGCCGCGCGGCGCGCCAAACCACCTGGACAGCCCGCTGTCCCCGGAAGTCAATTTAATGAAAATGTTTGACTAGTTCCCGACACATTTAGCTAAAACGCTTTTAACCATGACTTCATATATGAAAAACTAGCACGTTTAATTAATAAAATTGAGTTTACGAAGCGGGGCCCACATTGACCCAAATTACCCCTTAAGTACCAAAATACAATTTTCGACCATAAGACTTTTAATACAAAACAAAGCCGAGCATGGCGATTGGGGACACGCTACCCAATCCTAATAAATCCAAAAGCAAGCCTTCTACGCAAACTATGCAAGTCCTCTAATCCTCGCGCTTACCCGAGCCACCATCCGCATGCAATCTATAAAAAGAGTCAACAACGAGAGGGTAAGCTAATGCTTAGTGAATGATAATATACTACATACATATATATGTATAAAATGGACACGCCACAAAATAACAAATACCGCATACCGAGGCATCCATATAAGGCACTACACTAAGCATACCGTACGATCTCTAAGCAACGAGCTAAAGATACAATAACAATATAAGTTCACCAACGACGATGTGAACAACGCCAAATAGCTACACCCGGAGGGTTAGCTACAACACAACAATACATTAATATATAATAATATAAACGAACAAGGTTAACACCTTAACCCAATACCGAGAACCAAATACCACAATGAAGATTGGCCGAACTACACGAGCCTTAGTAATCCGAAACCACACGAGATTACTATCTTCACAACATCGAGGTTGGCCGAACTACACGAGCCTTAGTAATCCGAAACCACACGAGATTACTACCTCAATAAGATGACCGAACTACACGAGTCACCATGAATCCGAACTACACGAGATTCATTCGATAAGATGGCCGAAACTACACGCGTCATCGTGAATCCGAAACCACACGCGATTCACTTCTCCAACTCAAACCCACGGTCACGGGATTATATAATCCACCACATCGGGGCCACAACATCCAAATCACAATCACGTGTGATAATGTACACACGAACGTGTACTTCGCCAAAGATGGTCAACCAAAATGCACAACCGTGCCAATTGGACTTATACAAAAGTCCATCAAGTCCACCTACACGTGAAGTGAGCTCTATAGCCGAGATTCACTTCACCCGACCCGCACCCATCCTACACATACATATGTACATAGGATAATATCACTCACCTTGAAGTCTTGAAGAAAGCTTCCAAGTAATCCGCAACTCGCCAATGGAAAATACCTATTCCATTATCACAATTACAACAATACACTTAGAGTGGATTTACAAATCAACCCAATTCGTAAGTGCAATTTCGACCCAAATGCACTTCCAAGCACAAACCGTGCCCAAACTAACCAATAGTCACTAACACAAGTGAGAATGGTCCTAATATGCCAATTAAACCCGAACTCAAGTGTTAAACACGTGTCATACCCATTTTGACACTTAAACCCTAATTTTGACCCATAAAGGTCAAAATCTCATCCTTTACAAGTTTTGACACCAAAACACATTTAACTCGGTTCTATACTTCAACTTAATCCATTTTAAGTTTATAAACCTCATTAAATCGCCAATCGGGTCATAGTCACCACCAAACCCTAATTTGACCCAAAGTCAAAGTTAGTCAACCAAACAACCTAAAATGGTTTCCAATACTTCCATAATCACTAATCCAAGTGATTAAACTCATAATCAAAGCCTAATCAAGGCCAAACCGCCAACCAACCCAAAACCCACCAACAATAACAATAAACCCGATTACTAGCATCACTAACCCATTTCATCACCTAAAAGGGTATTACAACAAATTAACTCAAAACCCTAACTTGAATATCAAATTAAATAAATGAAATTCGGAGTTTGAGCTTACCAATACTATCACCGCGTAGCCGAGAACGAAAGGAACAACTTTAAAACCCGAGACTTTGAACGATTCGAGCTTCTTCCTCACCAAAACCTCCAATCTCTCTCTAAACTCTTACTCTCTCTCTAAAATGGATGAATATGATGAGTGGATGTGAATGGGATCCAAAACTGATCCAAACTAGCTCATAAGTCTCACAAATCCGGCCTCAAGTGAAATTACCCATTTGCCCTTCATTTAAACCAATTAAAAACAAGGGATTCTGTCAGCAGCAAACGGCGCGGCGCGCCGAATCCCCGCGCGGCGCGCGACCTAACTGAAACAGATTCTTATGCATTTTAAACTTTATATAAATAATCCGCGAAACCCAATCTCGAACGTCTTAATACACAAACAAGCAAGATAAATATTCGGGTCTTACAGACTTGTTGGAGCTGTGACAAAATTGGCTACTTTGAAAAGGAATTATCAAGTTATTTTGGGTAATAATAACATTGAAGAATTAGCACAACTACGTGTTAAACGTTTACTCAGTTTCTGCGAGTTTTTCAGGTGCACAACTATATGCATAAATCTTTCCTTCCGTTGATGAAGTGTGATTGGTTCATCCTCTCAATTGAGGTGTTTTCAAGAATCATGAAAGGTTTGAACGCGGAATGTAATCGTCAAGATACAAATGAGGTTTAAGATGAAATCAAGTGGCAAACTTGAAAAATTGTTTAGTTTCATATGTTATAATCAGTATTTTAATTCATTTTAATTGTCCACTGTTGGTAGTCCTCAGTTTATTAGTCCACAGTTAACTAGGATTTTGTTAGCGTGGATTCTTAACAAAATTTCTCATAGTTAATTTGTTTGTTCCTAACAAATTTTATTCCGTCAAATGTTTTCTTCATTATGCCACTTGTTGGATTCTGATAGGTCAAAATCCAAATATGAAATTGAATTGGAATGAAAAATGGTTATTCGTGAATGAACGGATACGTATATCTGTGGTTGTAAGTAGGATAGTAAATGACTGTTGAATCGGAACTGAAGGATGTACAGTGCAACATGTTAATGTGAGATCTAAATATTCCTCGGGTTTTACCTACCCGTTAAAATATTTTCATCATTATAGTTTGTATGAAAGAATTTTTAATCACGCTCTTTATGAAAATATACTTACATATATATTTTCTTCAGATGTAATCATGGATTTAATGAGTTAATATGATATTAATCTCATTTGCTTTTCGGTTTGAGCTAGAATAAGTAATCTCTAAACTATTAGGAACCAGATATTCTTCACAGAATATTAATGAAGTTATGGATCAATACTTCATCGTTCGTTGTTGCTGGTATTCCTTGGTATCTATGGTGCGTGTGATGTTGATATCCGAGTTGTAGATTGTGATGTTGAGGCGTGTGATGCAGATGTGATTGTTGGTGGTAGTACTGATTCTGTTGATGTTGATGGTGGTGGTGTTGTTGATGCCGGTGATGCTGCTGGAGCTGGTGATATTGAGGCTTGCGATGTGGATGTTACTGGCGGTACTAATTATGCTGCTGGTGTTGCTGATGGTGTTTGTAATCCTTGCACCATGTGTTCCAAAGCCAATACTCGAGCGCGAAATTTGTTAACTTCTGCTAGTACACCGAGATGATTGGCGGTTGGAGCGAGCGGATGAATAAGGTTCGTAATATGGGATAGTATATAATCGTGACGAGATACTCTAAAAATGAGAGAGAAAATGGTGTTTCGAATAGGTTCGCCGGTAAGTGCTTCAGGTTCATCGCCAAGAGGTGATTGAGGTGGGTGGAAGGGATCGCCTTCTTCTTGTCTCCAGTGATTTAGTATGCTACGAACCCATCAGATGAATTGGGGATGGCTGATTGATTGATTCATTCTGGTGACGCTGCTTTCGGAGCTGAAGTGTGACTCCATATCGAAATTCGAGGGACTTGAACTATATGTGAGTTTCATTGCGTACGATTGAATAAAGAATTTTTCGATATAAAAAGATTTTCGGATATCGGATGATATTCTAATTACATAGAATATCTATGTATATAGAACAAAAGATTTCGTAGATTACGGAGGAATTTACGAAATATATCAGGCATAGTTGATGGTAACAGATACGCTAAGATATGGATTAGCAGATACGCTAAGATATGGATTTTATCTATACACTATTCATGCAGTCAGTGCAGTAAGATGTGTCTAGACTAAGAATGATAAGCAGGTAATTTTCGACAAAAAAAATGATAAGCAAAACTTTTGACATGCAGACCAGGTTCAAGTCCAGACTCATTAATGTAACCTAACAACTACTAGGTCTAAGTCCATACTTCACTAATGCATCCTAACAACTACCGGTTAGACACACTAATGTTGACCTGGTTCGCTAAGACCACCGCTCTGATATCAACTGAAACGCCCCGTCCTAATCCATCCGGACGAAGTCCATATTGATTATAAACGATTCTTAATAGTTGATTACATCGCGAGGTATTTGACCTCTAAATGATACATTTTACAAACATTGCATTCGTTTTTAAAAGACAAACTTTCATTACATCGAAAGTTGACAAGTATGCATACCATTTCATAATATTCAACTATAAATGACCTAATCCGTCATTTACTTAATAATCTCTAATGAACTTCAATGATTCGAATGCAACGTCTTTTGAAATATGTCATGAATGACTCCAAGTAATATCCTTAAAAATGAGCTAATGCACAGTGAAGGTTTCGTTCAAACCTGAGAATAAACATGCTTTCAAGTGTCAACTAAAAGGTTGGTGAGTTCATTAGTTTAACATAAATAACCATTTCATAATTTTAATAGACCATAAGATTTCATATTTCCATTTCTCATAAACATACGTCCCATGCATAGAGACAAAAATATCATTCATATGGATTGAACACCTGGTAACCGACATTCACAATATGCATATAAGAATATCCCCATCATTCCGGGATCTTCCTTCGGACATGATATAAATTTCGAAGTACTAAAGCATCCGGTACTTTGGATGGGGCTTGTTGGGCCCGATAGATCTATCTTTAGGATTCGCGTCAATTAGGGTGTCTGTTCCCTAATTCTTAGATTACCAGACTAAAAAGGGGCATATTCGATTTCGATCATTCAACCATATAATGTAGTTTCAATTACTTGTGTCTATTTCGTAAAACAGTTATAAAAACAGCGCATGTATTCTCAGTCCCAAAAATATATATTGCAAAAGCATTTAAAAAGGGATTAATGAAACTCACCTAATGTATTTTGTAGTAAAAATACATAGAACGACATTGAATAAGTATAGGGTTGGCCTCGGATTCACGAACCTATATCATTTGTATATTCATTAATACATATAATCGTAATCGATTAAATATATATATATATAATTGTTGATAGAGTTAAGTTAAATATATTTTTATATGGGGATTACTTGTTCGTAATAAATAATTATGATAATACTAATATTAGTAATAATATTGATACTTTATAATAATGATAGAGTGATAATAATAATGTTAATAATGATATTAGTAATGATAATAATATTAAATTGTATTAAAGTACTATGATAATATCTATTATAATAATTCTTTTAAAACATACTTTAAATAAGATCTTAATAATCTTTATAATAATATTTATATCTAAAAATTTCTATATTTTTAATCTTAACAATATTATTAAACTTGTATATCCATAGTTATAATAATCATAACTTACATGTTTAATTTATAAACTAATGACTATAGTTTCTTTTAATATTACATTATATTCATAATCATAATTTACATGTGTTCATATAATTAAAATCAATCTCCTAATTTTTATCATAACACTTTTTATCATAAATTAACCTGTTTAGTATTTTCAAAATCCCAATATTATTACTAGTAAAAAATAACACAAATAGTACTATAAATAATAATATTAGTGATGATATTACTAAATGATGGTAGTAATATAGTTAATAAATATAACTAACTTAATAATACTAATGATATAACATGTATTAATGTTAATAATAATAACAATTTACTTGTGATAATAAATACATAATAATAATAATAATAATAATAATTAGTATTAGCAATAATAATAATAATAATAATAATAATAATAATAATAATAATAATAATAATAATAATAATAATAATAATAATGGATACTTAATAATACTTATATTGTTAATCCTAATATTAATAATAATACTAATAACAATAATACTTAGGTAATAATAATATTAATAATTAATAACAATAATAATAACAATAACAATACTAATAATAAAAGGATTTGAAAAAAAATTAAACTACCTTTCAATGAAAAAGGACTTAAAAAGAAACTGCTCCAGCAGGGACTCGAACCCCCGACCCCTTGAATATTCATCACTTCACTAAACCAGTTGGGCTGTGCCCATTTTCTGTTAAATATCACGATCTAATTAAATATAACTTGTTCCTGTTTATCTCTTCTTCTTCTTCTTCTCCATTTACAACCCATTCGACTAATTGAGTTTAAGAATCAACTCCAGCACGTATCGATTTACTTTAAGATGTTATATTGAATTTAGAAACGATTACAATTTATTGTTTACTGGATTAACAAATATTAAAAAAATAAAACAGAAATCTGCTTCTGCAGACTATCGCTGTTGGAACAAAGAAAGAAAAAAAAATCAAGAATTCGAGAACGTTTCAGTTAAAGATTTATTCACGAAAAAGATTTCAAATAATTCCTAGACACCATAAAAATTATCAATTTAACTCCAATTGAAATAGACACTTCGAATTTTTCTGAAGAACAACCGTTGACTTTTAAAATTCTTAACTTTGACTCGAAAATTTGTAATCGATATAAAGAATTGAGTCATGAGACTTTGCAGATAGTTTTAGTTCATAATTCCTAACAAAACCTCATTGTTACATTTTTAAAACTCGTTTGAAAAATGATTATGGTGAAAAAGTAAGAGGAACAGAGGTAGCGATGTGTTCTTGGTATTTTTCTGCCTAAATTTAATAATTAAAAGCTGTTTATTGTATTGTGTAATTGATAAATGATACCGTGCGGTTGGTTCCCATCCAATTCCACTGAATGCGTTTGATTTATGTAACAATTGGGTCGACAAGTTTAAATTCCCAGTACATAATCAAATATAAAAAAAAAACAAAAGTGATGTTGATTGCAAGCAGATTTTGGATGCTACTGAAATGGAGATCGTCTAGTACAGATTTAAAAACAGAAACAGAAAGCAAACACTGTATGATTAAGACTTGGAACTGATTGTGATTCCCTTAAGCAATTATACACATTTATATATATATATATATATATATATATATATATATATATATATATATATATATATATATATATATATAATCATTAATATATATCAATATATATATATATATATATATATATATATATATATAATCATTAATATATATCACTAAAGGTAATTAAATATATATCAGTATTATGTATATATGTATATATATATATATATATATATATATATATATATATATATGTAATTTTTATATACACCTGTATATATATAACTGATTCTTAAATTTTTATAAAATAAATATATACATTACACTATTAATAATTAATATATAAAAATTATATTAATAATAATATTATTATTGATAAGAATAAATAATAATAACATGATAATATTAATACTAATGAAAATTTTAATAGATTTAAATATTGATATAGGTAATAATGATAATAAAAATCTTATAACAACAATGATATTAATAATAATAATTTTGATAAGAATAATAATAACAATACATAGTCATTAATAATAACTAAAATTGTAGTCTTACTTCTAATTACGATATGATTAATGATATCAACAATACTACTGACACTACTATTAATAGTAATTATATAACAAATCGATTGTCTCGATTTCGTATTTATGTATTATACATAATAATGATAATACCACTGATATTAATATTAAATATTTATTCTTGTATTAGTAATGAAAGTAATATAATAACTATAGTTTAACTCATAATTAAATTTAATATAATTATATTTCATTAATTATGTAATACTCCCTCCGTCCCATTTTAAGTGTCCATTGTTGACATTTCAAAGTCTTTATTAGTCAACTTTGATTGTAAATATCTTTATTTCTGTTATATAATATCTGATGAAAATTATATGAATGAATTTGGTTTTTAAATGTGTTTTCATTCATATTGTTTTCATCAAATATTATATAACACAAATAAAAATATTTACGGTCAAAACTGATAAAGAAAGACTTTGAAAAGTCAACAGTGGACACTTAAGATGAGACGGAGGTAGTACCTATTATAACACATTTGAATATTTTAAATTTATATATATTAGATATATTACAACATACATATAATATTAATTGTGTACTTAATTTATATGTATATTTATTTACTTTAATAATATCTTATTTATTTTGTAACTTACCTTACATGTTTTAAATCAAATGATTAAGTGGTATTATATTAATACGAATCAATATATACACATATATATATGTATATATTTATTTATTTACATATTTATTTACACACCTTTGTTCGTGAATTGTCGAGCATAGTCAAAAGGGTAATATTTTTTTTTTTTTTTTTTTTTTTTGATTACATAAATATAGATTGCAAACTTTTCGAGACTCAATATTACAGACTTTGCTTATCGTGTCGGAAACATATAAAGATCAAAGTTTAAATTTGGTCGGAAATTCCCGGGTCATCACAATTTATGTGTTTCAGTTTTTATAGGAAGTTAGGTAGTGTACTAGACTATATATATGTTTCTTTCATAGTTGATAACGAGATCCGGATCGGCCCGTGCGTTGCAACGGGGCTTTTCGGCTTGTATATTCATAGTTAACGTAGCGTTAGGTATTTATAGAAGCGAAAACGGCACATGTGTTAAGCTTTGTTTTAGATGTCGGTGTGTTTAGCGTTTTTTAAAAAGGTATGCGTTTCACGTATAGTTAGTTGCGTTGTGTTCATAAATTATTCCGAGTTGAACGGTGGTGACGAAAAAAAATTAATGCTCGACGAGCGGGAAGATACGGTCCGATAAAAATTGTGGTGAAGTTTGGTTAAAGTTTTTTAATAGAATAATGATTTGACGGTTTCTACCCCTGAAAAAATTGGAGTTTGAAAGATAGTTGAGAGACCGTGTTTGTAAATTTGGGGTGGGGTGTCGTTTTCACCCTCATGAAATGACCAAAAGTTTCATGACAAATAGTATATGTATATATATATATATATATGTGTATATATATATATATATATATATATATATATATATATATATATATATATATATATATATATATATATATATATATTACTCGTATAATATACTCCGTATTATGAGAAGAGCTACACAATTTTTTTTTTTTTTTTTTTTTTTTTTTTTTGGATTAGCCAGAAAATACCCCATGGCGAGTACATTAGCTCCCTCGTAGAGGGTGAACTTAGGGTAATAAAGTCCTTCAAGCGCGAGATCTGGTACTGAGTGAGTTGCACATTGTACGCACCTTCAAGTCACACTTTTATTATGAACGATTTGGCATAGTCAGAAATCAAACTTGAGTTTCAATTCTTGACTATATTAATGGATTTCCGAATAAGAATAAGCTGACACCTCAACGATATTCATTGACTGATTTATAGTTGTAACATCCCCGAATTTCAAAACATAAGAAAATTGGGAAAACAATGAAACCTTCCTTTTTCACATGTAAAAAATATCACTTCAAATAAAAAAAATATCTCTACATATCTAGTACACGTGGAACCTCACTATTGGATAGTAAATGATAAGAAATAAGTGTTCCCAAACCATTACATTTTCCAATTATATATCTTTCCATACCTCATCCCACCTACGATTCACTGTAACCATTTTATTTATCCCAACAAAAAATGGCTACAATATCAAGTATCAACCTCTCAATTCCAAGAGTCTTAGCCAACCCATCACCAAACTCACTCAAACTTGGCCTAAACTCCTCATGGGTCAAGATGCCCAACACAATGACGTCATCAGGAAGGATGTACATGAGGCCAGTGAGGTCAAAACCCGAAGGTTTGTCCGAAAAGATAGCCGAAAGTATCGAACAAGCTAAGGAGACGTGTGCCGATGATCCGGCTAGTGGGGAATGTGTGGCCTCATGGGATGAGGTTGAAGAGTTGAGTGCGGCTTCGAGTCATGCTAGGGACCGGGCTAAAGATGCTGACCCGTTGGAGACTTATTGTAAGGATAACCCCGAGACCGATGAGTGCCGAACATATGATAATTGATCGGTAGATAACATGTTATTATTATTTGTTCAAATGAAATGAAAGTAATATTGTTTAGCTGGATTTTTATGTGTTGATTACTCCGTATATGGGTGGATGGATTATGGATATATTGAATTATAGCAGTTGATCTAAACTTGTTATGTATGTAAGATGAAAACTTGCTATAATATTTGAATAATATATACCAAAATAGACATATTTTGAAGAATTAGCTATATATATACTGTTGATGTTTTAACATAGCCGTTCTTGTTTCGATATCTTGGCAAACCCAACCTTGGTTTACCATTTACGGATGCGTAAAATCTTCATATCATTTGGTATAAGAATAGTGTTCCATGCTCAGCCATGAGCATATTATGGTTCAACCCGTAGTTCCTTATAAAAGAAAGACGGATGAAGAAGGCTTTCTCGCAAAATCTCTTGCGCAGTGGTGCAGCAAGGAAATTTTTTTACCGGAGGGCGGAAATTTTTTTACCGGAGGGATTTTTATGACAAAATATAGAGTTTTTGAGCAAAATTTGGAAGTTTTTAGGCAAAATACGAAGGTTTTGGGTAAAATATGAAGGTTTTGGGGCAAAATATGAAGAGTTTGAGGGGGAAAAAATCACCGGGGGCAAAATCGAAAAATATAAAAAATTTGCACTAAAAATGCAAACCTACTCGGGGTGGGCGCCCCACCCTGCCCCTTCATAAGTTCGCCCCTGCTCTTGCGGGAAAGTAATAATCTATAATTTCGACTCAAGTATTCCATTAGTTCGGACTTGTTTAGTGTTGAGTTGAGACCAAGACAAAAAATATTGATAAGGGAATCTTGACTTCGTGTTTGAGTACTCTAAAGTTTCTAGCGGTCGATAAACAATTGCTCAGTTTTTTATCATTTTGATTTTCGGATAGAGTTTCACAAAGTTGGATCACTACTTAATAAACACATTATGAGGTGAATGAACTAGTCTACTATATTATTCACCTTATAATGTGTTTTGAAATAGTGATTGTGATGCCCCGTACAAAACCATCGTGTACGAATCATCAACAACAGGATCATTACAAGGTTAAGTACTACATGCTGTAATAAAAGAAGTTGCATTCACGATAAAAAGGTGACGTCATAACCGACATCAAATGTTTTACACCAACAGTATGCTTCCACTAATAGCAAGCATGAATAAATGTATGTGACCCTTAGGTCGTTACAAAACATAGTTTCAATGTATTAAAGTTTGAATGCAAGATAAACAGTTCATGCGGTGATAACACTAGAGCAGCGGGTGTCTACGGCAAGACTAGCACGACAGCGGAAGCAAATAACCTTCAGCACCTGAGAAAAACATGCTTAAAAACGTCAACACAAAGGTTGGTGAGCTATAGTTTAAGTATAACAGTATGTAAGGTAGGCCACGAGATTTCAGTGCTACAAAGAGCGTTTCAAAACAGTATGATAAAGTATATGTTAACCGTGGGCACTTGGTAACTAACTTAACGTTTATACCCCCTGAAAGTACACTTGGCAAGTGCGTATGTCTACGAAGTATTAAACACTCGTTAAATGCTAGCGTGACTAGCCCGAGTGGGGATGTCAAACCCTATGGATCCATATCTAAGATTCGCGTTCACGGTTCAAAAACCAATGATTAAACGTTACCGAGCTAAAGGGAATGTTTATGCCGTTGTATAACCCACACATATATAAGTTTAAGTACTCGTGCCTAGTTTGTAAAACATAAAATCCGCATGTATTCTCAGTTCCCAAAATAAGTTAAAGTAAAAAGGGAATGCTATAACTCACAATGATAAAGTAGCGGTAAAGTATGACTCGGAAAGTAAGCAAGTAATGAAGGTTGTCCAAACGGGTCCTCAACCTAAGTCAAATAGTACTAAATCAGTAAATCGTCCGAATAGGTTTAAAAGTATGTAAATAAGGTCTTAAGGGTCATCATCATTCATCATTTAACAAAAGGTGTAAAGTAGGTTTCGTTCATGAAAGTAGTTTAAAACAAAAGCTGACTTCGATCAGTCACCACGTCCTCTACCCTTACTGAATTAAGGTGAGACCAGTGGCCATGGCTCCGTGTATGAGTCCTTTAAATGTGGTAAAATTTACAGAAGCAAACTCGTCTTCGTTTGACCGTGGCGACGGTCTAAGTGCGAGTAGGTCAGAAATTTCTGCACAACGTTAAAAGGACATAGTGACGATCGGAGGGCCATAAATCCTAAACTGTAACTCGGATTAAGACGAGTCCTATATGAAAAATTATCTACTCGAAAAGATCTATCTGAAAATAAAGGTTACAGTAGCCCAGGTGTGCTGGTCTGTTACAGAACCCAGAAAACAGTAGGCAGAAGACAGTAAACAGAAAAATAGTGGGTTCTGGTGGTCTTGGTGCTCGATGCTTATCACGGTTCTCATCCTTGATGCATATAGCTTCAAGTGTACAACTCGTTGATGTGTTTGCATCATTTTCACCAAGGTTTGACCATCATAACCCAAGTGTAAGTCTAAGACATGAAGCACAACTCACTTAAGTGTTGCAAGTGTTTTGATGAACCAAAGTTACATCAAAGTCTTAGATCTAACACATACATGAACTTTAAAACTAATAATAAGTTACAAACTTGAAAGTGAACTTATGAAATCAAGATCTTAAGTTGTAGAACATAGTTCTTAGTTTGATCTTGAAGATCCAAGACTCAAAGTCTAGATCAAGCATAAGTATACAAAGTTATATTTAAAGAAAACTTACTTACATGTTCTTGAACTTTTAAGTTAACTTTTGGTTCCAAGAGATATGAGATCAAGACTAACTTGTAATACTTGACCATTTAACAACAAACATGAATTTAAATGTACAAGAAATGTAGTAATAAACTAAATAAGTAAGTAACTAGTTCATTGTTGTTCATACTTTAAAGATTCAAACCAAAGTTTGATCTTTAAGAGAGTAAACTTTAAAGTTTACTAACATGACTTACAAGTATGATTTGCAACACATGAACTCTAATTCTTTTAAAACAAGTAAGGTAGAATCATAAACTAGTAAGTTTATGTTCTTGAGTGTTCTTGTAATTACAAGATAAAAGAAGAATGAAACTAGTAAGTTTGATTCTTGAAATTAGTAAGTAATTAACTAACAAATACATGTAACTAAACAACAACCAAGATCAAGTGATTAAAACAAACAATGATGATGATGAGAGAGTGGTGTAGGCCACAGTTTTGGCCAAAGAAAAGGAAGAGGAATAAGTTCTTGCTACTTACAATTTAGAGAGAAAAAGGAGAGGAAAGTTGAGAGGAATTAAGTGTGTGTTTTTGTGAGAGGATACAAGTGAAGAAGTAATACAAAAATGAACCACAAAACTCCCTCCAAGGCCTACTAAGGCCACGGCCTGCAGCTCTAAAGGGGGGAAGGGAAGAGTTTAATGGTTACTAGCATGTAAAAGTCATAAAAGGTGGATATAAGATGTGTTTGCATGGGGATTATGGGTTAACTAGATTCCAAGTGTATAAAACTAACTAGTTTCCATCTAATTGATACTTACAAGTGTAGGACATGGGCTAACTAGTCCAACTAAGAAGTAGGGTGGGCTTATAAGTTCATATTCATGAGTCCATTATCATTAAACAAGCCCAAGTTCAAGTATTAACAATTTAATCCAATTAAAAGCCCAAGTAACTAACTAATCACCATAGTTAATTAAAATGATTAATAAAATCAATCATGAATGTAAATAATATCTGAAAATATTATTCGTGAAAGTTTCGGGTGTCACAAAGATGTTTTGGGCAATTAAAGTCAAGTACGGTTAATCATGGCAACATGTAAATGTAATAACATACATTCGTTTAATCACACGTATTAATAATAATAATTATTAATAAATAAACGTTGGAAAAATCCAGGGTCGTTACATTACCCACCTGTTAAAGAAAATTTCGTCCCAAAATTTTAGGCTGAGGTAGATGGAGGAGTCGGGAAAAGGTGAGGATACTTCCGCATCATTTGATCCTCTCACTCCCAAGTAAACTCAGGTCCTCGTTTGGCATTCCATCGTACTTGGATGCTCAGAATCTTGTTGCGTTTCAAAGTCTTGACCTAACGGTCCATAATCTCAACTAGTTCTTCCACAAAGTGGAGTTTGTCGTCAATTGTAAGTTCCTTAAGTGGTATGATAAGTTCAGATGCAGCAAGACACTTCTTCAAGTTTGACACGTGGAAGGTAGGATGAACTGAGCTCAATTATGCTGGTAGATCCAAACGGTATGCAACGGGTCCAACACGTTCCAATATTTCAAAAGGACCAATGTATCGCGGGTTTAACTTTCCACGTTTTCCAAAACGGATTACACCTTTCCAAGGTGCAACCTTTAACATTACACTATCACCAACGTTGAATTAAAAGTCTTTACGTTTAAGATCGGCATAACTCTTTTAGCGATCACGGGCAGTCATAAGTCTAGCTTGAATCTGAGCAATCTTCTCCGTGGTTTCATGGACTACCTCGGGTCCGGTGATTTGCTTTTCACCTACTTCGGCCCAACAAATAGGAGATCGGCACTTACGGCCATACAATGCTTCAAAAGGTGCAGCATTAATGCTCGAGTGATAACTGTTTTTGTAAGAAAATTCGGCGAGTGGCAAATGCCTTTCCCAGGCCTTTCCGAAATTGATGACACATGCACGCAACATGTCCTCCAGGGTCTGAATCGTTCGTTCACTTTGCCCGTCAGTCTGAGGGTGATAAGCAGTACTCATGTCGTGACGAGTTCCCATGGCTTCTTATAAAGAATGCCAAAATCTAGAAGCAAAACGGGGATCGCGATCTGAGATGATCGATAAAGGTACACCATGACGAGATACAACCTCTTTGATGTACAGTTGAGCAAGTCTTTCCATTGTATCCATTTCCTTCATAGCCAAGAAGTGTGCAGATTTGGTAAGGCGGTCAATGATAACCCAGATGTTATCGTATCCGCCCACCGTCTTTGGTAGCTTGGTGATGAAATCCATTGTGATCCTTTCCCACTTCCATTGTGGGATTTCTGGTTGCTGAAGTAACCCAGAAGGTCTCTGATGCTCGACTTTAACCTTCGAGCAAGTCAAACACTTACCAACATAAGTCGCAACGTCCTTCTTAAGATTCGGCCACCAATACTGTTCTTTAAGGTCGTGGTACATCTTGCCCGCTCCGGGATGAATCGAATATCTCGATTTGTGTGCTTCATCAAGTATAAGGTTCCGTAGATCTCCATAAAGAGGTACCCAAATTCTTCCGGCATAACATCGGAGTCCAGACTCCCTAACCTCGAATCGAGAGACAAGTATGTTCAAATGTTTGTGAGATATATTCTCCTCCTTGAGA
Organism: Rutidosis leptorrhynchoides; assembly: GCF_046630445.1. Classification (NCBI taxonomy): domain Eukaryota; kingdom Viridiplantae; phylum Streptophyta; class Magnoliopsida; order Asterales; family Asteraceae; genus Rutidosis; species Rutidosis leptorrhynchoides. The sequence continues at coordinate 487,074,204 of NC_092333.1, forward strand.
GCCTCATCTTGGGCTACTCTGATCTGGCTGTTGAGATTCGAATGGATGGTGATGTTCAGAGCCCTAACACGAAGAGGTGCCGTCCTCTCCTTTCGGCTCAAAGCATCAGCTACAACATTGGCCTTGCCGGGATGATAACGGAGTTCACAATCGTAGCCGTTGAGCGTCTCGATCCATCGACGCTGTCTCATATTCAGTTGCTTCTGATCGAAGATGTGCTGGAGGCTCTTGTGATCGGTGAAGATAGTACTCTTAGTTCCATACAAATAGTGTCTCCACAATTTGAGCGCAAAGACAACGGCTCCAAGTTCAAGATCATGAGTAGTGTAGTTCCGCTCGTGAATCTTCAATTGTGGGGAGGCATAGGCAATAACTTTTGAGCGTTGCATCAGTACACAACCAAAACCAATGCTCTAATACCAAATGTGATGCCCCGTACAAAACCATCGTGTACGAATCATCAACAACAGGATCATTACAAGGTTAAGTACTACATGCTGTAATAAAAGAAGTTGCATTCACGATAAAAAGGTGACGTCATAACCGACATCAAATGTTTTACACCAACAGTATGCTTCCACTAATAGCAAGCATGAATAAATGTATGTGACCCTTAGGTCGTTACAAAACATAGTTTCAATGTATTAAAGTTTGAATGCAAGATAAATAGTTCATGCGGTGATAACACTAGAGCAGCGGGTGTCTACGGCAAGACTAGCACGACAGCGGAAGCAAATAACCTTAAGCACCTGAGAAAAACATTCTTAAAAATGTCAACACAAAGGTTGGTGAGCTATAGTTTAAGTATAACAGTATGTAAGGTAGGCCACGAGATTTCAGTGCTACAAAGAGCGTTTCAAAACAGTATGATAAAGTATATGTTAACCGTGGGCACTTGGTAACTAACTTAACGTTTATACCCCCTGAAAGTACACTTGGCAATTGCATATGTCTACGAAGTATTAAACACTCGTTAAATGCTAGTGCGACTAGCCCGAGTGGGGATGTCAAACTCTATGGATCCATATCTAAGATTCGCGTTCACGGTTCAAAAACCAATGATTAAACGTTACCGAGCTAAAGGGAATGTTTATGCCGTTGTATAACCCACACATATATAAGTTTAAGTACTCGTGCCTAGTATGTAAAACATAAAATCCGCATGTATTCTCAGTTCCCAAAATAAGTTAAAGTAAAAAGGGAATGCTATAACTCACAATGATAAAGTAGCGGTAAAGTATATGACTCGGAAAGTAAGCAAGTAATGAAGGTTGTCCAAATGGGTCCTCAACCTAAGTCAAATAGTACTAAATCAGTAAATCGTCCGAATAGGTTTAAAAGTATGTAAATAAGGTCTTAAGGGTCATCATCATTCATCATTTAACAAAAGGTGTAAAGTAGGTTTCGTTCATGAAAGTAGTTTAAAACAAAAGCTGATTTCGATCAGTCACCACGGCCTCTACCCTTACTGAATTAAGGTGAAACCAGTGGCCATGGCTCCGTGTATGAGTCCTTTAAGTGTGGAAAATTTACAGAAGCAAACTCGTCTTTGTTTGACCGTGGCGACGGTCTAAGTGCGAGTAGGTCAGAAATTTCTGCACAACGTTAAAAGGACATAGTGACGATCGGAGGGCCATAAATCCTAAACCGTAACTCGGATTAAGACAAGTCCTATATGAAAAATTATCTACTCAAAAAGATCTATCTGAAAATCATGGTTACAGTAGCCCAGGTGTACTGGTCTGTTACAGAACCCAGAAAACAGTAGGCAGAAGACAGTAAACAGAAAAATAGTGGGTTCCGGTGGTCTTGGTGCTCGATGCTTATCACGGTTCTCATCCTTGATGCATATAGCTTCAAGTGTACAACTCGTTGATATGTTTGCATCATTTTCACCAAGGTTTGACCATCATAACCCAAGTGTAAGTCTAAGACATGAAGCACAACTCACTTAAGTGTTGTAAGTGTTTTGATGAACCAAAGTTACATCAAAGTCTTAGATCTAACACATACATGAACTTTAAAACTAATAATAAGTTACAAACTTGAAAGTGAACTTATGAAATCAAGATATTAAGTTGTAGAACATAGTTCTTAGTTTGATCTTGAAGATCCAAGACTCAAAAGTCTAGATCAAGCATAAGTATACAAAGTTATATTTAAAGAAAACTTACTTACAAGTTCTTGAACTTTTAAGTTAACTTTTAGTTCCAAGAGATATGAGATCAAGACTAACTTGTAATACTTGACCATTTAACAACAAACGTGAATTTAAATGTACAAGAAATGAAGTAATAAACTAAATAAGTAAGTAACTAGTTCATTGTTGTTCATACTTTAAAGATTCAAACCAAAGTTTGATCTTTAAGAGAGTAAACTTTAAAGTTTACTAACATGACTTACAAGTATGATTTGCAACACATGAACTCTAAATCTTTTAAAACAAGTAAGGTAGAATCATAAACTAGTAAGTTTATGTTCTTGAGTGTTCTTGTAATTACAAGATAAAAGAAGAATGAAACTAGTAAGTTTGATTCTTGAAATTAGTAAGTAATTAACTAACAAATACATGTAACTAAACAACAACCAAGATCAAGTGATTAAAACAAACAATGATGATGATGAGAGAGTGGTGTAGGCCACGGTTTTGGCCAAAGAAAAGGAAGAGGAATAAGTTCTTGCTACTTACAATTTAGAGAGAAAAAGGAGAGGAAAGTTGAGAGGAATTAAGTGTGTGTTTTTGTGAGAGGATACAAGTGAAGAAGTAATACAAAAATGAACCACAAAACTCCCTCCAAGGCCTACTAAGGCCACGGCCTGCAGCTCCAAAGGGGGGAAGGGAAGAGTTTAATGGTTACTAGCATGTAAAAGTCATAAAAGGTGGATATAAGATGTGTTTGCATGGGGATTATGGGTTAACTAGATTCCAAGTGTATAAAACTAACTAGTTTCCATCTAATTGATACTTACAAGTGTAGGACATGGGCTAACTAGTCCAACTAAGAAGTAGGGTGGGCTTATAAGTTCATATTCATGAGTCCATTATCATTAAACAAGCCCAAGTTCAAGTATTAACAATTTAATCCAATTAAAAGCCCAAGTAACTAACTAATCACCATAGTTAATTAAAATGATTAATAAAATCAATCATGAATGTAAATAATATCTGAAAATATTATTCGTGAAAGTTTCGGGTGTCACAAAGACGTTTTGGGCAATTAAAGTCAAGTACGGTTAATCATGGCAACATGTAAATGTAATAACATACATTCGTTTAATCACACGTATTAATAATAATAATTATTAATAAATAAACATTGGAAAAATCCAGGGTCGTTACAGTGATTCAGCTTTGTGAAACTCTCTTCGAAAATCAAAATGACAAAATGTAACAACCGTTTGACCATCCTAGAATTTTGTACATATCTATAAACACATGAAAGATACATGTACATGAGTGGGTGTAAGGTGGGAGGCGGTTACATGAAAGATAAGGCTTCAACCTTATCTTCTTTCCATTAACAAGACTAAACACACCCTTTTATCTCTAAACCCTAATTCATTAGATTCATAAAATCATCATCTAAACTAGTAATCTATTGGCTTTGTATTCTTATGATTTCAACAACCAAAATTATGTAACATCATGTTAGATATTTGATAAGCTTTTGTTAGCTTTGACAAAAGATGAACAAGTGATTGAATCATCATGTTTGATGTTTGTAAATGAAATTGATGTTTGTTATAGTATATAATATGATATATGATGTATATATGTTGTTTGCATGATTGTTATGTGTTAAACAACTCGAAATCGAAGATTTGATGTCAAAAAGCTCTAAACAGTAAAACTGTTGCTGTTATTCATCTCCCACGCGGATGAGATCTCCTCCGCGCATGTGAGACTGATTTTGGCGCGTGTGAGGTTTCTGTCGCCCGTGTGACATTTCAGCCGAGCGTGTGAGATTCGAATCTCACCCATGCATGTGAGATGTTCATTTTGATACGCGTACCTACGCGCATGGCGCTCGTGTGTATCACATGCATCGCGCACGTCCTAAATATGACCAGAACATCTAATTAGGAGGTGCGCACGCGTGTCTTGCTTAGTGCACACGAAAGCAATCGGATTTAATCTTATCCATAATTAAACGTGATCCTTTTCCAACTTTAAACCCGTTATTTATGGTTGTTATTCGGAAATATCTAAAACTTAATTATGAGACGATCTACGATAAGGGTTTTATTATAAATACATCCATAACCTCCTTCATTAAACACACAACGTTTTCTGTACTACTCAAACTTGCAATTGCGTCCAGAAAACACTTTTACGGTAACAGGTATGTTCTATGAACATAAACCCTATGCAAACACCTTTAGTGGCCATTGTTGCGGCAACTGCCATCAATGGTGGACGTAGCTTTGATCACCCTTTCATAGATCATCATGTCAATAAGGGTTATTCACGGTAAACCGGACCGGATATCAAAGCTATAAACGTTCTTAAACACTCCCTCATGCACTCGACATTAACTTTGCTATTTGAGCAGGTTTATGTTCGATCATTCATCCGAATGTGTGAGATATTCTTTCGCACGTGTGAGATGTTCACCTGCATGAGATCTCATCCACGCGGTTGAGATTTTTGCCACACTTTTTCAGAATTCCATCACTCGCGTGACGTGTCAATCGTGCGTTCGGAGGCTCATTCGTGCGTGTAGTGACTCATTCGCACACAAAATAAGTATATATATATATATATATATATATATATATATATATATATATATATATATATATATATATATATATATATATATATATATATATATATATATATATATATATATATATATATATATCGAGTCACTCGCTCGTAACAGATGCGACACACACGTATGGGTGATTCTCACGCGCGCATAAGAGTTACACGCGTGAACAAATTAAGTGTGTGAATGAGCCAAATGCAATCTTGACCCATGTGATTTGTTTGAATGATGTTGACTATTAAGTGTCTGAACATGATCTGGAAGGATGTACTAACTGAGAATATGATATCCTTAGGTGATAAATGAAGGGACAAGGCTTAGGTAATATAAGACCGTTGAGTTTGCTGGTATCCTAGTGAGTGTAAATATCTTTATGAGTATTGTTATATAGTAATGATCAAGCATAAAATGGTCTAAGGGGTTCGGTTCATGCGAGATCAACAATAAATGAGGGTTTAAGGGTTTTTCGAGTTTAACTCTCCGGTCCAGAGTACCGTGAATAACCCTCATACGAGATGATGATCTTAGAAAGGGTGGTTAAATGTAACCCACCATCATTCGGGTTAACCGGAGTTGATGGCCCAAGGGCGATGTTAGGATTTACATTGTATGCGCTACCTAAAATCGCTAAGTGTTTGAGGAAGCTATTCCGGTTGCGCGGGTTACCTGGAGTGGGATATACTTGAGAGTATTCATCTAAACGTGTGAGATATTCTTTCGCACGTGTGAGATGTTCACCTGCGTGAGATCTCATCCACGCGGTTGAGATTTTTGCCACACTTTTTCAGAATTCCATCACTCGCGTGATGTGCCAATTGTGCGTTCGGAGGTTCATTCGTGCGTGTAGTGACTCATTCGCACACAAAACAAGTACAACATATTGTTCCAATAATTGATGGTCTTGATATATATATATATATATATATATATATATATATATATATATATATATATATATATATATATATATATATATATCGAGTCACTCGCGCGTACCAGATGCGACACACGCGTATGGGTGATTCTCACGCGCGCATAAGAGTTACACGCGTGAACAAATTAAGTGTGTGAATGAGCCAGATGCAATCTTGACCCATGTGATTTATTTGAATGAGGTTGACTATTAAGTGTCTGAACATGATCTGGAAGGATGTACTAACTGAGAATATGATATCCTTAGGTGATAAATGAAGGGACAAGGCTTAGGTAATATAAGACCATTAAGTTTGCTGGTATCCTGGTGAGTGTGAATACCTTTATGAGTATTGTTAAATAGTAATGATCAAGCATAAAATTGTCTAAGGGGTTCGGCTCATGCGAGATCAACAATAAAGGAGGGTTTAAGGGTTTTTCGAGTTTAACTCTCCGGTCCAGAGTGCCGTGAATAACCCTCATACGAGATGATGATCTCAGAAAGGGTGGTTAAATGTAACCCACCATCATTCGGGTTAACCGGAGTTGATGGCCCAAAGTTGATGTTAGGATTTACGTTGTATGCACTACTTGAAATCGCTAAGTGTTTGAGGAAGCTATTCCGGTTGCGCGGGTTACCTGGAGTGGGATATACTTGAGAGTATTCTTGTGGGTGAAATGGAATGTAATTCCAGTGTTGTATATCAGTTTCTTTTTCAACTCACCTCTATTTATACTTGTAAGCTTTTGTCCCTTAGTGCCACGTAAGGGGACAAAAGCGATATGTTGGTGCCACGTTGTATTGTCTCGGTCCTTTTAGTCTGAAAAGCTGAAAAAGTACTACCATTATCTTAGTGTTGTCTCCTTAATACCCTGCTGTTCTTTTCATACCGTCCTGCGATGTCAGGATCATATCGTGCTGGTTGCAGGTGTTCTTTCTTCTTTAGTGTCGCCATAGTATATTTCTAGCCTTATTCGTTTCCTAAATGTGGCGCTATGTTCAAACTGCGTGATCAGCGTTTGTGAACTTATTGCCAAAGCATGATTAGATGGCACGATAACCAGCGCATGGATAGGATCATGCGCGATTATATGGGGCGATGCGTGCTGATCTCATATAGCGCAAATAGATGTGCAGCTATGCGCATCATTAAGTCCCCCCCCCCCCCAGTTCTATATTGCGCGCAACTTATTAAGTGTGTTGTAGAACTCGAATTGTGACATATAGTGCGCTAGAGAAGTGCGTTTAACGCTAGGTATTGCGCACGGTGCAGAACTCGAATTATGATGTACAATGCGTCATAGAGTTGCATTTAATGCAAAGAATCGCGCGTGATGCAGAACTTCAATTTTGACATACAACGCGTCACGAAAGTACATTTAATGCTAGGGTGGTTTTTACGGTTTATCACTCTGTTACGCATGGGAGGCTGTTAACTCAACCGTCACCCTTGCACGAATACTGTTGCATGTCAGTTTTTCCTTCGTTGGATTTTTTGACACGTGTACGTCAGCGACGCGTTTTCCTCCTCCCCACGATTTCCAGCTTTTCCCTATAAATACCCCATTTACTTTCATGAAAAAAAAATTATCGCCTAAACAACTTCTTCTTGCTTTATTGTGCAATCGACTTGACGCTTTTTTTAGCTTTCTTTGCTTTCTTCTCGATCAATCATCAGGTTAGGGTTTTCTTCTCACCTTCCTTTTTCTCACGGTTACAATTATGTCTTGTTCTACTTCTACTACCGAAAGCAAAAATGTCGATGAGATCTCTTCTGTGATCACCCACCAGGATCTAGAGGAGATCATGAGGAGTTATCCTCCTGTTCGTGCTTTAAACCCTATTCCCCATAACAACGAGCAACGTGCTCATGACCCTCCTGCCAAAAAAGTAGCCATATACTCGAAGGTGATGCAATATGGCAACCTTCGATGTCCAACCACTTTCTTCTTCTTATCTGTTCTTCACCACTTTTGCATTGGTACCGGGCAACTCCACCCATACTGCACCTGCAAACTATCTCTCTTTGAGATGTGGTGTAGGGCGCAAAACTTTGTCCCTACAGTGAACCTATTCAGGAATGTCTATTCCTACCAGGCACATGATAATGGTGGGTTTGGATTTCGAGAGCGCGCGAGGTTTGCCCAGCGCACAAAGGCGGGTATGCGCGAAAAGTGGAAGAATTCCTTCTTCTATGTTGATAATTTTTTTATCCCCATACCTGCGAAAATGCGCGTGTGTGGCATTCTGGTGTTAATAGGGACTTGAATGATAAGCCTACCATGACACCTGACGAGGAGTATATATTCAATATATGCAAGGGTAAGAAGCTCTCGGTGTGCACATACGCGACTGATATTCTTCGTGTTGGTGAAGTATGTACTTATCCGGTCGTTGCGCCAGTGCTGCTGCACAAAGGGTAGGGTACGACGACCAGCATATGTTATCTTTGCAATTTGTAGTGTAGATTATTTATTAACTGCATATACTAACTGTTGAGTCCCCAAAATAATTAAGGATTTAATTATGACAAAACAACAAATATGTACACTAAATTGTTATGTGCAGCCAGCATAGGTTTAGTTATGTATAGACAGCACTTGTTGCTGTGTCAAGTGGTTCAGTATGCTGCCTAGTCTGAAATGCCCCGTTCATTTCAATTATAAACGTTTCATATTAATTGGTTTCATTGCGAGGTTTTGACCTCTATATGAGACGTTTTTCAAAGCCTGCATTTGTTTTAAAAACAAACCATAACCTTTATTTTATCGACAAAGGTTTAAAAGACAAAACGTAGATTATCAAGTAATGATAATCTAAAGTACTACGTTTACACACGACCATTACATAATGGTTAATAATAATATGTTACAACAAGGTATTTTCCGAATGCAGTTTTTAAACATTATCATACAAGCATGCTGACTCTAAATCTTGTCTTTAAATAGCATGCAACAGCGGAAGTATTTAATAATCACCTGAGAATAAACATGCTTAAAATGTCAACAAAAATTGTTGGTGAGCTGTAGGTTTAACCTATATAATAAATCGTCATAATAGACCACAAGATTTCATTTTCATAAAGCATACATGAACTCTCATCTGTAAAAATCATTCATATGGTGGGACACCTGGTAACCTACATTAACAAAATGCATATAGAATATCCCCATCATACAGGAACTCTCATCTGTATAATTAAAAATCGAAGTACCAAAGCAGTTCATATCACTGACTGGGGCGTGTTAGTGCCCATAGATCTATCTTTAGGATTCGCGTCAATTAGGTGTCATTTCCCTAATTCTTAGGTTACCAAGCTAAAAGGGGTGATATTCGGTATCGTAATCTAACCATAGAATGTAGTTTCAAGTACTTGTGTCTACTTTGTAAAACATTTACAAAGCTGCATGTATTCTCATCCCAAATATATTAGATAGTAAAAATGGGACTATAACTCACTTGAATAGATTTTCAAATCGTTGAAAATCGGACTTGGTCTCGAATCGATTCACGAACCTATAACAATTATATATATATAAAAATATAATTCAATTATATTCATATCATATTTTCAATTACGTGTTGAAGAATTAAGTTGACAAGTTAGTAGTCCAACGTTAGTAGTTCAATGTTAGTAGTCCATATATATAGTCCAATATATAATCTTAGAATTTAATCAAGACGTATTGAATACGCATTGTTATAGACTCAATCATGACTCATGGAACGCGTATTGTCTTAGAATTAACCCAGACGTATTGTGTACATGGTGTCTTACGATCTATCCGAACGTATTGTATAACTATTATCGTAACTAATGAAGATCATATTATATTGTTTCGGCCTTAACCAAAACTAGTATATTATAAGGAAATACTCATGATATATTTAAATACATGTAGGATATAGGAAAATTTATCTAGGATATGGTTAGTATAGATCTTGTTAAATAAATCCCGTAGTCAATTTAGTTAAACTAACCAATATTGTTTTGCCCATAACTTCTTTATTACAAACTGGTTTTGAGTGAATCAAAGTTCTATGGTTTTGTAATATACTCAATTTATAAAAATAAACTTCAAAAGTATTAGTTTATAATCGGATTTACTGGTTACAAGTCAAATTAGAAAGAGGTGGTCATTTTCGTTGAAAGAACGACATCTTGATGACCATTTTGAAAAACATACTTCTACCTTGGGTTTAACCATAATTTTTGGATATATATGTTCATATGAAGTAACATTTTCCCAGAAAACAAACTATAAATTCAAAGCTTAAGATAATTTTTAAATATCCAACCCAAAACAGCCATCGGTTTTACTACGACGGCGTATGTTCAGTTTTACGATGTTCTTCGTGTTTACAAGTTTTAAATCCTTATGTTAGCATATCATATAGATATATTACATGTGTTTAGTTGTTTTTTAAAGGTCAAGTTAGAAGGATTAACTTTGTTTGCAAACAAGTTTAGAATTAACTAAACTATATTTTAGTGATTACCGGTTATATACTCCAAATAAGATAGCTGTATAAGTATGAATCGAACAATGTTATGAACATGGTTACTACCTCAAATTTAGAAGGTAAACCTACTGAAAATGAAAAGAAATAATCTTGAGCTTGAAAGGATCTTTGATGGCTTGGAAACTCTTGAAGTAGAATCATGGGATGAAAACAAATTCAAGTAAGATTACTACTTGATTTAAGATAGTTATGTTTATAGAATTTAATCAAAGCTTAAATATAATTATTACCTTGATTTAGAATGACAACCTACTGAGATGAATGAAGATTTTTTGATGTTGGATGATTACTTGAAATGGATTTGGAAGATTGAAAGTAACCTTACAAACTTGAAAGGATTTTTGAAGTGTTCTTGAATGATTGTTTTTATGATGATTATAGTTTATAATCAAAGCTTGTATTTGATGAATTCTTGCTAGAGATATAGTAGCTAGACGTTCTTGAAATAGTGTGTGTGTGTTTTGAGAGAGAACTAGAAAGAAAATTGGAAAGGAAATGAAATGAGTTGTGAATGGTGAATGATGAGGGGGTTAAAAGGAGTTCTAGTTTTGTTTTCTTGCTCATAAGTCATGCTAGTTGTCTAATGGTTGGTTCCACATATTTTTTAACTATCTAGGGCTTCTAAGAGCTGATCATTAAGTGTACATACCAATAGTATATACATCTAGAAGCTGGGTATTATACGGGTGAAAATACCGTATGAATACGAGTAGAATTCTTGAGAAAATCGAATGCGAATATGAGTGTAGTTATCTTTGTTGAGTATAAGTATTTTGATATATGTAATTAAGTCTTTTAAAAGTGTATTAATACATCATAATACGATACATATGTATTCATTTTGATTAAGGCGTTATTTCGTCGTTAAACCTTATATATATATATATATATATATATATATATATATATATATATATATATATATATATATATATATATATATATATATATATATATATATATATATATATATATTGTTTCGAAACCTTTAAGTTAGTAGTCTCATTTTATGTATATAGTTCATTGTTAATATACTTAATGAGATACTTAATTATCATTTTATCAAGTTACATACATATATATATATATATATATATATATATATATATATATATATATATATATATATATATATATATATATATATACACATAATATCATTTTTATGAGTTATGACGTTCGTGAATCGTCGGATGAACTGGGTGGTCAAACGTTTATGTAAAATCCGTTTCAAACATTCAAGTCTTAACAAGTTTGATTGCTTAACATATTAGAAACATTTATTCATGTAAATATTAATCTCAAATATATATAATCATGGAAAATCCGGGTCGTTACAGTACCTACCCGTTAAATAAATTTCGTCCCGAAATTTTAAGGAGTTGTAGGTGTTGACGCATCTTCTGGAAATAAGTGCGTATATTTCTGCTTCATCTGATCTTCACGCTCCCAGGTGAACTCGGGTCCTCTACGAGCATTCCATCGTACTTTAATGATTGGTATTTTGTTTTGCTTAAGTCCTTTAACCTCATGATCCATTACTTTGACGGGTTCTTCAACGAATTGTAATTGTTTGTCAATCTTAATTTCGTCTTAAGGGATAGTGATATCTGTGACAACCCAGAAATTTCCAATCAAATTTAAACTTTATCTTTATATTATTCCGACACGATAAGTAAAGTTTGTTAAGTTAAATCTCAAGAATTTTAAATTGTGTTCATACATTCATTATAACCTCGACCAAATTCAGACGATTCACAAACCGTTATATATAAATAAATATGTATATATATGTATATATATATATTATAACTTGAGAATATTAATAAAGTATTAAACGTATAATACTTTACATGATCGTATTTATTTCAATATGTTTATCGATGGAATTAGAAGATAATATCAAATTGTTGATTTATCAGATACATTATGATATGATTACGGGTCTATGTTATGAGGTCCACTGTGATTTAAGAAATCTATTCTTTTTGACAACATTCGGAAAATGGTAAAGTGATTTATAAGTAAGAACGTGAAGTGTAAATAACTTAGATGTTGGATATCGACAAGTTAAGTAACTCGACATTTTTCATTAAGATGATTTCATACGTTTATTTAACCTTTGAACTTTATCCCATGCTTCACCAACAAACTGTAATTTAAAAACTTGAAACCTATTATGAATATATATGATTCTACTTTTTTAAAACATTTTATGATATAACGATTTCCATTATTTTAACCTTTAAACCAAATGATTCTTAAAAATATATTTGGTTTTGGAAAACAAAATTATTATATTTATTTGATTTAGTTTCAAACGTACAAAAACGTTTTCAGTTTAAAAAGAACTTTATTATTAAAACGTATATAACTTTTATAAATATCTAGAACCACTTTTGACAACTCATTACTTAACCAGTATGATAAAGATAACGATATTTATATTTTATTTTATTAAATATATATAACGATTTAAATTAATATTATATATATTTATGCGCGTATTATACGTACATAGTTTTATACTTTTACTATACTTAAACTTTACCTTTACTTTATTTTTACTTTACTTTAACTTTAATAATTCACTTTAATAATTCATACTTTAATAATTCACTTTAATAATTCATACTTTAATAATTCACTTTAATAATTCAAACTTTAATAATTCATACTTTAATAATTTACTTTAATAATTCATACTTTAGTAATTCAAAAATCTATTATAAATAGAATTCAATAGGTTTCATTATTTCATAGAAACTTGAAAATATTTTTCTCTAAACTCTCTCAATCGATTTACATATATATATTTACTCCGTATTATTTCAAGATATTATTAGTATACATAAAATATTACGTCAGAGTGCTGTCCGAGTGATTTCAAAATTGTTTTTCGAGTGGGATTGGATTAAGGAAATTATGGGTTATAGCTATGGAGGTGATTGGTATGGTTCATGGGTATGCTCGTGAGGTCAATATAGTGTTTATCATCTCCGTTGCGTCTACGTACCTTTCCTGCAATATTGAATCTCAATATTGATACGTGAGTACTCATAATTTAACTTTTACATACTAATAGTGTATCCCTGACTAGTGCTCGAGTATATAGGATTATGCATGTTTGTACTTTTGATATTGCCTTTAGTTAGGTTATGTTGAATCCTGAATTAGTTATATATGCGACTGAGATAAGGTATAAGATATGCATGTCGTTGGAAAGCTAGCGAAAAATTAAGAACTTTTTATTTAGATATCGAATGATTTCGATGAACGGATTTGAAGTTATAGTCCATCGAATTTTTGTATTATTATTAAAAATGATTATTATTATTATCGTCGTTCTAGTTTTATCTTATTATTATTATTATTATCTTTATCAATAAAAGGATTTATCATTAAAAATTGTTATTTTTTTTATTATTACTATCGTTATTATCGTTAAAGTTATAATTAGTATTATTATTATTATCCAATTATTATTATTATTATTATTATTATTATTATTATTATTATTATTATTATTATTATTATTATTATTATTATTATTATTATTATTATTATTATTATTATTATTATTATTATTATTATTATTATTATTATTGGTATTATTATTATTATTATCATTATTAATATATATATATATATATCATTATTTAAAAATGGTTATTGTTATTGTTATTATTATTATTACTATATTATCATTAAGATAATTATTAGTATTATCGTTAATAATGTTATAGTAACTATCATTATTAATATTAGTGTAATTAAAACAAATATTTGTAACACCTAATTATTTTGATTACTATTATTATCATTATTACGAACACGATATAAAAGACGATTAAAAGCTATTAAACGAAACGATTAGGAAATAATGGGTAAGAGTATCATGATGAAATTAAAATATTATAAGATATTGATTTAGATAAAATTATCGTTCTTATTATTTTTTATCATTACTATTATTATTAAAATTATCGTTAGTATTAAAACTATCATTTTAACAAAAATTATCATTTTAATAGAAATGTCATTATTACTATAAAATATCATTATTATTATTATTATTATTTTAAATAGAATTATTATTTTAAAGATAATATTAAAAATTATCATAAATATTAAAGTTATCATAATTAGAATTATCGTTTTATCATGATGTCATCTTAGTAATTATAAATATTGATATTTTTATAATAATAATTATTATTACAAAATAATACAACTTTTACTTACTATCATTATAGATATTATTTTATCAAATAAATATTTGATACAAACATATTTTACTACGTGTAATAACTTACTTTAATAATACGTATCATATTATCTTTATAATATTAAATGAACCCTATAAATTTTATTACTTAATATATATAAAAGTATATTTTATTATATAAATATAATATAAAATTTTATTTATTAATAAATAAATTATATTATTTACTCTAATAAATCTTTTAAAATATAAAACGACGATATTTAAACTATATATTAATCATGTATAAATTTTTGGAAATTATTTTGAGTCAAATTTACTTTTGTTGACTTTTGCATATTAGTCTCGAGCATTAAGATTGTGGTACACAATGACTTGACCTAATTTGTTAGACAAATATTGACCAACACATAAATATATATAATTAATTTAGGTTCGTGAATCCGAGGCCAACCTTGCACTTGTTCAATGACGTTATATGTATTTTTACTACGAAATACATTATGGTGAGTTTCATTTGCTCCCTTTTACTTTTTACATGTTTGGGACTGAGAATACATGCGCTGCTTTATAACTGTTTTATGAAATGGATACAAATACTAAAATTGATTTTTGCGTGAGTTTCATTTGCTCCCTTTTTAAATGCTTTTGCAATATATATTTTTGGGACTGAGAATGCATGCGCTGCTTTTATAAATGTTTGACGAAATAGACACAAGTAATTGAAACTACATTCTATGGTTGAATTATCGAAATCGAATATGCCCCTTTTTATTAAGTCTGGTAATCTAAGAATTAGGGAACAGACACCCTAATTGACGCGAACTCTAAAGATAGATCTATCGAGCCCAACAAGCCCCATCCAAAGTACCGGATGCTTTAGTACTTCGAAATTATATCATGTCCGAAGGAGGATCCCGGAATGATAGGGGATATTCTTATATGTATCTAGTTAATGTCGGTTACCAGGTGTTCACCATATGAATGATTATTTTTTTGTCTCTATGCATGGGACGTATATTTATGAGAACTGGAAATGAAATTCTTGTGGTCTATTAAAATGATGAAAATAAATGATTATGATAAACTAATGAACTCACCAACCTTTTGGTTGACACTTTAAAGCATGTTTATTCTCAGGTGTTAAAGAAATCTTCCGCTGTGCATTTGCTCATTTTAAAGATATTACTTGGAGTCTTTCATAGCATATTTCGAAGAACGTTGCATTCGAGTCATTGAGTTCATCAAAGATTATTATTAAATCAATTTATAGTTGGATAGTGGATATTATGAAATGGTATGCATGCCTGTCAATTTTTGATGTAAAGAAAGATTGTCTTTTAAAAACGAATGCAATGTTTGTAAAATGTATCATATAGAGGTCAAATACCTCGCAATGTAATCAACTATTGTGAATCGTTTATAATGTATATGAACGGGTCCTTTCAGTTGGTATCAGAGCGGTGGTCTTAGCGAACCAGGTCTGCATTAGTGTGTCTAACTAATAAGTCGTTAGGATGCATTAGTGAGTCTGGACTTCGACCGTGTCTGCATGTCAAAAGTTTTGCTTATCATTTCTAGTCGGAAATCATCTGCTTATCATCCATAGGAAATTACCTGCTTATCATTATTAGTCTAGACACGTCTTGCTACATTAATTGCATGAGTAGTGTATAGACAAACTTCATATCTTAGCATATCTGCTAAATCATATCTTATCGTATCTGTTACTTTAAACTTTACCTGACATACCCCGCAAATTCCTCCGTAATCTATGAAATTTTTTGATCTCTATATATAGTTATCCTATGTAAATAGAATACCACCCGATAGCCGAAAAATCATTTTTATATCGAAAATCCTTTATCCAATCGTACGAAATGGAATTTGTCATCAGTTCAAGTCACTCGGATTCTGAAATGGAATCTCACTCAAGCTCCGAAAGCAATGTGACCGGAATGGATCAACCAATCAGTCATCACCTATTCTGGATGAATTGGGGATGGGTTCGTAGCCTCCTCAATCATTGGAAACAAGAAGAAGGCGATCCTTTCCATCCACCACATTGCCCTCTTGGCGAAGAACCTGAAGCACTTACCGGCGAACCTGTTCGAGACACCATTTTCTCTCTCATTTCCAGGGTATCTCGTCACGATTATATACTACATCAAATTCTAGATTTTATTTATCCGCTCGTTCTGACCGACAATCATCCTGGAATAATAGAAGAAGTCAACGAACTTCGCGCTCGGGTAGTCGCTTTGGAGAATATGGTGCAGAGATTACAAACACCAGCAGCAGCACCAGCAGCATAACCAGTACCACCATCATCAACGCCAACAGTACCATTACCACCTCCAACCACAACCGCGTTGTAAACCTCAACTTCACAATCTGTCCCACGAGCATCAACGTCATACGCACCATAGATACCAAGGAGTACCAACAACAATAACTGACGAAGTATTAATTCATAACTTCATTGGAGAAACATTCCGCGGCGATTATATAATCTCTAAAGTCTTAGAGATTATCTAATCTAGCCCTAACCATAAATCAGTTAAGCGAACCAAAATGATAGAAGGAAGAGTAGAAACCCTGACAAAAATGGTGTGTGATTAACAAGTTAAACTTGTTTTACCAACAGCATCAACAGTACCGTCAACGTCACCAGCATCGTCAGTACAGTCAACATCAGAATCAACAACACCTATAACATCACAAACTCCGTCAGTTCAAGAATCACTGTGGACATCATTACGAATCAATAACGTGTATATTGTATCAACAAGTTATGAAGAATTAACTCATTCCCTCTGAAGAAATTATATATATATTTTATATATATATATATATTTTTTTTGAAATAAAAAATAAATCTTTCCGTGCTAAGCTATTGTGTGTGAATCTTAACTACTCAGTTAATTCATATTACAAATATGCAATAATGTACGTCCCTCACCCGCGACTTAACCATCGTTAACTACAATCTCTGTCTCAATTCAACAAATTCCAATTCCTAATAAATCAAGTATATATTTGATTTTACACTTCATCATTGATGTAACCGAAACTTTTCAGATAACATCATTCGTACTTTGCGAAGTTAACAAGAATTTAACGAAAACCAACATCACATCTCAACAAATAACGAAGTATTGATTCATAATTTCAATATTATTGAAGAAATACTTATGTAACCTCTAAACCTTCAAGGAATTATTCAATTCTAGTTCCAACCGTAAATCGAATGAGTTTAATTTAGTATTAACTCATTAAAATCTATGTTACATCTGAGGAGAATATATACATATATATTTTCATAAAGACTGTAATAAAATTCTTATGTACAAAATATTAATTGTGAAATTTTTTTAACGGGTAGGTAATACTCGAGAGATATATATAAATTCACAATTAATATGTTACATTCTTCGAATCAGATTAAGCAAATTATCAATTATACTTCCTACTTTCACAATAATATACATTCTTTCATAGAAATCAAAACAACCATACTCATTCAAACCCAATTAAGTATTCTGATTTTAAAATCTCAGAATTCAATTCGAGATATAACCGGTACCATTACTTTTAGATTCCTACATCTTTCAAACTATACTTTGACTTCAAAAGTGTGTTAGAACATCAAATGTATACAAACGATTACAATCTATGTTCAAACCCTTCGAAAATCTCTGAAGACACTTCAAATAATGAGCAATCGAGATGATGATCCAACCACATATTACCCACAGTTATGTACTTAAAAAGCTCTCGAAACCAAAGTCATAATTCAACACATATCTGTGTCAGATCTTTTGGCATTTATTAGCAAAAATAACCTTGCAATTCCTTTGCAAAGTAGCAAATTATATCATAGCTCCAGCAAGACAACTTCGATTTTTTCATTCGGAGTAGCCTTATCATAATTTTGATATATGTGATTACCTTTTTGTTACCGGAGAACCTTTCATATTCCACCACATTAGCAATAAACTTACCAACAACTTCACTGATCTTGGGCATTCCGAAGAATCTTTATATTTATCGAAACCTCATCATTTACTCATCTGCCTCTTGTAACGAGAATTGTCATACGAATCATTGGGAGTTAGCAATCAGTATTTTGAAATCTCACAGCATGTTGACGCCAACAGTTATACATAACGTCTATTTCCAAGGCTTACATACTTCGAATGTGAAGTTTCTGAAAAACACTCTGAACCGCGAACTAGTTCTCGAAATGCTGATGAAGCAACAAAAACTGTAAACGACCTTAGCAATAAAAAGTTTGATGATAAAGATTAGTGTATTAACAAAGCTCAGAAATAGAGAAGTTTTGGAACTGGAAAACGGATTGAGCAAAGTATGAAGGAGGCTGAGGACAAATCACAAATACTGAACCTGCCTTCAAAGAATCCAAATGATTCATTATCTGCTGAAGTCATTAACGAATACCTTGCTCCTGATACTAAACCCTTACAGACAATATTCTTCATCATCCTATGATATTAGATATTCTAAGATATCATCGTATCTTTCATTATAAATATCCTCCATATTTCTGAAGATATTTCCATAACTATTCTTATCTGGAATCATTTATCTCTTTGCGCTATCTGTATTACATCAAAAAGGAAACTGTTTAGTTCCTATACTCTGTAAACCTTTGAGTTTAAAATATGAATGTTTTTGAAGTAGTGTTGGAAACTGAAGCATGAGTTAGTATAATATAATGACACTTGATCAACGTGATTATATTATAGTAATTCATGCTGAGTTTCTAAATGGAACGTGATGATTCACAGATCATAACATCATCATGTTCCATGTTATACGACTCTTGTATTCTATTTAACCTCTAAAATATCAAGAAAATATTTCTTGATGATTCGGCCTTTTCCAAGGTATTCTAGTAATTTCACAAGTCAAGATCGTGCCATCACAATTTCCTTCCTAGAACATTAACAATGTTCATTCCAAAAATCATATTTGTGAATTCTAGACCATTACAAGCGGTGCTTAATCGCAAGAAGAAGAAACGAAAGGACAAAACTCCGAAATAAAAATTAGGGTATAAATTGCAGCTAATAAAAGAGAGCATTAACTGTGAATGATAATGATTATAGAAGACAGAAGCAGAGACTTTGAAATATAAGGGAAGATATAAAGCCCAACGACAAACCAAAAATTATAAACCATATATATCGATGCATATAGCAATATAAAGACACGGGAGAACTAGAAACACTATAAACCCAAGAGTATAGTAGAAGTAAATAGATTCTTCCGGCGGTAGATGAAAAAGAAGAATGACCGATACGAAAGTTATAAGTATATCGAGAATCAGAACTGGATGGAGCATATTGATGAATACTTTAAAATATGAGTTGAGGGGGAAAGAATAGAAGGTGATGAAACATGACTAGGAACTTAGAAATCAACATATTTAACTCACACAATGACGGAATAAGTGAATCAAACCCTCTAGTGAATAGGTTAAGCTTTTTGTGATTAATTTAGTCATACCACAACTAAATCAAGTATGATTAGATCAACACCTAGAGCTATTATTCACCACCTGGGTGATTTGGGTTGAGAGAGAATCGGAGGAGCTCACCAGATCTGAGTGTGTGTAACAAATGAGAGGCTTAACCTAAAAATGAAGAACATAAGACTTTATATACCCCTGATGTTGACTCACCCGTACGATTCATCCATCACACATACGAGTTGGCTTCATCAGCCGTACGGGTGATCACTCACTCGTGTCTTCTCATTTAGGTTGTAATTGTGACTTAGCTCAGCATCAATCGTGCGTATGAGCCTGTTAGCCGTACGAGTGAGGCTTCACTTGGACGTCTGACTAAGTCTAACATAGTCAAACATCCACATCTTGTTCCTACAGTTGCTGTAACCACATACAAACACGGATAGGATAATAACGAACGATCATGGTGGCCTGTAAACTGTTGTACCTGCAATGGACGTGGGTAGATGTCTAGGGACTTGCATAAAATGCATCAACAGAAGGTGTGAGTTGTAAGAAAAGGAAGGAGGTGAATTTATAAGAAAATCTCCGACAGAACAATTAAAATGGACGATCGCATTTAAAGCGGATCCTAATTCCTTTTGTTACCGGAGAATCAAATCTTATTACAAAGATTTTCTTCAAATCCCTTGAAATCTGGAAATCAATCATATCTACGTCAAATGATAAGATGAATCTACACTTACTCATTTCACTCTTCTATGTTAGCTTCATTCGTACTCTTCATATAAATGGATTGTTTATCCAAATTATTCGCTGATGATAAAACTCTAATTTTCAGCCTGTATGCATCATGAAAACATACTTATTATCATTCACAACCTTTCCACTCAAATTTCGGGACAAAATTTCTTTAACGGGTAGGTACTGTGACAACCCAGAAATTTCCAATCAAATTTAAACTTTATCTTTATATTATTCCGACACGATAAGCAAAGTTTGTTAAGTTAAATCTTAAGAATTTTAAATTGTGTTCATACATTCATTATAACCTCGACCAAATTCAGACGATTCACGAACCGTTATATATAAATAAATATGTATATATATGTATATATATATATATATTATAACTTGAGAATATTAATAAAGTATTAAACGTATAATACTTTACATGATCGTATTTATTTCAATATGTTTATCGATGGAATTATAAGATAATATCAAATTGTTGATTTATCAGATACATTATGATATGATTACGGGTCTATGTTATGAGGTCCACTGTGATTTAAGAAATCTATTCTTTTTGACAACATTCGGAAAATGGTAAAGTGATTTATAAGTAAGAACGTGAAGTGTAAATAACTTAGATGTTGGATATCGACAAGTTAAGTAACTCGATATTTTTCATTAAGATGATTTCATACGTTTATTTAACCTTTGAACTTTATCTCATGCTTCACCAACAAACTGTAATTTAAAAACTTGAAACCTATTATGAATATATATGATTCTACTTTTTTAAAACATTTTATGATATAACGATTTCCATTATTTTAACCTTTAAACCAAATGATTCTTAAAAATATATTTGGTTTTGGAAAACAAAATTATTATATTTATTTGATTTAGTTTCAAACGTACAAAAATGTTTTCAGTTTAAAAAGAACTTTATTATTAAAACGTATATAACTTTTATAAATATCTAGAAACACTTTTGACAACTCATTACTTAACCAGTATGATAAAGATAACGATATTTATATTTTATTTTATTAAATATATATAACGATTTAAATTAATATTATATATATTTATACGCGTATTATACGTACATAGTTTTATACTTTTACTATACTTAAACTTTACCTTTACTTTATTTTTACTTTACTTTAACTTTAATAATTCACTTTAATAATTCATACTTTAATAATTCACTTTAATAATTCATACTTTAATAATTCACTTTAATAATTCAAACTTTAATAATTCACTTTAATAATTCATACTTTAATAATTCACTTTAATAATTCATACTTTAATAATTCAAAAATCTATTATAAATAGAATTCAATAGGTTTTATTATTTCATAGAAACTTGAAAATATTTTTCTCTAAACTCTCTCAATCGATTTACATATATATATTTACTCCGTATTATTTCAAGATATTATTAGTATACATAAAATATTACGTCAGAGTGCTGTCCGAGTGATTTCGAAATTGTTTTTCGAGTGGGATTGGATTAAGGAAATTATGGGTTATAGCTATGGAGGTGATTGGTATGGTTCATGGGTATACTCGTGAGGTCAATATAGTGTTTATCATCTCCGTTGCGTCTACGTACCTTTCCTGCAATATTGAATCTCAATATTGATACGTGAGTACTCATAATTTAACTTTTACATACTAATAGTGTATCCCTGACTAGTGCTCGAGTATATAGGATTATGCATGTTTGTACTTTTGATATTGCCTTTAGTTAGGTTATGTTGAATCCTGAATTAGTTATATATGCGACTGAGATAAGGTATAAGATATGCATGTCGTTGGAAAGCTAGCGAAAAATTAAGAACTTTTCATTTAGATATCGAATGATTTCGATGAACGGATTTGAAGTTATAGTCCATCGAATTTTTGTATTATTATTAAAAATGATTATTATTATCGTCGTTATTATCGTCGTTCTAGTTTTATCTTATTATTATTATTATTATCTTTATCAATAAAAGGATTTATCATTAAAAATTGTTATTTTTTTTATTATTACTATCGTTATTATCGTTAAAGTTATAATTAGTATTATTATTATTATCCAATTATTATTATTATTATTATTATTATTATTATTATTATTATTATTATTATTATTATAATTATTATTATTGGTATTATTATTATTATTATCATTATTAATATATATATATATATATATCATTATTTAAAAATGGTTATTGTTATTGTTATTATTATTATTACTATATTATCATTAAGATAATTATTAGTATTATCGTTAATAATGTTATAGTAACTATCATTATTAATATTAGTGTAATTAAAACAAATATTTATAACACCTAATTATTTTGATTACTATTATTATCATTATTACGAACACGATATAAAAGACGATTAAAAGCTATTAAACGAAACGATTAGAAAATAATGGGTAAGAGTATCATGATGAAATTAAATATTATAAGATATTGATTTTGATAAAATTATCGTTCTTATTATTTTTTATCATTACTATTATTATTAAAATTATCGTTAGTATTAAAACTATCATTTTAACAAAAATTATCATTTTAATAGAAATGTCATTATTACTATAAAATATCATTATTATTATTATTACTATTTTAAATAGAATTATTATTTTAAAGATAATATTAAAAATTATCATAAATATTAAAGTTATCATAATTAGAATTATCGTTTTATCATAATGTCATCTTAGTAATTATAAATATTGATATTTTTATAATAATAATTATTATTACAAAATAATACAACTTTTACTTACTATCATTATAGATATTATTTTATCAAATAAATATTTGATACAAACATATTTTACTACGTGTAATAACTTACTTTAATAATACGTATCATATTATCTTTATAATATTAAATGAACCCTATAAATTTTATTACTTAATATATATAAAAGTATATTTTATTATATAAATATAATATAAAATTTTATTTATTAATAAAGAAATTATATTATTTACTCTAATAAATCTTTTAAAAATATTTTAAAATATAAAACGACGATATTTAAACTATATATTAATCATGTATAAATTTTTGGAAATTATTTTGAGTCAAATTTACTTTTGTTGACTTTTGCATATTAGTCTCGAGCATTAAGATTGTGGTACACAATGACTTGACCTAATTTGTTAGACAAATATTGACCAACACATAAATATATATAATTAATTTAGGTTCGTGAATCCGAGGCCAACCTTGCACTTGTTCAATGACGTTATATGTATTTTTACTACGAAATACAGTATGGTGAGTTTCATTTGCTCCCTTTTACTCTTTACATGTTTGGGACTGAGAATACATGTGCTGCTTTATAACTGTTTTATGAAATGGATACAAATACTAAAATTGATTTTTGCGTGAGTTTCATTTGCTCCCTTTTTAAATGCTTTTGCAATATATATTTTTGGGACTGAGAATGCATGCACTGCTTTTATAAATGTTTGACGAAATAGACACAAGTAATTGAAACTACATTCTATGGTTGAATTATCGAAATCGAATATGCCCCTTTTTATTAAGTCTGGTAATCTAAGAATTAGGGAACAGACACCCTAATTGACGCGAACTCTAAAGATAGATCTATCGAGCCCAACAAGCCCCATCCAAAGTACCGGATGCTTTAGTACTTCGAAATTATATCATGTCCGAAGGAGGATCCCGGAATGATAGGGGATATTCTTATATGTATCTAGTTAATGTCGGTTACCAGGTGTTCACCATATGAATGATTATTTTTTTGTCTCTATGCATGGGACGTATATTTATGAGAACTGGAAATGAAATTCTTGTGGTCTATTAAAATGATGAAAATAAATGATTATGATAAACTAATGAACTCACCAACCTTTTGGTTGACACTTTAAAGCATGTTTATTCTCAGGTGTTAAAGAAATCTTCCGCTGTGCATTTGCTTATTTTAAAGATATTACTTGGAGTCTTTCATAGCATATTTCGAAGAACGTTGCATTCGAGTCATTGAGTTCATCAAAGATTATTATTAAATCAATTTATAGTTGGATAGTGGATATTATGAAATGGTATGCATGCCTGTCAATTTTTGATGTAAAGAAAGATTGTCTTTTAAAAACGAATGCAATGTTTGTAAAATGTATCATATAGAGGTCAAATACCTCGCAATGTAATCAACTATTGTGAATCGTTTATAATGTATATGAACGGGTCCTTTCAATATCTTCTTTAGCTAAGCATTTCTTCAAATTCGAGACGTGGAAGGTATTATGTACACCAGCGAGTTGTTGAGGTAATTCAAGTCGATAAGCCACCGGCCCAACACGATCAATAATCTTGAATGGTCTAATGTACCTTGGGTTTAGTTTTCCCCATTTTCCGAAATGAATGATACCTTTCCAAGGTGATACCTTAAGCATGACCATGTCACCAACCTCAAATTCTAAAGGTTTTCTTCTAAGATCCGCGTAGCTCTTTTGTCGGCTCCTGGCTGTTTTCAACCTTTGTTGAATCTGGATGATTTTCTCAGTAGTTTCCTGGATAATCTTCAGACCCGTAATCTGTTTATCCCCCACTTCTCTCTAACAAATCGGAGACCTGCACTTCCTACCATAAAGTGCTTCAAACGGTGCCGCATCAATGCTTGAGTGGTAGCTGTTGTTGTAAGAAAATTTTGCTAATGGTAAGTGTCGATCCCAACCATTTCCAAAATTGATAACACATGCTCGTAGCATGTCTTCAAGTGTCTAAATCTTCCATTCACTTTGCCCATCGGTTTGTGGATGATAGGCAGTACTCATGTCTAGACGAGGTCTCAATGCTTGATGTCACGACTGCCAAAATCTTGAAATAAACCTGCCATCACGATCATATATAATAGAGATTGATATTCCATGTCTGGAGACGACTTACTTCAAGTATAATCGTGCCAATCTATCCATCTTATCGTCTTCTTTCATTGCCAGAAAGTGTGCTGATTTGGTATGACGGTCGACTATTACCCAAATCGTATCATAACCACTTGCAGTCCTTGGCAATTTAGTAATGAATCCATGGTAATGTTTTCCCATTTCTATTCCGGGATTTCAGGTTGCTGAAGTAGACCTGATGGATTCTGATGATCGGCTTTGACTTTAGAACAAGTTAAACATTATCCTACATACGTGGCAATATCGACTTTCATACCTGGCCACCAAAAGTGTCTCTTGAGGTCTTGGTACATTTCCCCTGCTCCGGGATGTATTGAGTATCTTGTTTTATGTGCTTCATTAAGTACCACTTTCCTCGAATCCCTGAACATTGGTACCCACATTCTTTCATTCAAATATCGGGTTCCGTCTTCCCGAATATTAAGCTGTTTTTCTGATCCTTTGGGTATTTCATTCTTCAAACTTCCTTTTTTCAAAACTCCTTGTTGAGCCTCTTTTATTCGAGTAGTAAGGTTAGTATGAATAATTATATTCATAGCTTTTACTCAGATAGGTTCCCTTTCCTTTCTACTTAAGGCGTCGGCTATAACATTTGCCTTTCCTGGATGGTAACGAATCTCACAGTCATAATCATTTAGCAGCTCAACCCACCTACGCTGCCTCATGTTCAGTTGCTTTTAATCAAATATATGTTGGAGACTTTTGTTGTCAGTATATATGATACATTTGACCCCATATAAGTAATGTCTCCACATCTTTAATGCAACAACAACAGCGCCCAATTCTAAATCGTGAGTCGTATAATTTTGCTCGTGAATCTTCAATTGTCTAGACGCATAAGCAATCACCTTCGTCCATTGCATTAACACACAACCGAGACCTTGCTTTGAAATATCACAATAAATCCCAAAATTATCATTCCCTTCGGGTAATGACAATATAGGAGTCGTAGTTAACTTTTTCTTCAATAATTGAAACGCATTTTCTAGCTCATCCTTCCATTTGAACTTCTTCCCTTTATGCGTTAATGCAGTCAGGGGTTTCGCTACTCTGGAAAAGTCTTGGATGAACCTCCTGTAGTAACCAGCCAGTCCTAAAAATCGGCGTATGTGCGTTGGAGTTTTTGGGGTTTTCCACTTTTCAACGGTTTCAATCTTTGCCGGATCAACCTGAATGCCTTCTTTGCTCACTATGTGACCGAGGAATTGCACTTCTTTCAAGCAAAATGCACACTTAGAAAACTTAGCATACAGTTCTTCCTTCCTCAACAATTCTAGCACCATTCTCAAATGTTCTTCGTGCTCTTGGTCATTCTTAGAGTAAATAAGTATGTCATCGATGAAAACAATGACAAACTTGTCAAGATATGGTCCACACACTTGGTTCATGAGGTCCATGAACACAGCTGGTGTGTTAGTCAATCCAAACGGCATAACTATAAACTCATAATGACCGTAACGCGTTCTAAAAGTAGTCTTTGGGATATCATCCTCCTTCAACCGCATTTGATGATAACCGGAACGTAAATCAATCTTCGAATAAACCAACGAACCTTGCAGTTGATCAAATAAATCATCAATTCTTGGTAGTGGGTTCTTGATGGTAAGCTTGTTCAACTCTCGGTATTTGATACACAACCTGAACGTTCCATCCTTCTTCTTGACAAACAAAACAGTTGCTCCCCACGGTGATGTGCTTGGTCGAATGAAACCACGCTCCAGTAGTTCTTTTAATTGATTTTGTAATTCCTTCATTTCATTGGGTGCAAGTCTGTAAGGAGCACGAGCTATTGGTGCAGCTCCTGGTAAAAGATCTATTTGGAATCTAACGGATCGGTGTGGAGGTAGTCCCAGTAATTCTTTCGGAAATACATAGGGAAATTCTTTTGTGACGAGAATATCATTGATGTTCTTTTCTTCGTGTTTGACTTTATCGACGTGTGCTAGAATGGCATAGAAATCTTTTCTTATTAGCTTTTGCGCCTTCAAGCTACTAATAAGATTTAACTTTACGTTGCTCTTTTCTCCGTACACCATTAAGGGTTTTTACTTTTCGCGCAGAATACGAATCGCATTCTTGTAACAAAAGAGCTCTGCTTTCTCCTTGATCATCCAGTCCATGCCGATTATTACATCAAAACTCCCCAATTCTACTGGTATTAAATTAATTTTAAACGTTTCGCCAACCAGTTTAATTTTTCGGTTCCGGCATATTTTATCGGCTTTAACTAATTTACCGTTTGCTAATTCGAGTAAACACTTATTATCTAAAGGTGTTAATGGGAAACTTAGTTTGGCACAAAAATCTCTACTCATATAACTTCTATCCGTACCCGAATCAAATAAAGCATAAGCAGGTTTATCGTCAATAAGAAACGTACCCGTAACAAGCTCCGGGTCTTCCAGCGCTTCTGCTGCATTAATGTTGAAGACTCTTCCACGGCCTTGCCCATTATTATTCCCTTGGTTTGGGTACGCACTTTTGTAATGGCCCAGCTTTCTGCATCCGAAACAAGTAATGGCAGAATTATTTGTTCTGTTAGCCGCTGATCTGTAGACTTCACATATATATATATATATATATATATATATATATATATATATATATATATATATATATATATATATATATATATATATTCATCGCACCATGACCCTTTCTATTACACTTGGTACATGATGCCGAACAGTACCCAGTTGGATGGTACCCTTCACACCTTTGGCACATAATTTTCTGCCTCTTGTTGTCATTGTTGTTATTGTTGTTGTTGTTGTTGTTGTTGCGATTATTATTGTTGTTGGGACGGTTGTTGTAGTTGTTGTTGGGGTTACGATTGTTGTTGTTGCGATTGTGGTTATGATTAATGTTGTGATTGTTGTTGTGATTGATGTTGTGATTGTTGTTGTTGTATTGGTGACCCCTGTCACTGTTTTCTTCCCACTTTCTCTTGACTTGTTTCATTTTGGCTTCCTTGGCCGCCTGTTCTTTAATTCTTCCCTCAATATGGCCTATGAGTTTGTGAGCCATTCTTTTTGTTTTCTGCATTGAGGTGGGCGCATATGAACTTACATCCTCCCGAATCCTCTCTGGTAGCCCTTTCACATAAGCGTCAATCTGTTCTTCATCATCCTCAAACACTCCTGAACATAATAGAGACAACTTTGTGAATCGTCGTTCGTATGTGGTGATATCGTATCCACGAGTTCGTAATTCTCTAAGCTTTGTCTTGAGTTTATTGACCTCATTCCTGGGACGGTATTGCTCATTCATCATGTGTTTAAATGCTGACCACGGTAGTGCATAAGTAGCATCTTGTCCCACCTGCTCAAGATAGGTGTTCCACCATGTTGACGCATTACCTGTGAAAGTATGTGTGGCGTATTTCACCCTATCCTCTTCAGCACATTTGCTTATAGCGAACACAGATTCGGCATTCTCGGTTCACCATTTTAGTCTGACTGGTCCATTAGTTCCATCGAACTCCAGAGGTTTACAGGCAGTGAAAGCCTTGTAGGAGCATCCTACATGGTTTCTTGTGGAGTTAGTTCCACTGCTAGACCCTGAGTGATTATTATTGTGCAACGCAGCCTGCACTGCGGCTATGTTCACAGTGAGAAAAGTACGGAATTCTTTCTCGCTCATATTCAAGTTTTATCTGGTAGTCGGTGCCATTTCCTTCAAAAATAGCCAAAAGAGTTAAGTTAATCGTATAGAATATTAGGAGTAGTCAATAGTATTTTGTAGCATAATATGAACTTATTATTATAAAATCCTTTTCTTCATATTAGAATTTTATAATTGTACTTCGGGTAGTACCTACTCGTTAAAGTTCATACTTAATAGCTAATACACAAATTAACTACTACAATTCTATCACGAAAAATTAAATACATTAATACTTCACGCTTAAACTTTTCATACAATATCTTACAATCATACAATACCACTATTTTACATACAACATAGCACACGATAGCTATTATACAAGGCATGAAGTATGGTAGCTGCTGAGACAAATCTAGTTAAACTCAAGTCGCTCAGTAAAAACACGCAACTCATAAGACCAAAAACAACACATGCATTCCGGTTTAACCAATATTATTTCCCATCCCAGGTCAAATGGAAAATAACCATTGTGGCCCTCTATAGTGCAGCACGTTGCGACGTCGTCAAAAGGATGGGGGTTACATAACACCCAACAGTGTCGTAACAAATCAAGAACCTTGGTTCTCACCTCAATCACCAAATCCGATACCATCGGAAATGTTTGATTAAGAATTTGTGATCAAATGTTCTTTTTCTCTGTTTGGTGAGAGGCAAACATGACCAAACCAAAAACATAACATGCCTCTTTTAGTTGCATATTTGAAGCTTTTTTCTAAATAATAGATTCCTATATTGGGGTATATATAATCAAAATAAGTCCTCAAACCATAGCGAAAAATCGCATTTTGGGTTTCCAGAATATATATCCATAAAGAAAATACGGGCCAACTTATGGTTTCCCCAAGGTGAGATACACCATCTATATCATTATGGGTATAGATGCGTATATGCATGTGATATATAATATGTAGCCCTACGTGTAGTATAGTAGAGCAAACAGTGCAAGCATGGCGTATAACAGTCATTCTAAGTACACGGCTTTAGACTAGACCCACTAATGCGCCCTACGGTTAGACACACTAATGTACCCTAATTCCCTATAGCCAAAGCTCTGATACCAAATGTAATACCCCATCCGAATCCACTAACGGCATATTAACTCTGGTCCCAATGCTTGACTTGACTTCTACATAACAGTAATGTTCTACAGAGGAAGCAACTAATACCTGAGATAAAACATGCAAAATGGATCAACATAAAGTTGAGTAAATCTACAGATTTGAGTAAATAGTTCTCGTATATTTCATAAAACAGTTTCCATAAATTGTTTGTCGAAAATCATTTCTCAAAATCGTTTATCTGAATAAACCGCTAAGGTTTAATCTCAAAAGTTTGCGTATAGCAATTGCTAAGTAATAAACTGTTTGTAAGATGTCAAGTTCAACTGTGAGTGACATCAAAAAGTTCTTTTTGTTTCATCTGTTTGTAGACATTAACATGTCTAGGTTCTAGTTTGTAAACATCAAGTTCAAGTAACATTCATCGTAAGTTAGGCCACGAGATTTCTGAAAAGCTTCGTAATAATATACACTTATCATGAGCACTTGATTATAAAGTTTTAACCTTTGCGTAAGCCAAGCCCACGTCTTTAGTTTACCCTATCATGTGAAAGGACCTGTTCATATACATTATAAACGATTCACAATAGTTGATTACATTGCGAGGTATTTGACCTCTATATGATACATTTTACAAACATTGCATTCGTTTTTAAAAGACAATCTTTCTTTACATCGAAAATTGACAGGCATGCATACCATTTCATAATATCCACTATCCAACTATAAATTGATTTAATAATAATCTTTGATGAACTCAATGACTCGAATGCAACGTTCTTCGAAATATGCTATGAAAGACTCCAAGTAATATCTTTAAAATGAGCAAATGCACAGCGGAAGATTTCTTTAACACCTGAGAATAAACATGCTTTAAAGTGTCAACCAAAAGGTTGGTGAGTTCATTAGTTTATCATAATCATTTATTTCCATCATTTTAATAGACCACAAGAATTTCATTTCCAGTTCTCATAAATATACGTCCCATGCATAGAGACAAAAATAATCATTCATATGGTGAACACCTGGTAACCGACATTAACAATATGCATATAAGAATATCCCCATCATTCCGGGATCCTCCTTCGGACATGATATAAATTTCGAAGTACTAAAGCATCCGGTACTTTGGATGAGGCTTGTTGGGCCCAATAGATCTATCTTTAGGATTCGCGTCAATTAGGGTGTCTGTTCCCTAATTCTTAGATTACCAGACTTTAATAAAAAGGGGCATATTCGATTTCGATAATTCAACCATAGAATGTAGTTTCAATTACTTGTGTCTATTTCGTCAAACATTTATAAAAGCGCATGTATTCTCAGTCCCAAAAATATAAAGGGTAAAAAGGCAAATGAAACTCACCATACTGTATTTCGTAGTAAAAATACATATAACGTCATTGAACAAGTGCAAGGTTGGCCTCGGATTCACGAACCTATATTAATTATATATATTTATATGTTGGTCAATATTTGTATAGTAATTTAGGTCAGGTCATAGTGTAATCCTATCCTATAGCTCGAGTCTGACTCTACAGTATAGTAACATGTTATATTACTCATGCTCAATTAAGATTCTAGTAAAAGGTGACGTGTGAAACAACGTAACACAAATGGTTTCATAATCATAAAATAGTATTTTAGGTTTTTTTTTTTTTTTTTTTTTTTGAGAAAATCAACACAAAAAGATAACTGAAAAGTTAACAGGAAAAGTCAAAGTTCAAAGTCAAAAGTCAAAGGTTAAAGTCAAAAGTCAAAGGTCAAAGTAAAAATGAGGTCGCATGCAAATATATAATAACTTATACAAAAATGATTTTCGGTCAAACATGACTAAACGGGCCACTTCAGGTATTTTTAGAAAAATTATCGGAACTCCGATTGATAAACGGCCAAAGATAAAAGTTACACATTACCAAAAAGATTAAGCATAAATATTACAGAAGTAAACTAAACCTAGACAACTCGTAGTTGCCAACGCGTTTTCGGCGTTTCAAAGTTAATTTTTCAGCTTTAATAAATTTACAAAAGTGACCGAGTAGCCTACTTTGGAGATTTTTAGAAAATTCCTCAAAACTCGTATTGACAAACGGTCAAAGCCTGCAAATTCTCGTTACCACAAAGATATAACATGATTTTTGACAAGAGTAAACACATATCAGGCCGACCATGACAACTGATACAAAACTGACATTTTTAAATAAAAAAGTTTCAGCTCTTTTTAGAATTTTAAAATGTGACCAAACCATCAACTTTGATGATTTTTAGAAAAATCATCGAGACTCGAATTGACAAACGGCCAGAGTCTTTTGTTAGACCTTACAGCAAAGAATTCAGTGGTATTTTTTTTTATATATGAAACAACGCAGATCAGCGAGAATTTCAGTTCCCGTTTCGACATTTCATCAAAATTTGCAAAACTTCTTTTGTCCATAATTTGACAACCGTTCAACGAAACGAGACGTGCTTTATATGAAAATTCATCTACTCGACGAGTAGAATCCAAATAACCACTTTTTATAACCCAAAAAATTAGTTCACTAATTATCATCAGCAATTTTAATTACGAAATTAATTATGCAATTTGTTTATTTCATAACTTTCTAACCGTTACTTGGATTCAAGTGATTCTTAAACCAAAATTCAACTATTTTTTGCTAGCTTTCCAACGACATGCATATCTTATACCTTATCTCAATCGTATATGTAACTAATTCAGGAATCAACATAACCTATCTAATGGCAATATCAAAAGTACAAGCATGCATAATCCTATATACTCGAGCACTAGTCAGGGATACACTATTAGTATGTAAAAATTAAATTATGAGTACTCACATATCAATATTGAGATTCAATATTGCAGGAAAGGTACGTAAACGCAACAGAGATGATAAACACTATATTGACCTCACGATCATACCCATGAACCATACTCAATCACTTCCATAGCTATAACCCATAATTTCCTTAATCCTATCTCACTCGAAAAAAAAACTTCGAAATCACTCGGACAGCACTCCGTCGTAATATTTTATGTATACTAATAATATCTTGAGATAATACGGAGTAAATATATATATGTAAATCGATTGAGAGAGTTTAGAGAAAACTATTTTCAAGTTTCTATGAAATAATGAAACCTATTGAATTCTATTTATAATAGATTTTTGAATTATTAAAGTGAATTATTAAAGTATGAATTATTAAAGTGAATTATTAAAGTATGAATTATTAAAGTGAATTATTAAAGTATGAATTATTAAAGTGAATTATTAAAGTATAAATTATTAAAGTGAATTATTAAAGTATGAATTATTAAAGTTAAAGTAAAGTAAAAATAAAGTAAAGGTAAAGTTTAAGTATAGTAAAAGTATAAAACTATGTACGTATAATACGCGTATAAATATATATAATATTAATTTAAATCGTTATATTTATTTAATAAAATAAAATATAAATATCATTATCTTTATCATACTAGTTAAGTAATGAGTTGTCAAAAGTGGTTCTAGATATTTATAAAAGTTATATACGTTTTAATAATAAAGTTCTTTTTAAACTGAAAACGTTTTTGTACGTTTGAAACTAAATAGATCAATCGAGTCTTTATGAGATTCAATCTTCCACTATCCTTTGTCTAGTTCTCAATGATTGACAATTTGTTCATATTTATAAATCACTTTACCATTTTCTGAATATTATTAAAATGAAAAGATTTCTCAAATCAACGTGGGCCTTTCAACAGAGACTTGTAATCATAATTTAATATATCTGATAATTCAATCATTTGATCTTATCTTCTAATTCCATTGATAAACATTTTGAAACAGATACAATCATATAAAGTATTTAATCTAATATTTTGTTTACGTTTCAAGTTATAATATATATACACATATACATATATAATCATATTCGTTTAATGGTTCGTGAATCGTTGGAACTTGGTCGAGGTTGAATGAATGTATGAACATAGTTTAAAATTCTTGAAATTTAACTTAACAAATATTGCTTATCGTGTCGGAATCATATAAAGATTAAAGTTTAAATTTGGTTAGAAATTTCCGGGTTGTCACAGTACCTACCCGTTAAAGAAATTTCGTCCCGAAATTTGAGTGGAAAGGTCGTGAATGATAATAAATATGTTTTCATGATGCATACGGGTTGAATATTAGAGTTTTATCATCAGCGAATAATTTGGATAAACAATCCATTTATATGAAGAGTACGAATGAAGCTAACATAGAAGAGTGAAATGAGTAAGTGTAGATTCATCTTATCATTTGACGTAGATATGATTGATTCCCAGATTTTAAGGGATTTGAAGAAAATCTTCTTAATAAGGTTTGACTCTCCGGTAATCAAGGGAATTAGGATCCGCTTTAAATGCGATCATCCATTTTAATTGTTCTGTCAGAGATTTTCTTATAAATTCACCTCCTTCGTTTTCTTACAACTCACACCATTTGTTGATGCATTTTATGCAAGTCCCTAGACATCTACCCACGTCCATTGCAGGTACAACAGTTTACAGGCCACCATGATTGATCGTTATTATCCTATCCGTGTTTGTATGTGGTTACAGGAACTGCAGGAACGAGATTTAGATGTTTGACTATGTTAGACTTAGTCAAACGTACGATTGAAGCCTCACTAGTACGGCTGACAGGCTCATACGCATGGTTGATGCTGAGCTAAGTCACAATTACAACCTAAATGATAAGACACGAGTGAGTGATCACCCGTACGGTTGATGAAGCCAACTCGTACGTGTGATGAATGAATTGTATGGGTGTGTCAACAGCAGGGGTATATAAAGTCTTATGTTCTTCATTTTAGGTTAAGCCTCTCATTTGTTACACACACTTAGATCTAGTGAGCTCCTTCGCTTCTCTCTCAGTCCAAATCACCCAGGTGGTGAATAATAGCTCTAGGTGTTGATCTAATCACACTTGATTTAGTTGTGGTTTGACTAAATTAATCAAAAAAAAAACTTAACCTATTCACTAGAGGGTTTGATTCACTTATTCTGCAATTGTGTGAGTTAAATCTGTTGATTTCTAAGTTCCTAGTCATGTTTCATCACCTTCTATTCTTTCCCCCTCAACTCATATTTTAAAGTATTCATCAATATGCTCCATCCAGTTCTGATTCTCGATATACTTCTAACTTTCATATCGGTCATTCTTCTTTTTTTCATCTACCACCGGAAGAATCTATTTACTTCTACTATGCTCTTGGGTTTATAGTGTTCCTAGTTCTCCCGTGTCTTTATATTGCTATATGCATCGATATATATGGTTTATAATTTCTGGTTTGTCGTTGGGCTTTATATGTTCCCTTATATTTCAAAGTCTCTGCTTCTGTCTTCTATAATCATTATCATTCACAGTTAATGCTCTCTTTTATTTGCTGCAATTTATACCCCAATTTCTATTTCGGAGTTTTGTCCTTTCGTTTTTTCTTCTTGCGATTAAGCACCGCTTGTAATGGTCCAGAATTCACAAATATGAATTTCGAAATGAACATTGTTAATGTTCTAGGAAGGAAATTGTGATGGCACGATATTGACTTGTCAAATTACTAAAATATCTTGGAAAAGGCCGAATCATCAAGAAATATTTTCTTGATATTTTAGAGGTTAAATAGAATACAAGAGTCGTATAACATGGCACATGATGATGTTATGATCTGTGAATCATCACGTTCCATTTAGAAACTCAGCATGACTTACTGTAATATAATCACATTGATCAAGTGTCATTATATTATACTAATTCATACTTCAGTTCCCAACACTACTTCAAAATATTCCTATTTTAAACTTGAATGTTTCAGAATTTAGAAACTAAAATAGTTTCTTTTATGATGTAATACAGATAGCGCGAAGAGGTAAATGATTTCAAATAAGAAAAATTAAGAAAATATCTTCAGAAATATGGAGGATATTTATAATGAAAGATATGATGATATTTTAGAATTTCTAATATCAGAGGATGATGAAGAATATTGTCCGCAGGGGTTTAGAGTCAGGAGCAAGGTATTCGTTAATGACTTCAGCAGATACTGAATTATTTGGATCCTTTGAAGTCAGGTTCAGTCTTTGTAATTTGTCCACAGCCTCCTTCCTACTTTGCTCAATCCGTTTTCCAGTTCCAAGGATTCTCTTTTTCTGCGCTTTGCCAGCACACCTATTCATTATCATCAAACTTTTACTGTTAAGGTCGTTTATAGTTTTTTTTTGCTGCTTCATCAGTATTTTTCCATTTTCGGAGAACCAATTCGTAGTTCGAAGTGTTTTTCAGAATCTTCACATTCAAATTAAGTCCAAAAGATATACGTTATATATACACATATAACTGTTGGCGTAGACATGCTGCGAGATTTCAAAATACTGATTGCTAATTCCCAATGATTCGTATGGAAATTCTCATTACAAGATGCGAATGAGTAAATGATGGGGTTTCAATGAATAATTATAATGACTTTTTGGAGAGGCTAAAGTCAAAGGGTAATGAAGTTGTTGATACATCTGTTAATAATGTGGTGGAATGTAAAAGGTTCCCTGATAACGATGGTGTATATCTCAAGGTTATAATAAGGTTAGTCTGACTGAAAAGTCGAAGTTGACTTGCTGGAGCTGTGACAAAACTGGCTACTTTGAATAGGAGTCGCAAAGTTATTTTTGCTAATAAATGCTAAAGAATCTGACGCGGATACGTTGTTTAAACTTTTACTTTGGTTTCAAGAGTTTTTCGGGTACATAACTGTGGGTAACATGTGGTTGGATCATCATCTCGATTGCTCATCATTCGAAGTGTCTTCAGAAATTTTCGAAGGGTTTGAACACAGATTGTAATCGTTAACATACATTTGATGTCTTAACACAGTTTTGAAGTCAAAATATAGCTTGTGAAAGATGTAAGGATCTAAGAGTGATGATTTTGGTCATATCTCAAGTTGAATTTTGAGATTTCAAAATCAGAATATGTAATTAAATTTTAAATGAGTATGGTTGTTTTGATTTCTATAAAAGAATGTATATTGTTGTGAAAGTAGGGAGTATAATGGATGATTTGCTGAATCAGATTCGAAGAATGTAATATATTAATTGTGAATTTATATATCTCTCTGGTATTACCTACCCGTTAAAAAAAATTTCACAATTAATATTTTGTACAAAATAATTTTATTACAGTCTTTATGAAAATATATATATGTATATTTTCTTCAGATGTAACATAGATTTAATGAGTTAATGTTAAATTAAACTCATTTGATTTACGTTTGAAACTAGAATTGAATAATCCCTAAAGGCTTTAAAAAGTACATAACTTTTACACAGTATTTCTTTAATGACTTTGAAATTATGAATCAATACTTCGTTATTTGTTGATGTATGATGTTCGGTTCATGGAATTCTTGTGAATTTCGCAAAGTATGAATGATGTTATCTGAAAAGTTTCGGGTACATCGATGATGAAAGTGTAAAATCAAATATATACTTGATTTATTATGAATTGAAATTTGTTGAATTGCGACAGAGATTGTAGTTAA
This sequence comes from Rutidosis leptorrhynchoides, assembly GCF_046630445.1. Classification (NCBI taxonomy): domain Eukaryota; kingdom Viridiplantae; phylum Streptophyta; class Magnoliopsida; order Asterales; family Asteraceae; genus Rutidosis; species Rutidosis leptorrhynchoides. Next base: position 487,112,097 of record NC_092333.1, read on the forward strand.
CGCTGGTTATGTTGCGGCCGAAGGACGTACATTATTGCATATTTGTAATATGAATTAACCGAGAAGTTAAGATTCACACACAATAGCTTAGCACGGAAAGATTTATTTTTATTTCAAAATATATAAAATATACATATAATTTCTTCAAAGGGAATGAGTTAATTCTTCATAACTCGTTGATACAATATACGGGTTATTGATTCGTAATGATGTCCATAGTGATTCTTGAGCTGATGGAGTATGTGATGTTATAGGTGTTGTTGATTCTGATGTTGACTGTACTGATGATGCTGGTGACGCTGACGGTACTGTTGATGCTGTTGGTAAAACAAGTTTAGCTTGTTAATCACACACCATTTTTGTCAGGGTTTCTACTCTTCCTTCTATCATTTTGGTTCGCTTAACTGATTTATGGTTAGGGCTAGATTAGATAATCTCTAAGACTTTAGAGATTACATAATCTTGCCGAAATGTTTCTCCAATGAAGTTATGAATTAATACTTCGTCGGTTATTGTTGTTGGTATTCCTTGGTATCTACAGGGCGTATGACATTGGTGCTCGTGGGACAGAGTGTAAAGTTGAGGTTTACGACGTGATTGTGGTTGGGGTGGTAATGGTACTATTGGCGTTGATGATGGTGTTACTGGTTATGCTGCTGATGCTGCTGCTGGTGTTTGTAATCTCTGCACCATATTCTCCAAAGCCACTACCCGAGCGCGAAGCTCGTTGACTTCTTCTATTACACCGGGGTGATTGTCGGTTCGGACGAGCGGATAAATAAAATCTAAAATTTGATGTAATATATAATCGTGACGAGATACTCTGGAAATGAGCGAGAAAATGGTGTTTCAAACAGGTTCGCCGGTAAGTGCTTCAGGTTCTTCATCAAGAGGGTAATGTGGTGGATGGAAGGGATCACCTTCTTCTTGTCTCCAATGATTGAGGAGGCTACGAACCCATCCCCAATTCATCCAGAATAGGTGGTGACTGATTGGTTGATCTATTCCGGTCACACTGCTTTCGGAGCTGGAGTGGGATTCCATTTCGAAATTCGAGGAACTTGAATTAATGATGAATTCCATTTCGTATGATTGAATAAGGAATTTTTTTTTTTTTTTTGATATGAAATGATTTTCGGTTATTGGATGGTATTCTAATTACATAGAATATCCATATATATAGAACAAAAGATTTCGTAAATTACGGAGGAATTTACGGGATATATCAGGCAACGTTTACAGTAATAGATACGATAAGATATGATTTAGCAGATACGTTAAGATATGAATTTTTGTCTATACACTATTAATGCAATCAATGCAGCAAGACGTGTCTTAGACTAAAAATGATAAGCAGGTAATTTCCTGAGGATGATAAGTAGCTAATTTTTGACACAAAATGATAAGCAAAACTATTGACGTGCAGACACGGTCGAAGTCCAGAATCACTAATGCATCCTATCGACTTATCTGTTAGACACACTAATGCAGACCTGGTTCGCTAAGACCACCGCTCTGATACCAACTGAAAGGACCCGTTCATATACATTATAAACGATTCACAATAGTTGATTACATTGCGAGGTATTTGACCTCTATATGATACATTTTACAAACATTGCATTCGTTTTTAAAAGACAATCTTTCTTTACATCGAAAATTGACAGGCATGCATACCATTTCATAATATCCACTATCCAACTATAAATTGATTTAATAATAATCTTTGATGAACTCAATGACTCGAATGCAACGTTCTTCGAAATATGCTATGAAAGACTCCAAGTAATATCTTTAAAATGAGCAAATGCACAGCGGAAGATTTCTTTAACACCTGAGAATAAACATGCTTTAAAGTGTCAACCAAAAGGTTGGTGAGTTCATTAGTTTATCATAATCATTTATTTCCATCATTTTAATAGACCACAAGAATTTCATTTCCAGTTCTCATAAATATACGTCCCATGCATAGAGACAAAAATAATCATTCATATGGTGAACACCTGGTAACCGACATTAACAATATGCATATAAGAATATCCCCGTCATTCCGGGATCCTCCTTCGGACATGATATAAATTTCGAAGTACTAAAGCATCCGGTACTTTGGATGAGGCTTGTTGGGCCCAATAGATCTATCTTTAGGATTCGCGTCAATTAGGGTGTCTGTTCCCTAATTCTTAGTTTACCAGACTTTAATAAAAAGGGGCATATTCGATTTCGATAATTCAACCATAGAATGTAGTTTCAATTACTTGTGTCTATTTCGTCAAACATTTATAAAAGCGCATGTATTCTCAGTCCCAAAAATATAAAGGGTAAAAAGGCAAATGAAACTCACCATACTGTATTTCGTAGTAAAAATACATATAACGTCATTGAACAAGTGCAAGGTTGGCCTCGGATTCACGAACCTATATTAATTATATATATTTATATGTTGGTCAATATTTGTATAGCAATTTAGGTCAGGTCATAGTGTAATCCTATCCTATAGCTCGAGTCTGACTCTACAGTATAGTAACATGTTATATTACTCATGCTCAATTAAGATTCTAGTAAAAGGTGACGTGTGAAACAACGTAACACAAATGGTTTCATAATCATAAAATAGTATTTTAGGTTTTTTTTTTTTTTTTTTTTTTTTTAGAAAATCAACACAAAAAGTTAACTGAAAAGTTAACAGGAAAAGTCAAAGTTCAAAGTCAAAAGTCAAAGGTTAAAGTCAAAAGTCAAAGGTCAAAGTAAAAATGAGGTCGCATGCAAATATATAATAACTTATACAAAAATGATTTTCGGTCAAACATGACTAAACGGGCCACTTCAGCTATTTTTAGAAAAATTATCGGAACTCCGATTGATAAACGGCCAAAGATAAAAGTTACACATTACCAAAAAGATTAAGCATAAATATTACAGAAGTAAACTAAACCTAGACAACTCGTAGTTGCCAACGCGTTTTCGGCGTTTCAAAGTTAATTTTTCAGCTTTAATAAATTTACAAAAGTGACCGAGTAGCCTACTTTGGAGATTTTTAGAAAATTCCTCAAAACTCGTATTGACAAACGGTCAAAGCCTGCAAATTCTCGTTACCACAAAGATATAACATGATTTTTGACAAGAGTAAACACATATCAGGCCGACCATGACAACTGATACAAAACTGACATTTTTAAATAAAAAAGTTTCAGCTCTTTTTAGAATTTTAAAATGTGACCAAACCATCAACTTTGATGATTTTTAGAAAAATCATCGAGACTCGAATTGAAAAACGGCCAGAGTCTTTTGTTAGACCTTACAGCAAAGAATTCAGTGGTATTTTTTTTTATATATGAAACAACGCAGATCAGCGAGAATTTCAGTTCCCGTTTCGACATTTCATCAAAATTTGCAAAACTTCTTTTGTCCATAATTTGACAACCGTTCAACGAAACGAGACGTGCTTTATATGAAAATTCATCTACTCGACGAGTAGAATCCAAATAACCATTTTTTATAACCCAAAAAATTAGTTCACTAATTATCATCAGCAATTTTAATTACGAAATTAATTATGCAATTTGTTTATTTCATAACTTTCTAACCGTTACTTGGATTCAAGTGATTCTTAAACCAAAATTCAACTATTTTTTGCTAGCTTTCCAACAACATGCATATCTTATACCTTATCTCAATCGTATATGTAACTAATTCAGGAATCAACATAACCTATCTAATGGCAATATCAAAAGTACAAGCATGCATAATCCTATATACTCGAGCACTAGTCAGGGATACACTATTAGTATGTAAAAATTAAATTATGAGTACTCACATATCAATATTGAGATTCAATATTGCAGGAAAGGTACGTAAACGCAACATAGATGATAAACACTATATTGACCTCACGATCATACCCATGAACCATACTCAATCACTTCCATAGCTATAACCCATAATTTCCTTAATCCTATCTCACTCGAAAAAAAAACTTCGAAATCACTCGGACAGCACTCCGTCGTAATATTTTATGTATACTAATAATATCTTGAGATAATACGGAGTAAATATATATATGTAAATCGATTGAGAGAGTTTAGAGAAAACTATTTTCAAGTTTCTATGAAATAATGAAACCTATTGAATTCTATTTATAATAGATTTTTGAATTATTAAAGTGAATTATTAAAGTATGAATTATTAAAGTGAATTATTAAAGTATGAATTATTAAAGTGAATTATTAAAGTATGAATTATTAAAGTGAATTATTAAAGTATGAATTATTAAAGTGAATTATTAAAGTATGAATTATTAAAGTTAAAGTAAAGTAAAAATAAAGTAAAGGTAAAGTTTAAGTATAGTAAAAGTATAAAACTATGTACGTATAATACGCGTATAAATATATATAATATTAATTTAAATCGTTATATATATTTAATAAAATAAAATATAAATATCATTATCTTTATCATACTAGTTAAGTAATGAGTTGTCAAAAGTGGTTCTAGATATTTATAAAAGTTATATACGTTTTAATAATAAAGTTCTTTTTAAACTGAAAACGTTTTTGTACGTTTGAAACTAAATAGATCAATCGAGTCTTTATGAGATTCAATCTTCCACTATCCTTTGTCTAGTTCTCAATGATTGACAATTTGTTCATATTTATAAATCACTTTACCATTTTCCGAATATTGTTAAAATGAAAAGATTTCTCAAATCAACGTGGGCCTTTCAACAGAGACTTGTAATCATAATTTAATATATCTGATAATTCAATCATTTGATCTTATCTTCTAATTCCATTGATAAACATTTTGAAACAGATACAATCATATAAAGTATTTAATCTAATATTTTGTTTACGTTTCAAGTTATAATATATATACACATATACATATATAATCATATTCGTTTAATGGTTCGTGAATCGTTGGAACTTGGTCGAGGTTGAATGAATGTATGAACATAGTTTAAAATTCTTGAAATTTAACTTAACAAATATTGCTTATCGTGTCGGAATCATATAAAGATTAAAGTTTAAATTTGGTTAGAAATTTCCGGGTTGTCACATCATGGTGCTACACCGATCAAGTGTACGAGTAACAACAAAATAAGCACCAGTTATGTTGAGGTGAGGTTTGTAAAATCTAACGGTACCGTCCCTATAAGTCGAGCTTACAAAGTAACTAATATAATCAAGCTAAGGGATTTTTGATCTCAACTCATATGTATATTCTTGGTAAGTTACTCGTGCCTAATATGTAATATAGTTGTAAAAACAGTTTAAGAAATAGTTTCAACAGCATCATGTATCTCATCCCAATAATGTTAAAGAAAAAGGGACTGTAGACTCACCTTAGCAAAAGCACTGAAATATCTCTTAGTAAAACCTTACAGTAGTCGAACAATCACGACCAAACAATGTAACCTAGTCAAATAGGTCACCTTAAGTATACATATAGGTCACAATATGTCAACTCATAGTATACGCAAAGTCCTAGTGCTCAGACTTACTCAAAAAGCAAGTAAAAGTCATCTAATCCAAGCAAGTCAACCAAAGTCAAACCAAAAGTCAACTCGGTCAAAGTGGTCAACTAAAGTAAAACTTCTCATTAGGTCATGAAAACATGGTAAACATGTCAAACCTAGGTCAAGTATCACTTTACAACTCATAGTTAAGCAAATTGCACATTCACAGATTAAAGCATGCCTTCAAATTACGTACATCGCAGAAAGATACAACTATAGCTCATAGCGCATAACTCATAAAATTATGACCAACTCCAGATCACAACTATACTTAAAATCAATTCCAAAAAGTTCGGCCAAAGCCTCATACGATATATGAAAGTCAGAAGTCAGAAGGAGTCTAGTTACGGTTTACTAAATCAGTTTCAGCACGCGCATCAGTTTTGAAATATTTCTCAGAAAATATATAAAATAGATTTTTACAAACGGCTAATTGGATTCATCTCAAAACATTCCAAAATATTAGTTTGTAAATAATCAAAGACATCTCTTTAGCCAATTCGTACAGTTTAATCAATCTTTACAGACCTTTCAGTTTTGTTCATCGTACAGACATATCACTTAGACGAGCATATATCTCATGGAAAATCACGTTTTCTCAAGTTCTCATACAAATGAAATATGTCAAGTAACATATAAAATAACATATTCCAGAATATCAAAGTCTCAATCAACTCCTAGTTCACTCTAGCGATTTTTATGTAACTTTGAAAACTGATTCAGCTCAATTTAAGACCCAAATCTTCGTTTGACATAACGGGAGCATTACATAACCTTTTGACGCAAATATTAAGTCCAAATTGCATAAATTCTCATAATAAATACAGTAGTACACTTTTTATAAACTAAAACACAAAGCATGCAACTCAGAAAATTCGGATTACATGTGAAACCCTAACGAAACTGTAATGACCCGGAATTTTCCGACCAATAATACTTATGAGATTAATATTTACATAAATTAAACCATACCAACATGATAAGCAATCCGAATTGTTGAGACTTGTGTTTTTGAAAAGAGTTTTACACAACGTTTGACCGTCCAATATGACCGATGATATCACGAACTATATAACATACGATAATTATACGTTTGTGTATATATATGTATTTATATATATTTAACATGATTTAAGGATGGTTTAACATCTCATTGTGTACTAATGACAATGAGTTATAAGTATATTTTGAAACTACTAACTTAAGTTTTCAAAACGATAACTATACGTAACATTCTTTGATATATATACTTATAATCTATAATGCTTATACATGTATCGTATATATAATGTATTTAATCACTTTTTAAGGACTTAAATACATAAAACAATATAAGTATATTCACAAAAGATAGCTATATTTGAATTCTCGTTCCGTTTCCTCAAGATTTCTATACGTATATCTAGGGTATATGTACCCGTATCATACCCAGCTTCTATACGTATTTACTATTAGTATATACACATCAAATCAACATCCTAATCAACATTATTACTGCCCTAGATATGAGGTAACTAGGATTTGTCAAGTAGTATGAATTATTCGTAAGAAAACAAAATTAGGAATCCTTTTCTTTCTTTATAAACTAAAAACGTTTTTATAAATGAACACCATTTCTTCACTCCATTTTCTCATATCTACACCCTCATTTATCTCTCAAAATACTCCTAACTTCATACTTGATCATCTCCAAGAATTTTCCCCATCATTTAGCTTCAATTACAAGCCTTAAACACCATAAGAAAACTCTTTCAAGAACATATCAAAATAACCACCCATTTGAAGAAGTTTACTTCCAACCTTTTGATCTAACTCCGCCACTCTTTGATTCCAAGATTATTTCTTATCTTTTGCAGTAACTTTGTCCAAGTAACTTGAGGTAGTAACCTTATTCATAATCTTATTCAATTCATATTCATATAGCTATCTTATTTTGTGGTATAAAATTTTAACAACAAGAACATGGTTTGAATGATTTCAAACTTGTTCGCAAACTAAATAGATCCTTCTAACTTGACTTTTAAAATACTTCAAGACCTGTAATATATCATAATGATATGCTAACCTAACAAAATATAACTTGGTTTTACAAAGAACATCTTAAAAACTGAATCTACGTCGTCAGAGTGCAACCGGGGGCTGTTTTCGGTTGGATAATTAAAAATCATCTTGAACTTTGAATTGGAAGTTCATGTTCTGGAAAAATGATATTTCTTATGAATATGTTAACACATAAAAATTTCATGGTTTAACTCAAAGTGTAAGTATTTTTAGAAAAATGATCATTAAATGTTGTTTTTATGATGGAAAATGATCACTTTCATAAGTTTCACCAAAGTTTGACCTATAACCTATGATTTCGAATACTAACTAAGGTATTTTCAGTTCATATTCTTAAAATTTGACTCGATCCAAGGAAGTGGCAAGTTGAACCAACAAAAACGGAGTTGTAATGAAGAAACTACGACTAAAACAAGATTGGGTATCCGAAGCTAGTTTAGCTACGAAAATATTTGGAGAAAAAGTAAATTAATCATATCTTTTCTAATTAATATGATATTTTATATATAGTTACTTATGATTTGATTTTATATATTTCAGGACCACCCGTAAACAACACGAGAAGATTAATCATAAGACCTCATGATTGTACGCAACACGTCATTTGACAACACGGTACTTTATGTACGCAACACGTCATTTGACAACATGGTACCATGGGTCGAGATTAATTCTAATCAATACGAATACGATGGGGTCTTTATTTATTTTATTTAAGCAACTAATTGTGGACCACTAACATCGGACTGCTAACTGCGGACTAAGAAAATATTAAAAGTATTAAAAGTATATATATATATGTAACGATTACTTAAAAAGAAAATATATTGATATATTATATATATGGTTAGGTTCGTGATATCTATCGGAGACCAAGTCGAATTAAATACCTTCAAAGCAAAAGTGAGTTTCATTTGCTCCCTTTTTAATTGCTTTTGCAATATATATTTTTGGGCTGAGAATACATGCGCTGCTTTTATAAGTGTTTACAAAATAGACACAAGTACTTAAAAATATATTCTACGTTGAGTTGTACTACTGACATATTTCCCTGTAGCTTGGTAACTACTATTTACATGGGTATTGTAAACGCGAATCCTGTTGATAGATCTATCGGGCCTGACAACCCCAACCGGACTGGACGACCAGTATTCAACGGTTGCACAGTACTTCGTTTTGGTGACTACACTTGGTACGGTGTAGTGAGATTTCATAATAAAGGGAATATGCGACGTTGATTAAATGTTAAGTATGGTTACCAAGTGCTCAACCACTTAGAATGCTTTACATACACTTGCGAGTGTATTCTGTTTATGATTATGAAATCTTGTGGTCTATTAACATATTGAAATGATTGTTATGATAAATGTGATGACCCGGAGATTTCCGAACAAATTTAAACTTTAACCTTTATATATATCCGACACGATAAGCAAATCTGTAATGATTAAGTCTCGAAAGTTTTGAAATTATATTCATTTAATTAAATACCCTTTGACCATGCCAAGCGATTCACGAACAATTACGTGTAAATAAATATATATGTATATATACATGTGTGCTTATTAGATTGATATATATTATAAAACATTGAACGGATTAGTTGATATGAACATAAGCTATGAGATCTATTTTATGAACTTGGAAATGCTATCAAGGTATTGAATAGATAATAATTTACATGAACGTATTTGTTCGATGTAAGTTTATCGACGAGATTAAAAGATAATATCAAATGATTGATTTATCGGATACATTGAACTATGATTATGAGTCTCTGTTATGAGGTCCACTTTGAATTAGGAAACCCTTACTTTTAACGGTATTCGGAATAAATGGTAAAGTGATTTACAAGTAAGAACAAAGTGTCACTTATTGGGAGTTAGACAAAAGTTAGTGGAGGATTGAATTTCATAACACTTGGTTGATAACTTGCAACGTATATAGAACGTGTTTATGTATATTAGATATATTAGTTAGGTAAAAGATAGTAACCCTTGTTCATTGATTCGATTTATAATTAGATATATTAACTAGAGTGTTTGAGAAATTAAAGTAAATGTTGGCGCATAAATAAGTTATATCAGATTAAGTTTTTGAGCATAAGCGTTAGATGATATAACAATATCTAGTATTCACACGGCTTTAATGTTATATATATATTGGTCGTTTAAATATAATTAATTTTGAAAAGTGAAATATTATATTATTAGATAAATATTTCAAACATAGGTATTATGTATAAATTTATAAATTTTAAATGTACATATATTTTATTTTAGTCATAAAACGTTTTGATTCAAACTAATAAGATTAAATATATATTTTGTTATATAACGAGACGTCGATTTATAAAAGGAAATGACCAAAACACTCAAAAGATTAAGTTACACTTTGAGTGGGTTAGTTTTTAATTAATTTAAGTCTAGTTAATAATAAAGGTACATGTCACAAAACGTTTACTTTAAAATAAAATATTTTGATAAACAACGAGTCACTGATTTATAAAAGTAAATGACCACAACGCTCAATTTTATAAGTTACATTTTTTATAAGGTAATTTATTGATGAGTAAGTCAAATTTTTGATAAAGGTATACGTCGCGTAACGTAAAAGGCTAGTTTTCTAAACGTACGAAAGTGCGTCCGAAAAACCGAAAGTGGTACATGAGTCGCGAGACCACGACCGTGTCATTTTTGTAAAAATTATATTTTTACCATGAACGTAAATATAATATAATATTTAATTAATCCTAAAGATTAAATATAATATATATTAAATAAATTATAAATAAACTTCAATATGTCATACGTAATGAAGAGAATTGGCTGTCGGCAGCCTTAAATAATGGGACAGCTGGATTTATTTAATCCTCGCGAGTTACGAAGATTATAATGTGTTCAGAGAACGAGTCGCAGAATAGTCAAAATCAGAAAATGGCTATAAAGCCAACGTAATCTGTTGTCTAAGATATTTTTTTTCATCAAACACTAACACACACATACACGAGTACTCCATCTGTTTTATTATTATTTATATTATTATTATTATTATTATTATTATTATTATTATTATTATTATTATTATTATTATTAATCATATTATTATTAGGAGTTATTATTATTTGTAGTATACATAAAATATTACGACGGAGTGCTGTCTAAGTGTTTTCAAAACGGGTTTTATGAGTGGGATAGAGCTAAGGAAATTATGGGTTATAGCTATGGAGGTGATGGGTAATGTTCGAGGGTATGCTCGTGAGGTCAATCTAGTGTTTATCATCTCCGTTGCGTTTGCGTACCTTTCCTGCAATATTGAACCTCAATATTGATACGTGAGCACTCAAAACTTAACTTTTATTTATTAATAGTGTATCCCTGACTAGTGCTCGAGTATTTAGGATTATGCATGCTAGTACTTTTGATATTGCCCTTAGTTAGGTTATGTTGAATCTTAAAGATTGTTATACTAGGGACGAGCTAAGGTATAAGATATGTATATCGTTGGAAAGTTAGCGAAAAATTAAGAACTTTTCCTTTAGATGTCGAATGATTTCGACGAGCGGATTAGAAACTATAGTCAATTGAATTTTTGATGTTATTATTAAAAATGATTATTATTATCGTCGTTATTATCGTCGTTATAGTTTTTATCAAATTATTATTATTATGATTATTATTATTACCATTATTGATATTATTATTATTCTCATTGAAAATTGCTATTATTATTACTATCGTTATAATTATTATTAATATTATCATTAGTATTATTATGGTTAAAACCTAATATTAGTAACACTTGATTACTATAATTACTATTATTATCATTAATACAAAGACGATGTAAAAGACGATTAAAAACTATTAAACGAATTTATTAGAAAATAATGAGTATGAGTATCATGATGAAATTAAAATATTGTAAGATAATAATTTCGATAAAATTATCATTTTTAGTATTTTTATCAATTTTATTATTATTAAAAGTATTATTAATGCTTTTACTAAAAATATCGTTTATGATAGAAAAATCTGTGTTATTATAAAATATCATTATTATTATTATCAATTTTAAATAAAATTATTATTTTAAAGTTAATATTAAAAGTATTGTAAATATTAATGTTATCATAATTAGAATTGTTTTTTTATCATAATAACTCTTTTTGTAAATAAAAATATTGATATCTTGATTAATAGAATAATAATAATTATTATTACAAAATAAATACAACTTTTATTTATTATTATTATCAATGTTATTTTACCAAATAAATATACAAATTATATAATTACATTAATAAAACCTATCATAATGAAACTTTATAAATTTATTACTTAAGATATACAAATGTATATTTTAAATAAAGTTTTACTTATTAATAAATAAATTATATTATATACTTTAACAAATCTTTTAAATATTTAAACGACGATATAATAATCATGTATAAACTTTGGAAATCTTTTTTGAGTCAAATTGACTTTTGTTGACTTTGACATATTAGACTCGAGCATTAGGATTGTGGTACACTATGACTTAACTTAATGTATTAGACAAATATTGACAAATACATAAATATTTATAAATAAATTAGGTTCGTGAATCCAAGGCCAACCTTACACTTGTTCAATGATGTTATATGTATTTTTACTACAAAATACAGTATGTGAGTTTCATTTACCTTTTTATCCTTTATATTTTTGGGCTGAGAATACATGCGCAATTTTTATAAATGATTTACAAAATAGACACAAGTACGTGAAACTACATTCTATGGTTGAATTATCGAAATCGAATATGCCCCTTTTTATTAAGTCTGGTAATCTAAGAATTAGGGAACAGACACCCTAATTGACGCGAATCCTAAAGATAGATCTATTGGGCCTAACGAGCCCCATCCAAAGTACCGGATGCTTTAGTACTTCGAAATTTATATCATGTCCGAAGGAGAATCCCGGAATGATAGGGGATATTATTATATGCATTTTGTTAATGTCGGTTACCAGGTGTTCACCATATGAATGATTTTTGTCTCTATGCATGGGACGTATATTTATGAGAACTGGAAATGAAATTCTTGTGGTCTATTAAAATGATGAAAATGAATGATTATGATAAACTAATGAACTCACCAACCTTTTGGTTGACACTTTAAAGCATGTTTATTCTCAGGTATTAAAGAAATCTTTCGCTGTGGAATTGTTCATTTTAAAGATATTACTTGAAGTCATTCATGGCATATATTTTCGAAAGACGTTGCATTCGAGTCATTGAGTTCATCAAGATTATTATTAAGTCAATTATAGTTGGATAGTGGATATTATGAAATGGTATGCATGCCTGTCAACTTTCTATGTAAAGAAAGTTTATCTTTTAAAAACGAATGCAATGTTTGTAAAATGTATCATATAGAGGTCAAATACCTCGCGATGTAATCAACTATTGTGAATCGTTTATAATGTATATGAACGGGTCCTTTCAATAAACCTATGAACTCACCAACCTTTTGGTTGACACTTTAAAGCATGTTTATTCTCAGGTACGAATTAAGTCTTTCGCTGTGCATTTACTCAATATAAGGACATTACTTGGAGCCGATCATCGCAATGGGACCAAATGTTGATGACTTCGTCCAGGTGGATTAGGACGGGTCCTTTCAGTTGGTATCAGAGCGGTAGTCGTAGCGAACCAGGTCTTGCATTAGTGTGTCTAACTAGTAGTTGTTAGGATGCATTAATGAGTCTGGACTTCGACCGTGTCTACATGTCAAAAGTTTTGCTTATCATTTCTAGTCGAAAATCATCTACTTATCATCCTTAGGAAATTACATGTTTATCATTCATAAGTCTAGACATGTTTTACTGCATTTACTGCATTGATAGTGTATAGACGAATTCTTATCTTAGCATATCTGTTATTGCGAACTTTGACTGATATCTTTTCAAAGATTCTCCGTAATTTACGGGATTTTGGTATTATATATACATATGTAAATTATGTATTGAAGAGTACCAAATCTAACTTCTATAATCTATTCCATACCAAAAATTCATTTTCCCCATTATACAAGATGGATTCCGCAACTAGTTCGAATTCTTCAGATTCCGATAGTTATGCCGATATGAATTTCCATTCGGGCTCCGAAAGCAGCGTCACCGGAATGGATCAACCAATTTCCCATCATCTATTCTGGATGAATTGGGGATGGGTTCGTAATATACTAAATCACTGGAGACAAGAAGAAGGTGATCCATTCCATCCACCAAATTTCCCTCTTGGCGATGAACCTGAAGCACTTACCGGCGAACCTATTCGAAACACCATTTTCTCTCTCATTTCTAGAGTATCTCGTCATGATTATATACTATCCCATATTACAAATCTTGTTCATTCACTCGCTCCAACGGCCAATCATCCCGGTGTACTAGCAGAAGTTAACGAACTTCGCGCTCGCGTGACGGCTTTGGAGAACATGGTGCGAAGGTTGCAAACACCGGCAGCAGCACCCGCAGCATAATCAGCACCACCATCAATAACATCGACAATACCATCATCACCACTAACAAACAACATCCGCATCACACGTCTCGACATCATAATCTGTCCCACAAACATCAACATCATACGCACCATTGATACTAAGGAGTACCAACAATAATGAACGATGAAGTATTGATCCATAACTTCGTTGATATTCTGCGAAGAATATGTGGTTTCAAAAAGTTTTAGAGATTTCTTATTCTAGCTCAAACCGAAAAGCACATGAGATTAATATCATATTAACTCATTAAATTCATGATTTCATATGAAGAAAATATATATGTATATATGTTTTCAAAAAGATTGTAATTAAAAGTTCTTTTGTACAAAATATTAATGGTGAAATTTTTTTTTTAACGGGTAGGTAATACCCGAAGAATAATTAGATTTCATCTTAATAAGTTACATTGTACATTCGTCGAAGCTGATTCAACAGTCATTTACTATCCTACTTACAACCACCGATATACGTATCCGTTCACCGCAGAATAACCATTTTCATTCAATTTCATATTTAGATTTTGACTTCCCAGAATCCAACAAGTGGCATATGAAGAAAACATATGACAAAATAAAATCTGTTAGAAACAAACAAATTAACTATGAAAAATTTTGTTAAGAATCCTCGCTAACTATTCTAGCTAACTGTTCCTAGCTAACTGATTACATTTTATTTATCGCAGTTTATTTATCGCAATTTAATTATCGCACTTTTATTTATCGTCATTTAATTTCTGTAATTATTTTACGCACTTTAAATATCGGGACACGTATACAATGTTTTGACATATCATATCAACTCATCTATATATATTATTTGGAATCACCATAGACACTCTATATGCAGTAACGATCGAGTTCTCTATACAGGGTTGAGGTTGATTCTACAATAATATATATAGTTTGAGTTGTGATCGAGTCTGAGACGTATACGGGTCACGACACGTATTAATTAATTCGTATATTATATATTAAACTATATATGAATTATTGGACTGTTACTGTGGACTATCGAATGTGGACTAATGACATTGGACAATTAAAATGAATTAAAATATTGATTATAACATAGGAAACTAAACATTTCTTCAAGATTGCCACTTGATTTCATCTTAAACCTCATTGTATCTCGACGATTACAATCAGCATTCAAATCTATCATGATTCTTAAAAACAACTCAACCGAGAGGATAAACCAACCGCACTTCATCTACGGAAGAAAAGATTGATGCATATAGTTATGCACCTGAAAAACCCTAGGAAACTGAGTAAACGTTTGACACGAATCTGTTCTAGTTCCTTTGACATTGTTATTACCGAAGATCGTTTTGCAATCCCTTTCCAAAGTAGCTAATTTTGTCACAGCTCCAGCAAGTCAACTCCGACTTTTCATCCGAAACAACTTTATTATAACCGCGATATATATGCGTACTCTTTATTGTTACTGGGGAACCTTTTGAAATGTCCCGTTCTTATTGATTAAAAACGTTCCATATTAATTGATTTCGTTGCGAGGTTTTGACCTCTATATGAGACGTTTTTTCAAAGACTGCATTCATTTTTAAACAAACCATAACCTTTATTTCATCAATAAAGGTTTAAAAAGCTTTACGTAGATTATCAAATAATGATAATCTAAAATATCCTGTTTACACACGACCATTACATAATGGTTTACAATACAAATATGTTACAACAAAATAAGTTTCTTGAATGCAGTTTTTACACAATATCATACAAGCATGGACTCCAAATCTTGTCCTTATTTAAGTATGCGACAGCGGAAGCTCTTAATAATCACCTGAGAATAAACATGCTTAAAACGTCAACAAAAATGTTGGTGAGTTATAGGTTTAACCTATATATATCAAATCGTAACAATAGACCACAAGATTTCATATTTCAATACACATCCCATACATAGAGATAAAAATCATTCATATGGTGAACACCTGGTAACCGACAATAACAAGATGCATATATAAGAATATCCCCATCATTCCGGGACACCCTTCGGATATGATATAAATTTCGAAGTACTAAAGCATCCGGTACTTTGGATGGGGTTTGTTAGGCCCAATAGATCTATCTTTAGGATTCGCGTCAATTAGGGTGTCTGTTCCCTAATTCTTAGATTACCAGACTTAATAAAAAGGGGCATATTCGATTTCGATAATTCAACCATAGAATGTAGTTTCACGTACTTGTGTCTATTTTGTAAATCATTTATAAAACCTGCATGTATTCTCATCCCAAAAATATTAGATTTTAAAAGTGGGACAATAACTCACTTTCACAGATTTTTACTTCGTCGGGAAGTAAGACTTGGCCACTGGTTGATTCACGAACCTATAACAATATATGCATATATATCAAAGTATGTTCAAAATATATTTACAACACTTTTAATATATTTTGATGTTTTAAGTTTATTAAGTCAGCTGTCCTCGTTAGTAACCTACAACTAGTTGTCCACAGTTAGATGTACAGAAATAAATCGATAAATATTATCTTGAATCAATCCACGACCCAGTGTATACGTATCTCAGTATTGATCACAACTCAAACTATATATATTTTGGAATCAACCTCAACCCTGTATAGCTAACTCCAACATTCACATATAGAGTGTCTATGGTTGTTCCGAAATATATATAGATGTGTCGACATGATAGGTCGAAACATTGTATACGTATCTATGGTATCTCAAGATTACATAATATATAATACAAGTTGATTAAGTTATGGTTGAAATAGATTTGTTACCAATTTTCACGTAGCTAAAATGAGAAAAATTATCCAATCTTGTTTTACCCATAACTTCTTCATTTTAAATCCGTTTTGAGTGAATCAAATTGCTATGGTTTCATATTGAACTCTATTTTATGAATCTAAACAAAAAAAGTATAGGTTTCTAGTCGGAAAAATAAGTTACAAGTCGTTTTTGTAAAGGTAGTCATTTCAGTCGAAAGAACGACGTCTAGATGACCATTTTAGAAAACATACTTCCACTTTGAGTTTAACCATAATTTTTGGATATAGTTTCATGTTCATAATAAAAATCATTTTCTCAGAATAACAATTTTTAAATCAAATTTTATCATAGTTTTTAATTAACTAACCCAAAACAGCCCGCGGTGTTACTACGACGGCGTAAATCCGGTTTTACGGTGTTTTTCGTGTTTCCAGGTTTTAAATCATTAAGTTAGCATATCATATAGATATAGAACATGTGTTTAGTTGATTTTAAAAGTCAAGTTAGAAGGATTAACTTTTGTTTGCGAACAAGTTTAGAATTAACTAAACTATGTTCTAGTGATTACAAGTTTAAACCTTCGAATAAGATAGCTTTATATGTATGAATCGAATGATGTTATGAACATCATTACTACCTTAAGTTCCTTGGATGAACCTACTGGAAAAGAGAAAAATGGATCTAGCTTCAATGGATCCTTGGATGGCTCAAAGTTCTTGAAGCAAAATCATGACACGAAAACAAGTTCAAGTAAGATCATCACTTGAAATAAGATTGTTATAGTTATAGAAATTGAACCAAAGTTTGAATATGATTATTACCTTGTATTAGAATGATAACCTACTGTAAGAAACAAAGATTTCTTGAGGTTGGATGATCACCTTACAAGATTGGAAGTGAGCTAGCAAACTTGAAAGTATTCTTGATTTTATGAAACTAGAACTTTTGGAATTTATGAAGAACACTTAGAACTTGAAGATAGAACTTGAGAGAGTTCAATTAGATGAAGAAAATTGAAGAATGAAAGTGTTTGTAGGTGTTTTTGGTCGTTGGTGTATGGATTAGATATAAAGGATATGTAATTTTGTTTTCATGTAAATAAGTCATGAATGATTACTCATATTTTTGTAATCTTATGAGATATTTCATGCTAGTTGCCAAATGATGGTTCCCACATGTGTTAGGTGACTCACATGGGCTGCTAAGAGCTGATAATTGGAGTGTATATACCAATAGTACATACATCTAAAAGCTGTGTATTGTACGAGTACGAATACGGGTGCATACGAGTAGAATTGTTGATGAAACTGAACGAGAATGTAATTGTAAGCATTTTTGTTAAGTAGAAGTATTTTGATAAGTGTATTGAAGTCTTTCAAAAGTGTATAAATACATATTAAAACACTACATGTATATACATTTTAACTGAGTCGGTAAGTCATCGTTAGTCGTTACATGTAAGTGTTGTTTTGGAACCTTTAGGTTAACGATCTTGTTAAATGTTGTTAACCCAATGTTTATAATAACAAAAGAGATTTTAAATTATTATATTATCATGATATTATGATGTACGAATATCTCTTAATATGATATATATACATTAAATGTCGTTACAACGATAAACGTTACATATATGTCTCGTTTCAAAATCATTAAGTTAGTAGTCTTGTTTTTACATATGTAGTTCATTGTTAATATAATTAATGATATGTTTACTTATCATAATATCATGTTAACTATATATATAACCAACTATATGTCATCATATAGTTTTTTTACAAGTTTTAACGTTCGTGAATCACCGGTCAACTTGGGTGGTCAATTGTCTATATGAAACCTATTTCAATTAATCAAGTCTTAACAAGTTTGATTGCTTAACATGTTGGAAACATTTAATCATGTAAACATCAATCTCAATTAATATATATAAACATGGAAAAGTTCGGGTCACTACACCTTTTATATTCCACAATATTACCATCAACGATTAATCATTCTAAAAACACAATTCTCCTGAAACTACCTCGGTTTGATAACCGATGACCCAGATCAGTTAACTTTGAAAATGCTGATGAAGCAGCATGTTGTAGATGATCTTAATGTCCAAAAGTTTAATGACAAAGAAAGGAGTGTTAGGAACGCTCGATAGAAAATTTAGTACCGAAAATCGGATTATGCGAAACTATGAAGAAAGCCGTGGACAAATCACAAAGAATAAGTTTGCCTTCAAAGAATCCAAATGATTCTGTGCCTGCTGAAATCGTTAGCAAACATCTTATTTCTCATTCTAAACCTTCACAGACAAATCTTCTTCATCATCCATTGATATTAGAAATTCTAAGATATTCTCGTATGTTCTATTATAAATATCCTCCATATTTCTGGCGATATTTTCACAACTATTCTTATCTGAGATCATTTATCTCTCAGTAATATCTGCAACATAAAAGAAACTGTGTTAGTTTCTAAATTCTGAAACCTTCGAGTTTAAAATATGAATGTTTTGAAGTAGTGTTGGGAACTGAAGCATGGATTAGTATAATATAATGACACTTGATCAACGTCATTATATTACAGTAAGTCATGCTGAGTTTCTAATAAAGCATGATGATTCACAGTACCGTCATCATGTGCCATTTACACGACTCTTACATTCTATCTAATCTCTAAACATATCAAGAGAATATTTTTCTGGATGACTCGGTCATCTCCAGGGTATTCTGGTAATTTAACAAATCAAAATCGTTCTATTACCATTTTCTTGTTAGAGCATTAGCTATGTTCATTCTGAATTTCATATCTACGAATTCCGGACCATTACTCGCTTGACTCGAAGTCGGGAAGAGAAAACGAAAGTAAGAAGCTCCGAAAAATAAGGAAGAATATAAACTCCGATAATAACCCCGAAATTACAAACCGTGTATATCGATGCAGATAGCAATATAGAGACACGAGAGAATTAGAAACACTATAAACACAAGAGTATAGTAGAAGTAAATAGATTCTTCTGGTGGTAGATGAAAAAGAAGAATGACAGATATAAAAGTTAGGAGTATATCAAGAATCAGGACTGGATGGAGCATATTGATGAATGCTTTAAAGTAAGAATCAAGGGAGAAAGAATAGAAGGTGTGAGTCGTGGAAAATAAGGAAACGAAGGGGTGAATTTATAGTGAAATATCGGACAGAGCAATCGAAACAGATTATTGCATATAATCAAAGAAGATCCTGATTTCCTTAATCACCAAAGAACCAAATCTTATTACGTAAGATTCTCTTTAAATCCCTTAAATCCCGGAAATCAATCATAACTACGTCATCGGTTAAGACGAATATATTTTACTCATCTCACTCTTTTACGATAGTCTCATTTATATTCTTCGCATAATCAAATCGTTTTATCTACATTACTCAATGATGATAAAACTCCATTATCACCTTATATTTGTCATGAAAACCTTCTTATTGTTATCCATAACAACCTCTATCAAATTTCGGGGACGAAATTTCTTTAACGGGTAGGTACTGTAATGACCCGGAATTTTCCGACCAATAATACTTATGAGATTAATATTTACATAAATTAAACCATACCAACATGATAAGCAATCCGAATTGTTGAGACTTGTGTTTTTGAAAAGAGTTTTACACAACGTTTGACCGTCCAATATGACCGATGATATCACGAACTATATAACATACGATAATTATACGTTTGTGTATATATATGTATTTATATATATTTAACATGATTTAAGGATGGTTTAACATCTCATTGTGTACTAATGACAATGAGTTATAAGTATATTTTGAAACTACTAACTTAAGTTTTCAAAACGATAACTATACGTAACATTCTTTGATATATATACTTATAATCTATAATGCTTATACATGTATCGTATATATAATGTATTTAATCACTTTTTAAGGACTTAAATACATAAAACAATATAAGTATATTCACAAAAGATAGCTATATTTGAATTCTCGTTCCGTTTCCTCAAGATTTCTATACGTATATCTAGGGTATATGTACCCGTATCATACCCAGCTTCTATACGTATTTACTATTAGTATATACACATCAAATCAACATCCTAATCAACATTATTACTGCCCTAGATATGAGGTAACTAGGATTTGTCAAGTAGTATGAATTATTCGTAAGAAAACAAAATTAGGAATCCTTTTCTTTCTTTATAAACTAAAAACGTTTTTATAAATGAACACCATTTCTTCACTCCATTTTCTCATATCTACACCCTCATTTATCTCTCAAAATACTCCTAACTTCATACTTGATCATCTCCAAGCATTTTCCCCATCATTTAGCTTCAATTACAAGCCTTAAACACCATAAGAAAACTCTTTCAAGAACATATCAAAATAACCACCCATTTGAAGAAGTTTACTTCCAACCTTTTGATCTAACTCCACCACTCTTTGATTCCAAGA
The DNA here is from genome assembly GCF_046630445.1 of Rutidosis leptorrhynchoides. NCBI lineage: Eukaryota > Viridiplantae > Streptophyta > Magnoliopsida > Asterales > Asteraceae > Rutidosis > Rutidosis leptorrhynchoides. Next base: position 487,133,432 of record NC_092333.1, read on the forward strand.
TTATTTCTTATCTTTTGCAGTAACTTTGTCCAAGTAACTTGAGGTAGTAACCTTATTCATAATCTTATTCAATTCATATTCATATAGCTATCTTATTTTGTGGTATAAAATTTTAACAACAAGAACATGGTTTGAATGATTTCAAACTTGTTCGCAAACTAAATAGATCCTTCTAACTTGACTTTTAAAATACTTCAAGACCTGTAATATATCATAATGATATGCTAACCTAACAAAATATAACTTGGTTTTACAAAGAACATCTTAAAAACTGAATCTACGTCGTCAGAGTGCAACCGGGGGCTGTTTTCGGTTGGATAATTAAAAATCATCTTGAACTTTGAATTGGAAGTTCATGTTCTGGAAAAATGATATTTCTTATGAATATGTTAACACATAAAAATTTCATGGTTTAACTCAAAGTGTAAGTATTTTTAGAAAAATGATCATTAAATGTTGTTTTTATGATGGAAAATGATCACTTTCATAAGTTTCACCAAAGTTTGACCTATAACCTATGATTTCGAATACTAACTAAGGTATTTTCAGTTCATATTCTTAAAATTTGACTCGATCCAAGGAAGTGGCAAGTTGAACCAACAAAAACGGAGTTGTAATGAAGAAACTACGACTAAAACAAGATTGGGTATCCGAAGCTAGTTTAGCTACGAAAATATTTGGAGAAAAAGTAAATTAATCATATCTTTTCTAATTAATATGATATTTTATATATAGTTACTTATGATTTGATTTTATATATTTCAGGACCACCCGTAAACAACACGAGAAGATTAATCATAAGACCTCATGATTGTACGCAACACGTCATTTGACAACACGGTACTTTATGTACGCAACACGTCATTTGACAACATGGTACCATGGGTCGAGATTAATTCTGATCAATACGAATACGATGGGGTCTTTATTTATTTTATTTAAGCAACTAATTGTGGACCACTAACATCGAACTGCTAACTGCGGACTAAGAAAATATTAAAAGTATTAAAAGTATATATATATATATGTAACGATTACTTAAAAAGAAAATATATTGATATATTATATATATGGTTAGGTTCGTGATATCTATCGGAGACCAAGTCGAATTAAATACCTTCAAAGCAAAAGTGAGTTTCATTTGCTCCCTTTTTAATTGCTTTTGCAATATATATTTTTGGGCTGAGAATACATGCGCTGCTTTTATAAGTGTTTACAAAATAGACACAAGTACTTAAAAATATATTCTACGTTGAGTTGTACTACTGACATATTTCCCTGTAGCTTAGTAACTACTATTTACATGGGTATTGTAAACGCGAATCCTGTTGATAGATCTATCGGGCCTGACAACCCCAACCGGACTGGACGACCAGTATTCAACGGTTGCACAGTACTTCGTTTTGGTGACTACACTTGGTACGGTGTAGTGAGATTTCATAATAAAGGGAATATGCGACGTTGATTAAATGTTAAGTATGGTTACCAAGTGCTCAACCACTTAGAATGCTTTACATACACTTGCGAGTGTATTCTGTTTATGATTATGAAATCTTGTGGTCTATTAACATATTGAAATGATTGTTATGATAAACCTATGAACTCACCAACCTTTTGGTTGACACTTTAAAGCATGTTTATTCTCAGGTACGAATTAAGTCTTCTGCTATGCATTTACTCAATATAAGGACATTACTTGGAGCCGATCATCGCAATGGGACCAAATGTTGATGACTTCGTCCAGGTGGATTAGGACGGGTCCTTTCAGAAACTTCGATTAATCATAACTTAAGCATACGATAACGAAAACATGCGAAATCAAAGTCCAAACTTATTAATTTTTTGAGATATATCCATCTAGATACAATACAAGATCAGTACACAAACTCATATAATCAGATTCATAACAATCAAATTCGGTTTTCATAACAACGACAACAATCGAGCAATTTACCGACTAACGACAACTCTAATCGTATGTAATTGAACACTAGACATCAATATACTATTCAATTGACATAAAAACTGATCTAATAAAATTAGGGTTAGTGTTTATACCTTAAAACACAAATCAATTGGTACTAGCGTGTAGAGGACGATCAAAGGAAGCACTTTCGTGTTGAAGGTTCAAGCAAACAAGCAATTTTTGAAGGTGATTGATGGAGATGAAGATGGCGACATGTTTTAGGGGTTTGGAGCTGATCTTAGTCATGGCTTAGGGTTAAGGGTGGAAGAATTGTGATTAAATGACTTTTTATACTTATTTCCTTAATTAGGTTAGGGCTTAAATCACTAGTTAATCACACATGGGCTAAAATTAATCACATAAATGGGTGGGGTGATGGGAATTCGGCCAAAGGGTCCAAAAGGGAGTCCATGTGCTCAAAAATATTGCTAGACAAGTTTCCTAAGTGTACCCATTAAGTGTCGTTAGCCGAAAACGCAAACCGGATCGATAAACGTTAATTTCTCGCGTTTTTAATCTATATAAATTATAATAAATTGAAAGTACTTTTAAAACATAATAATTATATAATATAATTATTAAAATTAAATTACATTATGCTTTGGCTTGCTAGTACGCTAAGTGTGGTTCATTTCTAGTTGCCATTAACCGTACCGGGTTCCCAGAACCTTAACCGGTCGTTAAAACGCATCCCACCAAGTTTAATTCATTAAATATATAATAAATTAAATATGTTTTTCTTAAAGTTAATAATTATTAAAAATAATTATTTTATCGTTTAACTGAGTTCCGTAAACTGAAAAGCTTTCTAGGCGATTAACTTAATCGTGTCGTTTTCTAGGTATTTCGCTATCCGAAACAAGTTCAATAATTAATATAACCATATTAATTCAAGTAATCCACTAGGATCAAGTATGCATTTAATTCCATTAAACACACAAAGTCTAAGTAATCACCGTTAAATACTTAACGGACAAGTAACGATAGTAACGGAAAAAGTCGGGTTGTTACAGCTTGTGTTTGTGTTTTGATTGAAGGATATGTACCTTTGGTGTATGAAAAGGAGATCCCATAAGGATCAAGAGTTCACACATCCATTCTCTGATCCGAAAAACACATGCACGAGGTTTATAAGCGTAGAGAAGAACGGGTATTAAGGAGAAATTTTAAGATTTTGCCATTTTGTTTAGAAGACATGGATCCTAACGGTCAACCAATTCACAATGAAAAGGGTGATCCAATCAACCACGGTCCACCGGTTAATCAAGATCAATTGAATGATCCAACGGACACGCCGATGTGGAACGCTAGATTGGTGGCACCAACGATAGTAGCACCGGCTATTACAAAACCACCAATTGGAGCCGATAATTGGAAGATTGAGGGTAACATTTTCACAATGATCAAAGATACGTTCTTCCATGGGTTAATAGAAGAAAATCCATTTGAACACATCCAACACTTTAACAATCTTTGTGATATCTACAAAACCAAGGATGTCACCGATGATGCTTTTAAGTTAAGGGCATTCCCATTTACACTTCAAGGAGAAGCGAAAGTTTGGTTAAGGAGTTTGCCATCCGATTCCATAAGGGCTTTTCAAGATTTAACCAATGAGTTTATCAATCAATTCTTCCCACCATCAAAGGTGGAACGACTTCGAATGGAAATCAATGGATTCACCCACCAGGGTGATGAGTCTTTGTATGATGCGTGGGTACATTTCAAGAAGATGCTAAGAGCTTGCCCACCACACGGTTTGACTAAGAAGGAGTACATCAACACGTTCTACCGGGGTACTAATGCTTTGACAAGGCAATATCTTGATTCTTCATCCGGTTGAGTGTTTATGTATAAATCACCTAATGCGGCCAAAGTTTTGTTAGAAGACGTCTTGGTTAATATATACGAATGGGCACCTTCACCGCAAGATTTGACAAGGAAAAGTGTAGCACAAGTTGAGAGTGACAATGGGCAAGTGACGCTTCCAAGCTTGAACAATCAATTTCAAATGTATGGGAAAGATTTGAAAAGGCTACAATAATCGATAGTGGCAATGCAAGTAGGTTGTCAACAATGCGAGGGTCCACATCTCACGAAGAATTGTCCCCAAATTAATCAATGTAATCACATCGATCTTGATGGCATTCCCATGAATTTGGATGCTCATGTAAATTATGTGAGTAATCAAAACTATCAACGGGGTGGAACATCGAACCAAAGCTACAACAATCATATTCAAAAGTAAGTCTCATTCAACAATCAAACCAATACACCACCCGGATTTACGAACCAAAACCAAAACCGAAACCAAGGCTATAACAACAACTATAACCAAAACCGAAATAACAACCTTCAATACCAAAATCAACAACCTTACAACAATCAACCTTATAGCAACCAATCCAATTCGAATTATCAAAACAACCAAGGTTATAGTAAACCACAAAATAACCAAGGTCACAATCAAGAACTTCAACAAAACACTCAACAATTCCAACCTTCGAAGGGTTTAGAAGAATATCATGCAAAATTATATCAAGAAGGTAGAGTCAACTGAAGCACTCTTATTAAGGGAAAATGAGCTCTTGAAGCAACAAATACAAAACCAACAAGCATCATTTCAAAACCTTGAAAGTACCGTTGGAAGACTTTCCAATTAAATTGCCGAAAGACCTCACGGCACCTTACCTTCAAGCACTCAAGTTAACCCGATCAACAATTACAACAATAACCGACAACTAAACCAAAGCCAACAAAACAACAACACAAGGGTGATTCCTATCGAAAGCACCAACCAAAACCCTAACTACCCAAACCGTAATGAAAATGTCAATGCCATAACCACTCGAAGCAGTTTAACCACTCAAGGAATTAAAGATCCCCATCCACAACCCTTTATCACCCATGAATCACTACCAAGTTTTATTGAAGAGGAAACCGGGGTTAGTAAGGAGAAGGGTAAGGAAAAGGTTAACTCAACCGAGGGAACGGTATAACCACCCGTCCTAATCTATCTAGACTAATACATTACATTTGGTTACATCGTGAGGTACTTGACCTCTATATGATACATTTTACAAACATCGCATTCGTTTTTAAAAGACAAACTTTCATTTCATCGAAAGTTGACGGCATGCATACCATTTCATAATATATCCAACTATAATTGACCTAGTAATAATCTTGATGAACTCGATGACTCGAATGCAATGTCTTTTGAAATATGTCATGAATGACTCCAAGTAATATCTCTAAAATGAGCAACTGCACAGCGGAAGATTTCTTTCAAACCTGAGAATAAACATGCTTTAAAGTGTCAACCAAAAGGTTGGTGAGTTCATAGGTTTATCATAAGCAATAAAATTCATCATTTTGATAGACCACAAGATTTAAATATAGTACACCTATCTCGTGTACAAAACCATTTTTCATAAATCTTAGTAACCGTACACATATCTCGTGTACAAAATAACATACACATAACCTGTGTATAAAATCATTCTCTCGATACATAACATTCACTTTTCATTCATTGCTTGGCTTGGTAACCGACCTTAACATATAATGCGCATCAATAATATCCCCAAAAACAGAACATCTCGTATGTATAATATATAAACCTCGAAGTACTAAACACCACGCCCACTAGCTCTTCCGTCTAGTGAACATTCTGGGTGGGGATGTTAAACCCGGTAGCTACCTTTAGAATTCGCGTGAATTAGGGTCATACCCGATTCTAATTCTTAGGTTACAAAGCAATAATAATCAGGGGAAAATATTCACAACAATTAGTGACAATTATCACGTCCAACTAATTCAATAATAATCTACAGAATTTCTGTCTGCATAATAATTCATTCGAGGAATGTTTTGCTTGTGTCTATCTCGTCAAACATTTATAAAAGCATTTCATGTATTCTCAGTTCAAAATATATTTTAAAAGCATTTAATAAAGCAGTTATAAAATCAGCGCATGTATTCTCAGTCCCAAAAATGTAAAGAGTAAAAGGGAGCAAATGAACTCACCATATTGTATTTTGTAGTAGAAATACATATGACGACATTGAACAAGTGTAGGGTTGGCCTCTGATTCACGAACCTATATCATTTGTGTATTCATTAATACATATATAATCGTAATCGAATATATATATTATTATTAGTGAATTAATTGTTATTTTAACTATGTTCTTCATTAATAATCTAATTAGTTACATTTATTAATATTTATTACAAAAATAATAATATAGTTATGTTATACGTAGTAAATATGGATTTTATATAACTAATAGTTGTTAGATAAAATAATGTTGATAATAATAAATAAAAAGTTATTTCATCCTATAATAATAATCATCATAGTTATAAAATGATAATTTTTATAAAAGTGATACTTTTAATAGTAATGAATACTAATAATAATAATAACTATAAAAATAATGATTTTATTAATAATAATAATAATACTACTATTTATACTAATAACTATAATGATAATAATGCTAATAATAAGGTTAACGATAATAATCAAAATAACAATTTTAATCATAATTATATATTATCTTATACTTATAATTTTTATTATCTTTTAAATCATAATACTGATAATTTCCTAATCATCTTATTTAGTATCTTTCCTTTTATCATCTCTTATATCCTAATTATAATTATATTTATAAGCAAAATAATAATATCAATAATCAATAATGGTAATAATAATAATAATAATAATAATAATAATAATAATAATAATAATAATAATAATAATAATAATAATAATAATAATAATAATAATAATAATAATAATAATAATAATAATAATAATAATAATAATAATAATAGAATACAACCTTTGAAGAACAAGCTTTCTAAAAAAAAATTGCCACAGGCCGGGCTTGAACCCGAGACCTCTCGCTTAAACACAACACTCCTAACCCTTAGACCATTTGTGTTTTTCTAGAGTTAAACCCATCTAATAACAATATAACCGTACTATTTCTTCTTCTTCTTCATCATTTAACATAAACGCTCAATAATCAAAATCAATTTCCAAGCCAAAAACTCGATTCAAGGCCCATTGGAGTTTGGCCCAACAGACCCACACTCTTAAGGTAGTTTTTATTGGGAAAAAAAATATATTTTGTAGCTTCCTGGTTTCGAACCCACGACCTCTCGTTACACCCAACACACCACTGAACCATTCCTCTGTCCAAACTTTTCTGATTTAATCTACAGTCTAAATCTATTTAGCCTATATTCTTCTGTTTTCTTCTTCTTCAATTAAAACCCAATTATCTTCATCATTCGTTCAGTTCACGGAAGTGAGGAAGCTGGATCACGGCCCAAAAACTTAATTATCTAAGCCCACTTAGCTAGCCTATTAACACTCTAACCCAATAGCAATTAAACTTATAGTTTCCTGTCAGCATTCCCTTCGATTATAACAATAATAAAATAAATAATTATACTTTAAAAAGGATCCTAGGCGTGTGATTTGTATCCTTTTATTTTTAGTCGACAGTAACAACAACAATGTTATCATCTTTAATATCTATCAAATGGGTTTCGATAAGGTTGTTGTTTGAGGTACGTAAAAACAGAAGGAAGGAAAAGGGAAACGCAGCTGCAGCAGTATGGGTGGCAACATGATGGTAGTGATGGTGGTTTTTGTGGTTGTGAGGCGGTGGATATTTAACCGGTGGTCGGCGGTTGTGCAATAGAAGAATGCAAACAGAAAGTGGTTGTATTCGTGGTGGATTATGGTGGCTTTCAAGAATAGAAATAGAAAAACAAAAGCATAGTTGTTGTAGCATCAACAAAGGTATTGCAGGGTTGTTTTGAGACCCGTTTGATGAAATAAAGAAAAAAATTATAACGCAGGCAGCCACAAAGTAAAGACCATAATCAAAGGCTTGCGGTTAGTGGTGGTTTCATTCACATAGAAGAAAAGATGGTTCGAATAGGTTTTAATTTGTAACCGAGGTTGAAACAGGAAACGTTATGGTGGTGGTGAAGGTGGGTTTGTAGGTGATAAAACATGCCGTGATTGTAAGACTGAAACAAACGAACAACGAGAAAAATATATAGATGTTGATAGTGGTGGTGGCTCACCTGATAGTGTTCTAAGATGATGGAGTGGCGGTGATGGTAACGAATAATAAAGCTCGAAAGTAATAGTGATGGTTGTGATGGTGTATGTTCACAACGATGGGGTTAACCGGTGGTGGTAGGGTGACAGATAGGGTTGCCGGGTTCGAACAATAAACAGAATAACACGTTTATTGTGGGTTGACAAAGAAGATATGAGAGGGAGAGGGAGGTTCACAACTCTAATAGAAATAGGAGAAAGAAACTGGATAGGGAAAGAAGAGAGATGTGAGTGAGTGTCAAATATATGTATATGTACATATAATGCATATGATTGAAGAAACAATCATTCAATCAAATACAGTAACCCTAATTCAATTAATTGATTCACGGATTCAATAATCATAATATAATAATTTTAATAATAATACACGTGCTTTTAATTTAATTATCTTACCGACAGTTATCACGGAGTGCGTCATCGTACTCCGTTATAAATTAGTGGCGGATAAAAATAGTCCTCGGAAAAATCCCAAATTCTTAAATTAATTTCCTTTATTTATTTCAGTCATTATGGTATAAAAGTCGATCATTAATTATTAAACAAAAATTAACTCACTGCCCACTCCCGACCCCAGGTAAAATACAAAATTTTTAAAACTTAACAAGTAGTTCATAAATACATTTTTAATAAGTCTATAACTTATCTAACTCATTTTCGGATCGCCGTCTATTTTATAATCACATAAGTTCGAATTTAACTTGCTTAATAACGATCAAAACATCAAACGAGTATTACAATTATTTAATATTTATTTTTAATATAATTTTATTTATATATAGATATGTTTTTAAATAATACCTATTATAATATCTTATTTCATAACAATAACATTTAATATTTCAAATTATACTTTTAATTATTATTTATATATATACACACATATCTATTTACAAATAGTTATTCGTGAATCGTCGGGAATGGTCAAAGGTCAATTGAATATATGAAACAGTTCAAAATTTTTGAGATTCAACATTACAGACTTTGTTTATCGTGTCAAAAATATTAAATCATATCGAGAGTTTGGTTTAAAATAGTCGAAATTTTTTGGGTCATTACAGTACCTACCCGTTAAAGAAATTTTGTCTCGAAATTTGAGTGAATTAGTTATGGCTAACAATAAAAATGCTTTCATGACGCATACGAGCTGAAAATTAGAGTTTTATCATCATCGAGTAATATAGATAAAACAATTTGAATTTTGTGAAGGGTACGAGTGAAGCTATCACAGAAGAATGAAATAAGTAAATGCAGGTTCGTCTTAACTGGTGACGTAGTCATGGTTGATTTCCGGAATTCAAGGGGTTTAAGGAAAATCTTCGTAATAAGATTTGCTTCATCGGTAATTAAGGAAATTAGAATCCTCTTTGGTTAAATGCGATGATCTGTCTCGACTGTTTTGTCTGATATTTCACTATAAATCCACCCTCTTCATTTCCTTTATATTTTGAAGTTCCATACTTTTGTTTTCTCTTCTCGACTTTAAGTCAAGTGAATAATGGTCCAGAATTCGTATGTAAGAAGTTTCGAATGAACATGACTAATGTTCTAAGAGAGAATTGTAATAGCACGATATTGATGGTTAGATTATCAGAATTCAAGAGAAAAGATAGAACTATCAAGATATTATGTTCTTGATATGTTTATAGATTAGATAGAATGTAAGAGTCGTGTAACATGGCACATGATGACGTTAGGATCTGTGAATCATCACGTTCCATTTACAAACTCAGCATGACTTACTGTAATATAATCACGTTGATCAAGTGTCATTATATTATACTAATTCATGCATCAATTTCTTTACATTTCTCCAGGATTCATTCATAAATTAAACTTAGATTTTACAGAAGTTTCCAATATAATGAAACACAGGAAGCACGAAGAGGTATATAATTTCGGACGAGAATATTTATGAAAATATCCTCAGAAATATCTAAGATATTTATGATGATATTTTGGAATTTCCAAGTTCGAAGGTTGATGAAGAAAAATTTTTCCGCAAGATTTTAACATGACTTCGGAGTAAGATATTCTCTAAAGATTTCAACGGATCCAGAATTACCTGGATTCTTTGAATATAGGGTATGGTCCTTATATTTGTCCTTGGTATCCTTCGTGGTTAGCTCAATCCGTTCTCCAGTTCCAACTTTTCTGAGCTTTTCCAACATACTATTCTTTATCATCAAACTTCCGACGATTAAGGTCGTTTACGGTTGCCTACAGTTTCTACTGCTTCATTCAGCTTTTTCAAAGTTCAATGTATTGATTTATAGGCTGGGTGCTTTTCAAAATTTCAGAATCGAAGATCATAGTTCTAGGAGATAATTGTTATATGTATACATATAACTATTGATGTAGCAATGCTACGAGATTCGAAATACTGATTGCTGATTCTCGATAATTGGTATGGCAATTATTATTACAGGGTATAGATGAATACACGATGGGGTTTCAATGAATATAATGATTTTTCGGAAAGTTCAAATTCATTGAAGTTGTTGGTAAGTTTACTGCTAATGTGGTGGAATATAAACGGTTCCCCTGTAACAATAAAAGAGCACGTATATATATCAAGGTTATAATAAGGTTGTTTCGAACGAAAAGTCGAAGTTGATTTGCTAGAGCTGTGACAAAATTGGCTAATTTGAAAAGGATTTGCATTGTTATTTTCGAAAATAACAATGCCAAAGGAGCTAGCACAGATACGTGTTAAACGTTTACTCAGGTTCTGAGTGTTTTCAGGTGCATAACTATATGCATCAATCTTTTCTTTCGTATGTGAAGTGCGGTTGATTCATCCTCTCGATTGAGGTGTTTTCAAAAATCATGAAAGGTTTGAACGTAGATTGTAATCGTTAAGATACAAACGAGGTTTAAGATGAAATCAAGTGGCAACTTGAAGAGTTGTTTAGTTTCATATGTTATAATCAATATTTTAATTCATTTTAATTGTCCAATGTCATTAGTCCACAATCGATAGTCTACAGTTAACAGTCCAATAATTCATATATAGTTTAATATATAATATTCGAATTAATTAATACGTATCGTGACCCGTGTACATGTCTCAGAGTCGATCACAACTCAAAGTATATATATTATTATAGAATCAATCTCAACCCTGTATAGCTAACTCTATCATTACTGCATATAGAGTGTCTATGGTTATTCCAAATAATATATATAGATGCGTCGATATGATATGTCAAAACCTTGTATACATGTCCCGATATTTAAAGTGCGTAAAATAAATAACAGAAATTAAATGACGATAAATAAAATTGCGAGAATATAAATTGCGATAATTAAATTGCGATAAATAAAATGTAATCAGTTAGCTAGGAACAGTTAGCTAGGAATAGTTAGCGTGGATTCTTAATAAAATTTCTCATAGTTAATTTGTTTGTTTCTAACAAATTTTATTTTGTCCAATGTTTTCTTCATTATGCCACTTGTTGGATTCTGATAAGTCAAAATCTAAATATGAAATTGAATGAAAATGGTTATTCTGTGGGGAACGAATTCGTATATCTGTGGATGTAAGTAGGATAGTAAATGACGGTTGAATCAGATTCGAAGAATGTACAGTGTAACTTATTAATGTGAAATCTAAATATTTCTAGGGTATTACTTACCCGCTAAAATATTTTCACCATTAACAGTTTGTACAAAGGAATTTTTTATTACAATCTTTATGAAAACATATATACACATATATTTTCTTCAGATGTAATCGTGGATTTAATGAGTTAATATGATATTAAACTCATTTGATTTACGGCTAGAACTAGAGTACATAATCTCTAAAACATTAGAGATTACATAATCGCCATGAAGAACGAAGATAATTGATGTAGAACGATACGTAGAACGATGATTATACTCGAGGTACAGAATGAGATGTTGAGGCATGGATTGTTGATGGTACTGGTGCTGTTACTGATGGTACTATTGGTGCCAGTGATGTTGCTGAAGCTGGTAAGTTTTGCTCCATATTCTCCAAATTTATTACTCGAGCGCGAAGCTCGTTGACTTCTTCCATTACTCCAGGATGATTGTCGGTTGAAACGAGCGGATGAATAAGGTTTAGAATCTGAGATAGTATGTAATCATGACGAGATATTTCAGGAAATGAGGGTGAGAATGGTATTTCGGACTGGTTCACCGGTAAGTGCTTCAGGTTCTTCGTCAAGAGGTGAATTTGGTTGATAGAAAGGATCACCTTCTTTTTGTCTCCAATGATTAAGTATGCTACGAACCCATCAAATGAATTGGTTGATTCATTCTGGTAACAATGTTTTCGGAGTTTAGGTGAAACTCTATATCGGAATAGCTGTCGGAATCTGAGGAATTCGAACTGGTTGAGGGATTCATCTCGTACGATCAGATGAAGGATTTTTAATAAGAAATAGATTATAGGATGTAGATTAGTGTCCTGCAATACATAATTTACATATGAATATATAATACTAAAATCCCATAAGTTACGGAGGAATCAACGAAAGCTGTCAGGCAAAGGTAAGAATAACAGATACGTTAAGATATGAATTTATCTATACACTGTCTATGCAATAGAGGCAGTAAGACGTGTCTAGACTTTAAGGATGATAAGCAGGTAATTTCCTAAGGATGATAAGCAGATGATTTTTGACACAAAATGATAAGCAAAACTTTTGACATGCAGACACGGTCGAAGTCCAGACCCACTAATGCATCTAAACAACTATCAGTTAGACACACTAATGCAAGACCTGGTTCGCTAAGACCACCGCTCTGATACCAACTATAACGACCCGTCCTAATCCATCTGGACGAATACATTATATTTGGTTACATCGCGAGGTACTTGACCTCTATATGATACATTTTACAAACATTGCATTCGTTTTTAAAAGACAAACTTTCATTTCAATCAAAGTTGATGGCATGCATACCATTTCATAATATATCCAACTATAATTGACATAGTAATAATCTTGATGAACTCAATGACTCGAATGCAACGTCTTTTGAAATATGTCATGAATGACTCCAAGTAATATCTCTAAAATGAGCAAATGCACAGCGGAAGATTTCTTTCAAACCTGAGAATAAACATGCTTTAAAGTGTCAACCAAAAGGTTGGTAAGTTCATAGGTTTATCATAAGCAATAAAATTCATCATTTTGATAGACCACAAGATTTAAATACAGTACACCTATCTCGTGTACAAAACCATTTTTCATAAATCTTAGTAACCGTACACATATCTCGTGTACAAAATAACATACACATAACCTGTGTATAAAATCATTCTCTCGATACATAACATTCACTTTTCATTCATTGCTTGGCTTGGTAACCGACCTTAACATATAATGCGCATCAATAATATCCCCAAAAATAGAACATCTCGTATGTATAATATATAAACCTCGAAGTACTAAACACCACGCCCACTAGCTCTTCCGTCTAGTGAACATTCTGGTGGGGGTGTTAAACCCGGTAGCTATCTTTAGGATTCGCGTGAATTAGGGCCATACCCGATTCTAATTCTTAGGTTACCAAGCAATAATAATCAGGGGAATATATTCACAACAATTAGTGGCAATTATCACATCCAACTAATTAAATAATAATTCACAGAACTTCTGTCTGCATAATAATTCATTCGAGGAATGTTTTACTTGTGTCTATCTCGTCAAACATTTATAAAAGCATTTCATGTATTCTCAGTTCAAAATATATTTCAAAAGCTTATAATAAAGCAGTTATAAAATCAGCGCATGTATTCTCAGTCCCAAAAATGTAAAGAGTAAAAGGGAGCAAATGAACTCACCATATTGTATTTTGTAGTAAAAATACATATGATGACATTGAACAAGTATAGGGTTGGCCTCGGATTCACGAACCTATATCATTTGTGTATTCATTAATACATATATAATCGTAATCGAATATATATATTATTATTAGTGAATTAATTGTTATTTTAACTATGTTTTTCATTAATAATCTAATTAGTTACATTTATTAATATTTATTACAAAAATAATAATATAGTTATGTTATACGTAGTAAATATGGATTTTATATAACTAATAGTTGTTTGATAAAATAATATTGATAATAATAAATAAAAAGTTGTTTCATCCTATAATAATAATCATCATTGTTATAAAATGATAAATTTTATAAAAGTGATACTTTTAATAGTAATGAATACTAATAATAATAATAACTATAAAAATAATGATTTTATTAATAATGATTTTATTAATAATAATAATAATACTATTTATACTAATAACTATAATGATAATAATGCTAATAATAAGGTTAACGATAATAATCAAAATAACAATTTTAATCATAATTATATAATATCTTATACTTATAATTTTTATTATCTTTTAAATCATAATACTGATAATTTCCTAATCATCTTATTTAGTATCTTTCCTTTTATCATCTCTTATATCCTAATTATAATTATATTTATAAGCAAAATAATAATATCAATAATCAATAATGGTAATAATAATAATAATAATAATAATAATAATAATAATAATAATAATAATAATAATAATAATAATAATAGTAATAATAATAATAATAATAATAATAATAATAGAATACAACCTTTGAAGAACAACCTTTCTAAAAAAAAATTGCCACAGGCCGGGCTCGAACCCGAGACCTTTCGCTTAAACACAACACTCCTAACCCTTAGACCATTTGTGTTTTTGTGGAGTTAAACCCATCTAATAACAATATAACCGTACTGTTTCTTCTTCTTCTTCATTTAACATAAACACTCAATAATCAAAATCAATTTCCAAGCCAAAAACTCGATTCAAGGCCCATCGGAGTTTGGCCCAACAGACCCACACTCTTAAGGTAGTTTTTATTGGAAAAAAAATATTTTGTAGCTTCCGGGTTTCGAACCCACGACCTCTCGTTACACCCAACACACCACTGAACCATTCCTCTGTCCAAACTTTTCTGATTTAATCTACAGTCTAAATCTATTTAGCCTATATTCTTCTGTTTTCTTCTTCTTCAATTAAAACCCAATTATCTTCATCATTCGTTCATTTCACAGAAGTGAGGAAGCTGGATCACGGCCCAAAAACTTAATTATCTAAGCCCACTTAGCTAGCCTATTAACACTCTAACCCAATAGCAATTAAACTTATAGTTTCCTGTTGGCATTCCCTTCGATTATAACAATAATAATATAAATAGTTATACTTTAAAAAGGATCCTAGGAGTGTGATTTGTATCCTTTTCTTTTTAGTCGACAGTAACAACAACAATGTTATCATCTTTAATATCTATCAAATGGGTTTTGATAAGGGTGTTGTTTGAGGTTCGTAAAAACAGAAGGAAGGAAAAGGGAAATGCAGCTGCAGCAGTATGGGTGGCAACATGATGGTAGTGATGGTGGTTTTTGTGGTTGTGAGGTGGTGGCTATTTAACCGGTGGTCGACAGTTGTGCAACAGAAGAATGGAAACAGAAAGTGGTTGTATTCGTGTTGGATTGTGGTGGCTTTCAAGAATAGAAATAGAAAAACAAAAGCATAGCTGTTGTAGCATCAACAAAGGTATTGCAGGGTTGTTTTGAGACCCGTTTGATGTAATAAAGAAAAAAATTATAACGTAGGCAGCCACAAAGTAAAGACCACAATCAAAGGCTTGCAGTTAGTGGTGGTTTCATTCACATAGAAGAAAAGATGGTTCGAATAGGTTTTAATTTGTAACCGAGGTTGAAACAGAAAACGTTATGGTATTGGTGAAGGTGGGTTTGTAGGTGATAGATGGTGTCGTGATTGTAAGACTGAAACAAACGAACAACGAGAAAAATATATAGATGTTGATAGTGGTGGTGGTTCACCTGATGGTGTTCTAAGATGATGGAGTGGTGGTGATGGTAACGAATAATAAAGCTCGAAAGTAATAGTGATGGTTGTGATGGTGTATGTTCACAACGATGGGGTTAACCAGTGGTGGTAGGGTGACGGATAGGGTTGCCGGGTTCGAATAATAAATAGAATAACACGTTTTTTGTGGGTTGACAAAGAAGATATGAGAGGGAGAGGGAGGTTCACAACTCTAATAGAAATGGGAGAAAGAATGATAATGCTAAAAACGAACATATATTTCATAGCATTATTCCTCAAGAAAGACAAGCTTTAAGTTGCAATTGTTCTATTTACAAGTGATATTCGTTTAAATAATAAAAGGTGAAGACAAAAGACAGATTCGACAAATTGAAGACACAAACGACCAAAAAGCTCAAAAGTACAAAATACAATCAAAGAGGTTCCAATTATTGATAAGAAACGTCTCAGAATTATAAGAGTACAAGATTCAAAACGCAAAGTCCAAGATATTAAATTGTACGCAAGGAAGTTCGAAAATCCGGAACCGGGACCAGAGTCAACTCTCAACGCTCGACGCAACGGACTAAAAATTACAAGTTAACTATGTATATAAATATAATATAATATATAATTAATTATATAAATTATATATATATTATATTTATATATTAAAACCGTCGGCAAGAAAGGTTCCAAAATGAGATGAGCTGTAGAAACAAACTCCGCGAGTTGCGGAGTTTGAAGGCCAAAAAGACCGCGACTCGTGGAGCCTCCCTGGACAAAAATGCCTATAAAAGCCAGCGCAATTCGACGTTTTATATATCCATATATCCATCCTCTCTATCTATATACGTAAATATATATATATATATATATATATATATATATATATATATATATATATATATATATATATATATATATATATATATATATATATATATATATATATATATATATATATATATATATATATATATATATATATAATATATATTTTAATTTTAATTTCTAATAATAAGGGTATGTTAGCGAATGTTGTAAGGGTGTAAGTCGAAATTCTGTCCGTGTAACGCTACGCTATTTTTAATCATTGTAAGTTATGTTCAACCTTTTTAATTTAATGTCTCGTAGCTAAGTTATTATTATGCTTATTTAATCCGAAGTAATCATGATTTTGGGCTAATTACTAAAATTTGGTAATTGGGCTTTGTACCATAATTGGGGTTTGGACAAAAGAACGACACTTGTGGAAATTAGACTATGGGCTATTAATGGGCTTTATATTTGTTTAACTAAATGATAGTTTGTTAATTTTAATATAAAGATTTACAATTGGACATCCCTATAAATAATCATATACACTCGATTGGACACGATGGGCGGGGTATTTATATGTACGAACAATCGTTCATTTAACCGGACACGGGAATGGATTAATAGTCACTAGAATTATTAAAACAGGGGTGAAATTATGTACAAGGATACTTGGCATAATTGATAAAAAAGTATTAAAACCTTGGGTTACACGCAGTCGACAACCTGCTATAATTATTAAACAAAGTATTAAAACCTTGTTACAGTTTAAGTCCCCAATTAGTTGGAATATTTGACTTCGGGTATAAGGATAATTTGACGAGGATACTCGCACTTTATATTTATGACTGATGGACTGTTATGGACAAATACCAGACGGACATATTGAATAATCCAAGACAAAGGACAATTAACCCATGGGCATAAAACTAAAATCAACACGTCAAACATCGTGATTACGGAAGTTTAAATAAGCATAATTATTTTATTTCATATTTAATTTCCTTTATTTTATATTTAATTGCACTTCTAATTATCGTATTTTTATTTATTGTTATTGTATTTAATTGCACTTTTAATTATCGTATTTTTTAATTATCGCAAGTTTATTTTATCGCACTTTTATTTATCGAAATTTCATTATCGTTATTTACTTTACGCTTAAAATTAAGTCTTTTATTTATTTAATATTTTACATTAGGTTTTAACTGCGACTAAAGTTTTAAAATCGACAAACCGATCATTAAACGGTAAAAACCCCCTTTTTATAATAATGATATTACTTATATATATTTTTATTTTTATAAATTAAAACTAATATAGCGTTAAGCTTTGGTTAAAGATTTTTCCCTGTGGAACGAACCGGACTTACTAAAAACTACACTACTGTACGATTAGGTACACTGCCTATAAGTGTTGTAGCAAGGTTTAAGTATATCCATTCTATAAATAAATAAATATCTTGTGTAAAATTGTATCGTATTTAATAGTATTTCCTAGTAAAATTTAAGCTATTTCATATACACCTAGCATAACATCAAACTGGATAGGGAAAGAAGAGAGATGTGAGTGAGTGTCAAATATATGTATATGTGCATATAATTCATATGATTGAAGAAACAATCATTCAATCAAATACAGTAACCTAATTCAATTAATTGATTCACGGATTCAATAATCATAATATAATAATTTTAAAATTAATATACGTGCTTTTAATTTAATTATCTTATCGACAGTTATCACGGAGTGCGTCATCGTACTCCGTTATAAATTAGTGGCGGATAAAAATAGTCCTCGGAAAAATCCCAAATTCTTAAATTAATTTCCTTTGTTTATTTCAGTCATTATGGTATAAAATTCGATCATTAATTATTAAACAAAAATTAACTCACTGCCCACTCCCGACCCCAGGTAAAATATAAAATTTTTAAAACTTAAAAAGTAGTTCATAAATACATTTTTAATAAGTCTATAACTTATCTAACTCATTTTCGAAATCGCCGTCTATTTTATAATCACATAAGTTCAAATTTAACTTGCTTAATAACGATCGAAACATCAAACGAGTATTACAATTATTTAATATTTGTTTTTAATATACTTTTATTTATATATAGATATGTTTTTAAATAATACCTATTATAATATCTTATTTCATAACAATAACATTTAATATTTCAAATTATACTTTCAATTATTATTTATATATATACACACATATCTATTTACAAATAGTTGTTCGTGAATCGTCGGGAATGGTCAAAGGTCAATTGAATATATGAAACAGTTCAAAATTTTTGAGATTCAACATTACAGACTTAGCTTATCGTGTCAAAAATATTAAATCGTATCGAGAATTTGGTTTAAAATTAGTCGAAATTTTTCGGGTCATTACAAACGGGTAATGATGAAACGGGTAAGAAAAAGAGTAATGAGCCTTTGAAGGCTACGAGAATGGTGCCATATCCGAAAGCTTTAAAGAAGGACAAGTTGGCGGCTCAATATAAAAAGTTTCAAGAGATGATGAAAAACGTCTCGGTCAACTTGCCGATCACTGATATGCTCAAAGGAATGCCAAACTATGATCGGTTCATCAAGGAGCTAATTTCTAAAGGGGTAAATATCATGACAAAACCTCTTTCTTTATTGAAGGGGAGTGTAACATGATTCTTGCATCAAGGCCAAGGATTCCTAAGAAGTTAGGAGATCCGGGTAAATTTGTTTTCCCTTGTAAGTTTGGTGAATCGGAAGTGTTCAATGCACTAGCCGACTTGGGTGCAAGCATTAACCTAATGCCACATTCACTTTACGAGAGGCTTGGCCTTGGACCTCTTAAGCCGACCCGAATTAGGATAAGATTGGCCAACCATTCTTTTGATACAGCTATTGGCATCATCGAGGACATCTTATTTAGCATTGACACCTTGGTCTTCGACGCCTTTTATTTTTCAACCCTTTTCTTTTTCGACCTTTTTCGACGCGCTCTTTTTCTTTCTTATTTCTCGCCATTCTAGTTTTAGGACATAGATTTTTATTCTACTTCTTATCTAAATTTCTTAAAATTACGAAAATTTATTTTAAGTGGTTAAATTGATAGACATCAAAATTTTCTGGTTCGTAGTAATAGTTGGATTTGTACGTGGACCGGGTTATTGGAGCCAAACAGTACTCAATTATATTGAGACCAAACGAATCCTGCCCCTCTGCTGCATCTTTTGGCTATTCGAAACGTGGGCAAAATCAGAAAAGTCTATTAATTGGATAACTTATATAATTTTTCTTTCCTTTTAAAAACTAATAGGATATTCAGTGAATGTACCGAGCAAGACGTTCACCGCCTTTTGTACGTTCACCACCTGTAACTCGATCAAGACATCTAGCTAATATTACCGCCGTTGATTTTTCTTTAGAATCGTCATCCAGTCGACCAAGTACTCCAATTCAAATTTCCGATAATCCATTTTTTGAAGCCGACCTCACAATTGAGAATCCGGAGAATATTCAGGGACGATTCATAGATCCTGAACCATTAATTTTTCCTCCGAAACCACCAATCATTCAAATAGAGATTGTTGAGGAACGAATCATTAAATCAGAATCCTCTAGTGATTCAGATTCAACACATTCAATTATGGAAAATCTGGAACCTCTAAGTATGGAAGACCGAATGAGAGCTAAACGCACTGGCCAAGGTCACGCAATTACTCATCCTGACATTAATGCGCCAGATTATGAAATCAAAGGACAAATTCTACACATGGTGACTAATCAATGCCAATTTAGTGGTGCGCCGAAGGAAGATCCAAATGAATATCTTCGTACCTTTAATAAGATCTGCACACTATTTAAAATCCGAGAAGTTGAAGATGAACAGATATATCTCATGTTATTTCCCTGGACTTTAAAGGGAGAAGCCAAAGATTGGTTGAAATCGTTACCTGAAGGGGCGATTGATACATGGGACGTTTTAGTTGAAAAATTTCTTAGACAATTCTTTCCGGCATCTAAAGCCGTAAGACTTCAAGGAGAAATTGTTACGTTCACCCAGAAACCGAATGAAACTCTATATGAGTCGTGGACAAGATTTGGAAAGTTATTAAGAGGATGTCCGCAACATGGTTTAGACACCTGTCAAATAGTACAAATATTCTACCAAGGATGCGACATCACTACAAGGAAAGACATAGATATAGCAGCTGGTGGTTCCATTATGAAGAAAACCGAAACTGATGCTTATAAAATTATTGATAACACTGCTTCCCACTCACATGAGTGGCACCAAGAAAAAGATATCGTTAGATCATCTAAAGCAGCTAGAGCCGATTCTAGCCATGACTTAGATTCCATTTCAGCAAAGATAGATGCTGTCGAGAGACGAATGGAAAAGATGACTAAGGATATACACTCAATACAAATTAGTTGTGAGCAGTGTGGAGGACCACATTTGACAAAAGATTGTCTCAGTATTGAACTAACAATGGAACAAAGAGAGAATATTTCATACATAAACCAAAGGCCTGGAAATAATTATCAGAATAATTATCAATCGCCAAGACCGATTTACAATCAAAACCAGAATTATAACCGAAATATTCCATACAACAACCAACAAGGTCCTAGCAATCAACAAGTATCTAATAATACTTACAATCAACAAAGACCTAATTTTCAAAACAAACCACCACAAACCGATGATAAAAAGCCAAATTTAGAAGATATGATGACGAAGCTAGTTGAAACTCAAACGCAGTTTTTCACATCTCAAAAATAAACCAATGAACAAAATGCTCAAGCATTTAGAAATCAACAAGCTTCTATTCAAAATTTGGAACAAGAAGTAAGTAACCTAGCAAGGTTAATAGGTGAAAGAAAACCGGGAAGTTTACCTAGTGATACAAATGCTAACCCCCGGAATGAAACAGCTAAAGCCATTACCACAAGAAGTGGTATTACACTTAAACCACCTGAAATACCTGTAACTTCTGATGAAGCTATTCCTACTCCACAAGAACCACAACCTGAACAAGATAAGGAAAAAGAACCGGTAGTTGAAAAGGTTAATGAAGATAACACAGTTAAGGATAAACCTTATGTTAAACCATACCAACCACCACTTCCTTACCCGAGTAAAATGAAAAAAGAGACTCTTGAAGCCGAGCAATCCAAATTCTTGGATATGTTTAAACAGATAAATGTAAATCTTCCTTTCATTGATGTAATTTCAGGAATTCCTAGATATGCTAAATTCTTGAAAGATCTGATCACAAATAGAAAGAAAATGGAAGAACTCTCGGCCGTTACTATGAATGCTAATTGTTCAGCAGTGCTGTTGAATAAGATACCAGAAAAATTATCAGATCCAGGAAGTTTCACAATTTCATGTTTTCTGGGTAGTCTTAGTTCAATAGAAGCATTGGCAGACTTAGGTGCTAGTATAAATTTAATGCCGTATTCACTATACACTAAACTAGACCTTGGAGAATTGAAACCAATAAGAATAAGCATACAACTAGCCGATCGATCAATAAAATATCCTAGAGGGATAATGGAGAACATGCTAGTTAAAGTTGGTACTTTAGTATTTCCAGTAGATTTTGTTGTTCTGGACATGGAAGAAGATTCTCAAGTTCCTCTCATATTAGGAAGACCATTATTAAACACGGCTAAAGCAATGATAGACGTGTTTGGTAAGAAACTGACCCTAAGTATAGAGGACGAGAGTGTTACCTTTTCAGTTGATAGAGCAATGCAACAACCGCAATCTGCAGATGATACATGTTATTATATTCAAACTATAGATTTACATGCAGAATTGTTAGAAGAATTTCCAGATTTACAAGGAACAGGAGAATGTTCTTTAGGAGAAGGAACTGAACCAATTGATGAAACTGAAATGTTAGCTACACTAATGGCTAATGGATATGAACCAACAACAGAAGAAATTCAAATGCTAAAAGAAGAAGACAGATATCGATACAAATCATCGATAGAAGAACCTATGACATTAGAGTTAAAGCCACTTCCAAACCATTTGGAATACGCTTATTTACATGGTGAATCTGAATTACCTGTAATAATATCGTCTTCTCTTACTGAAAATGAAAAATCTCAACTCATTTTTGTATTGAAAGCTCATAAACCAGCCATTGCATGGAAGATTCATGATATTAAAGGAATAAGTCCTTCGTATTGCACACATAAAAATCCTTATGGAAGAAGGTCATAAAACGTATGTGCAACGCCAACGAAGACTAAATCCTAATATACAAGATGTTGTTAAAAAAGAAATTATTAAACTGCTTGATGCAGGTTTAATTTATCCAATTTCTGATAGTCCATGGGTAAGCCCAGTTCAATGCATGCCGAAGAAGGGTGGCATGACTGTCATTACAAATGAGAAAAATGAGCTTATTCCTACTAGGACTGTAACAGGATGGCGTGTATGTATTGATTATAGAAAATTAAATGACGCCACCAGAAAAGATCACTTTCTCTTACCTTTCATTGATCAAATGTTAGAAAGATTAGCCGGAAATAGTTACTATTGTTTTCTTAATGGTTTTTTCGGATATTTTCAAATTCCAATAGCACCCGAGGACCAAGAGAAAACCACATTCACGTGCCCTTATGGTACTTTTGCTTACAAACGCATGCCATTTGGACTTTGCAACGCCCCTGTAACCTTTCAAAGGTGCATGATGGCGATTTTTCACGACATGATAGAAGAATGCATGGAAGTTTTCATGGATGACTTTTCAGTCTTCGGTGATACTTTTGAATCATGTTTAGTTAATCTTGAATGAATGCTTATTAGATGTGTACAATCAAATCTAGTACTTAATTGGGAGAAATGCCATTTCATGGTTAAAGAAGGCATCGTTCTTGGACATAAAATTTCAAAGGAAGGAATTGAAGTGGATAGAGCTAAAGTAGATGTAATTGCTAAACTTCCACATCCCACAAATGTTAGAGGAGTTAGGAGTTTTCTAGGGCATGCCGGTTTTTACCGACGTTTCATAAAAGATTTTTCTAAAATTGCCACTCCTATGAATAAACTCCTAGAAAAGGATGCTCCATTCATCTTTTCAGAGGAATGCATCAAATCTTTTAATATTCTTAAAGAGAAACTCACTAATGCGCCGATCATGATAACACTAAATTGGAATCTACCGTTTGAACTAATGTGCGATGCAAGTGATTTTGCAATGGGAGCCGTTTTAGGACAAAGGATTGAAAAACGATTTCAACCTATATATTATGCTAGTAAGATGTTACAAGGAGCACAAACAAATTATACAACTACTGAAAAAGAACTCCTTGCTATTGTCTTTGCTTTTGACAAATTTCGTTCATATCTCGTTCTAGCTAAAACGGTGGTCTATACCGACCATTCTACTCTTAGATACCTATTTTCGAAACAAGATGCTAAACCAAGATTAATCCGTTGGATCTTACTCTTACAAGAATTCGATATTGAAATCCGAGATAAAAGAGGAGCAGAAAATCTCGCCGCTGATCATCTTTCTCGTCTTGAAAATCCTGAATTAGAAGTTCTAAATGAATCGGCCATACAAGACAACTTTCCTGATGAATATCTATTGAAGATAGATTATAATGAAATTCCATGGTTTGCAGACTATGCAAACTACTTAGTATGTGGATTCCTTGAAAAAGGATTATCGTACCAAAAACGAAAGAAATTCTTCAGTGATATAAAACACTATTTCTGGGAAGATCCACATTTGTTTAAAAGTTGTCCAGATGGAATAATACGCCGATGTGTATTCGGAGATGAAGCTAGTAAAATTTTAAACCATTGTCACACAGGACCAACAGGAGGGCATTATGGGCCTCAACTAACAGCAAGAAAAGTTTACGATGCTGCATTTTATTGGCCTACAATTTTCAAAGACGCACACCTTCTTTGCCAATCCTGTGATGCTTGTCAAAGGGCCGGAAAAATAAGTCAACGTGATGAAATGCCACAAAATGTCATTCAAGTATGTGAAGTATTTGACATTTGGGGTATTGACTTTATGGGTCCATTTCCAAAATCTCATAATAATTTATACATTCTCGTAGCCATTGATTATGTATCTAAATGGGCGGAAGCACAAGCTCTCCCAACTAACGATGCACGAGTTGTAGTCAACTTTTTAAAACATCTTTTTGCAAGGTTTGGAACACCGAAAGCTTTAATAAGTGATCGGGGAACTCATTTTTGTAATAATCAACTTGAGAAAGTTCTCAAAAGATATGGAGTAACTCATAAAATCTCCACTGCTTATCATCCACAAACAAGTGGACAAGTTGAAAATACCAACCGAGCTTTAAAACGTAATCTAGAGAAAACCGTAGGATCAAATCCGAAGGAATGGTCCATAAAATTGGAGGATGCACTCTGGGCTTTTAGAACAGCCTACAAAACTCCAATTGGAACCACACCTTTTAAACTCGTTTACGGAAAAGCATGTCATCTTCCAGTAGAAATTGAACACAAAGCATTTTGGGCTTTGAAGACATGTAATCTTGATTTACATGAAGCTGGACGTCTACGGTTAAGTCAATTAAACGAATTAGAAGAATTAAGACATGGAGCATATGAAAATTCGTTAATCTATAAGGAAAGAATGAAGAAATGGCATGATAAAAGAATCAGAAGTTCAAAAGAATATAAAGAAGGCGACAGAGTTCTTCTTTTCAATTCACGATTCAAGCTATTTCCTGGAAAATTGAAATCAAGATGGTCTGGACCATTTATAGTCAAAAGAGTTTTCCCATACGGAACAGTAGAATTGATAAATTCAAATGGGATTGAATTTAAAGTTAATGGTCACAGAGTTAAACACTACATAGATAGTCCGATGGAAGTCAACAACGAAGTTAATCACAATTTCGATACCACAGCTAACTAAGTGTGGGGAGAATCAAGTCTTTAAAGGATAATATGTATTTCTGTTAGAGTTAGATTTTCTGTTTTCGTGTAGTTCTCAAAAATGGAACCCGAATGGTCTTTCCCTAACAGACCCTAAAGAACTAGTCTTCTCCCCCCATTCTGAATTTTTATTTCTTTTAGGTTTTTACGAAATGAAGACTTCCTGTGAACTAAACCATGGTCTAATGCTACACGCTTTGATTACTAAACGTAATAATGACACACTTCCGAGTGAAATAGTATCATTAATCAGAGAAAAATTGGACGGAGTAAGAAAAGAATCCAGATGCGAAGATAATAAGTTACAATTTGGTAAAGGAAAATCAAAATCCGCAGCGAAAAGAAGAGCACGACACCTTGAAAAATGTCACGAATGCGGAAAATGGTCACACGAAGGTAAATGTTCAAATAATCAAACCTATTCAAACATCGAATTTGTTACTTTATGCAGAGATGGACCGTTCATATGTTTAGAAGAAAAAACATTAAATGCTCGAGGTTACGCCTATGTAGCCATGGAAAATCAATTAGTCCGACTATCTTATGAGTGGGCTAGAGCATATCACTAAGAAATATATTTCACAGGTAAGTTTGTACAGTTTTTATTTTTATTTTTATTTTTATTTTTAACCTTTTGATAATAAACGCTAATTTGTTCGCTATAAAGTATTAAATTGGTATTCAATGAAATTAGGTCTTGCGACCGAAATTATTGATATCATACAAAAATTTATTACATCACTGCGAAATTTAACGTTTATTCTTAAGGTATAAATATCTTTAATCAATCAACTCAAAATATTTCAAAAATTCGTCATGAGTTAAATTAGGTCATGGAACCGAAATTACTTTACTGAAAAGAGGGGCGCATATTTTTGATAATATTTGATTGATTAAAGTGGGATAAAAGCCAAAAAGATTTTGAATTTTATTTTTACCATGTTTTTCAAAAATTAATAAATTAATATTAAATAAATATTGTAAACTTTTAAAATTGTAAATATTTGGAAAATTGATATTTTTAATATAATTTTGTATGTATAAAAACAAAAATATAATATAAGTTTGGTGTGAATTTATAATATGAATTTTTAATTAAGTTTGGTGTGAATTTTTAATTATATGCATTTTAAATTTAAGTTTGGTGTGAATTGAAAAACAAAAATTTACTTTATTTCGCTAAGTTAAAAATATGATTTTTAAAATTCGTCGTGAGTTGAAGACTAGGTCGTTGAACCGAAATTGCTTTACCCGAGGGAGGGACGAGAACTTTTATTATCATTATTTTTAATCTTATTGAATTAAAGTATGCCAAAAACATTAAAAAAAAACCCCCAAAAAAATCGTTGCTTTTAAAACACGCTTTAAATTGAAAAAATTTTAAAATTTTGTCGAGGGATGGACTAGGACATCGTTCCGAAACGACCTCGTCCTAAATAACAAGGGAAACAAAATTTTAAAATTAATTAATTAATTGTTTTATAAGTTAAGGTTTTTATTAAAAAAAAAAATCAAACTCCGCGACTCGCGGAGTTTGAAAAGGAAAGTACCGCGACTCGCGGAGGATCAAAATTCCAGAAAAAAAATAAAACGCAGAACAGACCAGTTTCTTCCCAACCAAACTCAAAAACTGCGAAAATACACACACAAACACATCACAAATTCACAATTTTTGGCCATTTTTCATCAAATCTTTCACAAAATCATGTTGAGAAGAATGCTATCAAGGAAGTACTCAAGGAAAACGGTAAATTTCTACACCTAAACACCATTTAATCTGAAAATTAGTGTCTTGAATAAATTTATACCCAATTCAATTTTGATGCTTTTTAGTGTAATTATACTTAAATTGTTTATGTATTATGCTTGTATAACCTAGATTGATGCTATTTAACATGATTAGAAGCCTTAAACTTCAAATTTTGAGTAATCTAGGGTTTGTGTTCTTGAGCAATTTGGGGCTTTTTGATATAAATAGGTTATGGCCGATTTTTGTCATGAATTATTACTAAATTAAGTAGTGTAACATGTTTAGGTAGTTAAATGATCCAAACTTTGAGCCTAAACATGATTTTTGAGAATTAAAGTGGACTTTTTCAAGTCTAAAATTCATGAACTTGATTTTTGAGAGATAATGCCATTTGAAACTTGTTTAATTGCTAATAATGATTATTTTGACATGTTATTTGAGTTGAATTCTTATGAACTTGGCGAACATTTTCGTATCTGCTTATTTGAAAAAGTGTAGATTTGATAAAAATATGAAAATGAGCATAAGTTTGATATAAATTGAACATGTCATTGTAATTATTTTGCTTGATGATTTTGCTGACACTAATGCATATTTGGATGCACAAAAATTGTGTTTGATGTGTTTTGCAGACTGAGATGGGTGAATCTTCATCCCAAGCTCGCATTGCTCCTCCTGAGAATGCGGAACAACAGGATGTTGATAACCATTACAAACAAGATATACCTCATCCAGTTATGACATTTTCAGATATGCACGTGGAAAATTTGCACCCGAACTTGAGATTAGACAGACGTTGGATAGATTATCCAAAATACCAAAGGAGCTTGCACACTCTTCATTCTAAAGCTGTTGAAGTACCTAGGATCATAGAATGGGAACCGTTAGAAGCCGTAGGATTGGCCGAACAGATTAGAGAATTACTTACACAGAGGTATGGTAATTCTACTTTTAACGATTGGGTACGATTATTCAACATGCGTAGACCTGTATATAAAGTATGGTGTGAAGAATTATTGTGTAGTATAGAAATAAATGATCGGGTAGCTAGTTTAACCGATTGAACTTTTATTAGATTTTTGTTAGGAGGTTCGATGCGTCACATGTCTCTACTAGACATGGCTCAGGCCTTACGTATATATACGCCTGAGGAGCTAGCATCTGCCGATTATCGAGGGTTGATATTAAATGGTAGAAAGATTGATAAAAATTTTGATACGCATGGTATATGGAGTCAAATGACTAGCCATCACCGATTTAAAGGGGAAAATTACTCTTATTTGGATATAGATAGAGCTGAGTTAAGAGTAATTCACAGGTTTCTAGCGAACTCGATTACACAGCGAGGTAAAAATAAGGAAAAGGTAAATGAGCAAGATTTATTTTACCACATGTGTATTCGAGACCCACAAAGCGCTGTAAGTATACCTTATTGTGTGGGTTATTATTTATCAGCTATGGTTAGGGGGATGAGACCGCACAGTATAATAGGAGGTGGTATATTTATTACATTAATTGCTGAGTATCTCAATGTGGATATAAGTCGGGGGGATTATTAATCGAAGAACCAGAACCCCACGATACAATTGGTTTAAATGTATATCATGGTGCTAAGGTTTTGAAGAGGCGAAATAACGCCACAGTACAATATAATGGAAGACATCCACAGGTTGAAAGAAATCAACAGCCAGGTAATGTGTTAGGGGGAAATGAAATGACAGAAATGCAAAGGTTTATAGCTTCACAAGAGTATGAAAATGCTAGACATCGAGCATTTGAAGATTGGCAAGTTCATCAAAACCACATCATAGCTCATTGCCAACATATAGGTAGAAACTATATTCCTACTCCAAAGCCCGTATTTCCTCCCTGTTCTATAGAGATCCAACCACCGTATCCTACTTATAACCCAGCTGAAGCATTCTATAACACATACGGTTATGCATGGAACCCCTACTGGTATCAGTAACAACCCTAGTTTATTTAGTTTTATTTATTTTATTTTTGTAATGTTACTACATTTAACACTTATGTTTATATTGTAATAGTTTTTATAATTTTCTAACTTTTATTATTAGATTTTAATAATTTTTGAATGTGAGGTAATATACCAAACTTCAAAAATATGTATATATGTTTGCAGTTTATCTTATGTACACAAAAGGGTAAAACAACGCATTTTCAAAGACTGGCATTAAGTTCAGCAAAAGCAACTAATTTTGACGACAAGATGCAAAATATATGTGAAATAACAACAAGACGGAATGAACAAATGATGTGCACCATTTATCATTTAACACAAACAACAATATGTTTGGAAACTTTGGTAAAATTTAATCATTTTTCTACGCTAATCACCCTCAATAATTTAAATTGTTACTGATTTCTTGCAAATGAGGGCATTGCAAGATCTTAAGTGTGGGAAGGGGTTAAATTCTTTTGGATTTTAAAAATTTTACTTTATACACTTGGTTACCATTAAAAATACTAGTAAAGCAGTAGTTGTATTAGAATCTAGTGCTCTCTGATAATAAAGAACAACCCTAGTCTTATATACTGACTACCCAATTCTAGTAAAATTTTTCAAAATTTTCAATTAAATGAATTTAAAATCATGTTTATACATATTTATGAACGATAAAACTAGGTGTTAACACCGAAATTATTGTTACCTTGGAAAGGACATAAATTGAGAAACAAACCAAAATGTTAGAATTCATTTAAAATGGAATAGAGGAGAATAAAAAGGCAAAGAAAGGAAAATAAAAGCCAAGTGTGGGAAATTTTTACCAAGTTATTCAAAACATATATCACATATTTTTGTATAATTAATTGAAAATACTTTTGTTTTGGATGATAATTAACTGTTTTACCCGATGAAAGAAAAGAAGAGATGGATCTACACGATGAATCAATTCCATCATTAAAAGGAAATAAAGTCTTTCGAAAAAGAAATGCGCTTCTTGATTTAGGTCATGAAGTTGTCGTCCAGACCAGCTGTAGGTTGATGAAAAATCTAGAAAAGTCATCTCTAAAATCAGCAGGAAATCCACAGACCTCAGCATAAAACATTGTAAGTTATGTTCAACCTTTTTAATTTAATGTTTCGTAGCTAAGTTATTATTATGCTTATTTAATCCGAAGTAATCATGATGTTGGGCTAATTACTAAAATTGGGTAATTGGGCTTTGTACCATAATTGGGGTTTGGACAAAAGAACGACACTTGTGGAAATTAGACTATGGGCTATTAATGGGCTTTATATTTGTTTAACTAAATGATAGTTTGTTAATTTTAATATAAAGATTTACAATTGGACATCCCTATAAATAACCATATACACTCGATCGGACACGATGGGCGGGGTATTTATATGTACGAATAATCGTTCATTTAACCGGACACGGGAATGGATTAATAGTCATTAGAATTATTAAAACAGGGGTGAAATTATGTACAAGGATACTTGGCATAATTTATAACAAAGTATTAAAACCTTGGGTTGCACGCAGTCGACAACCTGGTGTAATTATTAAACAAGGTATTAAAACCTTGTTACAGTTTAAGTCCCCAATTAGTTGGAATATTTGACTTCGTGTATAAGGATAATTTGACGAGGATACTCTCACTTTATATTTATGACTGATGGACTGTTATGGACAAAAACGAGACGGACATATTGAATAATCCAGGACAAAGGACAATTAACCCATGGGCATAAAACTAAAATCAACACGTCAAACATCATGATTACGGAAGTTTAAATAAGCATAATTATTTTATTTCATATTTAATTTCCTTTATTTTATATTTAATTGCACTTCTAATTATCGCATTTTTATTTATTGTTATTGTATTTAATTGCACTTTTAATTATCGTATTTTTTAATTATCGCAAGTTTATTTTATCGTACTTTTATTTATCGAAATTTCATTATCGTTATTTACTTTACGCTTAAAATTAAGTCTTTTATTTATTTAATATTTTACATTAGGTTTTAACTGCGACTAAAGTTTTAAAATTGACAAACCGGTCATTAAACGGTAAAAACCCCCTTTTTATAATAATAATATTACTTATATATATTTGTATTTTTATAAATTAAAACTAATATAGCGTTAAGCTTTGGTTAAAGATTTTTCCCTGTGGAACGAACCGGACTTACTAAAAACTACACTATTGTACGATTAGGTACACTGCCTATAAGTGTTGTAGCAAGGTTTAAGTATGTCCATTCTATAAATAAATAAATATCTTGTGTAAAATTGTATCGTATTTAATAGTATTTCCTAGTAAAATTTAAGCTATTTCATATACACCTAGCATAGCATCAAACTGGATAGGGAAAGAAGAGAGATGTGAGTGAGTGTCAAATATATGTATATGTACATATAATTCATATGATTGAAGAAACAATCATTCAATCAAATACAGTAACCTAATTCAATTAATTGAATTACAGATTCAATAATCATAATATAATAATTTTAAAAATAATATACGTGCTTTTAATTTAATTATCTTACCGACAGTTATCACGGAGTGCGTCATCGTACTCCGTTATAAATTAGTGGCGGATAAAAATAGTCCTCGGAAAAATCCCAAATTCTTAAATTAATTTCCTTTGTTTATTTCAGTCATTATGGTATAAAATTCGATCATTAATTATTAAACAAAAATTAACTCACTGCCCACTCCCGACCCCAGGTAAAATATAAAATTTTTAAAACTTAACAAGTAGTTCATAAATACATTTTTAATAAGTCTATAACTTATCTAACTCATTTTCGGATCGCCGTCTATTTTATAATCACATAAGTTCAAATTTAACTTGCTTAATAACGATCGAAACATCAAACGAGTATTACAATTATTTAATATTTGTTTTTAATATACTTTTATTTATATATAGATATGTTTTTAAATAATACCTATTATAATATCTTATTTCATAACAATAACATTTAATATTTCAAATTATACTTTCAATTATTATTTATATATATACACACATATCTATTTACAAATAGTTGTTCGTGAATCGTCGGGAATGGTCAAAGGTCAATTGAATATATGAAACAGTTCAAAATTTTTGAGATTCAACATTACAGACTTAGCTTATCGTGTCAAAAATATTAAATCGTATCGAGAATTTGGTTTAAAATTAGTCGAAATTTTTCGGGTCATTACAAACGGGTAATGATGAAACGGGTAAGAAAAAGGGTAATGAGCCTTTGAAGGCTACGAGAATGGTGCCATATCCGAAAGCTTTAAAGAAGGACAGGTTGGCGGCTCAATATAAAAAGTTTCAAGAGATGATGAAAAACGTCTCGGTCAACTTGCCGATCACCGATATGCTCAAAGGAATGCCAAACTATGATCGGTTCATCAAGGAGCTAATTTCTAAAGGGGTAAATATCATGACAAAACCTCTTTCTTTATTGAAGGGGAGTGTAATAAGATTCTTGCATCAAGGCCAAGGATTCCTAAGAAGTTAGGAGATCCGGGTAAATTTGTTTTCCCTTGTAAGTTCGGTGAATCGGAAGTGTTCAATGCACTAGCCGACTTGGGTGCAAGCATTAACCTAATGCCACATTCACTTTACAAGAGGCTTAGCCTTGGACCTCTTAAGCCGACCCGAATTAGGATAAGATTGGCCAACCATTCTTTTGATACAGCTATTAGCATCATCGAGGACATCTTATTTAGCATTGACACCTTGGTGTTTCCGGTTGATTTTGGTATCATGGAGATGAAGGAGGACGTTCAAGTCCCCCTCATCTTAGGAAGACCATTTTTGGTGACCGCCGACACCATCTTCTTGGTACAACGCAACTAACTCAACATTGGAGTTGGTGAAGAGCGTGTGACTATCAATATCCGGGAAGCTATAAAGCAACTGAGTAACACCGATGATGATGAGTGCTATGCTTTTGACCATATTGACATTTATGTGCATGACGAGCTTGAAAAGCTTTTGAAGGTTGATACCTCGGAGTTCGACCAAACTTGTGATAATGAAATTATGGATTTAGAGGCCGACTTTAGGGAATTGATGAATGTTAATGTTGATGAATTTGAAAGTGAAAATGAGAACACTCGAGAAGAGTCATTTGAGTATATCCCTCATGAAGATAGATTTCGAATCAAGTCTTCATGGGAAGAACCTCCTACTCTTGAGCTTAAAGAGCTCCCTGAGCATCTTGAATATGCTTATCTTAAGGAAGCAAACCAACTTTCGGTGATTATCTCTTCGAGACTCACCCAAGACCAAAAGACCCGACTTGTCTCACTTCTTAAGTTTCACCATAAGGCCATAGCATGGAAGACCACAGACATCCCGGGGATCAATCCATCATATTGCACACACAAAATCCTCATGAAAAAGAATTTTAAACCTGTTGCCCAACGACAACGAAGACTTAACCCAAACATGAAGGAGGTTGTTAAAAAAGAAGTGATCAAATTGTTGGACCCAAAAAGGGTGGGACCACGGTGGTCTTGAATGACTAAAATGAACTTGTCCCAACCCAAACCATCACTGGATGACGGGTATGCCTTGACTATAGGCGTCTAAATGATGCAACAAGAAAAGACCATTTTCCACTCCCATACATCGATCAAATGATCGAACGTCTAGCCGGGAGAGAGTTCTATTGCTTTCTTGACGGGTTTTCAGGATACTTCCAAATCCCGATAGACCCCGAGGATCAAGAAAATACGACCTTTACATGCCCTTATGGTACGTTTGCTTATCAAAGAATGCCCTTCGGGTTGTGTAATGCCCCAGGGACATTTCTAAGATGCATGCTTGCCATCTTCTCCGATATGGTTGAGAACACAATGGAGGTGTTCATGGATGATTTTTCGGTGTTCGGGGACTCATTTGATCACTTTCTATAAAAATCTTGATAAATGTTAACTCGTTGTGAAAATGCAAATTTGATTCTTAATTAGGAGAAATGTCACTTCATGGTCAACGAGGAGGTAGTTTTTGGGACATAAAATTTCTAGGACGGGAATCAAGGTAGACAAAGTCAAAATTAGTGTGATAAAAGACTTACCTAGACCATCGGATGTGAAAGCAATCCAAAGTTTTCTTGGGCACGCGGGATTTTATCGTCGGTTCATAAAAGATTTTTCAAAAATCGCCCGCCCTATGACCAAATTGTTAGAAAAGGACCAACCTTCCTTGTTTGATGATGGATGCATCGAGGCATTCAACTTGTTGAAAGAAAATCTAATTAACCCACCGTTTCTTATCTCTCTCGATTGGGACAAAGACTTTGAATTAATGTGCGATGCGAGCGATTATGCACTAGGTGCGGTTCTTGGTCAAAGAGTTGACCGACACTTTAGGCCGATTTACTATGCAAGTAAAACCCTAAATGGGGCCCAATTGAACTACACCACTATCGAGAAGGAGCTTCTCGCAGTAGTATTCGCTTTTGATAAGTTTCGGTCTTATCTTGTACTTTCAAATACAACCGTCTACACGGATCATTCCGCCTTAAAGTACCTTTTTCAAAAGCAAGACACGAAACATCATTTGATTTGTTGGGTGCTACTTTACAAGAGTTTTACATAGAAATTAAGGATAAAAAGGGAGCCGAGAATGTGGCGGCCGACCACTTGTCAAGATTAGACTATCCCGGGCTTCAACCCTTAGGCGAGTCCAAAATCCGGGATACCTTCCCGAATGAACATTTAATGAGAATTGACATAGTCGATGAAGTCCCATGGTTTGCCGATTTTGCAAACTACTTAGCGTCAAATGTTTTACAAAAGGCTAGTCATACCAACAAAAGAAAAGTTTTTCAACGATTTACGGTATTACTTTTGGGATGAACCACACTTGTTCCGCATCGGGGTGGACCAAGTAATTAGGAGATGCGTTTATGGGCAAGAAGCCCGAGATATTTTAAGAGGTTGTTATAGTGGGCCAACGGGAGGCCATTTTGGCCCGAATCACACCGCGAAAAAGGTGTTCGATTCCGGGTTCTATTGGCCCACTATCTTCAAGGATGAACACGAGTTGGTTAAGCGATGCGATTCATGCCAAAGGTCAGGATCCATCTCCAAGAGAGATGAGATGCCTCAAACCGACACTCAAATATGCAAAATATTCGACGTATGGGGCCTTGACTTCATGGGTCCATTCTCGAACTCAAATAAGTGCCTCTATATCTTGGTGGCGGTAGATTATGTTTCGAAATGGGCTGAGGCTAAAGCCTTACCAACCAACGACGCGAGAGTTGCTGTTAAGTTTTTGAAAAGTTTGTTTGCTAGGTTTGGTGTGCCAAAAGCGTTGATCTCGGATCGAGGGACACATTTTGCTAATAGTCTTATGGAGAGAGTAATGGAAAAATATGGTGTTACACATCATTTCTCCACCCCTTACCACCCTCAAATGAGTGGTCAAGTGGAGAACACGAATCGTGCTTTGAAAAGAATTTTAGAAAAGACGATTAGTAACAATCCTAAGGTTTGGTCGACCAAGCTAGATGACACCTTATGGTCATTTAGAACCACTTACAAAACACCTATAGGCACCACACCATTTTCGTCTAGTGTATGGGAAGGCATGCCACATCCCGGTTGAGGTTGAACACAAATCATTTTGGGCTATTAAGGAAGTGAACCTAGACCTAGAATGAGCTAAGGAAAAACGAGCGATGCAAATGCATGAATTAGAGGAGCTTAGGTTAGAGGCATACGATAAATCTTTGGCATACAAAGATAAATCTAAGCGTTGGCATGATGCCCGACTTAAAGGTCCTAAAAAATTCCACCCGAACGATAAGGTCTTAGTATTCAATTCCCACTTTAAGTTCTCACCTGGTAATTTGAGGTCTAGATGGACGGGTCCATACATTGTCAAGAGGGCTTATCCTACGGGTTATGTGGAGTTATATGGGAATGGGAACACTTTCAAGGTAAACGGTCATAGGTTGAAGGTTTATAAGGATTACATCAATGCTATTGAGCTTGATGACATCAAGCTCTACCCAAAGTAACACCCTTGTGCTAAAACGGGTCAAGTAATAGACCTGTGATCAAAACAATCACATTTGTGTATACTTGTGCATTTAGGATTGCATTTCATGTAGGATTGTATGATATTCCGTTTGTTAGTTGCATTTGCATGTAGCTATACTTCATGCATTTGGGTAAATTGGAAAATACCAAAAATAGCTTGTGGATGGGTCAAAATAGACTTAAAAACTAAAAAACTGCACTCAGGCACAGAAGCGATGCTTTAATCTAGAAACGTCTCTTTTGCTCATTAAAAGTGGCGCTCCTGTTTCTAAAAGCGACTCTTTAGGTTGTGATTTTGGACCAAAATTGGACAGTGGTTAACAGCGACGCTTTTGCACTGAAAAGCAGCGCTTTCGCTTTGCCAGGAACGGCGCTTTTGTTTCAAAAGCGGCGCTCTTAGACCTGGGTAGTTAAATTTTCTGCACGACCCAAACACTTCATTTTCTTCACCCACTTCATTTATTCTTCCATATTGAGGCTAAGTCTCAGCTACTTTGACCCCTAGCACCCAATTAACATCTTTTGTGAAGATTTCTTGCATTCTTATCATCATTTAACATGAGTAAAGTAAGATCCATGCTTCATTAACACTTATCTTCAATTCTTTGCATGATTCTTATTATGTTCTTGTTTCTACTTTTTTCTAAATTATAAGCAATTGATGATGATTATGCTAAATTGGTGATGAACCCTTGTTGTTATCATGATTCCTAACATGTTTTGCACCCTTGATTTTGAAATTTTAGGGTCCTTCCCAATTTGGGGGTTTTCAAAGATGATGTTTAATTGAGAATGTAATGATATAATTGGTTATTCTATGCTTCTATTGTATGTCTAGATCAAAAAGAATCCAACTTTCATGCTTGTATGCGGTTAAATTGAATTTAGGGTTCTTGATTCTTTGACTTTTGACTAAGTTTGACCAATTGGGGTGTAATTGCAATTGAACCTTACTTGTTAGTGATTATACTTGAGATGATATGGCTAATTGCTATACTAAAATGCATGCTCCTAGTCTTAAGCTTAATTTGACCGATGACTTTGACTAGAGTTGATTTTTTGCAATTAAGTCGTATTGTCCATAGTTGCGTGATTGTGAAGTTTTTGTCCTGAAATTAAATGTAGAGGGACATGATGCCCCATCAATGTTTCATGCGAGATATTTTATTTATGCTAAAATTACGAAACCATCTTTGCGTTTGTTGTTTGTTGAATCGATTTCAGGGAAGTAGAAAAGGAAAAGGACTTGCAACGTCAACTGATGTTCATGAATGGTTGCAAGTGATTTTGAGGGATGATGCACTAAGTTCTCGAATGATGAATAGGATTAATATGCCGATGTGCCCGGCCAAGTACATCTATTGGACCGAATTTGAATTAGCTGGTTTAGGTCATGAGATTCGAGATGCGTTCAAAATTGAAGATCTTCGTAACGTTATGCACCCATGAGAGCCTCATCTTTACATGCAAGAAGATGTCTACCCGTTACTAACCCGTGAGCTCTTAACAACCTTGAGGGTTCTTTTCAAGGTCGGCTCGCCATGGTTAACAACTACCTCACATTTAGGTTAGGGGGTGCGGAAAGGCAAATGAACATGAGCCAATTCATGGCATGTCTAGGTCTCTACATGGATTCTCATCATGATTTCACCTACATGTACTTGGCCAAATGCGAAACTTTCAATCCGAACGAGTTTGATCCAAAGAGAGTATGGCACAAAATTAGTAATGTCGAATTTAATCTGGCCAATCAAGTTCCTAGTGCTCTCAAGAGTCCCACACTTCGTTGCATTCAAAGGTTCTTCGCCAAATCGGTCTTCCACCAAACGGAGGATGTTGACAAGATGACGTTGGTCGATATTTGGTTGATCCATCGCGTTCACAAGAAAAAGCACATCCATATCCCCAACCTCATCGCAAGTTACCTATTTGATGCAAGTGGCGAGAAGTTTATGCTCCCAAGTGTTGGTGGTCATTATGTGATTTGAATTGCAAAGTTCTTGAAGCTCGATCTTAGTGAGTTGGAGAAGATCCCTATGCCTCGCTTGGGATATCATGAGTGCATATGGAGGCGCATCTAGAAGGCAACCCCGACACACAATGGGTAATTGGTAATCAATCTTCATTATGGTTTGTGAAATAATTTATCTTTATGATTTGGCATGTAACTTTAATTAACTTAATTATCGTGTGTGAAAGCTTGGGATTATTGATTTGTTGTAAGGTAGTACACTTGTATTGCTACTCTCACACATTATCACACTCATGTTTGTAATAATTCGACAATTGTGTGTGCGTGGATATTATTGTGGTTGTTTGTATTTCTTTTGCTTGTTGTGGTTCTTAGTGGCAGGATACATTTTTTGATGATTGATCCAAGCCTGGCATTAAGTTCAGGCGTCAAGCTCCTCGACTTGCATTCTATGGTGATTAAGTTTTCTCGAATGGTGACAACAAAGATCGTTTGATCGAATCCAGTTTTTACTTTCTTTTCTCTTATCTATACTATTTTCAAAATGCCCCTCATTTTTACTTATTCTATCGTTTTAATGCAATGAGGGCATTGCATCAAACTAAATGTAGGGGGAGAGTTAAAATATCGGGCCATTTTGAACTTTTTCGGGTAAACTTGTCACATACACTACAAACATTAAAACTTGCAATGTTGATTAATTTTTGGAACAAGTTCTTAATCATTACATTAACTTATATCATAATCACTAAAATGGTTAACACTTGTAAAATTTTTGAGAAAAGTAAAGTCTTTTCCTTGCTTTTGCATGGAAGTAAAGTCTTTCATGCGTCGTTCCAAAACCAGGTGCTTAAAGCATTATACTTTAACACTTTCAGATGAGTCGAGTCCATCCATGATAGGGAGTCAAGTTTCCCGAATTCCGTTTTACTTGGTGTGGGAGACTTCCTAATCCACACTATTTTAAATTGACATTGGTTGTCTCATCATTTCACGATGTTTCAATCGATGTATCATACCGTGAGAAAAGGAGCCATCTAGCTTTACCGTGTGTTATCTTCTTGATGAAGAGCAATGGCTTCATGCTAGTGTTGCTAGACAACACACGCCATAGCTAAAAGCTATGGCACACTTGTACAATCAATTAACGGAAAGGTAGTAGCTACTTCCTACCTTTTCTCACCATAAGCATAAAAGCTTGTTATGTGGGAAGTAGGCGAGTGAATAAAAGCTTTAAGCTTTGACATTCCCGGGAGAGTCGAGTCCTCCCAACGTTTCATTTTGGAAGTCAAGTCTTCCAAACTTGGAAGTAAAGTCTTCCAAGTTATGTTGTGTTCCAAGTTTGGGAGTAAAGTCTCCCAAGTCAAGTTCGACCCTTTTAAGGAAGTAAAGTCTTCCTAGTGCTTCAAACTATGGAACTGATGGACTCTTTTATTTAGTCACGTGGGACCCAAATTCCACGAACCTCCATCAATGCTTTTGCCCTACTATGAGAGAAACCATAGAGTTGTGATAGAAAGTTTGATGAGTTTCGGTCATCCCGAGCCCGGGTTGACCTATAAAGGTGGGGTGCCCAGTTCCTTACCTTTGGCACACCCACCTTAACTCTAAATTTAGAATTGACGATTATAATTTGGATTTGATGATCATAGGTGTTTGGGGGGCATGAAGGTGGAAGAGGGATAGCCATCGCGGGTTGATGAGGTAAGCATACTTTTTGGAGGCGTACACTTTACATGATGTACTTCTTGGTGATTGGTGATTTTTATGATATTCATGGCCCTTATTCATTTGGGGTGCATTTGGGATCATTTTGGGTACACCTTGGGCCTAATTGGGTAAGTTTGAGAAGATCGTGAATGATTTTGAGATTTTATTTGTTTGGTATTTTGGTGAGTTAATGGCTATCCCGTGAATCCTACATATTTGGTCAAGGTCAAGGAGGTTAAAGTTTGAGTTTGTAAAGATTTGATGCTTGGTGATTGATGTTTGATGACCTTCTCAAAGATGAAGTTGACTTTGACCGGGGAATGATTGATTCGGGTAGATTTAGGCTTGAAGTGTGATTGTGTTGGTATTTGAGGATTGAAGACTTGAAGGTGTGCTAGTTGAAGAGATTGTTTGAAGCATACATTGAGTTTTTGTTAAGTGTTAGAGTAAGAAGAAAAGAGGAGTTTGTGCTTGGTCCTAAGCAAGTGCAAGTTTTGGAGGACATTCTAGCCATCAAAATGTATATCCATGAAAGATATCAATTATTGCCCAAACTCTTTACACTTTGGCTTTGATCACCTATTTGCTCTCTATCTCCAAAGCTTGTTTTGTTGATTTGTTTGCTTGAGGACAAGCAAAGGTTCAAATGTAGGGGGTTTGATATTGCTCTAATTATACATGTTTTATCTCGCAATATCTCTCTCACTTCGCTCGGTTTTTGATGATTATGGAGCCTATTTGGTATGCTTATGAGCTAAATGGCAATTTTGGGGCTAAGGACTTGATTTGGTGTAAAATTGACCAAGTCTTGATCAAAAGAGGAAAAAAAAATGGCAAGTGCAGAATTCAGCATCAAAAGCGCCACTCTTGAGAGAAGAGCGCCGCTCCTACCTGATAAAAGTGCCGCACCTAAATGAAAAGCGACGTTCTTGTATACGTTTTTGCACCATTTTCCACCAGTAGCCAAGAGCGCCGTTCCTAGTTGTCAAAAGCGCCGCTCCTAGCCAAACAAAAGCGGCGCTCCTAAGTCAAAAGCACTGTTCCTTAATGAGCAAAAGCGGCGCTCCTAAACCAAAAGCGCCGCTCCTTAATGTTTCCAAAAGCGCCACTCCTGCTCCAAAAGCGGCGCTCCTGTCGCTGATTCAGCCCAGAATTTTCAGCACTATAAAACGGAAGAGATTAGGTCATTTTGAGGAGAGCTGCAATTCTAAGTCCGATTTTCACCTACAAAACCCTAATTTCATCATCCATTGGTGTTTGAAGGCGGATTGAAGGAAGCCAGCTCAAGATTCATCATAGTTTTAGCTCTAGATCTTCATTTCTTTGTATTTGGGTTGTAATCTCCACCTTTCTTTATCTACTTTGAATATATTGCTTCTAATAACTTTAAGATAATGTTTGTTTATGTTTCTATCCTTATTATTAGTGTAATCTTAGCCATGATTGGCTAAATCTCTTGTGTTTTCTTATCTATGAATTTCTAATGCAAGTGTTTGCCCCTAAATCAATTGAATGATGTTGTTTGAATGAAATACATGATCAAGTGTTATTGTATTAGCTATAGATCCATTGCTATGTATTTGTTTTAGGCTTTACTTTGATTACATAGGCTGAGTAGCTCTCTTAGTGATTTGAGAAGTGTATCAATTTGTGCTTCAACACCTTGAGTGATCTAGACAACTAGCTTAAGAATTTCAAGTGATTGTGTTCTTGATCTAGGTTGGTTCTCAATTGGCCTTTAGTCAACATAGTGGTGTTCAATTATCTTAAGTGATTTCGATAGTCGAAGGATTCTCAATGATTTCAACCCAAGCATAATCTCAATAACCAATCATGCTTAACTTGATCTTAGAATGCAATGCTTATGTGAATTCGCAAAGTGTTATTTGATTAAGGTTTGGTAGTAATGCTAAACATTCAATAGTTCAACAACTAATGTGATAGCAATTTGGGTAAAACGGGGCAATCCAAGC
Organism: Rutidosis leptorrhynchoides; assembly: GCF_046630445.1. NCBI lineage: Eukaryota > Viridiplantae > Streptophyta > Magnoliopsida > Asterales > Asteraceae > Rutidosis > Rutidosis leptorrhynchoides. Next base: position 487,175,619 of record NC_092333.1, read on the forward strand.
ATAGAGACGATTAGATAAGCTAACACTACTTAGTTAATTGATTTAAGTTCTTGATATTTCGTTACTTGTTACTTGCTACTAGTTTTTACTCATTAAGTTTAAGTTTGTTTAATTGTGCAAGTTGTAGTTGTTAATTAAAATCAATCATAGCCCCACCCCAACCCATTAAAACAAACCCTAGGACAATCGATAGTTTCAAATATTCGACTTACACCGCTCTCTTGGGATGAACTTGATACGAATACTTACATTAAAGTGCCGGGTTCTAAGTGCTCGTTAGTTGTGTGTGCTTATTTGTAGTGTTTGAATCATATATAAATTTTGAGGGTAAAAGATGTATATCACACACATCATCACACGGGTTTGTGTAATATTAATATTTGAACTTAACACTGATGGGTTGTATCTTAATATGACATATACTGTGATGACCCGGAAATTTCCGACTAAAATTAAACTTAAATTCTTATAAGATTTCGACACGATAAGCAAAGTCTGTGTAGTGGAGTCTCAAAAATGTTGAACTTTTTTCATGTATTTATTTTTACCTTCGACCATTACCGACGATTCACGAACAACTATTTGTAAATAGATATGTGTGTGTATATACATATATAGATATAAATAATAACTGAAAATTATTATTTAAAATTCATACAAAGTATATAGAATATATATTTTATGATTTCGAAGTTATTTAACAAACGACGGTAATGCTCAATTGTCATTCGATAGATAGTAAATGAGTTAAAAAGGAACTTGTGTGAGTTATAGTCCCACTTTTAAAAAATTTAATATTTTTGGGATGAGAATACATGCAGTTTTTTAAATGCTTTACGAAATAGACACAAGAAATCAAAACTACATTATATGGGTGAATGATCGAAGCCGAATATGCCCCTTTTTGCTTGGTAGCCTAAGAATTAGGGAACATCACTAATTTTGAGAATTAGTGCACCCCTAATTGACGCGAATCCTAAAGATAGATCTATTGGGCCTAACGAACCCCATCCAAAGAACCAGATGCTTTAGTACTTCGATTTCGTTTTTATCATGTCCGAAAGATTTCCCGGAATGATAGGGGATATTCTTATATGCATCTTGTTAATGTCGGTTACCAGGTGTTCACCATATGAATGATTATTTTTGTCTCTATGCATGGGACGTATATTTATGAGAAATGAAAATGAAAATCTTGTGGTCTATTAAAATGATGAAAATGAATGTTTATGATAAACTAATGAACTCACCGACCTTTTGGTTGACACTTGAAAGCAAATTTTTCTCAGGTATGAAAGAAATCTTCCGCTGTGCATTTGATCATTTAAGAGATATTACTTGGAGTCATTCATGACATATTTCAAAAGACGTTGCATTCGAGTCATTGAGTTCATCAAGATTATTATTAAGTCAATTATAGTTGGATATATTATGAAATAGTATGCATGCCGTCAACCTTCGATGAAATGAAAGATTGTCATTTAAAAACGGATGAAATGTTTGTAAAATGTATCATATAGAGGTCAAGTACCTCGCGATGTAATCAAATGTAATGTATTCGTCCTTATGGATTAGGACGGGTCATTTTAGTTGGTATCAGAGCGGTAGTCTTAACGAATCAGGTCTTGCATTAGTGTGTCTAACTGATAGTTGTTTAGATGCATTAGTGAGTCTGGACTTCAACCGTGTCTGCATGTCAAAAGTTTTGCTTATCATTTCGTGTCGAAAATCATCTACTTATCATCCTTAAGAAATTACCTGCTTATCATTCCTAGTCTAGACACATCTTACTGCATTGATTGCATGAATAGTGTATAGACAAAATTCATATCTTAGCGTATCTGTTAATCCATATCTTAGTGTATCTGTTACTGTAAACTTTGCCTGTCAGTTCTGAAAAATCTTCCGTAACCTATGAGATTTTGAAATATCAAACTAAGTCCTATAATCTATTGCATATCATAAATCAATTCCCTGATCGCACCAGATGGATCCCTCAACCAGTTCGAGTCCTTCGGATTCCGATAACCTATTCCGATAGTCGTTTCGACCGCTATTCTGATATGGATATTCACCTAAACTCCGAAAGCAGCGTAACCGGAATTGATCAACCAATTAGCCATCACCTATTTTGGATGAAATGGGGATGGGTTCGTAGTCGACTTAATCAAGGGAGACGAGAAGAAGGCGATCCTTTCCATCAACCAAATTCACATCTTAGCGAAGAACCTGAAGCACTTACCCGCGAACCTGTTCATGATACTATTTTCTCTCTCATTTCCAGAGTATCTCGTCACAATTATATTCTATCTAAAATTCTAAACCTTATTCATTCGCTCGTTCTGACCGAAAATCATCCCGGTGTAGTAGAAGAAGTCAACGAGCTTCGCGCTCGGGTAGTAGCATTGAAGAATATGGTACAAAGGTTACAAGCACCAGCAGCATCACCGGCATCAACAATACCACCAACATCAGTACTGGCAACACCAGTACCACTAACAACAACATCCGCATCCCAACCCTCAGTTTCACAATCTGTCCCACGAACATCAACACCATACGCATCATAGATACCAAGGAGTACCAACAACAATGAACGATGAAGTATTGATCCATAACTTCATTGAAGAAATATTCTGCAAAGAATAAGTGGTTTCTAAAAGTTTTAGAGATTACTTACTCTAGCTCAACCCGAAAAGCAAATGAGATTAATATCATATTAACTCATTAAATCCATGATTACATCTGAAGAAAATATATATGTATATATGTTTTCATAAAGATTGTAATTAAAAATTCTTTTGTACAAACTGTTAATGGTGAAAATATTTTAACGGGTAGGTAATACCCGAGGAATATTTAGATTCCACATTAATAAGTTACACTGTACATTCTTCGAATCTGATTCAATGATCATTTACTATCCTACTTACATCCATAGATATACGAATCCGTTCACTGCAGAATAACCATTTTCATTCAATTTCATATTTGGATTTTGACTTATCAGAATTCAACAAATGGCATAATGAAGAGAACATTGGACAAAATAAAATTTGTTAGAAACAAACAAAATAATTATGAGAAATTTTGTTAAGAATCCACGCTAACAAAATCCTAACTAACTGATTACATTTTATTTATCGCAATTTTATTTATCGTCATTTAATTTCTGTTATTTATTTTACGCACTTTAAATATCGGGACACGTATACAATGTTTTGACATATCATATCGACGTCATCTATATATATTATTTGGAATAACCATAGACACTCTATATGCAGTAATGATCGAGTTATCTATACAGGGTTGAGGTTAATTCTATAATAATATATATACCTTTGAGTTGTGATCGAGTCAGAGACATGTACACGGGTCACAATACGTATTAATTAATTCGAATATTATAAACTATATATGAATTATTGAGTTAGTAATTGTGGACTGCTAACTGGGGACTACCAAGATTGGACAATTAAAATGATTTAAAATATTGATTATAACATATGAAACTAAACAATTCTTCTAGTTTGCCACTTGATTTCATCTTAAACCTCATTTGTATCTTGACAATTACAATCTGCGTTCAAACCTATCGTGATTATTGAAAACACCTCAATCGAGAGGATGAACCAACCGCACTCCATCTACGGAAGAAAAGATTGATGCATATAGTTATGCACCTGAAAACACTCGGAACCTGAGTAAACGTTTAACATGTATCGGTGCTAGATCCTTTAGCATTATTATTATCCAAAATAACTTTACAATCCCTTTTCAAGGTAGTAAATTTTGTCACATCTCCAGTAAGTCAACTTTGACTTTCCATTCGGATTAGCATAATTGTAGCCTTGATATATAAGTTTGCCTTTCATCATCGTTACCAGGAAATGATTTATATCTCACCACATTAGCAGAAACTTACCAGCAATTTCATTGATCTCTGACTTTCTGAAGAATCATTATATTCATTGAAACCTTATCATATACTCATCCACATCTTATAACGAGAACTACCATACCAATTATCGGGAATCAACAATCAGTACTTTAAAAACTCGCAGCATGCCTACGTCAACGGTTATATGTATATATATAACCTTTATCTCTTAGAATTATGATCTTCCATTCTGGAATTCTGAAAATCACCCAGTCTACGAATCAATACTCTGAATGTTGAAGAAGTTGAATGAAACAACAAAAATTGTAAACGACCTTAACAGCCAAAAGTTTGATGATAAAAATAGTATGTTGGCAAAGATCAGAGAAGTTGGAACTGGAAAATGGATTGAACAAACCATGAAGGAGACTTTGAACAGATCACAAAGACTAAACCTACCTTCAAAGAATCCAAATGATTCAGTATCTGCTGAAGTCATTAATGAATACCTTGCTCCTGACTCTAAACCCTTGCGAACAATATTCTTCATCATCATCCTTCGGTATTAGAAATTCTAAGATATCATCGTATCTTTCATTATAAATATCCTCCATATTTTTAAAGATATTTCTATAATTATTCTTATCCGAAATCATTTATCTCTTCGCATTATCTAGGAAACTGTTTAGTTTCTAAATTCCGAAACCTTCGAGTTTGAAGTATGAATGTTTTTGAAGTAGTGTTGGGAATTGATGCATGAGTTAGTATAATATTATGACACTTGATCAACATGATTATATTATAGTAAGTCATGCTGAGTTTTTAATGGAACGTGATGATTCACAGATCATAACGTCATCATGTGCCATATTGCATAACTCTTACATTCTATCTAATATATAAACATATCAAGAACATAATTTCTTGATAATTTTACCTTTTCTCTTGAATTCTGGTAATTTAACCAATTAAGATCGTACTATTACAATTTCTCTCTTACAACATTAGTGATGTTCATTCGAAACTTAATGCCTACAAATTATGGACCATTATTCGCTTCACTTGAAGCCGGGAAGAGAAAACAAGAGCATGGAGCTCCAAAATATAAAAAAAAATATAAAGCTCAACAATGATACAGAAATTACAAACCGTATAAATCAATGTTACGGGAGAATTAAAAACACTATAACTCTAAAGGCGAAGTAGAAGTAAACAGATTCCTCCTGTGGAAGTTGGAAAAGGAGAATGATTGTTGCAATAGTCAGGATAAGGACAAAGATCAGAACTGGATTAAGCATTTTTTCACAATCTTTTGGATTTTAGAATTGATTATAGGAGTGGTAAAAGTAATGGAACTGAAGAAGTTAATTTATAGTGAAATATCTGATAAAGAAATCAAGGCAGATCTCCACATTTAATTAGAGAGATCCTAATTTCCTGAATTATCGAAGAATCAAATCTTTTATAGATTCGAAGATTTTCTTTAAATTCCTTGAATTCCGGAATTCAACAGTGACTACATCAAAAGCCAAGACGAATCTTTATTTCTTATTTCACTCTTTTGTGATAGCTTCACTCATACGCTTCACATAATCAAATTGTTTTATCTATATTAATCAATAATGATAAAAATCTATTTATCGACTCATTTTTGTCATGAAAACATTTCTATCGTTAGCAATGACAACCTCGATCAAATTTCGGGGACGAAATTTCTTTAACGGGTAGGTACTGTGACGACCCGAAAATTTCCGAGTAAAATTAAACTTAAATTCTTATAAGATTTCGACACGATAAGCAAAGTCTGTGTAGTGAAGTCTCAAAAATGTTGAACTTTGTTCATGTATTTATTTTTACCTTCGACCATTACCGACGATTCACGAACAACTATTTGTAAATAGATATGTGTGTGTATATACATATATAGATATAAATAATAACTGAAAATTATTATTTAAAATTCATACAAAGTATATAGAATATATATTTTATGATTTCGAAGTTATTTAACAAACGACGGTAACGCTCAATTGTCATTCGATAGATAGTAAACGAGTTAAAAAGGAACTTATGTGAGTTATAGTCCCACTTTTAAAAAATTTAATATTTTTGGGATGAGAATACATGCAGTTTTTTTAAATGCTTTACGAAATAGACACAAGAAATCAAAACTACATTATATGGGTGAATGATCGAAGCCGAATATGCCCCTTTTTGCTTGGTAGCCTAAGAATTAGGGAACATCACTAATTTTGAGAATTAGTGCACCCCTAATTGACACGAATCCTAAAGATAGATCTATTGGGCCTAACAAACCCCATTCAAAGTACCGGATGCTTTAGTACTTCGATTTCGTTTTTATCATTTCCGAAGGATTTTCCGAAATGATAGGGGATATTCTTATATGCATCTTGTTAATGTCGGTTACCAGGTGTTCACCATATGAATGATTATTTTTGTCTCTATGCATGTGATGTATATTTATGAGAAATGGAAATGAAAATCTTTTGGTCTATTAAAATGATGAAAATGAATGTTTATGATAAACTAATGAACTCACCAACATTTTGGTTAACACTTGAAAGCATGTTTATTCTCAGGTATGAAAGAAATCTTCCGCTGTGCATTTGCTCATTTTAGAGATATTACTTGGAGTCATTCATGAAATATTTCAAAAGACGTTGCATTCGAGTCGTTGAGTTCATCAAGATTATTATTAAGTCAATTATAGTTGGATATATTATGAAATGGTATGCATGCCGTCAACCTTCGATGAAATGAAAGATTGTCATTTAAAAATGAATGCAATGTTTGTAAAATGTATCATATAGAGGTCAAGTACCTCGCGATGTGATCAAATGTAATGTATTCGTCCTTATGGATTAGGACGGGTCATTTCATATACTTCCACTGTGTATTTCTATAAAAAAAAATGGTTGTAAAATTGTACGGTGTTACACAAAAAGTCGAGCAATAGTTTTTCGACCATTAGAAACCTTCTAGTACTCAAACATAAAGCCAAAGTTTACTATATTATTCACCCGGTCATGGGTCTTATCGCTCGGGGGCTCGTCACCCAAGGGTTTTACTCGCTAGTGGGAGGACCCATTATGATTGTCGTCATGGAGGTTTCCTATACGAACACATAAAAAATATTTACAATTTTTCAATATGTTTGTCTTGGTCCAAATTCAACACTATCTACTATATATAAGCTTTCTCACTAGACCAACAGAACAAATGGAGAGAGAGAGAGAGAGAGAGTGAGAGCGAGCGAGCGGAGTGGGTGAGAGTGCAAGAGAGACGAAGATCCAAGGCAAATAACAGGATAGAATGACACTACCCATGACCATTGGTGGCCACCACCTAGTGGTGAGCAGCACACGCCGCTGACATAAGAAACCTCATAGAAGAACATGAAAAGAAGGCATAGGTGAAAAGTATCCCCACCACCACTACTGCACGTGCCTACCAGTAACTGGGTGGTGAGCCACCAAACCGCCTCATTTAAGGAAGAGCTTCAGCGAGCCCGATGTTGAAAGGGTAAGCAGGTAATACGACTAAAAAATAATCCAACAACCATAGCTAAGCCTACCATGAGAATAGGCAGTATAGGGCGGCTATAGTCGTCGAATGCAATCTTCGACCACCAAGAGAAATGAGGTATCGTGTCACCAGAAAAAACATACAAAAAGAAAAAAGGTCAACCACCGATGAGATGCCTGTGGTTGGAGGGGATGACACCAACATGGCAACAAAACAACGTATTATTAAAAAGGCAGAGGGGAAAAAACGAGAAGGGGCGATGAGAAAAAAATTATGGTTGAAGCAAACTAAGGGGGAGATTAACACGAAGAGTATAAAGAGAGAGGGATTAAAATACCTTGATAATGGAAGAAATCAAGAAACACCAGAGAAGCATTGAGAAGAAATGATGACGACGCGTAGGAGAATTAGGCGTCCGGTTGAAAAAAAGAGTTTTTGGATATTTCGGTAAGAGAAAAGGATTTCGTACAGTGAGAGTGTTTTGTGTCCAATAACTTGTAAAGTTATTGATGTAACGACCCAACCCGTTAACCAACCAAAAATGCACGCTAAAAAAATTTCAAACAGTTCTGCCTAGACTGGGTGCGCGGCGCACAGGCCAGTCTGTGCGCGGCGCGCAGTATGGCTGACAGCCCGCTGTCCAAATTTCATGATTTTCATTTAAAGATCTCACGCTTCCCGACATTTTTAGACGAAACGTTTTTCACATCACACTATAATATGTAAAACAAGCACGATTCAATAATAAAACGAGTTTTACAACGCGAGGTCCACATGTGCCCAAAGTACCCTTAAGTACGAAAGTACGAGTTTCGACCACAAAAGTTTAATTTCCAAACGACACTTAGAGCATGGTGTTTGGGGTTAAACTACCCATATCTTGGCCGAACTTCCAAAAGCTAAAACCCCCGTGAGCCATTAATCCAAGCGAATACCTTTGCCCTTATCCAAGCCGGAGCCTAAAAAGGTAAATAACGAGAGGGTAAGCTAAAGCTTAGTGAGTAGAATAAATATATACATGCATACACAACTTACCTACTCGCATCCACAACATCATATTATGCATATAATCGCATATCATCTCATAACGAAGCTAGTATCATCAATTCGTACAACTATCGACATCAATAGCATGAATAATCATAATAATAATTAAATGCTAACATCAACAAATAATAACCATGGTTAACCAATATCGCAATGAAATGACCTCGCGAACAAGTCATCGGTGTTCGCAACAACCGTTAGCTCCAAAAAACGGCTATGGTATGCTAACCCCCGAGGTGTTCCAAAACGGCTATGGCATCACCCCCAAGTGTTCCAAAACGACTATGGCATCACTTGAATCACGTGTGAGTAAGAACCGGCTATTTAATTAACTCCCAAAAATGGCTATGGTATGCTAACCCCGAGGTATCCCAAAACGACTATGGTATTACCTCAAAGTGTTCCAAAACGGCTATGGCATCACTTAATAATGGCCATTACTCACAACCATGTGCACAAAACGGCTATGTACACAAATAACAAGGCACATAAATCATATACATACATACATAAGTATTCTACTCACCTTATCATCTTGGTGAGGTTTCCAACAATACTTGTAACCTTCAAGGTGAGTCACCTAATACAATTTAATACCCAATTAATTCACGTATTCAACATCCATTAATTTCACTAGTGCATTTATGACCCCATTGCACTAGAATCACACAATCAAGGTCCAAATCCCCAACTAATCACTAAAAGCTAGTGATTAAGGTTCTAAGACTCCCATCAATACATATCTAGGGTGTTTTCATACCCAATTTATCCCGCTAGGTGAAACTTAACCATTTGACCCATTTCAAGTCCACTATGAACCCTAGAAACACTTTTCACTAACAACACAAGTGAGCTAGTGATTCAACTAATCATTTAAGATTTATAAACACCATTTATTACTTTGAAACCCTAGGTTAGTCATTCTTGAGTCCTCATGACTCAATCTTACCCAAAACCCCCAAAATCACCAACAATGGGTTTTATGTTCATCACTACCCCAAAAACCCTAACTCTTAAACAATTAAACTAAGGAAATCAAGATTAGTACATACCACCATGATCAAAACGTAGCTAGTGATGAGATGAACAACTTTATAACTCGAGCTAGGACCCGAAACTAACTTCTTCTTCCTTTGCTTGAGCTTTCTCACACTAGGAAAATCTCTCTCTCTCTTTCTAAAATTAAAGTGGAAAGGATGAGGTAGTTGGAAGTGGAGTAATGACACCCCAAGATCTGATCTAGTGGCTTTAAACTCGTCCACAAGTGAAATTGCCAAAAATCCCTTCTAAAATATCCATTTAAAAGAAACAGAATCTGCCAGCTGGAAAGGGTGCACGGCGCGCTCCCATACATGTGCGCGGAGCGCACAATGATCTGAACTGTCTCTGACCACAGTTTAATTACACACAGCTTCTCACACTTCATGCACCTTATTTACACTTTTGTACAATAAATATTAGGGTGTTACAACTCTCCCCACTTGAATCGGAACGCGTCCTCGCGATCCAAGCCGCATGACAAGAAAGAAGATACACTAACATAAACTCTTCGGGTTCCCATGTAAACTCAGAACCATTAATACGATGCCATTGAATTTTAAAGGTTCTCACTTCCTTATTTCTCAACATTTTCACCTTTTCATCGAGTATAGCAATCGTCTCTTCAGCATACTCTAATTTGTTGTTTAGCTCAATCTCGTCTAATGGCACCCATGACGAATCATCCGCAAGACACTTACGGAGATGGGAAACATGAAATGTATTATGGATCTCCGCAAGCTCTTCGGGTAATTCCAAACAATATGCAACCTCATCAACACGAGCTAAAATTTTAAATGGCCCAATAAACCGAGGAGCTAACTTTCCCCATTTTTGGAATCGAATAATACCTTCCATGGCAAAACCTTAAGCATCACCATGTCACCTTCTTGGAACTCAATCAGTAGACTACATTTATCGGCATACGACTTTTGTCTATCTTGAGCTGCTTTCAAATGAGTCCGAATCATCTCTATCTTATTATTTGTCTCTAAAACCAAATCGGTACTCCCGATTTCCCTTTGTCCCATTTCACCCCAACAAATCGAAGTTCGACACCTACAACCATAAAGCATCTCATAAGGTGGCATTCCAATACTAGCATGATAACTATTGTTGTACGAGAATTCCACCAAAGGCAAGTGTTCATCCTAACTACCACCGAAGTCGATAATACACGCCCGTAACATATCCTCCAATGTTTGATTCGTACGTTCGGTTTGACCGTCCGTTTGAGGATGGTACGTCATACTCATATTCACCCTCGTACCCATGTCTTCATGAAACTTTTTCCAAAATTGAGAAGTAAAACGCGTGTCCCGATCCGAAACGATAGACGCGGGAACGCTATGTCTCGATATCACCTCTTAATAAACATTTTCGCAAGTGCCTCCGATGTAATTGCTTCTTTAATAGGTAGAAATAAGGCACTTTTCGTCAATCTATCAACGATCACCCAAATAGTATCAAATTGGGTTCTTGCCGTTTTCGGCAACTTGGTAATAAAATCCATAGTAATATGCTCCCACTTTCACTTCGGGATTTCTAAAGGTTGCAATTTACCATAAGGTTTTTGATGTTCGGCTTTTACTTGCAAACACATAACACATTGTTCAACATATTTAACCACATCACATTTCATTCCGGGCCACCAATACTTTTTCTTCAAATCGAGGTACATTTTTGTTGCACCCGGATGAATGGAATACTTTGACTTATGCGCTTCATCAAGAAGCACCTTTCGGTAATCCCCCATATTTGGTACCCATACCCTATTTTGAAAGGATAACAACCCGTGAAGGCCTAATTGAATAGACTCCGTTTGCCCTACAATTCGTTCTTCATGTTTGTTATTAACAAAAGCTTCAATTTGAATCTCACCGAGCTTAACAAGAAAATCGTTAGTAATTATCATACGTAGCAATCCTAATCGTATCGCCGGATGTTGACTTTTTCGACTTAATGCATCCGCGACCACATTCGCCTTGCCCGGATGATAAAGTATCTCACAATCATAGTCTTTTACCATATCCATCCATCTACATTGACGATAATTCAAATCTCGTTGATCAAAAAGATGTTTCAAACTCTTGTGATTCGAATAAATAGTACACTTGACACCATACAAGTAATGGCGCCAAATTTTCAATGCATGTACCACCGCTGCCAATTCAAGATCATGAGTCGGGTATCTCTTTTCGTGTTCTTTCAATTGTCGAGAGGCATAAGCGATGACTTTACCTCTTTGCATTAGAACACACACGATTCCATTTAATGAGGCATCACAATAAACTGTCATATCTTCCACACCTTCCAGCAACACTAAGACCGGAGCTTGACACAATTTCTCTTTTAACAATTGAAAAGCAATTTTTTGCTCGTTCTCCCAATTAAATCTCGCATTCTTCCTTGTCAACTTTGTCAATGGAGGGGCAATTTTAGAAAAGTCTTGGATAAACTGACGATAATAACTGGCCAATCCGAGAAAACTTCAGATTTCCGTAGGTGTAGTCGGTTGTTCCCAACTCTTTACCGTCTCTATCTACCCCGGATCTACTTGAATCCCTTCCTTGTTCACAATATGGCCAAGGAATTGCACTTCCCTTAGCCAAAATTCACATTTTGAGAATTTAGTATACAACTTCTCCTTCTGTAAGGTCTTCAACACTTCGCGTAAATGGTGTTCATGTTCCTTCATGCTCTTAGAATAGACAAGAATATCATCAATGAACACAATCACCGACTTGTCCAACATAGGTTGGCACACTCGGTGTGACGATCCGAAAATTTTTGACCAAATTTAAACTTAATCTTTATATAAGTTCGACACGATAAGCGAAATCTGTAATGTTAAAGTCTCAAAACCTTTGAACTGTGTTCATGTGTACATTTGACCTTTGACCATGCCCGACGATTCATGAACAATTGTGTGTAAATAAATATGTAAATATAAATGTAAGTATATATATAATAATAATTGGAAATAATAAAATTTAATATAAACATTAAAGTTAAAAATGCAAAATAATATATATAATAGCTAAGTTGCTATTAGAATGAATATATATATATATATATATATATATATATATATATATATATATATATATATATATATATATATATATATATATATATATATGTACATGAATGAATTCTATATAATTAATAATATATGTACATTGTATTATATATAAATTATATAAATATTACATATTCAAATATGTTATTATATAACATAAGTATTAAATAATTTATAATTTGTAAGGTTAAAATATGAAATGTGAAGACCCGTCCTAATCCATCCGGACAAAATCCATATCGATTACAAACGATTCACAATAGTTGGTTACATCGAGAGGTACTTGACCTCTATATGATACATTTTACAAACATTTCATTCGTTTTTAAAAGACAAACTTGCTTTATATCGAAACTTGCCGACATGCAAATCATTTCATAATATATTCAACTATAATTGAGTAAATAATAATCTTGATGATCTCGACGACTCGAATGCAACGTCTTTTGAAATATGTCATGAATGACTCTAAGTAATATCTTTTAAATGAGCAATTGCACTGCGGAAGACTTCTTTCATACCTGAGAATAAACATGCTTTAAAGTGTCAACCAAAAGGTTGGTGAGTTTATTAGTTTATCATAACAATCATTTCAATATTTTAATAGACCACAAGATTTCATATTTCAATTTCTCATAAACATACGTCCCATACATAGAGACAAAAATATCATTCATATAGATTGAACACCTGGTAACCGATATTCACAATATGCATATAAGAATATCCCCATCATTCCGGGATCCTCCTTCGGACATGATATAAATTTCGAAGTACTAAAGCATCCGGTACTTTGGATGGGGCTTGTTGGGCCCGATAGATCTATCTTTAGGATTCGCGTCAATTAGGGTGTCTGTTCCCTAATTCTTAGATTACCAGACTAAAAAGGGGCATATTCGGTTTTATAATCCAGCCATAGAATGTAGTTTTAAGTACTTGTGTCTATTTCGTAAAACAGTTATAAAGGCAGCGCATGTATTCTCAGTCCAAAAAAATATATATTGCAAAAGCATTTAAAAAGGGAGCAAATGAAACTCACTCATATAAGTATTGTAAAATAGTTAATAAAGTATTTGCATGTATTCTCAGCCCAAAAACGTAAAGAGTAAAAAGGGCAAATGAAACTCACGCATATAAATATTGTAAAACAGTTAATAAATCATTTGCATGTATTCTCAGCCCAAAAACGTAAAGAGTAAAAGGGATCAAATGAAACTCACCATACTGTATTTTGTAGTAAAAATACATATTACAAAACTGAACAATGCAGGGTTGGCCTTGGATTCACGAACCTATATTAATCGTATATATATATTAAGATATATAATCGTAATCGAACAAAATTATATATTATATCTTAAATTATATATTATACTTATTTAGTTTGTATATATATCCAAAATGTGTAACATATATGTAGTTATATTTATCTCATATATTAGTATTATTTTGAAAGTATATAATTTGTCATTTATGAATATTGATATACAAATTGTTATACGATTAATACATATTTATAATCTTAATAATACTATCGTTACTAACATGTCTAATACTTATAAATTTAAATAGGATATTATTACTAATAACTATAATACTAACAGTATCAATGATAATGATAATTAATCATAATATTAATAACGATACTTAATATGAAAAAATTAGTGGTAATAATTATATAAATCATAATTATACTAATACTAATATTAGTGATGATACTAATAATTTTCAATGATAAATCCAGTAATGATAATGATAATGATATTTATAATAATACTAATTATTTTATTAATCTTAATATGTATAATAACAATTGTAATTTTTAATAATAGCAATAATAATAACAACATAATAATAATCACTATAACAATAATAATAATAATAATAATAATAATAATAATAATAATAATAATAATAATAATAATAATAATAATAATAATAATAATAATAATAATAATAATAATAATAATAATAATAATAATAATAATAATAATAATAATAATAATAATAATAATCTTTAAAAGGAAGACTACCTTTAAAAGCCTCTAATAAAAAAATGCACCCGGTGAGGATCGAACCCGAGACCTCTCGCCCACACGCAAACCTCTTTAACCAATACGCCACCTAGTCGTTTCCGATTTACTTAGCTTGATATCTGTTTTTAACTCGTCCCCAGAATCAGAGTTGGGTCATAGTATCACAGCCCGACTATGAACCAAACTTGGCCCAATGCTTCAACCAACAGCCCATCATTAAATTTGAGATAAATCGGCCGGTGGTAGTTAGGGTTTTCATTCTGCACAGACACGACACAGGATAGTTTCGATTGTTCAACGCTTCTCAAGTCAACATCTCTTCAATCGATTCACTAATCAATCGATTCATTGATTCAAGTAAGTAATCGTTTCATTGATTGGTGATGTAGATAATTTGGTTCTTTATTATTCTTTTAATTTATATACTCCCTTTATAATTTTCTGCGTATTTACATGGTAGATCCATAGCAGCAATTACTAATGTTCTTGGTGTTTTAATGATGGTAATCGAACAACTGATGAGATTGTTTGTTATATTCCAAATTTTTGGGTCTAATTGAAAGAATATGGAATTTGACAGTAGAAAATCATGGGTTCCAGATTTGAATGAGTTATCGAGCAGGATAAATAAAATAAATATTTATAGCAAAATTTTAATGATGTTCTTGGTATTTTTTTTTTTTTTTATGGTAAAGATAGTTTTTGCAGATGGCGATTCTAGAGGATGTGATGAGTTATTGGGTTTGCTTCAATGTATTACTAGTGATAATACATCATGGTTTGGTCAGGGGAAAACAAGTAGCAGTAACAGCTTTAATGGTTTTCGATGATGTGGTGAAGCAAAAGGGAAAGCACACAGTTTCATAAACGGTAATATTTAATCCACTAACCTTAAACTTATATGTAGTAGTAAATCTTAATTGTTCTTGTTTGATGATGGTTTTTATTTGTTGGAAGTCGAGCACTATCAGTAGCTGCTGCAGGTATCAACTCTCTATCGAACAGTAAAATTAGGAGTCATTAGTTTGAAGATGGTGATGGTGGTGGTTTTGAACTGTAACAACAACAGGAGAATTAAAGACATGTTTTTGGGTTGTTTTCATAATATCAAGGACAACAGTTTGGGTGACGGTTTGATTTGGGTCTAGTGATGGTTTAGTAAACTGCAATCATTCGAAACAGGTGGAGACTGGCTGCAGTAGCAGCTGGTTAAACGCGAGCAGCAGGTACGAGTTATATAGCAGTTGTAGCAGCTCGAATTTGAAGTAGAAATTGGGGTATCAGTCGAGCATTTAGCAAGTAGACTAGTTGGTGATTATGTTGAAGTATACAAGTGTTTGTGGGCCACTCGAATTTCAATAGAAGGAATGGTGTTGAGTACCTATGATATTCGAATAGGAATATAGAGAATGAGGAAGGAAAAACGCTGCAGTAGTTAGGAAGGTTTGCAGGTTGGTTTGACGTTTAACTGTAAAACAGAAAAAGAATTGTAGAAGCACGATTTCATCAGTCCTTGACTCGTGTTTTGAGATAGCGAGTTGTAATTATTTATGATTCATGCAGTTGTATATATATCTAGATAACATTGATAGGTGATAAAGTAATCCAGATGTATATGTTTAGATATAATAGTTAGTGGGAACACATCTTATTCTGAACAAATAGACACAGACAAAAGATAGTACCAGTTAATATATTAAATCATCAATTTGATCAAATTGGGAGACAAGGAAGATCTAATTAGTGAGAATAATACAAAAGCAGATTAGATTGATAACCTATTTTGTAACTATCTATCTTCATAATTTTATTTAATTAAAAAGAAGAATCAATAATAAACATATTAATAATAATATTGATAACATTATTAATAATAATAAATACTAATAATAATAATATAAATGATAATAACAATAGAGTTAATAATAATATTAATAGTAATAATAATGTTAATGATAACGATAATAAGTTGTATCTTATTAATAACAATAATTAATAATAATTTTTAATAGGAATAATAGTTTTATTAATAATCATAATAATAACAATATATAACATTAATATTGCTAATACTTGATAATAATAATTTTTAATGTAACAAAATAATATTACCACATAACTATTTATATGAAATGAATTATCATAAATTTCTTATATACATATTATTTACAAATAATTGTTCGTGAATCGTTGAGCATAGTCTAAGGTGAACTGGATATATGAACATAGTTCTAAAAGTTTCGAGACTCAATATTATAGACTTTGCTTATCGTGTCAGAAACATATAAAGATTAAGTTTAAATTTGATCGGAAATTCCCGGGTCATCACAGTACCTACCCGTTAAAGAAATTTCGTCCCGAAATTTGAGTAAGGTGGTCATGGCTAACAATAAAAATGTTTTCATGACAAATATGAGTTGATAAATTGAGTTTTATCATTATTGAGTAATATGGATAAAAATAACTCGATTATTCGAAGAGTACGAATGAAGCTGTCATGAAAGAATAAATGAAGAAATAGAGATTCGTCTTAGCTTTTGACGTAACCAGGGTTGAATTTAGAAAATAAGGTTCGTCTTAACTTTTATCGTTTTCTCGGTTGAATTCCGGAATTCAAGCGATTTAAAGTAAATCTTTGAAATCTAAAAGATTTGATTCTTCAGCGAATAAGAAAATTAAGATCTCTATAATTAAATACGGTGATCTGCCTCGATTACTCTGCCTGATATTTCCATTATAAGTTAAACTCTTCCGTTCCATTATTCTCACCATTCCTATACTTCTTTCTTAATTCATACATCTAAAAGATTGTGAAAAGGCTTAATCCAGTTCTGATCCTTGTCCTTCTCCTTTCCATTGCTACAATCATTCTCCTTTTCCAACTTCCACCAGAAGAATCTGTTTATTTCTACCATGCTCTAGTGATTATTGTATTTATAATCCTCCCGTGTCTTTATATTGCTATACGCACTGATATTCACGGTTTGTAATTTATGTGTTGTTATTGGGTTTTATATCTTCCCTGATATTTCGAAGCTCTATGCTTTTGTTTTCTCTTCCCGACCTCAAGTCAAGCGAACAATAGTCCAGAATTTGTAGATATAGAGTTTTGAATGATTATAATGTTCTAAGCAGGAAGGAACGTGATAGCACGGGTTGATTTGTCAAATTACCAGAATCACTGAGAATAGAACTATCAAGAATATATTTTCATGATATGTCCGAAGGTGAAGTAGAATGAACGAGTCGTGTAACATGGCACATGATGACGTTATGATCTGTGAATCATCATGTTCCATTAGAAACTCAGCATGACTTACTGTAATATAATCACGTTGATCAAGTGTCATTATATTATACTAACTCATGCATCAGTTCCCAACACTACTTCAAAAACATTCATATTTTAAATTCGAAAGTTTACAGAATATAGAAACTAACAGTTTCTATATGATGTAACACTGATAGAACGAAGAGATTAATGATTTCAGATAAGAATAGTTATAAAAATATCTTCAGAAATATGGAGGATATTTATAATGAAAGATAAGATAATATCTTTGAATATCTAAGATCAGAGGATGCTGGGGACTATTGTCCGCAAGGATTTAGAGTAAGGAGCAAGATATTCGCTAAAGACTTCAGCAGGCATTGAATTATTTGGATTCTTTGAAGTCAAACTTATTCTTTGTGATTTGTCCACGGTTTCCTTCATAGTTTCGCATAATCTGCTTTTCGGTACTAAATTTTCTCTTGAATGTTTCCAATATAATGATACACAGGAAACACGAAGAGGTATATAATTTCGGACGAGAATATTTATGAAAATATCCTCAGAAATATCGAAGATATTGATGATGATATTTTGAAATTTCTAAGTTCGATGGTTGATGGAGAAAGATTTTTCCGCAAGATTTTAACATGACTTCGGGGCAAGATATTCTCTAAAGATTTCAACGGATCCAGAATTTTCTGGATTCTTTGAATATCCCTTATGGTCCTTGTATTTGTCTTTGGTTTCCTTCGTGGTTAACTCTATCCGCTTTCCAGTTCCAACGTTTCTGAGCTTTTCCAACATATTATTCTTTATCATCAAACTTCCGACGATTAAGGTCGTTTACGGTTGTCTACAGTTTTTGCTGCTTCATTCAGCTTTTTCAACATTCAGCGTATTGATTTGTAGACTGAGTGCTGTTCAGAATTTCAGAATGAAAGACCATAATTCTAAGAGATAAATGTTATACATATAACTGTTGATGTAGATATGCTGTGAGTTTTAAAAGTATTGATTGCCGATTCCTCTACATTTACTGTTACCATATCTGAATCATTGGTTATCGATCCGAGGTGATTTCAAGAAAATTGTGTTTTTAGATGATTAAACGCTGACGGTAATATGGTGAAATATAAAAGGTTCCCTGGTAACAATGACGACAGGCAACCTTATATATCGAGGTTATAATAAGGCTAATTCGAATGGAAGTTTGAAGTTGATTTGTTGAAGCTGTGACAAAATTTGTTACCTTGAAAAGGGATTGCAAAGTTATTTTTGCTAATAAATGAGAAAGGATCTGACGCGGCTACGTGTTAAGCTTTTACTCAGTTGTCGAGAGTTTCTCAGGTGCATAACTATATGCATAAATCTTTCCTTCTGTAGATGAAGTGCGGTTGATTCATCCTATCGATTGAGGTATTTTCAAGAATCATGAAAGGTTTGAACGCAGATTGTAATCGTCAAGATACAAATGAGGTTTAAGATGAAATCAAGTGGCAAACTTGAAGACTTGTTTAGTTTCATATGTTATAATCAATATTTTAATTTATTTTAATTGTTTAATGTTATTAGTCCACAGTCGATAGTCCACAGTTGACAGTCCAATAATTCATATATATAGTTTAATATAAAATATTCGAATTAATTAATACGTGTCGTGACCCGTATACGTCTCAGACTCGATCACAACTTAAACTATATATATTATTGTAGAATCAATCTCAACCCTGTATAGAGAACTCGATCATTACTGCATATAGAGTGTCTATGGTGATTCCAAATAATATATATATATATGCGTCGATATGATATGTCAAAACCTTGAATACGTGTCCCGATATTTAAAGTGCGTAAAATAAATAACAGAAATTAAATAACGATAAATAAAGTGCGTAAAGTAAATAACAGAAATTAAATAACAATAAATAAAATTGCGAGAATTAAATTGCGATAAAATAAATTGCGATAATTAAGTTGCAATAAATAAAATGTAATACGGAATTAACAGTTAGCTAGGAACAGTTAGCTAGAATTTTGTTAGCGTGGATTCTTAATAAAATTTCATATTTGTTAATTAGTGTGTTTCTAATCAATTTTTATTTTGTCCATTTTTTCTTCATTATGCCACTTGTTGGATTCTGATATGTCAAAATCCTAATATGAAATTTGAATTTGAATGAAAATAGTTATTCTTTGGTGAACGGATACGTATATCGGTGGATGTAAGTAGGATAGTATATGACTACTGAAACAGATTCGAAGAACTTACAATGTAATTTATTAATGTGAAATTTAAATATTCCTCGGGTATTACCTACCCGTTAAAATATTTCATCATTAACAGTTTGTACAAAAGAATTTTTAATTACAATCTTTATGAAAATATATATACATATATATTTTCTTCAGATATAATCATGGATTTAATGAGTTAATATGATATTAAACTCATTTGGTTTACCATTAGAACTAGAATACATAATCTCTAAAACATTTAGAGATTACTTAATCGTCATGAAGAACGAAGATAATCGATGTAGAACGATACGTAGAACGATGATTATACTCGAGGTACATAATGAGATGTTGAGGCATGGATTGTTGATGGTACTGGTGCTGTTACTGATGGTACTGTTGGTGCCGGTGATGTTGCTGAAGCTGGTACGTTTTGCACCATATTTTACAAGGTTAAAACTCGGGCGCGAAGCTCGTTGACTTCTTATATTATTCCGGAATGATTGTCAGCCGGAACGAGCAGATGAATAAGGTTTAGAATTTTAGATAGAATATAATCGTGACGAGCTACCCTGGAAATGAGGCTGAAAATGGTGTTTCGGATAGGTTCGCCAGTAAATACTTCAGGTTCATTGTCAAGAGGTGAATTCGGTTGGTGGAAGGGATCGCCTTCTTTGCATCTCCATTAATTAAGTCAACTACGAATGCATCAGATGAATTAGGAATGGCTGATTGATTGATTCATTCTGATGACATCGCTTTCGGAGCTTAGGTGAATATCCATGTCGGAATAGCTGTCGGAATAACTATCGGAATAGCTATCGAAATCTGAGGGACTCGAACTGGTTGAGGGATTCATCCAGTACAATCAGATGAAGGATTTTCGATAAGAAATAGATTATATGATGTAGATTAGTACCCTGCAATACATAATTTACATATGCATATATAATACTAAAATCCCATAAGTTACGGAGGAATCTACAGAAAATGTCAGGCAAAGTTTACAATAACAGATACGCTAAGATATGAATTAGCAGATATGCTAAGATATGAATTTTGTCCATACACTAATCATGCAATCAATGCAGTAAAACGTGTATAGACTAAGAATGATAAGCAAGTGATTCTCTAAGAATGATAATCAGGTAATTTTTGACACGAAGTGATAAGCAACACTTTTGACATGCAGACACGGTCGAAGTCCAGACTCACTAATGCATCCTAACGACTTATCAGTTAGACACACTATTGCAGACCTGGTTCGCTAAGACCATCGCTCTGATACCAACTGTGAAGACCCGTCCTAATCCATCCGGACAAAATCCATATCGATTACAAACGATTCACAATAGTTGGTTACATCGCGAGGTACTTGACATCTATATGATACATTTTACAAACATTTCATTCGTTTTTAAAAGACAAACTTGCTTTATATCGAAACTTGCTGACATGCAAATCATTTCATAATATATTCAACTATAATTGGGTAAATAATAATCTTGATGATCTCGACGACTCGAATGCAACGTCTTTTGAAATATGTCATGAATGACTCTAAGTAATATCTTTTAAATGAGCAATTGCACTGCGGAAGACTTATTTCATACCTGAGAATAAACATGCTTTAAAGTGTCAACCAAAAGGTTGGTGAGTTCATTAGTTTATCATAACAATCATTTCAATATTTTAATAGACCACAAGATTTCATATTTCAATTTCTCATAAACATACGTCCCATACATAGAGACAAAAATATCATTCATATGGATTAAACACCTGGTAACCGACATTCACAATATGCATATAAGAATATCCCCATCATTCCGGGATCCTCCTTCGGACATGATATAAATTTCGAAGTACTAAAGTATCCGGTACTTTGGATGGGGCTTGTTGGGCCCGATAGATCTATCTTTAGGATTCGCGTCAATTAGGGTGTCTGTTCCCTAATTCTTAGATTACCAGACTAAAAAGGGGCATATTCGGTTTTATAATCCAGCCATAGAATGTAGTTTTAAGTACTTGTGTCTATTTCGTAAAACAGTTATAAAGGCAGCGCATGTATTCTCAGTCCAAAAAAATATATATTGCAAAAGCATTTAAAAAGGGAGCAAATGAAACTCACGCATATAAGTACTGTAAAATAGTTAATAAAGCATTTGCATGTATTCTCAGCCCAAAAACGTAAAGAGTAAAAAGGGCAAATGAAACTCACGCATATAAATATTGTAAAACAGTTAATAAATCATTTGCATGTATTCTCAGCCCAAAAACGTAAAGAGTAAAAGGGATCAAATGAAACTCACAATACTGTATTTTGTAGTAAAAATACATATTACAAAACTGAACAATGCAGGGTTGGCCTTGGATTCACGAACCTATATTAATCGTATATATATATTAAGATATATAATCGTAATAGAACAAAATTATATATTATATCTTAAATTATATATTATACTTATTTAGTTTGTATATATATCCAAAATGTGTAACATATATGTAGTTATATTTATCTCATATATTAGTATTATTTTGAAAGTATATAATTTGTCATTTATGAATATTGATATACAAATTGTTATACGATTAATACATATTTATAATCTTAATAATACTATCGTTACTAACATGTCTAATACTTATAAATTTAAATAGGATATTATTACTAATAACTATAATACTAACAGTATCAATGATAATGATAATTAATCATAATATTAATAACGATATTTAAAATGATAAAATTAGTGGTAATAATTATATAAATCATAATTATACTAATACTAATATTAGTGATGATACTAATAATTTTCAATGATAAATCCAGTAATGATAATGATAATGATATTTATAATAATACTAATTATTTTATTAATCTTAATATGTATAATAACAATTGTAATTTTTAATAATAGCAATAATAATAACAACATAATAATAATCACTATAACAATAATAATAATAATAATAATAATAATAATAATAATAATAATAATAATAATAATAATAATAATCTTTAAAAGGAAGACTACCTTTAAAAGCCTCTAATAAAAAAATGCACCCGGTGAGGATCGAACCTGAGACCTCTCGCCCATACGCAAACCTCTTTAACCAATACGCCACCTAGTCATTTCCGATTTACTTAGCTTGATATCTATTTTTAACTCGTCCCCAGAATTAGATTTGGGTCATAGTATCACAGCCCGACTATGAACCAAACTTGGCCCAATGCTTCAACCAACAGCCCATCATTAAATTTGAGATAAATCGGCCGGTGGTAGTTAGGGTTTTCATTCTACACAGACACGACACAGGATAGTTTCGATTGTTCAACGCTTCTCAAGTCAACATCTCTTCAATCGATTCACTAATCAATCGATTCATTGATTCAAGTAAGTAATCGTTTCATTGATTGGTGATGTAGACAATTTGGTTCTTTATTATTCTTTTAATTTATATACTCCCTTTATAATTTTTTGCGTATTTACATGGTAGATCCATAGCAGCAATTACGAATGTTCTTGGTGTTTTGATGATGGTAATCGAACAACTGATGAGATTGTTTGTTATATTCAAAATTTTTGGGTCTAATTGAAAGAATATGGAATTTGACAGTAGAAAATCATGGGTTCCAGATTTGAATGAGTTATCGAGCAGGATAAATAAAATAAATATTTATAGCAAAATTTTAATGATGTTCTTGGTATTTTTTTTTTTTATGGTAAAGATAGTTTTTGCAGATGGCAATTCTAGAGGATGTGATGAGTTATTGGGTTTGCTTCAAACCAAGTAATGAAATAATGTATTACTAGTGATAATACATCATGGTTTGGTCAGGGGAAAACAAGTAGCAGTAACAGCTTTAATGGTTTTCGATGATGTGGTGAAGCAAAAGGGAAAGCACACAGTTTCATAAACGGTAATATTTAATCCACTAACCTTAAACTTATATGTAGTAGTAAATCTTAATGGTTCTTGTTTGATGATGGTTTTTATTTGTTGGAAGTCGAGCACTATCAGTAGCTGCTGCAGGTATCAACTCTCTATCGAACAGTAAAATTAGGAGTCATTAGTTTGAAGATGGTGATGGTGGTGGTTTTGAACTGTAACAACAACAGGAGAATTAAAGACATGTTTTTGGGTTGTTTTCATAATATCAAGGACAACAGTTTGGGTGACGGTTTGATTTGGGTCTAGTGATGGTTTAGTAAACTGCAATCATTCGAAACAGGTGGAGACTGGCTGCAGTAGCAGCTGGTTAAACGCGAGCAGCAGGTACGAGTTATATAGCAGTTGTAGCAGCTCGAATTTGAAGTAGAAATTAGGGTATCAGTCGAGCATTTAGCAAGTAGACTAGTTGGTGATTATGTTGAAGTATACAAGTGTTTGTGGGCCACTCGAATTTCAATAGAAGGAATGGTGTTGAGTACCTATGATATTCGAATAGGAATATAGAGAATGAGGAAGGAAAAACGCTGCAGTAGTTAGGAAGGTTTGCAGGTTGGTTTGAGGTTTAACTGTAAAACAGAAAAAGAATTGTAGAAGCACGATTTCATCAGTCCTTGACTCGTGTTTTGAGATACCAAGTTGTAATTATTTATGATTCATGCAGTTGTATATATATCTAGATAACATTGATAGGTGATAAAGTAATCCAGATGTATATGTTTAGATATAATAGTTAGTGGAAACACATCTTATTCTGAACAAATAGACACAGACAAAAGATAGTACCAATTAATATATTAAATCATCAATTTGATAAAATTGGGAGACAAGGAAGATCTAATTAGTGAGAATAATACAAAAGCAGATTAGATTGATAACCTATTTTGTAACTATCTATCTTCATAATTTTATTTAATTAAAAAGAAAAATCAATAATAAACATATTAATAATAATATTGATAACATTATTAATAATAATAAATACTAATAATAATAATAATATAAATGATAATAACAATAGAGTTAATAATAATATTAATAATAATAATAATGTTAATGATAACGATAATAAGTTGTATCTTAATAATAACAATAATTAATAATAATTTTTAATAGGAATAATAGTTTTATTAATAATCATAATAATAACAATATATAACATTAATATTGCTAATACTTGATAATAATAATTTTTAATGTAACAAAATAATATTACCACATAACTATTTATATGAAATGAATTATCATAAATTTCTTATATACATATTATTTATAAATAATTGTTCGTGAATCGTCGAGCATAGTCTAAGGTGAACTGGATATATGAACATAGTTCTAAACGTTTCGACACTCAATATTATAGACTTTGATTATCGTGTCAGAAACATATAAAGATTAAGTTTAAATTTGGTCGGAAATTCCCGGGTCATCACATGAAATCTTATTACAAGTTAAAATTTAGTTGTTATAGTAATATTATTATTACTTTCATTATTCTAATTAATAATAACATTAATATTAATATCAGTATTATGAATATTATTATTTTAATATAATATGTAGATATAAAAAAAATTGATTTGTTATATTATTATTAATATTATTAATATAAAAGTATTATTATAAAAATTATCATCTATTATGATTACTAAAATTATTTTTTATCATTAAAAATACAATCTTGTTAGTTTATTTTTAACATAAATATTATTATTATTATTAGTATTATTTTTATTTTTATTTTAATACTAACAATATAATTATAATTAGGATATTTAATATCTATTTATATTAAATATTAAATATTAAATATAATACATAAAGACTGATATATTTTGATTTGATGATGGAAGAAGGTGAGGGAAGAACAGAAACAGAAAAAGAAATGGGATAAAACAAATTAAATCCGTAATAAATCAGAGAAAGCAGAAGTGGTGGAGTGGTGTTGTGTATTTCGGGTTAAGCTTAAGGTCATGGGTTCGAGCCCGAGCTTGGGCGTTGACAGCAACATTTTTTTTATTATTACTCCTTGTGAGGTAGTTTATCACTTTATTCATTATTGTTATTATTATTATTATCATTATTATTATGATTATTATTGTTATTGTTATAGTTAGTATTATAATTATTGTTATAATCATACCTATAAGTATTATAATTATTATTATCATAAGTATTATTATAAGTATTATTTATATAATTATTATCACTAGTATTATCATTAATTTGATTATTATCATTATTAGAATTATAATTATTAGTAGTATTATTATTACTAATATTGAATTTATGATGATTATTAGTATTATTATAGTTATTATTAATAAGTAAATTATTATTATTATTAACAATAATACAAGTTATATCATTATCATTATTATGTTAGTTGTTATTATCAACAATATTAGTATTATCATTTAGTATTATCATTACTAATATTATTATTTATAGTATTATTATTATATTATTTTCGCTAGTAATATTATTATGATTTCAAGAATACTAAACATGTTAATTTATAATAAAAGGTGTTATGATAAAGACTAGGAAATTGATTATAATTATATGGATACATATAGAATATGATTATGAATACAAATTAATATTAAAAGAAACTATAGTCATTAGTTATAAATTAAAAACGAAAGATATGATTATTATAACTATGAATATACAGGTTTAATAATATTGTTAAGATTTAAAAATATAGAAATTTTGGATATAAATATTATTATGAAAATTATTAAAATCTTAACTAAAGTATGTTTTAAAAGAATTATTATAATTAATATTATCCTAGTCATTTTAATACAACTTAGTATTACTATCAATATTAATATCATTAATAACATTGTTATTATCACTTTTATCAATATTATTATAAAATATCATTAATTTTATTTACTTTAGTATTATCAAAATTAATAATAATTTCATAAACAAATGATTTTCATATAAAAAGATATATATTTAATATACATAACTTAACTATATTAATATTACGATATATAAAATAAAAATATGTAAATAAATAAGGAAACTTATAAATTATTAAATACAACAATTACATCACTAATAATAATATATAGATTTATTCAATTACAAGTATATGTTTTAATATATATATACAAATGATATAGGTTCGTGAATTCGAAGCCAACCCTGCATTGTTCAGTATCGTCGTATGAATATTTTACTACAAAATATTGTAGAGTGAATTTCATTTGCTCCCTTTTTAAATGTTTTTGCAATATATATTTTTGGGACTGAGAATACATGCGCTGCTTTTATAAATGTTTTATGAAATAGACACAAGTACTTGAAACTACATTGTATGGTTGGATTACTATACCGAATATCGCCCCTTCAAGTCTGGTAACCTAAGAATTAGGGAAATAGCCCCTAATTGACGCGAATCCTAAAGATAGATCTATGGGCCTAACAAACCCCATTCTGGAATTTGGAATGCTTTAGTACTTTGATTTAAATGGTGATTGCGATTGCCAATATTATGGCATACTTGCGAGTATGCGGGGGATATTCTATATGCATTATGTTAATGTCATTTACCAGGTGTTCATCATACTAATGGATTTTATGCACTTGCGAGTGTAATGATATTTATGAAAAATGAGAATCTTGTGGTCTATTAAAATTATGAAAATGATTGATTATGATAAACTAATGAACTCACCAACCTTTTGGTTGACACTTTAAAGCATGTTTATTCTCAGGTACGAAAGAAATCTTCCGCTGTGCATTTGTTCATTTTAGAAATATTACTTGGAGTCATTCATGGCATATTTAAAAATATGTTGCATTCGAGTCGTTGAGTTCATCAAGGTTATTATTAAGTCAATCATAGTTGGATATATTATGAAATGGTATGCATGCCGTCAACTTTCGTTGTAAAGAAAGTTTGTCTTTTAAAAACGAATGCAATGTTTGTAAAATGTATCATATAGAGGTCATGTACCTCGCGATGTAACCAAATGCAATGTATTCTTCCAGATGGATTAGGACGGGTCCTTTCACTCGGTTCATAGGATCCATGAATGCCGCCGATGCATTCGTAAGACCAAAAGGCATAACTACAAATTCAAAATGCCCATAACGAGTTCGAAAAGCCGTCTTCTCAATATCTTCCTCACGGACCCGCATTTGGTGATAGCCGGACCGTAAGTCAATCTTCAAAAAATACGTCGCACCTTGGAGTTGGTCAAAAAAATTGTCAATTCGAGGAAATGGATAACGATTCTTAATCGTCACTTTATTTAACTCCCGGTAATCGATGCACATCCGTATACTGCCATCCTTCTTCTTCACGAATAAAACCGGAGCGCCCCATGTAGTAACCCGAACTTTTCCATGTTTATATATATTAAATGAAATTGTTATCTACATGATTAAATGTTTCCAACATGTTAAGCAATCAAAATTGTTAAGACTTGATTAAATGAAATAAGTTTCATATAGACAATTGATCACCCAAGTTGACCAGCGATTCACGAACGTTACAAAAATGTAAAAACTACATGTTGTGGTATATATATAGACATATCTATATGGTTGACATAAGATTATGATGAGTAAGTATCTCACTAAATATATTAACAATGTGTGATATACATAAGAAATGAGATTACTAAGTTAAGAAACTCGAAATGATATATATAATGATTATCGTTATGATAACGTCTACTAAATAAATATGTATCATATTAAGATATTGATACACTATATTTAACATAATAAAATGATATATAAATATATCATTAAGTGTGTTAACAATGAACTACATATGTAAAAACAAGACTACTAACTCAAGAATTACGAAACGAGACTAATATGTAACGATTATCGTTGTAACGACATTTAAATGTATATATATCATATTAAGATATATTAATATATCATATTAAGATATATTAATATATCATAATATCATGATAATATAATAATTTAACATCTCATTAGATATAATAAACATTGGGTTAACAACATTTAACAAGATCGTTAACTTAAAGGTTTCAAATCAACATTTACATGTAACGACTAACGATGACTTAACGACTCAGTTAAAATGTATATACATGTAGTGTTTTAATATGTATTCATACACTTTTTAAAGACTTCAAGACACATATCAAAGTACTTCTACTTAACAAAAATGCTTACAATTACATCCTCGTTCAGTTTCATCAACAATTCTACTCGTATGCACCCGTATTTGTACTCGTACAATACACAGCTTTTAGATGTATGTACTATTGGTATATACACTCCAATGATCAGCTCTTATCAGCTCATGTGAGTCACCTAACACATGTGAGAACCATCATTTGGCAACTAGCATGAAATATCTCATAAAATTACAAAAATATTAGTAATCATTCATGACTTAATTACATGAAAATAAAATTACATATCCTTTATATCTAATCCATATACCAACGACCAAAAACACCTACAAACACTTTCATTCTTTAATTTTCTTCATCTAATTGATCTCTCTCAAGTTCCATCTTCAAGTTCTAAGTGTTCTTCATAAATTCCATAAGTATAGTTTCATAAAAATCAAGAATACTTCCAAGTTTGCAAGTCTGCTTCCAAGCTTTCTAATCGATTCCAAGTAATCATCTAAGATCAATGAACCTTTGTTATTTACAATAGGTTATCCTTATAATTCAAGGTAACATTCATATTCAAACTTTGATTCAATTTCTACAACTATAACAATCTTATTTCGAGTGAAATCTTACTTGAACTTGTTTTCGTGTCATGATTCTGCTTCAAGAACTTTCAAGCCATCCAAGGATCCTTTGAAGCTAGATCCATTTTTCTCATTTCCAGTAGCTTTATCCAGAAAACTTGAGGTAGTAATGATGTTCATAACATCATTCGATTCATACATATAAAGCTATCTTATTCGAAGGTTTAAACTTGTAATCACTAGAACATAGTTTAGTTAATTCTAAACTTGTTCGCAAACAAAAGTTAATCCTTATAACTTGACTTTTAAAATCAACTAAACACATGTTCTATATCTATATGATATGCTAACTTAATGATTTAAAATCGGAAAACACGAAAAACACCGTAAAACCGGATATACGCCGTTGTAGTAACACCGCGGGCTGTTTTGGGTTAGTTAATTAAAAACTATGATAAACTTTGATTTAAAAGTTGTTCATCTGGAAAAATGATTTTTCTTATGAACATGAAACTATATCCAAAAATTATGGTTAAACTCAAAGTGGAAGTATGTTTTCCAAAATGGTCATCTAGACGTCGTTCTTTCGACTGAAATGACTACCTTTACAAAAACAACTTGTAACCTGTAAATCCGACTATAAACTTATACTTTTTCTGTATAGATTCATAAACTTAAGTTCAATATGAAACCATAGCAATTGGATTCACTCAAAACGGATTTAAAATGAAAAAGTTATGGGTAAAACAAGATTGGATATTTTTTGATTATTTTAGCTACGGGAAATGTTTAACAAATCTATACAAATCATATCCTAGCTAACTTATATTGTATTATACATATATTCTAATATATTATGTAATCTTGGGATACCATAGACACGTATGCAAATATTTTGACATATCATATCGACCCATGTATATATATTAATTGGAACAACCATAGACACTCTATATGCAGTAATGTTGGAGTTAGCTATACAGGGTTGAGGTTGATTCCAAAAATATATATACTTTGAGTTGTGATCTAGCCTGAGATGTGTATACACTGGGTCGTGGATTGATTCAAGATAATATATATCGATTTATTTCTGTACATCTAACTGTGGACAACTAGTTGTAGGTTACTAACGAGGACAGCTGACTTAATACACTCAAATCTTTAAAACATAATAAAAATGGTTGTAATTATATTTTGATCATACTTTGATATATATGTACATATTTGTATAGGTTCGTGAATCGATCCGTGGCCAAGTCTTATTTCCGAGGAAGGAAATATCTGTGAAAGTGAGTTATAGTCCCACTTTTAAAATCTAATATTTTTGGGATGAGAATACATGCAGGTTTTATAAATGATTTACAAAATAGACACAAGTACGTGAAACTACATTCTATGGTTAAATTATCGAAATCGAATATGCCCCTTTTTATTAAGTCTGGTAATCTAAGAATTAGGGAACAGACACCCTAATTGACGCGAATCCTAAAGATAGATCTATTGGGCCTAACAAACCCCATCCAAAGTACCGGATGCTTTAGTACTTCGAAATTTATATCATATCCGAAGGGTGTCCCGGAATAATGGGGATATTCTTATATATGCATCTTGTTAATGTCGGTTACCAGGTGTTCACCATATGAATGATTTTTATCTCTATATATGGGATGTGTATTGAAATATGAAATCTTGTGGTCTATTGTTACGATTTGATATATATAGGTTAAACCTATAACTCACCAACATTTTTGTTGACGTTTAAAGCATGTTTATTCTCAGGTGAATACTAAGAGCTTCCGCTGTTGCATACTAAAATAAGGACAAGATTTAGAGTCCATGTTTGTATGATATTATTTAAAAACTGCATTCAAGAAACATATGTCGATGTAATATATTCCTATTGTAAACCATTATGTAATGGTCGTGTGTAAACAGTATATTTTATATTATCATTATTTGATAATCTAAGTAATGTTTTTTTTAAACCTTTATTGATAAAATAAAGGTTATGGTTGTTTTAAAAATGAATGCAGTCTTTGAAAAACGTCTCATATAGAGGTCAAAACCTCGCAACGAAATCAATTAATATGGAACGTTTATAATCAATATGAATGGGACATTTCAGTTGGCATCAGAGCTGGTATAACGCCGTCCATGTGTGGTGGGTTAGTCGTAAAGGAGGTTCTCACAGTGTTACCTGTGACGAAGCATTGGCTCTTACTCCTTGTGATCCCTTACGAGGGTTGGCAGTAGCCTAGAGGCAGGCCCTAAAATCAGTATCTGAGGTACACTCAGTGGTCACCAGGCGGTTAGCTAGGAAGGCACTGGGTGGGACGGTGGTGGTCCCCAACTGTATTTCAGTTGGTATTCGAGCGTTAGTCTTAGAGAACCAGAAAATTTGCATTAGTGTGTCTTATCGAGTTTGTTAGGATGCATTAGTGAGTCTGGACTTCGACCGTGTTTTCTTTAAAAATGATTGCTTAACATTTTTGTTGGAAACTATATATTATTAACATGTAAATATTATGTGATATATTAATCTCTTAACATGTTTGATATTGTGTGATAGATGTCTACCTCTAGCACAAATCCCATTGACTCACCTAATAATAACGAAGAGTCGAATATATATTGGCAAGATTCACAAGTTTCCGAAGAACCGGAAGAAGAGGAAACGGAACCGGGAGAAGAGGAACCGGAAGAAGAGGAACCAGAAGAAGAGGAACTGGAAGAAGAAGAAGAGGTTCCAGAGGGGGGAATAGTAGGAACCACAGAAAACCGGTCAAATAAAAGAAAATCCTCAACCAATGGACCAAAGTTAATAATGGTCAATGGTGTTTCCGCTAAGGAAGCAAAATATTGGGAAAATTACCAATTTTTCGATGAATCGGATCCTGATGAGGATTCCGATAATGTTATAGAAATTACCCCGACCCAATTTAATGAGGCAAAAGAAAATAATAAGGGAAAATGCATCAAAATAGAGAAATCTGATTCCGACCCCGATGAACTTTATATGTACCGTCAACACCCGTATTTTCAATATCGTGACAATAACCCTAGAACCTCTAAACCACCAGGTTTTTCTAAACCAATGTGGAAAATGACGACTCATATTATAGGAACATCATATATCCCTAGAAGATTAGGAAAAAGAACCAAGTCCGAGGAAGAAGAAACCAGTGATTCAGATTAGAGGGGTGTGAGCATGTTGTGTAATAAATGTATTGTAGTGTGCTTGTACTTTTATGTTCTATGTAAAAATTGCTTGTATTGTTTGTTTTTACGAATCTAATCCTTGTCTATTTTACAGTATAAAAACAAAATGGACGTTAAGGGTAGACAACCGAATATTTTAGAAGACCTACCAGAGGATATGATTGAGGAAATCTTGTCTAGAGTCGATCAGAATTCATCAGCACATTTAGTTATGGCGAAATTAACTTGTTAAACATTTGAAAGACTTTCCAGAAATGCCTTAGTTTATAAAAGGCTTTCCTTTGATAGGTGGGGTATATCATATTGGGGAGACTTTAAGTTACGCCGTGTTTTCTTTAAAGCGTTAAATGCGGGGAACCCAAATGCAATTTTACGCTACGGGTTAAGAACCTATTTTGACTCAACATATCCCAACATAGGATTTCGTGAATTAGAAAGAGCTTCTAACATGTAACATAAAGAAGCATGTTATGCTTACGGGTTAGTGATGTTCGCTTCTTACCAAAGTGAGAAAAAGAACATCGGATTGCAGCTTTTAAATAAAACTTTCCCACAAGTGACGGATTCAGTAGTTGGGGTGAGAAACAAGGTTTTTAGATTATTACGGGGTTGTTGGACATTACGAAACCCTCGTCCTTTTGACGACATTACAACATGCTGCCTAGCCAATGGTCATAACGGTTATTTTCCACAAGACCAAGGATGGGAAGTCGTCTTAGTAAAACCAGAATGCATGACTTGTTTCTGAACTTATGAATTACGTGTCTTTATTTCCTTTGCTGAACAACTTGTGTATTAACTAGATTTATCTTCAAAACTGTCATGTATCATAGTGTACTATATTTCATGTTATATGTAATATAGCGAAGTTGCAAGTTTGAAGAATATTTGTATGTGATATATTATTATAATCAGTTTTTCATATGGAATTGTAGTAGTTGAATTGTATATTAGCTACTAAGTATGAACTTAACGGGTAGGTAGTACCCGAATTTAAACTTATAAAACGCTAATATGAAGAAAAAGCTTTTATAAATGAGTTCATATTATGCTACGAGATACTATTAACTACTCTTAATATTCTGTATGATTAAATTGTTTCATTTGACTATTTTGAAGGAAATGGCACCGACTACTCGACACACCTTGAATATGAGTGAAGAGGAATTTCGTGCCTTTCTTGCTTCAAACATAGCCGCAGTACAGGCCGCGCTACATACCAACAATAACTCTGAATCTAGCAATACAGCTAACGGCGCAAGAAATCGTGTAGGATGCTCCTACAAGGAATTACCTGCCTGCAAACCTTCAGAATTTGATAGGATCGAAGGACCAATCGGATTGAAACGGTGGACCGAGAAAGTTGAATCGATGTTTGCCATAAGTAAGTGTGCTGAAGGAGACAAAGTGAAGTACGCTACGCATACCTTCACAGGTATTGCATTAACATGGTGGAATACCTATCTAGAGCAAGTGGGACAAGATGCTGCTTACGCGCTACTGTGGTCAGCATTCAAGCACTTGATGAACGAGAAGTACCGTCCCAGAACCGAGGTCAATAAGCTCAAGTCAGAACTTAGAGGGTTACGAACACAGGGATTCGATATTACTTCGTACGAAAGACGATTCACAGAATTGTGCCTATTTTGTCCTAGAGCGTTCGAAGATGAGGAAGAGAAGATCGACGCGTTTGTGAAAGGGTTACCGGAGAGAATCCAAGAAGATATAAGTTCACACGAGCCTGCCTCCATAAAAAGGCATGTAGAATGGCTCACAAACTAGTGAACCAGATTGAGGGAAGAATTAAAGAACAGGCAGCCGAAGAGGCCAACGTGAAGTTAGACAAAAGAAAGTGGGAGGAAAACGGTGATAAGAGTCACCAAAACAACAACAACTATCCCAACAATCGCAACATCAATCGCAACTACAACAAACGGCACATCAACAACTACAACAATCATCCCAACAACAATAACAACCGCAACAATAACAACAATCAGAAGCAGCTATGCCAAAGGTGTGAAAAGTATCACTCGGGGTTCTGCACCAAATTTTGCAACAAGTGTAAAAGAAATGGTCATAGCGCGGTGAAGTGTGAGGTCTACGGACCAGGGGTTAACAGAACGAAAGGAACAAATGGTGTCGGAACGAGTAATGGCGGAGCAAGTGGTGTCGGAGCAAGTTATGCCAATATAGTTTGTTATAAATGTGGAAAACCGGGCCACATTATTAAAAATTGCCCGAACCAGGAGAACACGAATGGACAAGGCCGCGGAAGAGTTTTCAATATTAATGCGGCAGAGGCACAGGAAGACCCGGAGCTTGTTATAGGTACGTTTCTTATTGACAATAAATCTGCTTACGTTTTATTTGATTCGGGTGCGGATAGAAGCTATATGAGTAGAGATTTTTGTGCTAAATTAAGTTGTCTATTGACGCCGTTGGATAGTAAATTTTTACTCGAATTAGCAAACGGTAAATTAATTTCAGCAGATTATATATGCCGGAATCGAGAAATTAAACTGGGTAGCGAAATATTTAAGATTGATTTGATACCAGTAGAGTTAGGGAGTTTTGATGTAATAGTTGGCATTGACTGGCTGAAGGAGATGAAAGCAGAGATCGTATGTTACAAAAATGCAATTCGCATTGTACGAGAAGAAGGAGAACCCTTAATGGTGTATGGAGAAAAGGGCAACACGAAGCTACATCTTATTAGTAATTTGAAGGCACAAAAACTAATAAGAAAAGGTTGCTATGTTGTTCTAGCACACGTCGAGAAAGTACAAACTGAAGAAAAGAGCATCAATGATGTTCCCGTCGCAAAAGAATTTCCCGATGTATTTCCAAAAGAATTACCGGGACTACCTCCACATCGATCTGTGGAATTTCAAATAGATCTTGTACCAGGAGCTGCACCAATAGCTCGTGCTCCTTATAGACTCGCACCCAGCGAGATGAAAGAACTACAAAGCCAACTGCAAGAACTATTAGAACGTGGTTTCATTCGACTAAGCACATCACCATAGGGAGCTCCTGTTTTGTTTGTTAAAAAGAAGGATGGTACATTTAGGTTGTGTATTGACTACAGAGAGTTGAATAAACTTACCATCAAAAACCGTTATCCACTGCCGAGA
Source organism: Rutidosis leptorrhynchoides (assembly GCF_046630445.1). Classification (NCBI taxonomy): domain Eukaryota; kingdom Viridiplantae; phylum Streptophyta; class Magnoliopsida; order Asterales; family Asteraceae; genus Rutidosis; species Rutidosis leptorrhynchoides. The sequence goes on from NC_092333.1 coordinate 487,211,786, forward strand.
ATTGACGACTTATTTGATCAACTACAAGGCTCTTCGGTTTATTCAAAAATCGATTTACGTTCTGGATATCATCAAATGCGAGTAAAGGAGGATGATATTCCAAAAACTGCTTTTAGGACGCGTTATGGTCATTACGAGTTTATGGTTATGCCGTTTGGATTGACTAACGCACCAGCTGTGTTCATGGATCTTATGAACCGGGTGTGTGGGCCATATCTTGACAAGTTTGTCATTGTTTTCATCGATGACATACTTATTTACTCAAAGAATGATCAAGAGCACGAAGAACATTTGAAAAAAGTGCTAGAAGTATTGAGGAAAGAAAAACTGTACGCTAAGTTTTCAAAGTGTGCATTTTGGTTGGAAGAAGTTCAATTCCTCGGTCACATAGTGAACAAAGAAGGTATCCAGGTGGACCCGGCAAAGATCAAAACCTTTGAAAAGTGGGAAACCCCGAAAACTCCGAAACACATACGCCAGTTTTTAGGACTAGCTGGTTACTACAGAAGGTTCATCCAAGACTTTTCCAGAATAGCAAAACCCTTGACTGCATTAACGCATAAAGGGAAAAAATTTAAATGGAAAGATGAACAAGAGAAAGCGTTTCAATTATTAAAGAAAAAGCTAACTACGGAACCTATATTGTCATTACCTGAAGGGAATGATGATTTTGTGATATATTGTGACGCCTCAAAGTAAGGTCTCGGTTGTGTATTAATGCAATGAACAAAAGTAATTGCTTATGCGTCTAGACAATTGAAGATTCACGAACAGAATTATACGACGCATGATTTGGAATTAGGCGCAGTTGTTTTTGCATTAAAGACTTGGAGGCACTACTTATATGGGGTCAAAAGTATTATATATACCGACCACAAAAGTCTTCAACACATATTTAATCAGAAACAACTGAATATGAGGCAGCGTAGGTGGATTGAATTGTTGAATGATTATGACTTTGAGATTCGTTACCACCCGGGGAAGGCAAATGTGGTAGCCGACGCCTTGAGTAGAAAGGACAGAGAACCCATTCTAGTAAAATCTATGAATATAATGATTCACAATAACCTTACTACTCAAATAAAGGAGGCGCAACAAGAAGTTTTAAAAGAAGGAAATTTAAAGGATGAAATACCCAAAGGATCGGAGAAGCATCTTAATATTTGGGAAGACGGAACCCGGTATAGGGCTGAAAGAATTTGGGTACCAAAATTTGGAGATATGAGAGAAATGGTACTTAGAGAAGCTCATAAAACCAGATACTCAATACATCCTAGAATGGGGAAGATGTACAACGATCTCAAGAAACATTTTTGGTGGCCAGGTATGAAAGCCGATGTTGCTAAATACGTAGGGGAATGTTTGACGTGTTCTAAGGTCAAAGCAGAGCATCAGAAACCATCTGGTCTAATTCAACAACCCGAAATCCCGGAATGGAAATGGGAAAATATTACCATGGATTTCATCACTAAATTACCAAGGACTGCAAGTGGTTTTGATACTATTTGGGTAATAGTTGATCGTCTCACCAAATCAGCACACTTCCTGTCAATAAGAGAAGATGACAAGATGGAGAAGTTAGCACGACTTTATTTGAAGGAAGTCGTCTCCAGACTTGGAATACCAATCTCTATTATCTCTGATAGGGATGGCAGATTTATTTCAAGATTCTGGCAGACAATACAGCAAGCATTAGGAACTCGTCTAGACATGAGTACTGCCTATCATCCACAAACTAATGGGCAGAGCGAAAGGACGATACAAACGCTTGAAGACATGCTACGAGCATGTGTTATTGATTTCGGAAACAGTTGGGATCGACACCTACCGTTAGCAGAATTTTTCTACAACAACAGTTATCATTCTAGTATTGAGATGGCGCTGTTTGAGGCACTTTATGGTAGAAAGTACAGGTCTCCAATTTGTTGGAATGAAGTGGGGGATAGACAGATTACGGGTCCGGAGATAATACAAGAAACTACCGAGAAACTACCGAGAAGATCATCCAAATTCAACAACGGTTGAAAACCGCCCAAAGTCGACAAAAGAGCTACGCCGACATTAAAAGAAAAGATATAGAATTTGAAATTGGAGAGATGGTCATGCTTAAAGTTGCACCTTGGAAAGGCGTTGTTCGATTTGGCAAACGAGGAAAATTAAATTCAAGGTATATTGGACCATTCAAGATTATTGATCGTGTCGGACCAGTAGCTTACCGAATTGAGTTACCTCAACAACTCGCGGCTGTACATAACACTTTCCACGTCTCGAATTTGAAGAAATGTTTTGCGAAAGAAGATCTCACTATTCCGTTAGATGAAATCCAAATCAACGAAAAACTTCAATTCATCGAAGAACCCGTCGAAATAATGGATCGTGAGGTTAAAAGACTTAAGCAAAAGAAGTTACCAATTGTTAAGGTTCGATGGAATGCTCGTAGAGGACCCGAGTTCACCTGGGAACGAGAAGATCAGATGAAGAAGAAATACCCGCATCTATTTCCAGAAGATTCGTCAACACCTCCAACTGCTTAAAATTTCGGGACGAAATTTATTTAACGGGTAGGTACTGTAGTGAACCGAACTTTTCCATGTTTATATATATTAAATGAAATTGTTATCTACATGATTAAATGTTTCCAACATGTTAAGCAATCAAACTTGTTAAGACTTGATTAAATGAAATAAGTTTCATATAGACAATTGATCACCCAAGTTGACCGGCGATTCACGAACGTTACAAAATTGTAAAAACTACATGTTGTGGTATATATATAGACATATCTATATGGTTGACATAAGATTATGATGAGTAAGTATCTCACTAAATATATTAACAATGTGTGATATACATAAGAAATGAGATTACTAAGTTAAGAAACTCGAAATGATATATATAACGATTATCGTTATGATAACGTCTACTAAATACATATGTATCATATTAAGATATTGATACACTATATTTAACATGATAAAATGATATTTAAATATATTATTAAGTGTGTTAACAATGAACTACATATGTAAAAACAAGACTACTAACTCAAGAATTACGAAACGAGACTTATATGTAACGATTATCGTTGTAACGACATTTAAATGTATATATATCATATTAAGATATATTAATATATCATAATATCATGATAATATAATAATTTAACATCTCATTAGATATAATAAACATTGGGTTAACAACATTTAACAAGATCGTTAACTTAAAGGTTTCAAATCAACATTTACATGTAACGACTAACGATGACTTAACGACTCAGTTAAAATGTATATACATGTAGTATTTTAATATGTATTCATACACTTTTGAAAGACTTCAAGATACATATCAAAGTACTTCTAATTAACAAAAATGCTTACAATTACATCCTCGTTCAGTTTCATCAACAATTCTACTCGTATGCACCCGTATTCGTACTCGTACAATACACAGCTTTTAGATGTATGCACTATTGGTATATACACTCCAATGATCAGCTCTTAGCAGCCCATGTGAGTCACCTAACACATGTGGGAACCATCATTTGGCAACTAGCATGAAATATCTCATAAAATTACAAAAATATTAGTAATCATTCATGACTTAATTACATGAAAACAAAATTACATATCCTTTATATCTAATCCATATACCAACGACCAAAAACACCTACAAACACTTTCATTCTTCAATTTTCTTCATCTAATTGATCTATCTCAAGTTCCATCTTCAAGTTCTAAGTGTTCTTCATAAATTCCATAAGTATAGTTTCATAAAAATCAAGAATACTTCCAAGTTTGCAAGTCTACTTCCAAGCTTTCTAATCCATTCCAAGTAATCATCTAAGATCAAGGAACCTTTGTTATTTACAGTAGGTTATCTTTCTAATTCAAGGTAATATTCATATTCAAACTTTGATTCAATTTCTACAACTATAACAATCTTATTTCGAGTGAAATCTTACTTGAACTTGTTTTCGTGTCATGATTCTGCTTCAAGAACTTTCAAGCCATCCAAGGATCCTTTGAAGCTAGATCCATTTTTCTCATTTCCAGTAGCTTTATCCAGAAAACTTGAGGTAGTAATGATGTTCATAACATCATTCGATTCATACATATAAAGCTATCTTATTCGAAGATTTAAACTTGTAATCACTAGAACATAGTTTAGTTAATTCTAAACTTGTTCGCAAACAAAAGTTAATCCTTCTAACTTGACTTTTAAAATCAACTAAACACATGTTCTATATCTATATGATATGCTAACTTAATGATTTAAAATCGGAAAACACGAAAAACACCGTAAAACCGGATATACGCCGTTGTAGTAACACCGCGGGCTGTTTTGGGTTAGTTAATTAAAAACTATGATAAACTTTGATTTAAAATTTGTTCTTCTGGGAAAATTATTTTTCTTATGAACATGAAACTATATCCAAAAATTATGGTTAAACTCAAAGTGGAAGTATGTTTTCCAAAATGGTCATCTAGACGTCGTTCTTTCGACTGAAATGACTACCTTTACAAAAACGACTTGTAACCTTTAATTCCGACAATAAACTTATACTTTTTATGTATAGATTCATAAACTTAAGTTCAATATTAAACCATAGCAATTGGATTCACTCAAAACGGATTTAAAATGAAGAAGTTATGGGTAAAACAAGATTGGATATTTTTTGATTATTTTAGCTACGGGAAATGTTTAACAAATCTATACAAATAATATCCTAGCTAACTTATATTGTATTATACATGTATTCTAATATATTATGTAATCTTGGGATACCATAGACACGTATGCAAATGTTTTGACATATCATATCGACCCATGTATATATTATTTGGAACAACCATAGACACTCTATATGCAGTAATGTTGGAGTTAGCTATACAGGGTTGAGGTTGATTCCAAAAATATATATACTTTGAGTTGTGATCTAGCCTGAGACATGTATACACTGGGTCGTGGATTGATTCAAGATAATATATATCGATTTATTTCTGTACATCTAACTGTGGACAACTAGTTGTAGGTTACTAACGAAGACAGCTGACTTAATACACTCAAATCTTTAAAACATAATAAAAATGGTTGTAATTATATTTTGATCATACTTTGATATATATGTACATATTTGTATAGGTTCGTGAATCGATCCGTGGCCAAGTCTTATTTTTGAGGAAGGAAATATCTGTGAAAGTGAGTTATAGTCCCACTTTTAAAATCTAATATTTTTGGGATGAGAATACATGCAGATTTTATAAATGATTTACAAAATAGACACAAGTATGTGAAACTACATTTTATGGTTGAATTATCGAAATCGAATATGTCCCTTTTTATTAAGTCTGGTAATCTAAGAATTAGGGAACAGACACCCTAATTGACGCGAATCCTAAAGATAGATCTATTGGGCCTAACAAACCCCATCCAAAGTACCGGATGCTTTAGTACTTCGAAATTTATATCATATCCGAAGGGTGTCCCGGAATGATGGGGATATTCTTATATATGCATCTTGTTAATGTCGGTTACCAGGTATTCACCATATGAATGATTTTTATCTCTATGTATGGGATGTGTATTGAAATATGAAATCTTGTGGTCTATTGTTACGATTTGATATATATAGGTTAAACCTATAACTCACCAACATTTTTGTTGACGTTTAAAGCATGTTTATTCTCAGGTGAATACTAAGAGCTTCCGCTGTTGCATACTAAAATAAGAACAAGATTTGAAGTCCATGTTTGTATGATATTGTTTAAAAACTGCATTCAAGAAACATATGTCGATGTAATATATTCCTATTGTAAACCATTATGTAATGGTCGTGTGTAAACAGTACATTTTAGATTATCATTATTTGATAATCTACGTAATGTTTTTTTTAAAACCTTTATTGATAAAATAAAGGTTATGGTTGTTTTAAAAATGAATGCAGTATTTGAAAAACGTCTCATATAGAGGTCAAAACCTCGCAACGAAATCAATTAATATGGAACGTTTATAATCAATATGAACGGGACATTTCACCCCATGCCGAAGCACTCGGTCGGATAAAACCCTTTTCAAGCAACTCTTGGGTTTGATTTAACAATTTTTGCATTTCCGTCAGTGCTAAACGATAAGGAGTTTTAACAATGGGGGTAGCCCCCGGAACCAACTCAATGCGAAATTCAACTTGTCTTTCCACCGGAACACCCGGCAACTCATCCGGAAAAATGTCTTCAAATTCATTAACCACCGGAATTTTACTAATGGGTGGTTGCTCTTCACGAGTATCAACCACATGGGCAAGAAAAGCCATGCCACCACTACTAATGAAACGGCGAGCTCGTGCATAAGTGCACAACGGCACAAGTCTTCTCCGTTTCTCGCCATGAATAATTAACTCTCCCCCACTTGGGGTCTTCACACGAATAAACTTTTCATGGCATGCAATATCGGCTCTATAACGATCGAGCCAATCCATACCCACAACAATGTCGAACTCACCAAAAGTCATCGGAATAAGATCGATTTTAAATGTTTCGGTACCAAACACAACATTACAATCTCTAAAAATATCTACCCCTAGCACCGTCTTACCATCCGCTATTTCAACTTCTACCGGATGACTTAACTTAGCTAGCGGTTTATTAAGCTTAAACACAAATCGCGGAGCCACAAACGATAAATTAGCACAGCTATCAAATAGTATTCTTGCCGGATTAGAATTAACCATGAAAGTACCTGAGACAACTTCTTTGGATTGTTTAGCTTCATCGTTGGTCATCAAATAGTTTCTTCCCCTAGCCGTACCTGCCGCCTTTTCTAGCTTCTTCACTTGATCCCCTAACAATTCGGGACATTCCGACTTCCGGTGCCCCGCTTTTTGACAATTAAAGAATGTGACCGTCTTGCTCGGACAATCACGGGAGAAATGACCCTTCTTCCCGCAACTATAACAAGTAGGTGTAAAAGTATTCGAACCACCTTTCTTCACACTTCCGACACTTTCGGACCCGCCCTTGCTCTTCTTGTTGGAGTAACTAGACGCTTCAAATTTTCTCTTACTCGTCCCATAACTAACCAGACTCGGAGCTTGCGCTTCAAACCCCTTCGCCACCGCCAATAGCTTAGCAAAAGTTTCAACATGACCAATACTAATTTTACCCTTCAAACCATCTCTAAGGGTTGCGTGAAAATCTTCCATCAACAATTGATCATTCCCCACATACTCGGGGCAAAAACGTGCCATGGCGAGAAAGTTGGTTTTAAGAGTGTTTAGGTCCAAAGACCCTTGACGCATGTTTCTTAATTCTTTACGCAACTTAGAAAGATCCGCTTGTGTACGATACTCGAGGAAAAACTCTTTCTTGAACTCTTCCCAAAACAAACCTACAAAAGCCGTTTCACCTACCATGGCAAGTTTACCATCAAGCCAATCTTTAGCATTGCCCCTCATCAAATTAGTGGCAAGCCTTGTCTTCTTTTCGGGTGGGCATTCGCTAGTACGAAAGCAACCCTCAACATCGGAGATCCAAGCCGTACTTTTCATGGGGTCGGGATCCCCGTAAAAGAGAGGAGGCTTAGTTGCCATAAAGTTTTTGTAGCTAAAAACCATATCGCCCCCATTTTGAGGTCTAAGAAACCTCCTTTCAACTTCTTCTTTCACGGCGTCGGCCATTTGTTCCCGAATTAAATCGACAATATGTTCCGAAACCGACTCTTCAAGTATTTGCTTAACCTTTAGAGAGAATACCGAGACGTAGTTCTCTAGAGCGGCCTCTATTTTGGTAGTCATTTCATCTTCCTCCACATGAGAGGGACCACCACCGTTATTTATATCCGTTCCATTTCTCGTCTTCATTCTAAAAATTGAAATGGATTAGACATCACGTCAAAAATAATAAGGATATATACATACATATGCCCACACTCACAACACACCTAGCTCAATACTTGTCGCACGTCCTTGCTTGACTTGACTTGCAACCGTAAGAGTGGTCGCGACTCACTATTACGCTCGCATGTCGTTCCATGCTCAAACGTAACCATTTTGCTCGATGTTCAAAACAATAATGCATGATTAGTAACATCACAACATAGCATAGTTAGTCCACCTATGCACCGAGGCACTAATTAAAACCCATACCGACCCGTAGTCCTACAAGTCCCGCATATAACTCAACAACACAAAAGTCTAAGTCTAGGCGCCTATCTCAAGTCACCTAAATCCCTTAGACCATGCTCTGATACCACTTGTAACGACCCAACCCGTTAACCAACCAAAAATGCACGCTAAAAAAATTTTCAAACAGTTTTGCCCAGACTGGGTGCGCGGCGCGCAGCCCAGTCTGTGCGCGGCTCGCAGTATGGCTGACAGGCCGCTGTCCAAATTTCGTGATTTTCGTTTAAAGATCGCACGCTTCCCCACATTTTTAGACGAAACGCTTTTCACATCACACTATAATATGTAAAACTAGCACGATTCAATAATAAAACGATTTTTACAACGCGGGGCCCACATGTGCCCAAAATACCCTTAAGTACGAAAGTACGAGTTTCGGCCACAAAAGTTTAATTTCCAAACGACACTTAGAGCATGGTATTTGGGGTTAAACTACCCATATCTTAGCCGAACTTCCAAAAGCTAAAACCCCAGTGAGCCATTAATCCAAGCGAATACCTTTGCCCTTATCCAAATCGGAGCCTAAAACGGTAACAACGAGAGGGTAAGCTAAAGCTTAGTGAGTAGAATAAATATATACATGCATATACAACTTACCTACTCGCATCCACAACATCATATTATGCATATATTTGCATATCATCTCGTAACAAAGCTAGTATCATCAATTCGTACAACTAGCGACATCAATAGCATGAATAATCATAATAATAATTAAATGCTAACATCAACAAATAATAATCATGGTTAACCAATATCGCAAGGGAATGACCTCGTGAACAAGTCATCGGTGTTCGTAACAACCGTTAGCTCCCAAAAACGGCTATGGTATGCTAACCCCCGAGGTATTCCAAAACGGCTATGGCATCACCCCCAAGTGTTCTAAAACGGCTATGGCATCACTTGAATCACGTGTGAGTAAGAACCGGCTATTCAATTAGCTCCCAAAAACGGCTATGGTATGCTAACCCCGAGGTATCCCAAAACGGCTATGGTATTACCCCAAAGTGTTCCAAAACGGCTATGGCATCACTTAATAATGGCCATTACTCACAAACATGTGCACAAAACGGCTATGTACACAAATAACATGAAAGGACCCGTTCATATACATTATAAACGATTCACAATAGTTGATTACATTGCGAGGTATTTGACCTCTATATGATACATTTTACAAACATTGCATTCGTTTTTAAAAGACAATCTTTCTTTACATCGAAAATTGACAGGCATGCATACCATTTCATAATATCCACTATCCAACTATAAATTGATTTAATAATAATCTTTGATGAACTCAATGACTCGAATGCAACGTTCTTCGGAATATGCTATGAAAGACTCCAAGTAATATCTTTAAAATGAGCAAATGCACATCGGAAGATTTCTTTAACACCTGAGAATAAACATGCTTTAAAGTGTCAACCAAAAGGTTGGTGAGTTCATTAGTTTATCATAATCATTTATTTCCATCATTTTAATAGACCACAAGAATTTCATTTCCAGTTCTCATAAATATACGTCCCATGCATAGAGACAAAAATAATCATTCATATGGTGAACACCTGGTAACCGACATTAACTAGATACATATAAGAATATCCCCTATCATTCTGGGATCCTCCTTCGGACATGATATAAATTTCGAAGTACTAAAGCATCCGGTACTTTGGATGGGGTTTGTTAGGCCCAATAGATCTATCTTTAGGATTCGCGTCAATTAGGGTGTCTGTTCCCTAATTCTTAGATTACCAGACTTTAATAAAAAGGGGCATATTCGATTTCGATAATTCAACCATAGAATGTAGTTTCAATTACTTGTGTCTATTTTGTCAAACATTTATAAAAGCGCATGTATTCTCAGTCCCAAAAATATAAAGGGTAAAAAGGCAAATGAAACTCACCATACTGTATTTCGTAGTAAAAATACATATAACGTCATTGAACAAGTGCAAGGTTGGCCTCGGATTCACGAACCTAAATTAATTATATATATTTATGTGTTGGTCAATATTTGTCTAACAAATTAGGTCAAGTCATAGTGTACCACAATCCTAATGCTCGAGACTAATATGCAAAAGTCAACAAAAGTAAATTTGACTCAAAATAATTTCCAAAAATCTATACATGATTAATATATAGTTTAAATATCGTTGTTTTATATTTTTAAATATTTTTAAAAGATTTATTAGAGTAAATAATATAATTTATTTATTAATAAATAAAATTTTATATTAAATTTATATAATAAAATATACTTTTATATATATTAAGTAATGAAATTTATAGGGTTCATTTAATATCATAAAGATAATATGATAGGTATTATTAAAGTAAGTTATTACACGTAGTAAAATATGTTTGTATCACATATTTATTTGATAAAATAATATCTATAATGATAGTAAGTAAAAGTTGTATTATTTTGTAATAATAATTATTATTATAAAAATATTAATATTTATAATTACTAAGATGACATTAGATAAAACGATAATTCTAATTATGATAACTTTAATATTTACGATAATTTTTAATATTATCTTTAAAATAATAATTCTATTTAAAATAATAATAATAATGATATTTTATAGTAACAATGACATTTCTATTAAAATGATAATTTTTGTTAAAATGATAGTTTTAATACTAACGATACTTTTAATAATAATAGTAATGATAAAAATAATAAGAACGATAATTTTATCTAAATCAATATCTTATAATATTTTAATTTCATCATGATACTCTTACCCATTATTTCCTAATCGTTTCGTTTAATAGCTTTTAATCGTCTTTTATATCGTGTTCATAATAATGATAATAATAGTAATCAAAATAATTAGGTGTTACAAATATTTGTTTTAATTACACTAATATTAATAATGATAGTTACTATAACATTATTAACGATAATACTAATAATTATCTTAATGATATTATAGTAATAATAATAATAACAATAACAATAACCATTTTTAAATAATGATATATATATTAATAATGATAATAATAATAATAATAATAATACCAATAATAATAATAATAATAATAATTGGAGAATAATAATAATACTAATTATAACTTTAACGATAATAACGATAGTAATAATAAAAAAAATAACAATTTTTAATGATAAATCCCTTTTATTGATAAAGATAATAATAATGATAATAATAAGATAAAACTAGAACGACGATAAAAACGACGATAATAATAATCATTTTTAATAAAAATATCGAAAATTCAATTGATTATAACTTCTAATCCGTTCATCGAAACCATTCGATATCTAAAGGAAAAGTTCTTAATTTTTCGCTAGCTTTCCAAGAACATGCATATCTTATACCTTATCTCAACCGCAAGTGTAACTAATTCAACATTCAACCTAACCTGTCTAAGGGCAATATCAAAAGTACAAGCATGCATAATCCTAAATACTCGAGCACTAGTCAGGGATACACTATTAGTATGTAAAAGTTAAATTATGAGTACTCACGTATCAATATTGAGATTCAATATTGCAGGAAAGGTACGTAGACGCAACGGAAATGATAAACACTATATTGACCTCACGAGCATACCCATGAACCATACTCAATCACCTCCATAGCTATAACCCATAATTTCCTTAATCCTATCCCACTCGAAAAACAATTTCGAAATCACTCGGACAGCACTCCGTCGTAATATTTTATGTATACTAATAATATCTTGAAATAATACGGAGTAAATATATATATGTAAATCGATTGAGAGAGTTTAGAGAAAAATATTTTCAAGTTTCTATGAAATAATGAAACCTATTGAATTCTATTTATAATAGATTTTTGAATTATTAAAGTGAATTATTAAAGTATGAATTATTAAAGTGAATTATTAAAGTATGAATTATTAAAGTGAATTATTAAAGTATGAATTATTAAAGTAAATTATTAAAGTATGAATTATTAAAGTGAATTATTAAAGTATGAATTATTAAAGTGAATTATTAAAGTTAAAGTAAAGTAAAAATAAAATAAAGGTAAAGTTTAAGTATAGTAAAAGTATAAAACTATGTACGTATAATACGCGTATAAATATATATAATATTAATTTAAATCGTTATATATATAAAATAAAATATAAATATCGTTATCTTTATCATACTAGTTAAGTAATGAGTTGTCAAAAGTGGTTCTAGATATTTATAAAAGTTATATACGTTTTAATAATAAAGTTCTTTTTAAACTGAAAACGTTTTTGTACGTTTGAAACTAAATAGATCAATCGAGTCTTTATGAGATTCAATCTTCCACTATCATTTGTCTAGTTCTCAATGATTGACAATTTGTTCTTATTTATAAATCACTTTACCATTTTCCGAATATTGTTAAAATGGAAAGATTTCTCAAATCAACGTGGGCCTTTCAACAGAGACTTGTAATCATAATTCAATATATCTGATAATTCAATCATTTGATCTTATCTTCTAATTCCATTGATAAACATTTTGAAACAGATACAATCATATAAAGTATTTAATCTAATATTTTGTTTACGTTTCAAGTTATAATATATATACACATATACATATATAATCATATTCGTTTAATGGTTCGTGAATCGTTGGAACTTGGTCGAGGTTGAATGAATGTATGAACATAGTTTAAAATTCTTGAAATTTAACTTAACAAATATTGCTTATCGTGTCGGAAACATATAAAGATTAAAGTTTAAATTTGGTTGGAAATTTCCGGGTTGTCACATAACACGGGCACATAAATCATATACATACATACATAAGTATTCCACTCACCTTATCGTCTTGGTGAGGTTTCCAACAATACTTGTAACCTTCAAGGCGATTCACCTAATACAATTTAATGCCCAATTAATTCACGTATTAAGCATCCATTAATTTCACTAGTGCATTTATGACCCCATTGCACTAGAATCACACAATCAAGGTCCAAATCCCCAACTAATCACTAAAAGCTAGTGATTAAGGTTCTAAGACTCCCATCAATACATATCTAGGGTGTTTTTATACCCAATTTATCCCGCTAGGTCAAACTTAACCATTTGACCCATTTCAAGTCCACTATGAACCCTAGAAACACTTTTCACTAACAACACAAGTGAGCTAGTGATTCAACTAACCATTTAAGACTCATAAACACCATTTATTACTTTGAAACCCTATGTTAGTCATTTTTTGAGTCCTCATGACTCAATCTTACCCAAAAGCCCCCAAAATCACCAACAATGGGTTTTATGTTCATCACTACCCCAAAAACCCTAACTCTTAAAAAATTAAACTAAGGAAATCAAGATTAGTACATACCATCACGATCAAAACGTAGCTAGTGATGAGATGAACAACTTTATAACTCGAGCTAGGTCCCGAAACTAATTTCTTCTTCCTTTGCCTGACCTTTCTCACACTAGGAAAATCTCTCTCTCTCTCTCTCTCTCTAAAATTAAAGTGGAAAGGATGAGGTAATTGAAAGTGGAGTAATGACACTCCAAGATCTGATCTAGTGGCCTTAAACTCGTCCACAAGTGAAATTACCAAAAAGCTCTTCTAAAATACCCATTTAAAAGAAACAGAATCTGCCGGCTGGAAAGGGTGCGCGGCGCGCTCCCATACATGTGCGCGGTGCGCACAATGATCTGAACTGTCTCTGACCACAATTTAATTACACACAGCTTCCCACACTTCATGCAACTTATTTACACTTTTGTACAATAAATATTAGGGTGTTACAATTTAACTGATGTTGTCACTTTCAACCGTTGACTGAATAACTAAAAAACTGAAGTATAATATCAATGTCACATCAGCACTTTCTTGTAGATACTAAACCTTATAATTAGATTTCAAACAACCGAACTTTTATAAACTTCGTATTTAGCAATATTATATGTTATTCATACAACGCAAAGATAAAAAAATAAAAAAAAATAAAAGGCCTCACCTTTTTTCATCTTCAACCGTACCACAAAGAAGTAACTATCAAAAGACGATCAAACACGTTTTTGATGTCATCAATGTCAATGACCAATGGGAGGCTCAGACTTGAAATACACACTAATAGAAATGATCTTATTGATGGTAAGCACAAACATATTTAAGTCTCACAGATTTTTTTGTTTAGAAGGTTATAAAAAATTTAGATATGTTAACTTGATCAAAAAATTTAGTACTGAAAATTCAATATGAGTTAGGTATTATTTTATGTCATTTTCTAACTTTGAACTTCAATCTGAACGAACTTGATTATTATTATTATTATTATATTAATAATATCAAAGTCTAATGTCTAAAACAACTTATCAAAAACTTACCTTCATCAATCAATAAACACATTATCATAACAAAGGCTTAAAATCTAACAATATCGAGGTAATTCAAAAATTTGGAGTTGTGAGTTCGAATCATGTCATTAACTATTAAATGGGGTGTGCATCTGTCGTTGAAAAAAGTAAACATACAATCATACCAGAACAACTTGGTGAGATTGACACTCTTACCAAAGTAGTTGGAGCAAACTTGTCAATCTCTAAAACTAAAGGACACACAATGAAATTATCATCGCCACGCCATGGGCCGGCCCAATCTTTCAACCTGCCGTTCAACTTTAAAACCCTAGAACAATTATCACGTTATATAAGCCGTTACATAATCATCTCTCATAGATATCATCTAAAGTACGGAGTACCTTCTTTGTTAATGTTAATCTGTAAATTTGTATATACGGAGTAATTATTTTCGAATTTTCTGTTTGGTATTAGGGTTTAACTGATGGTTGATACTCTGTATTGTTCTATTTTTGTGTTCTGTTTATAAGATCTGCAGTGATGATTAAATACACAGCTTTAAGCCAGTTCTGCTTCTGAATATTCATGATTGATAGAGCTGTTATATATCTGAGCTTTATTTTGTTTTAATTTTTTGAGATTTTCAATTCAGCCGATGATGAAATAATCCAATTGTGTGAGATACAGTGGATCCAAGACCCTGTTTACAGGGAGAACCACTTGGTTGAAATTGTATTTCAAATGATATTACTGGATTTAACTGAGGTAAAAATTTATTTATTTTGCATTTGATTTAATGAGTTTAAATTATACTTCTTGCCTTAAACTATTTCTATATATATTCAATATATAGAATTAGAATGGGCTTGGAGTCTGAAGAAACTCAGACAAGAATGTGCTATCTATCAGCTTCGTCTCTTGTAATATTAACGAGATTGGAGTTAAATAATAGCACAACAGCTTATCACGTATTATACTATTTTATCTTTATATTTTTCTTTTTTTAAACGATACACAATGTTTATGTTTATTTCTAGTATGTATACCGACATTATTTCATCATCACCGCTGACTGTGATTAAAACAATCTAAACTTGGTAAATATTTGGGTTTGGTTTGGTTTGTTTTGTGCTGCAACTTGAGGTTGTTGCGTCTTTTTTTTTTTTTTTGGCAAAATAACGATTACTATCAATTCATCAAAAGATAAGGAACCTCTAAACCGATACAACCAATAAACCAGAACGGCTCGCTAAAAAGCAAACTTGCTAGACCCATAACCAACAATGTGACCTAGGTAACTATGTTGAGCCATAACATACAACAACAAACATCTAAACCACAACAAAACTCAACAAGACGGATGACTTCATCTGCAAAAGAGCAAAAGAGCGAAACAAACAAGATTACAAGATAGAACAACCCAGCCATCAAACTACTCAACAACAAACCCCAACAATTAATCAACCAAAAAAACCAAATTAACCGGCGTTGGATCTGCCCTTCTGATTTCTTTCGTCCGGACGTGAAGTAAACCCATCAACCTTGTCAACATGAAGACCTTTGCCATTTCTGATTTCTTGTGTCTTTTTGGTAGGCTGATTTAGTTTGGTTTTAATTTGTTTGTCCTTCCATATCTTTTCACCTTTTTTTACAAAAAATAACAAAATAAATTACAAAATGAAGCTGTGAGCTCTTTCAATTAATTTGATGCATGTTTGGCCTATCTTGCCATGCTTTCTCTTTGTGCTGCTGCTTCGAGTTTTAATATCTTGCAAGTAATTGTATTGTAAACAAAAAAAATTGCTGTTTTGTTCTCTATTTTGTGGTTGTGATGCGTAGGTAACTCCATTCATTTCAATGCATTCCCGAACCTTTGAATAATGTTTAATAATTCAATTATATGGAATCTCAACTATTTATTCGTTAATGACTTTCTCAGGCAGCGTATATTGACTTCTTCCTTTGCCATCACTTTCCCTCAGACTTCGAACCACTTCATCTATGCCATCAAACTCTTCAAAATCAGCCTTCAAATTGAGATTTGGCCGTAGAAGGATCGAATTGTATCCGAAGAACAGGGGAATACAAAAAAGTAATAAAAGAGGCGCACAGACCAATCAATCGTATCGGTACTATTCTTGAATTTGGAATGAAAAGAGGAAACTCTTAATTTATATAAACAATAGTAAAGTTTATTACATTAATACGGAGTAGGCCTGGCAATCCAACCCATATTGGGTTTATTATTATGAGCCTTCATTTTTACCTAATAGGTTTAATGGCTTACAAATTAAGATACCCGGAGTATTGCGATTCCAAGATCAAAAACCCCTACACCGATTCATGAATACGGAAGAAGAATTTTTGAAAATTGACAATTGAAGTGTTTATCAAAGGGTTTATCAAGGTGTTTATCTTACAGTAGTATATAACTGGGGATTTTATGATTTTTGTAATTTGATTGAAAGCTTAAATTTCCGCATATAAGTTTGATTTGTAACAATTGAATATTTGATTAGTAAATAGGTTAGAATATCATATTTTGGTGTTGACTGATCACGTTCTTGATGTTATAGTTTTGTTCAAAGTTAATGTTAATTAAACTTATCTTTAAATACATATAAATTGGTAGGTGAGATGGAATTTGAGACACTGTAACCAAAATGTAAAACAGTAAAATAAATGGGGTACTTCCGTACTTTGTTTTACGGCACCACTGATCTAGGATCTAGAGTTGTTCAGGTTTGTGATTCTGATTTTTTTTTCCGAAGTTTTGAGCTGCATTTTGACTTTTCAGGTGGTTAATTTACCGAATGTAATATGATGTACTCCGTATTTGTTATCATTAATTTTTTTTCTAGCTGCAAATTTTCAACTTGGTCATTAGCCAATTATGCTAAATGCTATACTGATGGTTGAATTGTGCTTGGGTATACTTCAATTCCTAATGTGAATACACATTTGAATGTGTTTATCCTGGTTTTGAGTGTGCTTATATGCTGGTTATTTGTGTCTTAAACAAAATGTACTAGTTATCCATTAAACTTGATCTTATATTTGTTTATATCTATTTTTGTTTTTGAAACATGTTTGGATATTCTTTTGAAACTTATGCTTTGAAACATGTGATATTTGAAACATGTGATAAACATTTTATATGAGGTTATTTTTAATTACAAGCTCGTTTATTATCGTAAGACTTCCAGCTCTTTCAAAAATTGAAGGGAAAAAATGAGTAGTGGCCCAACCCGTTTGACCTGTTTGACCCACTTACCCATGACCTATTATCCAAACCGACCCGTCTGGACTCGTTTAAATTTTTTAACCATTTGACCCATGTCTCATTTCAACCAAACCCATTTTACCCGTTACCCTAACCGGCTCAACCAAGCCCGTTTGATTGAGTCATATAATTTATTAACATAAACCTATAAAAAACGTATTACGTTATTTGAACTGATTGTCAATCGTAGATGTTAAATTACTTTAATGTAAACTTTATATAAAGCTTGTTTTAATCGAAAATATTACGATAAATACCTAATTTATGTTAAGTGAATTAAATTAAAGTGTGATTATAACTTTAATGTAATCAATACTCAATAATACTCGTAATACTAATCATCAATTCATCAATAATAGGAATATGGATAAAATTCAATAAATCATACAAATCACCAATACCTCGATATCAATATAACCTCTAAATAGCAAACCCATAACAGCAACAATATTATCTTCGAACCCCAGAACTAAAGGTTCTATATATTACCTACTAAACATAGTTTTGAACAATAACATGAAACCAACATAAACTTATAAACCACTCCCTGCTAAACATACTTCTTATATAAGCAAACAGAAACAATATCATAAACTAAAACATACTCATATCAAATGATGCAGCAGTGATAGGCTGAATCGAGCATGGAAG
Organism: Rutidosis leptorrhynchoides; assembly: GCF_046630445.1. NCBI lineage: Eukaryota > Viridiplantae > Streptophyta > Magnoliopsida > Asterales > Asteraceae > Rutidosis > Rutidosis leptorrhynchoides. The sequence goes on from NC_092333.1 coordinate 487,230,202, forward strand.
CTTCCATGGTTCAAGCAAAGTATCAGGCATCTCAGGTATGTCCATAGCCAGCCCACTAACCTCTTGAGCAATATGTAAAACCGAATTCAACGAATGCAATCGATCCGTTAACTCTGTAAGTTGAGCTCTCAAAACATTGTTCTGTGAATTAGCTCCAACAAGTATTTGTGTTGCTCCATCGATTTTCTTCATTATTGTAGTGTTGTCATTCTGCAATTGGTTGATTTCACTGAGCAGTTCGTCTAATCGATTTTGCTTTTTCGCACGTGATCTGCGTGCAGATTCCCTGTTTGATATCATTCTCTTTCGTTTGCGTTCATCGAGATTGGCGTACCTTGTTTCGGAACTCGAGTTCGGTGATGCCATTGAGGTACGATGATGGAATTGGGGAAATTTAACAATAGGTGTAATGAATTAGGGCAAATTTGGAGAGATTATAATTATTTTGAATTTTTTTTAATAAGAAATTAATACAGACGAAATTAGGGCTAATTATTCATGAAAGCTCGTGAAACCAGTAGAGAAAAACAACGGAAAATGAATGAAGAATACGGATCCGGTGCATCAGTACAGCATACGTCATAAATACAGAGAGTTCATTTAAATTTTATTCGTATTATAAAAAGCCCCAAATTTTAACAAAACCATAGATTTGATTGAAAATAAAGCAAAATTGAGTTATGAAAACAATAAAATTGAAGGATCGGATTATCAAGACAGCTAATTCAATACATCTGCAATTAAAAAACAAAAAATACGATGTATGTTCAGAACTATGAATAGGAATTGGTATACCTAACTATGAAAACAACAGAAAACTAAAAATCATAAAATTATAATATAATTATAATTATAATTATAACTATATATAATACGAAGTATAAATAAAGACAAATTAATAAATAATCAGAAAGAAAATGTAACGATGAAAACAGAGAAAAAGAGAAAGAAATGGAAGGTACCTGAGGAAGAATGAAGTTGTGGTAGGCGAACCAAACGATTGGCGAAAGAAGGTTAAGAAAGGATTTTGATTGGGTATTTATAGGGGATGAAGTCGTAGGTTCCCAGCAATTTCTGCAATATTTTAATGGCAATAAGAAGGTATATTCCATTTTGATGCTATTTTTTTGTAAGCTTGACCCCTTACATTTTGTTAACTACAAAATGAGTCCCTGTCTTTTTTATTTTCTCTTTTAAAACAATATACTTTTTTAAATGTCACAAATTTAAAATGTATGTATGTATTGTACGGAGTATGTACTATGTACCCGCATTACAGTATTCACAATTTTTTTTTTTTTTTATCGTATTAGCATTAACATTATTCCCACTCTTTCGTTATATTGCAAGCGTCAACAAATATTGTCAAAGTTTGTGTGCTATTTTTATAATTTTGATTCATTACGTCTTTTTTTAACGGCAAAGCTTTTTATATTAAAAACAAAGCCTCCCTAACAAGACGCTAGGAAAAGAATTACAAAGGCTTTAAAAGTTACAAGTTTCAATTAGAAACCGAAGTGCTTCTATGAGAAAGCCACGTAAAAGAAGACAAAACAATATTATCAAAAATAAGACTTTTCTGAGCCGAGTTATCGTTGAAAACAACTTGGTTTTGGAATCGCCAAATCACCCACATAGTCGTTGAGACAATCGCCAGTAGCTTTTTTCTTGACATCCTTGGAAGTGTTCCACGCCTGTATCCACTCAAACAATTGTAACCAAGCATCAAAATCAGGTAGATCCACATCAGTCCATCTTTTTATCCTTGACCACACTTCTTGAACGACTTGACAACCAAAAAAAGTATGTGAAGCTGTTTCAATTTCCACACTACACAAAGGACATAAAATAGAATCTAAAACCACTCCTCTATCCGAAAGATTCCACCTTGTAGGTAAGCAATCCAACCCCAATCTCCATATAAACAGATTGACTTTTCGAGGAATTAAAGTCAACCAGTTAGTAGCCGTAGGAACTGAAGGAAGGCAAAACTGATCAATGATATTACGAGCTGAACTAACCGTATAAACCCCATCCGATGTATGTTCCCAGTACCATGTATGTTGACGATCAATCAATATTGTATTTTGGACAACAAAAACAAGTTGCTGCAAAGCAGACTCATTTCGACTACCCAAGTTTCTGGTCCAACCTCAATGCCAAACTCCATTCACCAATCTGTTTGAAATCATAGCTTCTTTATTTGATGCTAGATGATAAAGTCTATTAAACCTCGTGGCCAGCGAATCATTACCAATCCAAACATCTAACCAAAAACGAATAGATGTTCCATTCTCCACCTGCTTGCGTATGGAATTAGCATTCCAGATGCCACGATCAGCAACATGGTGACAAGATGATACAATTTTAGCCAAACCCCATTGTAGCTATTGGATTCGGAATTAAATGGCAAAGTTGGATAAAAGGTTGTATATTTTCTGCAAAAACATCTGTTTTGATTAATGGTAGTCCAATGATGGAGTTCTCGTTACACAGAGGATTGAGACAGGGTGATCCACTTAGCCCGTTTCTTTTTCTCTTGGTGATGGAAGGTTTACACTTGGCATTTTAACGAGCTTTGGAGGTGAATCTCTTGAAGGGTATCAGTATAGACGGTTCTGGTATTTTTCTTATCTCATTTCATTTATGCTGATGAAGTGATTATTTTATCTGAATGGGATACACAAGAAATGGTTAATATTTTGCAGATCCTTCATATTTTATTTTTAGCTTCGGGTTTGAAAGGGGGAAATCTAATATTTTTAGTGTTGGTACATTGGATTTCGAAAGTAGCTGATTTAACGACTTATACAGGATGCCGAGTTTGGTCATTTCCAACTAAATATCTCGGCTTACATATTAGTGTTAATATGAATTTTATTTCAAATTGGCAAAACCTCATTGATAGATTTAAATCTAGATTTTCTACTTGGCATGCTAATCTACTATCGATAGGTGAAAGATTAACGCTTGTTAAATCAATTTTATGTAGCCTTGGTGTTTATCATTTTTCTTTGTTCAAATGTCCTGAAACGGTATCAAAATCTCTTGAAAGTATTCGATCTCGATTTTTTTGGGGAAGTAATGTGTGACGCCCCGTACAAAACCATCGTGTACGATTCGTCAACAACAGGATCTTTACACGGTCAAGTACTACATGCTATTTGAAAACCAGTTTTGCATTCATAAAAGACAGCGTTTACAAAAGATAACGTGACACAAAGGTCGTTACAAAGTCATTGTTTGAAAATAACATAAGTTACGAATGCAAAAGAAAAGTTCCATGATTGAGACATCTCTAAGTAATGCAGCGGAAATCTAACACAGCAGGTCCTTAACAGCAAAGCTATAACAGCAAGACAGCAAGTCTAACAGCGGAAGCAACAACGTCTAAGCACCTGAGAAATACATGCTTAAAAAGTCAACACGAATGTTGGTGAGCTATAGTTTATCTGTAATCAGTAATGTAATGTAGGCCACGAGATTTCAGTGCTTCAACCAGCGTTTCAAATCAGTATGATAAAGTATATGCTTATCCGTGGGCACTTGGTAACTAACTTAACGTTTATAACCCCCTAAAAGTACACTTGGCGAGTGCGTATGTTTACGAAGTATTAAACACCCGTTAAATGCTAGCGCGACTAGCCCGAGTGGGGATGTCAAACCCTATGGATCCATATCTAAGATTCGCATTCACCGGTTCAAAAACCAATGACTAAACGTTACCGAGCTAAGGGGAAAGTTTATGCCGTTGTATAACCCACACATATATAAAGTTTAAGTACTCATGCTGTGACGATCGCTCCAAATCCATATGGACGAACACGTCATTCATTGATTTCATTGCGAGGTATTTGACCTCTATATGATACGTTTTGTAAACATTGCATTCTTTTGAAAAGGCACACCATAAATGAATATTTAAATCAAAGGTTTTCGACATCTGATGATTTCTACATATAGACAATCACCGTAAATAATAGTTTACAATAGTACTTCCGTTGACAATGCAGTCAAAATATGATACATGGTGATGATTTGGTGAATGCAACGTTTCCTTGAAAAATATGCCATGTAAGACTCCATGCACATAGCTTGTCTAACATATAAGCAAACAGCGGAAGACTTCTAGGGAACCTGAGAATAAACATGCTAACAAGTGTCAACACAAAGGTTGGTGAGTTCATAGTTTTAATGTTTTGCATAATCTGTACATAAAGGTGGATCACAAGTTTTCAGTTGTTTCATCCAGAAACGTTTATCAAAATATTCTACAAGATTGAGCACCCTGGTAACTAAACTTAACGTATATATAATTTATATCCATTGTATAATCATCTTAATAATACACGCAAACCAACGTGTACGCTTCTCAAATAGCATACGTCCGTTAAAAGGCTAGTGCTCTAGCTCGGACGGGGATATCAAGCCCTATGGATCCATATACTACTACTCGCGCCCACCAGTTCTTATAACCGACAGTTACTAGTTACCAAAGCTAAGGGATTTTCGGTTCAAACTCAGTATAGAATTTAGTATGTACTTGTATCCATTGCGTTTAAAATAAAGTGCATGTATTCTCAGTCCAAAAATATATATTGCAAAAGCAATTAAAAAGGGAGCAAATGAAACTCACTTTAGCAGCATATAAAGTCGTTCACCAAATGTGACCGAAACTCGTATTACCAAATAACCGTAGATCTCAACCTAGAGAACATATGTTGGTCAATAAATGTCTATCAAGCTAGGTCAGGTCATAGTGTATCACAATCCTAATGCTCGATATCGACATACAAAAGTTATCCAAAGTCATTTCAAAAAAGTCAATTTTGACAGTTGTTTAACAAAACGAGACGTACCTTATATAAGGATTCATTTACTCGGTTGGTAATATTCAAAAAAATCCAATTTATCAATCTCGTAAACAAGTTGTTTAAATCTTAATTGTAGATTCAAAAGCAATTTCAATTAACGTCAATCATAATTCAGTTGATCATATCTTTTAATCCGTTCATCGAAATTATTCGATATCTAAATGAAAAGTTATTGATTTTTCGCTAGCTTTCCAAAAACATGTATATCATATACCATTTACCAGTAATATATGTATTTAATTCGTGATTCATTATAAACTGTTTAACGACGAAATTTAGCATACATGCATGCATAAATATATATACTCGAGCACTAGACATGGATACACAATTAATATATAAAAGATAAGATATGAATGCTCACGTATCAATATTGTGATTCAATATTGCAGGAAAGTACGTAGACGTAACGGAGATGATAAACACTAGGTTGGACTTGCGAATATTACCCATGAACATTACCCATAACCTCCATGGCAATAGCCCATAATTTCCTTAGCTCTATCCCGCTCGAAAACCCATTTTTGAAAGTGACACGCTCATAACCTCGTCGTAGTATTTTATGTATATATACTAATAATAATAATATTATAATAAGATTAATAATAATAATAATAATAATAATAATAATAATAATAATAATAATAATAATAATAATAATAATAATAATAATAATATAATAAATAATTATAGTATGTGGAGACCAGATCGAGCTTTTATAGTATGTGGCCTGCTACAGTACCTCATGCGATCGCATGAGTTTTCAGTGTTTTTGCCATGCGATCGCATGGCTGCCTTATCCGTTTTTGTTTGCTAGTTCGTCGACATCAAATAGTGTTACTGTAGCAAATAGTGTTTGCTGTAGCAAATAATGTTACTGTAGCACTGTAGCAAAGTACGGTTTCACTGTAGCAAAGTTGCTTTCACTGTAGCACTGTAGCAAAGTACGGTTTCACTGTAACAAATAGTGTTTTACTGTAGCAAAGTCATTTTTACTGTAGCAAATAGTGTTTTACTGTAGGAAAGTCGTTTTTACTTGTACATATATATATATATATACATATATATAATTGTTCATGAATCGTCGAGAGCAGTCAAATGTAATTGAATACATGAAACAGTTCTAAAATTTTGAGATTCAACTTCATAGACTTTGCTTATCGTGTCGGAAACGTTAAAGATTAAGTTTAAATTTGGTCAGAAATTTTTGGGTCATCACAGTACCTCCCCGTTAAAGAAATTTCGTCCCGAAATTTGAGTGAGGTCGTCATGGCTAACAATAAAAAATGTTTTCATAACGAATATGAGTCGATAAATAGAGTTTTATCACCACTGAATAACACAGATAAAACAATCCGATTACTCGAAGCGTATGAGAGAAGTTATCGTAATAAAGTGAAATGAGGGAATAGAGATTCATCTTAACTTTTGACGTATTAACGATTGATTTCCGAAATTTAAGGAATAGAAAATCTTCATAATCTATATAAGATTTGATTCTTCGAAAATTGCGGAAATTAGGATTTTCTTTGATTAAATGCGTAATCTGCCTCTATTGCTATGTCTGATATTTCGCTATAAATTGACCTATTCCGTTTCATTTATTTTTACCACTCCTATAATCTTCTTTTTTATTTCATACATCCCAATAGATTGTGAAAATGCTTAATCCAGTTCTGATTCTTGATATTTTCCTGGCTATCGTATCCTTCATTCTTCTTTTTCATCTGCCACCAGAGGAATTTATTTTCTTCTACTATTACCTTGGGGTTATAGTATTTTTCATTCTCCCGTGTCTCTATATTGCTATACGCATTGATATACACGGTTTGTAATTTCGGGGTTGTTATCGGGCTTTATATTCTCCATTATATTTCGAAGCTTCATGCTTTAGTTATCTCTTCCTGACCTTAAGTCAAGCGGATAATGGTCCAGAATTCGTAGGTATGAAGTTTCAGATGAACATAACTAATGTTCTAAGAAAGAAATGGTAATAGCACAATCTGACTTGTCAAATTACCAGAATACCTCGAAAAAGATCGAATCATTAAGAAAATATTTTCTTGATATTTTTGGAGATTATATAGAATGAAAGAGTTATGTAACATGGTTCGTGATGAGGGTATGATCTGTGAACCTTTATCACGTTCCATTAGAAACTCAACATGACTTACTGTAATATAATCATGTTGATCATGTGTCATTATATTATACTAACTCATGCTTCAGTTCCCAAACACTACTTCAAAAACATTTATATTTTAAACTCGGAGGTTTCAGAATTTAGAAACTAAAATAGTTTCTTTTATGATGTAGCACAGATATCATAAGGAGAAAATTGATTTCCGATAAGAATGATTATGGAATTATCTCCAGAAATATGGAGGATATTTATAATGAAAGATACGATGATATCTTAGAATTTCTAATATCAGAGGATGATGAAGAATATTTTCCGCAAGGGTTTAGATTTGGAAGCAAGGTATTCGTTAATGGCTTCAGCAGATACTGAATCATTTGGATTCTTTGAAGGCAGGTTTCGACCTTGTGATTTATCCACAGCCTCTTTCATACTTTGCTTAATCCGTTTTTCAGTTCAAAACTTTCTCTTTTTCTGAGCTTTGCCAGCACACTATCCTTTATCATCAAACTTTTTACTGTTAAGGTCGTTTACAGTTTTTGCTGCTTCATCAGCATTTTTCAAGATTTTGAGAACTAGTTCGTTGTTTAGGGTGTTTTTCAGAAACTTCACATTCGATGTCTGTAAGTCTTGAAGGTAAACGTTATATGTATATATATAACTGTTGGCGAAAAATTGCTACGAAATTCAAAATACTGATTTGCTAATTCCCAGTAGTTGGTATGACAATTGTTGTTACAAGTTGTATATGAGTACTTGATAGAGTTTCAATGAATAATTATCGTGATTTTTCGGAGAGGCTTAATGATCAATGAAGTTGTTGATAAGTTTACTGCTAATGTGGTGGAATATGAAAGGTTCCCTGATAACAATGATGAAGGGGTAATCATTATAATAAGGCTTATTCGAATGAACAATTGAAGGTGATTTGCTGGAGTGGTGACAAAACTGTCTATTTTGAAAAGGGATTGAAAAGTTATTTTAGCTAATAAATGCCAAAGGGTCTGACACGGATACATGTTAAACTATGACTTTGATTTCGAGGGTTTTTTAGGTACAAGACTGCGGTAACATGTGGTTGGATCATCATCTCGATGATTCATTATTTGAAGTGTCTTCAGGAATTTCGAGGGATTTGAACATAGATTGTAATCGTTAATATTCATATGATGTTCTAGGAATTTGAATGATACAAATACTTTTCTGGGTTCTATGATATTCTAGCACAGTTTTGAAGTCAGAGTATAGCTTCGAAAGATGTATGAATCTAAGAATGATGTCTTTTGTTAAATCTTGACTTGGATTTTGATTTGTCAAAATCAAAATATGTAATCAAATTTGGATGAGGATGGTTGCTTTGATTTTTATAAAAGAATATATATATTGTTGTGAAAGTAGTGAGTATAGTTGATGATTTGTTGAATCAGAATCGAAGAATGTAACATATTAATTGTGAATTTATATATCTCTCGGGTATTACCTACCCGTTAAAATATTCTCACCATTAACAGTTTGTACAAAAGAATTTTCTTAATTACAATCTTTATGAAAATATACCTACATATATATTTTTCCTTAGATGTAATCATGGATTTAATGAGTTAAAAAAATATTAATCTCATCTGGTTTTCGACTAGGACTAGAATATATAATCTCTAAAACTTTTAGAAACTACATATTCTCTGCAAAATATTTCTTCGATGAAGTTATGAATCAATACTTCATCGTTTGTTGTTGTTGGTATTCCTTGGTATCTATGGTGCGTATGACGTTGATGTTCGAGGTACAGATTGTGATGTTAAGGTGTGGGATGCGGATGTTGTTGTTGGTGGTGGTGATGGTACTGTTGGTGTTGCTGATGGTGGTACTGTTGCTGCCGGTGCTGCTGCTGGTGCTTGTAACCTTTGCACCACATTCTCCAAAGCCACTACCCAAGCGCGAAGCTCGTTGACTTCTTCTATTACACCAGGGTGATTGTCGGTTTGGACGAGTGGACGAATAAGATCTAGAATTTGAGATAATATATAATCGTGATGAGACACTCTGGAAATGAGAGAGAAAATGGTGTCTCAAATAGGTTCACCGGTAAGTGCTTCAGGTTCTTCGCCAAGAGGGCAATGTGGTGGATGGAAGGGATCGCCTTCTTCTTGTCTCCAATAATTAAGTAGGCTACGAACCCATCCCCAATTCATCCAGAATAGGTGATGGCTGATTGGTTGATCCATTCCGGTTACACTGTCTTCGGAATTCAGGTGAATATCCATATCCGAATAGCTGACGGAGTTTAAGGAATTTGAACTAGATACGGGATCCATCTTGTATAATTAGAGAGATGATTTTTGATATGAAATAAATTATAGAATTTAGATTGGTACTCTTCAATACATAATTTACATATGTATATATAATACCAAAATTCCATAAATCACGGAGGAATTTTCGGAAGATGTCAGGAAAAGTTTACAGTAACAGATACACTAAGATATGAATTTTGTCTATACACTATCTATGCAATCATTGCAATATTATACGCGTTTAGACTTAAGATGATAAACATGTAATTTCCAACAAGAAATGATAATCAAAACTTTTAACATGCAAACACGGTCGAAGTCCAGACTTACTAATGCATCCTAACCACTATCAGTTAGACACACTCATGCAAGACCTGGTTCGCTAGGACCAACGCTCTGATACCAACTGTGACGATCGCTCCAAATCCATATGGACGAACACGTCATTCATTGATTTCATTGCGAGGTATTTGACCTCTATATGATACGTTTTGTAAACATTGCATTCTTTTGAAAAGGCACACCATAAATGAATATTTAAATCAAAGATTTTAGACATCAAATGATTTCTACATATAGACAATCACTGTAAATAATAGTTTACAATAGTACTTCCGTTGACAATGCAGTTAAAATAAGATACATGGTGATGATTTGGTGAATGCCACGTTTCCTTGAAAAATACGCCATGTAAGACTCCATGCACATAGCTTGTCTAACATATAAGAAAACAGCGGAAGACTTCTAGGGAACCTGAGAATAAACATGCTAACAAGTGTCAACACAAAGGTTGGTGAGTTCATAATTTTAATATTTTGCATAATCTGTACATAAAGGTGGATCACAAGTTTTCAGTTGTTTCATCCAGAAACGTTTATCAAAATATTCTACAAGATTGAGCACCCTGGTAACTAAACTTAACGTATATATAATTTATACCCTTTGTATAATCATCTTAATAATACACGCAAACGAACGTGTACGCTTCTCAAATAGCATACGTCCGTTAAAAGGCTAGTGCTCTAGCTCGGACGGGGATATCAAGCCCTATGGATCCATATACTACTACTCGCTCCCACCAGTTCTTATAACCGGCAGTTACTAGTTACCAAAGCTAAGGGATTTTCGGTTCAAACTCAGTATAGAACTTAGTATGTACTTGTATCCATTGCGTTTAAAATAAAGTGCATGTATTCTCAGGCCAAAAATATATATTACAAAAGCAATTAAAAAGGGAGCAAATGAAACTCACTTTAGCAGCATATAAAGTCGTTCACCAAAATGTGACTGAAACTCGGATTACCAAATAACCGTAGATCTCAACCTAGAGAACATATGTTGGTCAATAAATGTCTATCAAGCTAGGTCAGGTCATAGTGTATCACAATCCTAATGCTCGATATCGACATACAAAAGTTATCCAAAGTCGTTTCAAAAAGTCAATTTTGACAGTTGTTTAACAAAACGAGACGTACCTTATATAAGGATTCATTTACTCGGTTGGTAATATTCAAAAAATCCAATTTATCAATCTCGTAAACAAGTTGTTAAAATCTTAATTGTAGATTCAAAAGCAATTTCAATTAACGTCAATCATAATTCAGTTGATCATATTTTTTAATCTGTTCATCGAAATTATTCGATATCTAAATGAAAAGTTATTGATTTTTCGCCAGCTTTCCAAAAACATGTATATCATATACCATTTACCAGTAATATATGTATTTAATTCGTGATTCATTATAAACTGTTTAACGACGAAATTTAGCATACATGCATGCATAAATATATATACTCTAGCACTAGACTTGGATACACAATTAATATATAAAAGATAAGATATGAATGCTCACGTATCAATATTGTGATTCAATATTGCAGGAAAGTACGTAGACGTAATGGAGATGATAAACACTAGGTTTGACTTGCGAATATTACCCATGAACATTACCCATAACCTCCATGGCAATAGGCCATAATTTCCTTAGCTCTATCCCGCTCGAAAACCCATTTTTGAAAGTGACACGCTCATAACCTCGTCGTAGTATTTTATGTATATATACTACTAATAATAATATTATAATAAGATTAATAATAATAATAATAATAATAATAATAATAATAATAATAATAATAATAATAATAATAATACTAATAATAATAATAATAATAATAATAATAATATAATAAATAATAATAGTATGTGGAGACCAGATCGAGCTTTTATAGTATGTGGCCTGCTACAGTACCTCATGCGTTCGCATGAGTTTTCAGTGTTTTTGCCATGCGATCGCATGGCCGCCTTATCCGTTTTTGTTTGCTAGTTCGTCGACATCAAATAGTGTTTACTGTAGTAAATAGTGTTTACTGTAGCAATAGTGTGTTACTGTAGCATTGTAGCAAAGTACGGTTTCACTGTAGCAAAGTCGGTTTTCACTGTAGCACTGTAGCAAAGTACGGTTTCACTGTAGCAAATAGTGTTTTACTGTAGCAAAGTGTGTTTTACTGTAGAAAAGTCATTTTTACTGTAGCAAATAGTGTTTTAATGTAGGAAAGTCGTTTTTACTTGTAAATATATATATATATATATATATATATATATATATATATATATATACATACATATAATTGTTCATGAATCTTCGAGAGCAGTCAAATGTAATTGAATACATGAAACAGTTCTAAAATTTTGAGATTCAACTTCATAGACTTTGCTTATCGTGTCGGAAACGTTAAAGATTAAGTTTAAATTTGGTCAGAAATTTCTGGGTCATCACACATGCCTAGTATGTAAAACGTAAAAAGTGCAAGTATTCTCAATCCCAAAATAGTTAAAGTAAAAAGGGATGCTATAACTCACAGTGATAAGAGCGGTAAAGTCGATAATGAAAGTATGCGAGTAGTAAGTCGGTCCGAAAGGTCGTCAACCTAAGTCAAAGGTTACTAGGTCAGTATGTTATTATCATAAGTGTAAAAGTGAATAAATTAAGTTTAAGTTTCATCATCATCATCGTTCATCATCATAAAAGCTAAGTAAGTTTGACAAGAATAGGGATCGAAACAATAGGCTGATTTCGGTCAGCTTCTATGACCTCTACGTAAATCGAAAAGACGCGTAGTTAGTGGCTATGGCTCTGTATATGAGTCCCCTAACCTCTGACCAATTTTCAGAACCTAACTCGTCTTCGTTTGACCGCGGCGACGGTTTAAGTGTGAGTAGGTCAGAAATTTCAGCACAACGTTAATAGGGTGTAGTGACTTTCGGAAGGCCATAAATCCTAAACCGTAACTCGGATTAAGACGAGGTCTAAACAGAAAATCATCTACTCGAACCGAGCTAACTGAAAATCAACTTTCCAGTAGCCCAGGTGGTCTGATCAGATCCCGTAAATAGTAAGCAAGGTGCTCCGGTGGGGTTCTTATTGCTTAATGCTCATCACGGTTCTCATCCTTGATGCATGTAGCTTCAAGTGTACAACTCGTTGATGGGTTAGCATCACCTTGACCAAGATTCTACCATCAACACACAATATGTTAAGATCAAGTAAGAACACAACTCATTTAAGAGTCTTAGATGGATGATGAACCAAGGTTACATCATATCCTTAGTCTTAACACAATTACAAGTTACATTTACAACTAAAGCTACAAACTTTACTTCAATCAAGCAAATATGAACATAATCTAAGTCAAATGAAGTGATGGAACCCTAAGCTAGAGAGCTTGGATCCCTTTCACACAAGTTATAAGGTCACAAAGCTAGAAAGCTTAAACCTTTAGTGTTCTTGAAGAACTTGAAGCATAAAGCTTAGATCTTTAAGTTATATGAAGACCATAAACACAAGTTTTGATCTTTATAACAAAATAATGAGATCATAAGTTAGAAAACTTAGATCCAACAAAAGATATGAAGATTCAAGCTAGAAAGCTTGCATCTTGGTTGTTCTTGAAGATCTTGAAGCATAAAGCTTGGATCTTTAAGTTACATGAAGATTACAAACAAAAGTTTGAATCTTTACAACAAAATAACAAGATTAAAGCTAAAAAGATGTAGATCTATAAAGTAGGTGAAGATTCAAAGCTAGAAAGCTTGAATCTTCCATGTTCTTGAAGGATTCAAATCTAAGTTTGAATCTACAAGATGTAATCAAGATCAAAGCTAAAAAGCTAGACCCATGATGATGATGATGATGATGAATTTATGAGAGAGAGAGGGAGAGGAAGAAGAAGAAGAAAAATCAATACTTACACTTTTTAGAGAGAGAAGGACTAGAGAGAGAATTAGAGAGTGAGTGTGTATGAATTACAAATGAAAACAAGTGTAAAATGGATGGAATGAGGCTTGTATTTATAGGTGGATGGGGTGAGGGAGGGGGTGTTTGGCCGTGGACTTGGGTGGGGGGGACAAGGGAGACCAAATTTTGCTTTTTGGTTAATGGTTGTCTAAAGTTGGTACTTATGTTGGGATCCCATGCAACATTAAGGATAATACTTGACATAAATGCTAGTATGTTCCCTCTAATAAATGGGCATTTGCCTTACATATTAATAGGTCACTAGCTAATAATAATTGGGCTAATTAAATAGTCCACTAACTAGTGTAGGGTGGGCTAAGGCCCAACAAGGTAGAAAGTCCAACAAGACTAACTAGTAAGCATAAGTAAATTACTACGCGTAATTAAGCATTCAAAAATCCAAGTAATTATTATTATAAAATAATAATTAAGATTTCGTAGTCATAATATTCCGATTACGACAAAAGTTAAACATGTACGCAGTTTGTTCGTAACGTCAAGTGACACTAACGGTCATAAAGGTTTCCGGTGATCAAGTTAAGTATCCTACGTACCTAAAGGCACGTTTTAACAAATAAATGAAAGTAAGTCATGTGTATAAAGATTCCAGAGTATAAGATAGCACAGTATGCACAAATACGCAGTTTCCCAAAAACACAAGGCACAAAAGCAAGTCAAAAAAGTCGAGTCGTTACATTACCCACCTGTTAATGGAAATTTCGTCCTGAAATTTGAGGAGTGACTAAGAGTGGTGTCGTATTTAATTAAGAAGTAGCGTATTAAAGTTCCGTGAGACTCGAGGGCTCAGAAGTGAGTTAATTGCCTTGAAAGGTACTTCGGCGTATAACAGTAAGAATAGGTATATGCCATTAATTAAGTCTCTTGTCCTAAGAGATCAACAAATTGATTTCGTTTCTGGTTAACATGTGTTTTCCATCTGAATATATACCCACAAAAGGAAAGATGATGTTTTTAGCCTTACAGGCATCTTCAGTAAGCTGGATGCATGAAATGCATCATGAACGTTACCAAAATCATCTAAAACATTAAGCGCTTATGTCGCAATACAAAGCTGACAGGTAAGATGGAAAACATGGTGATCATAACCATGCGATTTGATGTCTGGATAGTGTTAGCCACAGATTTTACTAACCCCTTGATTTCGGAAGGAGACCATAGGCATAAAGAACTCGATATTTAAGAACATTTCATTTGACTATATGAATTGAAACTTTTGTTGAAAGTGACTAATCGGAGTTATATACAATGCAAGCCATAATTATTTATAGTGCCTTTAGGACGGTCTAAACGAACAATGAAGGATATCACCCAGTTTACCATACTGCAGGTGAACTTATCCTTAGATGGAATGAAAGCACAGTTCCATAATGTAACTTTATCCTTTCAGTTACATGTTGAAGTTAAGGTTAACATTAACTAGAACAACATATAGTTGCAACCAACGAAGGAAGGAATGTGTAGAGTAACCATATCCGTGTTACAGGCGTTTTAAGCAGTCCCTTCTAAGAGGATAACAAGATTCATAGATTCTTAAAGTATGTTACTTCACATTTCCGAAAGAGAATCGCACGAAAGGTGTGATCTTTGAACCAGGGTGAACTCTTCGAGCGGTTTGTTCTAAATTTATCCTTATACTTAAGGGGATGCGCGGACGAGAAGATACGTGGACCCTTGGTCGTAAAGAACGGTTTACTCTAAGTGAAAAGAATCTCAAAAATGATTCATTGTACCTCAACCTACTGATTCGTAGAGATGATGTTTACGAGGGTGTTGCGATTAGTTGTGAAATATTGAGAGTAGAAACCCACCTAGTGCCTTTCCTACAATGGGGTGACCACTGAGTGTACTCCGGAAACTGATTTATCGGCCCGCGTTTTTGCTATGTCTAACCTTAAGAGGAACATTTTATGACTGTAAAGACTTCCTAACAATTTTATAAAACTGCCATCCAAAGTGACTCAAGAGTTTTTAACAAAGATCTTAATAGTAAGCTTCATCCCTGACGGAAGACGAGAAGAAGTGTGATCCATATATGGTGTAGTCTAATAAGAAAACCCTTAATAAAATCAACCAAGGAAGTTTTGAAAACTTTTAAACATTTGATGTGACAACATAAATGGAACGAAGTTCTTGGTAAATTTAGAAGTATGTACAACGAGTACCATTTTGTACAAAACTATTTGACTTAAGTTAAACAAATCAATAAAGGAGCGATTTTTTTTTATTTTTTTTTATAATTTGGAGGTATAACTTAGTATGTACTGACCAAAACAAGTAAGGGTAAATTTATACATATATGATTTTATAAATTACATAAGTGATAGAAAAGTTTTTAGTACTTTCATTTGTCCATAAATCTCGTGAGGATCGCACAAATAAGCAACGTGTAAAATCAACGTGTAATTTTTTTGATAAACATAGTTTTTCGTATTTCAGAGGTTACGATTTGAAAAAAGATTGAGTGGAAAATCTTTGAATCATCAGTTGACATGTTACTAGGTAATGAAAAATAATGTATTAAATGTAGTTTTGATGATTATCAGGGACTTAAGTCTTTAGCCCAAAAATGTTCACGTGCGAAGCCGTTGCTAAAAAGTGAGGTATGAAGGATAGAGCATGAGGATGAGAAGTTAATTGCTTCTTGATTTTGCAAGATGCCAAACAGGTTATGACTAACATTAAAGTCGGAATACTGATGGTGTTAATATCGCTAGATGAGAATCTCTTGGAATAAGTCAGGACTTCGAGTTATGTAAGAAAGAGCATCTTTCCAACAGACGTGGCAAATAAGATCCTTAGGGTAACACAGTAATTTTGAATGGTTTAAGTGTTAGTGGATTCCCGAAGGCTCTGCAGGACGTGGTAGTAAGTGCCTTCATCACATACACACACACATGAATCTCTCAATTTCGACAGTTGTAAAGTCTTCATGATGACTTGGATACGAATAAGCAACGACAATTTTATAGAAATCGTTTAAGGTGAAAATGTAAGAAAAGAAACGAAGTTCTTAGTAAACTGGGGTTATGTACAACGCGTGCCATTCAAAGTAAGATATTTTTTTTGAATAGAAGATATGATTTGCAAAAGTAAAAGTAAAATTTCATATGTGTTTGTCAAAAATAAGTAATCATTTATTTTATTTTACATATACGATTTCAAAAATTTGCACGTATGGCAAATAAAATAAATTTATTTTTATTAAGCTTTGAGAGGATCGCACAGTAAAATAGTGTAAGTAAAATGTTGGCAACCAAAATTTTCATATTTCGGAGGTTACAAGTTGGGAAAAGATTGATGAGGATTAAGCAAAAGATTTTGAAAAATTTTCGGTGATATTTGGGGTAATAAAAACTATTGAATTTAAGTGTGGTTGATGACTATTAGTAGGGCATAAGTCCTTTGACCAAAAATGATTAAGTGTGAGGTTGTTGCTTATAAGTGAGATACGGATGGGAGAGTATGAGGATGTGAATTAACTACCCATTGATTTTGGAAAATTTTGAATTGGTATGACTAATATCGAAGTAAGAAGGATGATGGTGTGATTATCATCATATAAGAAATCACTCGGAATAAGTTAGAATTTAGAGTCGCGCAAGTATGAGTATCAAATAAGATTCTTGGGTAGTCCTTAATATAGAATTTGAATCGCTGAAGTGACGGGATACAATTTCCTTTATGTATCGTTGTGCAAGTTTATCCATTGTATCGGTTCCTTTCACGGTTAGAAAGTAAGCAGATTTGGTGAGATGGTCAATAATAACCCAGATAGTGTCCTAACCCCTACCGTTTTCGGTAGCTTCGTGATGAAATCCATTGTTATTCATTCCCATTTCTATTGTGGGATTTCGGGCTGTTGAAGTACCCCAGATGGCTTTTGGTATTCGGCTTTGACCTTTTGTGCCTTCATGTAACTAATAAGGTTTAGCTTCGGCTACTTCTCTCCTCGTAAACTATTAATGGTTCGCCATTCTCGCGAGGTATATGAATAATCTTCTCACTATAAATAACTTCCACTTTCATCCTTGAAAGCCAATCCGTTCCAAATATTTCATCAAAGCTTCCTAACTTGATGAGTATTAGGTTAATCCTAAAGTCCATTCCAACTGTTACATCAAGCTTCTCAAATTGATGGGTGTTAGGTTAATCTTAAGGTTCATTCCAACTAAATCTTATTATACTACCGTGGAAAATTCTATCAAACTTCTCAAATAACATCAGCTTGTGCGTAGGTAACAAATCCTTTCCAATTACTACTTTAAAACTTCCAAGTTTTGTTGGCATGAGGCCATCTCCAATGACCCACCTGTTAATTTTAAAGTACTACCTTAAATTATTCCTCTATCTCTGCCAGCTTACCATTAGCTTGCCCAATAGAATACTTAACTCTCATGGTTGTTAATGGCTTATCAGTCATAACACTAATGTTCTTAGATATGAGGTTTCTATCGCTCTAGTATTAAACAATTCTGAGACAATAAAATGTTGTGACGAAACGTATCCTAACTAAAATCAGGATCCATGCGAGTTTCCATAGCTGAGATAATGATTGCTCTACCGCACGTAAGTCCAAAGTTTTTCCTATTTGAGAACTCTTTCCTTAAGTATCCAGGGTGTCTATATCTATAAAAAATTTCCGGGTTATCAATTCTGCAATAAAGACCCTCCTTGTACAGTATCTGGGCTAAGTGGTTATTCTTCCCCTACCTCTAACAGACCATAATGCGTATACTCAAGTGATTCCTACCAAAATTTTCTTTGAATCACTTCATATTCCTTATATAGTAGCATTGGGACTTCTGTATGATTTACTTCAATATAATCACGCTGGCCTGGCATCATTATACTGTACTAAATCGTACGTTCATTCCAATATCACTCCATATGGTCAATGTAGCGTGATCACTTCAAGTTCTACTCAATTTCATATAATGGTGCTTTATCTATGCTATCTCAAAACCAAATCTACATAATTAACCTCACGGTCTTTCGGTGTGGGTGCGTAGGTTCCGTAGGTCATGTATCAATGCCTAAATGTCTCGAAATTTCTTCAAAATGTTCGGGTTCAAGTAACTTCATTAGGTTCCTTTCTAGAAATTCAATCTGGGTCTCGCGTCAAGTTGTACGTGTAGCAAGTAGTAATACGATATGTCTTGAGGCAACTCCCAAGTCTTTGGATATGGCTGAGCCTTAGTAGAAGAAGCTCTGACCTTGTGGAAGGAGATGTCCTCTCGACTTCTCCAATTCCTAAGAGTGTTAGGGACCTAAGTCCAGAAGTATCGTTAGATCGTCGAGTAGTGGTGAAGAATGAAAGAGATAAGTGACGATCATGAAAGCTTACGGGATATGGGTCAACTCGCGGAAACTGAACATCCTTCTAATGTTCATACGTTGTACGTGGCTAATTAGAGTGAGCTCGGGGTGCGGTTACTCCGACAAGTTCTCACATATCTCCTCCTTCAAGGATCAACTTTAGTGGGCGCGTAATCCGAGTGGTACTCCTCCTAGATTGCGTGAAGTAATGTTTCAATCTCTGGAATGGTGGAACGGTGGTAACAGGTGGTTTACATACTAGTCCTTAGGGTTAGACGAGTGGGAAAAGAGTTCAGAAAAACATCTAAACTAGGAAAGGTAAATTCTCCAAGTCGGTACAGCGAAAAGCAGACGAGTAGCAAGCACGAAATCAGGCATAGTAACTAAAGCAGCCTAAAGCGTCTACAACAGTACATATCATGGCAGTAATAGCAGTATCAATAGAAGTATCATGCAAAAAGAAGATAGTAGCATGCGGTAGCGAGAATAAGCAGCAACATACAGTAAGTTCACATAGCAGTGAAAGTAGGCAGTAGCATGCAACAAGTTCATATAGCAGTAAAAGTAAGCAGTAGCATGCAGTAGTAGTAAGCAGTAACATGCAGTAATATAATACAGTAGCATGCAGCAGTTCCGTAGAAACAGGTAAACAAGCAAGTTGTAGATTAGTCCTATTAGTGAATCCTACTCGACTCGGTCAAGACTCACTAATGCAACCTAATTCCCTACAACTAATGCTCTGATACCAAATGTGATGCCCCGTACAAAACCATCGTGTACGATTCGTCAACAACAGGATCTTTACACGGTCAAGTACTACATGCTATTTGAAAACCAGTTTTGCATTCATAAAAGACAGCATTTACAAAAGATAACGTGACACAAAGGTTGTTACAAAGTCATTGTTTGAAAATAACATAAGTTACGAATGCAAAAGAAAAGTTCCATGATTGAGATATCTCTAAGTAATGCAGCGGAAATCTAACACAGCAGGTCCTTAACAGCAAAGCTATAACAGCAAGACAGCAAGTCTAACAGCGGAAGCAACAACGTCTAATCACCTGAGAAATATATGATTAAAAAGTCAACACGAATGTTGGTGAGCTATAGTTTATCTGCAATCAGTAATGTAATGTAGGTCACGAGATTTCAGTGCTTCAACCAGCGTTTCAAATCAGTATTTCAAATCAGTATGATAAAGTATATGCTTATCCGTGGGAACTTGGTAACTAACTTAACGTTTATAACCCCCTAAAAGTACACTTGGAGAGTGCGTATGTTTACGAAGTATTAAACACCCGTTAAATGCTAGCACGACTAGCCTGAGTGGGGATGTCAAACCCTATGGATCCATATCTAAGATTCGCGTTCACCGGTTCAAAAACCAATGACTAAACGTTACCAAGCTAAGGGGAAAGTTTATGCCGTTGTATAACCCACACATATATAAAGTTTAAGTACTCGTGCCTAGTATGTAAAATGTTGATAACGCCAAAATTATACATATTTGTTGTCGTTATTTCTATCCGATTTTGTATCACTTTGTATGTAATTGTTGTACTTGTGTATTGTAATAAGTTAAAATGTGTGTATAATCCTTTGTGAGTGTTGAAGCGAAGATTTATCGAAAACATTGCTGATTTTAGAAGATTTTGCGCACCTGCACCGTTTTGGCCATAACTTGGTCATACGGACTCGAAAAAAGGTGAATCCGGAGCCCAGACGTCCGTAACTCAGAGAACTACAACTTTCATTTAGACATTTCCTCATTTAACTCAAGAGATGCGGCGCATCTGCAAGGGATGCGGCGCATCTGTGCAGTTTTCTTGTTCGAAAGTATTAAATGCGGCGTTTCAGAGGCATACGGCACATCAGTAAGGTCAGATGCGGCGCATCTGGGTATAAAACATCAAAAATGAGCAGGAAATGACCTGTACGTGAGCTGGGTGGTAGGTGAGAAGGTGATGCGGCGCATCACAAAGAGATGCGGCGCATCGGAGGCTGAAATACCTACTTTTCTTGCTATTTAAAGGGTCTAAACTAATTCTAAACATACACCACAATATAGATCAGTAGTAGTCCGAGAAAGGGGGTTTCCCTAGCCATTCTAAAGGGTTCTTCACCCTTTTGAGCATCAAGATTGAAGAAGGGATCATACGCTAAGATAGGTACTCTCGGTTTCATTTATTTTAGTGATAAGATTATGAATTCCTATTGTTTTGATTGTATCGTTGTAACCTTCATTATTATGATTGGCTAAAGCCTTGTGTGTTTACTTTAATGTAAGATTTATGGTTTGGGATTGTTTTATCTTTTAATGTTATTTAAGTTAATATGATGTTTGATTGATTAAATTACCATGTCCAACCAAAAGAACCATAGTTATGCTAGTTTGGTACTTTCCTTCAATTACATAGATTGTTAACTACATGTGACACTAGGAACACAATCTATGCTTCAATACTTTTAGTAATCTAGACGGGTAAACATATACTTAATTGATGAATTTGCTATATGTTTATATCGGTAATTGAATAAGTACTAGAACTACATAGTCATGAATTTACCTCAAGTGATTGTTGTAATTTAGGTTTTACGTGAGTTTAATCGGGTTGGGTCTAATTAATCTAATTAATCTAAATCAATTATGTTCTTCCATAGATCCATTGTTGTAAGTATCCATTTACTCTAGTTCAATTATACAAGTTATGAATTGGTTTATGTGAGTTTATCAATGTTCATGGCTAGTACTTCAACACCTAGTGATTTAGACATCCACACGCAGTTTGTTCGTAACGTCAAGTGACACTAACGGTCATAAAGGTTTCCGGTGATCAAGTTAAGTATCCTACGTACCTAAAGGCACGTTTTAACATATAAATGAAAGTAAGCCATGTGTATAAAGATTCCAGAGTATAAGATAGCACAGTACGCACAAATACGCAGTTTCACAAAAACACAAGGCACAAAAGCAAGTCGAAAAAGTCGGGTCGTTACATAATGATACTAAAACAAAAATGGCATGGATTAAATAGGATGTGACATTGGCTTCAAAGGCGAAGGGGGCTTAGATATTGGTAGTTTGATAGCTTTTAGCCAAGCTCTTCTTACAAAGTGGAAATGGCGATACCATGTTGATTCATTACGTCTTTGATTCTATAAATTCATATGACTTCAAACCTACTATGTCTATATGTATTGTTTTAGAGATTTTAGTAGCTATAGTCCTCTTGTGTATGCTTTTCAAGACTTTTACACCAATAAGGATAGTCAATGATGGATCTAGAAGGCGTAGTTACAGGTGTTATGGGTGTTGCTAGTTAAAAATTCATTACATTATCAAAAGGTTCACTAGTTAAAATTTAATTTTTTAACTAGATGACACATTCCACTAATAATAGCATGTGTTACCGATGCCAAAGTAATACATCCGCCCCGAGTATTGTTGATGCAACATAAATAATAAGTTTATTATAAATAATTTTCACACTGATGTATCATTATTTGTTTTACACTTTGTTGATTACATTACTTTGAGCTTTAATGGTTTTACCCATGACTTTGACTTTTTTCTTTGATATTTTTATGTTAATGGTTTCAGATGCATATATAAAGATATGAATGACCCTTTTTAAGCCGAATGTCTTGGAGTACAAAACTAATATCTCGAATTTCTCGAATTGTAACTTGAAGGTGTGTTTTGTACTTATTCAAAATGTAGAGAGTGACATAAATATAAATATAAGAATCTAAAATGTTAAGTACTCAGTCGTGATTATTACTCCAAGGAAGGAGTGGCATGGGTGTAAATATGATGTATGGGTGGCAGCCAGCAAGGCCACGTAATGTTGATTGGTGATTTGATTATGATCGTCTAATTTCTACTCCGTGTATAGATAGATAGATACGGAGTATATGATATTTTCTAAACTACTGTCTTGATTATTACGAGTATTTGATAGACACGCGATTAATATATACAAATTAGCCTACCATATATTTCTTTACGTAATTAATTATATATTTCTTACGTAATTAATTAGGTGATCTAGAGTATTAGATAAATTTTGTAAAAAGCATCGTGGGATTTTTGGTTAGTTTTTTGGGATGTTTGGTTACTTTCTTTTTTTTGGTAATGGGATACACTCCATAAATTTTATTAATAAAAAAATATAGCAATAAAAAGTAGAACGAGTTATAGGATAAACCCCACAATTTAACTGAATCAACACAAGCACTTTAAGGCTCAACCAAAACTAATACAAAAATATTAAGGGATTTTCCATGCATCCCTTATTAATCTAGACTGCTTTGCATACTTCCACTTCACTGAGATTTAGTTCAGTAACGGATCTAGAAATGATAGTCAGTAGTGTCACTGTCTAAAACTAAAAAAAAATTCTACCGACAAGTGGCGAATCCAGAAAATATTTATAAGGGGGCAAAAAAAGATTTCTACCAGTCACATGTATTTTTTATCTATCCTTTTGTTCTACAATATAACAAAGTAAGAACAAAAAAGATTTTTATCATATTATTTTTTCATCCATTTATCAAAATAAACAATTAATTTGACACATTCCAAAATAAAGTACCGGATATTAAGTTGAGACGAAGGTAGTAATTATTATCGGAAAAAGAAAGAAAAGAAAAGGTTAAATATACTCTATTGTTATATGCAGTGTTGCAAAAATCGGAAAACTCGGTCGATTTCTCGGGGAGAAATCGGTTTGACCTTCCTGCCGAGAACTCGTTTTGGAATCGGCCAAAAAATCGGTCAAATCTCGAAAAAATCGGTCAAATCTACGAAAAATCGGTCAAATCTCAGTAAAATCGGTCAAATCTCCAACAAAACTCGGTAAAATCTCAAAAGTCAACGAAAGTCAACCGCCGATAACTCCTCAAGTTCTCCGAGTTCTCGTTTTGGAGACCCTGCCGAGAACTCCCCGAGAACCGATTTTTGCAACCTTGGTTATACGTACTAGTTAATATAATCAATTTTCTTTTAATTTTAATTAAAAATAAAAACAAAAAAAAAAATAAAATAAAAAGTCATTGATGGAATGAAGTGATAGGTTAGGGGTACACCCATTTTAATGTGGGTCATATAGTTCACCACCTCTTCTTCATTTCTCTTTCATCATCTTTGTGTTAACTCATTTCTTTCATCTTCAACTAATATTCACCTTCAACCATTTTCTTGCAAAATTTACATAAAACTTCATGAAATTACTTTTTTTATTTTTTGGCACCGAGAAGGACCTGATGTGGGTGTCCCAAGCAGGATTCGGCTTTACCCACTCGTGTCACTAGTTAAAAATCTAAAAACATTTCTACTGCATCGCGTATTTTACTGGTGTCCCGTGCTACCACTCGATGTATACTAGATCCGCCCCTAATTTACTTTAGTCGAACAGTAGAAAAAATCACCACCATTAGCTTATCACATGATCTAGACTCATTCATGAACAATCTGCAATTACGTTCCTGCCAAATAAAATAAACGATAACAACAAAAAGTATCTTCAAAGTGATACTAGAAGCGTTCCTTTTAGACGCAAACTTCAAACGAATACGCAAGCTCATCTTCGTTATAGAGCCATTGTAAACTGCTATTTTTGGCCTTTTTCCTTTATTTGATGTCAGCAAAAAGATTCCAAAACATCTTGACAGGCTTGACCATCATCAAAGTACTTTGGATGCATTCATTGAAGTGGACATGAGCTTGTAAAAGATGAAAGTCACATAATCTTTGCATTGTGTCATTGATTTTCCACAATGGCAAATACAGAATTTTATCCCTTGACAAACCACAAGCCTCTAAATACCATATCACAAGTCTTCCAAGCTTTTGTCAACATTTGGTTGCAAGTATGTGCTTTCATTGGTTACTTGCAACACTCCAATATTGTTTTACATGAAGACTTCTAGGAAAATTACACCAATCATAAAGAGATAAACTTACTTAAGAATGTAAGTAATGCTTAATGATTAATCAAGTGAAAAGCATCTCTTTAGTTGGAACTTAATGACCATCTTAATCATGTCTAGATATATTTTAGATTTAAAAGGTTACTTGCAATTAGGTACAAGATAATATCTTGCAACACTTATTTGTTTTACCCTTAATTACAAGCTAAAATATCATTAAGACATCATTAGGTGACATTAACTAAGATTAACGTTATACTGACCAAAACTCTCTTGGATATAAAGAGGTTACCTATTCTAAGCATGTTGGAAAAGGTTTCGTGAATTATAGATGCCCCGAAGTGGTCAAACTTTAGTTAGTCAAGAAATTTGGCCAGAACAAACTGCAGTCGATCCACCATCAGCCGTGGAGTCGACCGTGTACCTGGTTTCTCAGAAACCAAGGTACAAGACACCCACGATCTGACATGCGTTCGACCGTGGTTTGAGTCGTGTACTTCCTGAGTTTTTCAAAGGATTCTTTTGACTTATTTATTATGTGTATCGGTCGTTTGCTAGAGATTATGTAGGCTTGTGAACTTGTGTTGTTCTATACGCTTTTAAGCACTTAAGACTTGGTGTCATCATCAAAACAAAGTGATTAACATTTTAATATTATCATCAGATCTGTTGGTTGAATGTTGGTTAATGAACTAAATGACAAAGTTAAGTATGATGATTAACCAAAGAATATGTTTTGATGATGACACATACATATGCATAAGTGATGATCGACATCTTACCATAAAACATGCAAGGTCACTAATCCATACTTTATCTTACAGATGACCAAGTCAAACATAGCTTAAAGAATGGAATTAAAGATCAGCAAAATACACGGTCAAGGTACGGTCGACCGCATACCCAGCCGTAGAACCTCAATATCATCAAGTATGATCATCTTTAGTACCAACACACTTATGTATGATCATCAAGTAGACATCTTTAGTATGATCATCAAGTACCAACACACTTAAGCCAATATCACTAGAACAATAATTACTATAAAAAATGACTTAGTGATTAATTAAGGCTAAATGAAGAACAATGCTTTCAAGTATAACTAGTGAAGACTTGCAATCCTAAAATACACATAGATGTATTTAGGATGGTCACCAAGTTCCAACTAGAGATTGCTCTTCCCTTGTGCATGTGTTGGACATTAATGTGTGCTTACACATTAATCATGCAATATGTTATATTGCAAGTAAGCTTGTTAAAAGCTTAAATTATAAGTTATGCAAATATCTATATGATCTTAGAGTAACTATCTCTTGCTATGTGTGAGTATTACTTGATACTTGCTAAATGTGTTTAATACTCATAAATTTGTCAACTTAATTAATATGCTTGCTATGTGCTTACTAGTTAGAATTCTAAGATTCAAGTAATTAGTCTACTCCAATAAATTAAGTATAAAATGGTTCACAATGGAATTATGGTCAATTGTTTATTTGGTCTTGTCTAAGTAACAAATTGTGATTGCTTGTTCAAGTATTACTTAACTTTGATGTCTCTACATACTTAATGATTATCTTAGAAACACATCATTCAATTAATCTCTACCTAAGCTTAAAATAAACATGATTTGTGATTAATTGAAACTAGGAAGTTAATGACATATTGACTAGTCTTTATAATTGAACCAAATGCATTAATGTGACTAACTAAGTCTTGACCAAACTGAGATTTTCCAAAATATCAATCAAGACACTTCTCCAAGAATGTTGAGTTTACCACTATTGGAGTGTTATGTCACTTTCACTCAATAAGACCAAATCTCACACACTTAATGCATATAGTACTTGTATAGGATGTTGAGTTTCTTTTGCAGGTGCTAGATGGAGTAAAGGTGCCAAAATGTGGTGTTTAAATTTGAGTCAAATGGCTATACAACGGATACCTATTTTGGACTGGAGCATGCACGGTCGAACCACGGTTGACCGTGCTGGCAACCGTGTGTCAACGGCTATTTTTTGAATCCTATTATAAAAGGCAAGCATTGAAGAGCATTTGAAGTTGACCCTCTTGCATATTTCGAAAGCTTATTTCCAGAGATCACAAGGGCTCTAATTACTACTCAAATGTGATCAAGCAAGAGAAGATTCTATGATCTTATAGATATAGAATTTGATTGTTGTAAACTTACTAATCAAAATCATTAATCTTGTGAGTTTACTTAGTGTAATGCATGTCCTAGTATTGTCTTAAGATCATCATTTCAAAGTGTACAAGTCTTGTAACTTCAATTAGTGGAAGCATAGGTTAGCTTACTGATCTACTTCCTTAAAGCGACTTTGGAAGTTGATTAATCTTATTTGGAGATTAATACTTGTCCAAGGTGAAGAAAAGTTGATCTAGGTTGGAGTTGATATTTCAAAGGGATAGAAAGATTAGGTTTGTTGTCTACCAATGAAGCTGAAGACTTGTAAATTGGATTTCCACCGGGTTTGGAGAAAAGTGCTTAGTGAAGCAAAAAATCCCGATTAGTGTAATCAGGGAGTGGATTAAGGTGGATTAGTTAAAATCTACCCGAACCACTATAAATCCTCGTGTCTATGTTCTTTATATTACTTTATTCATCATTTTAAACATATACACTACACACATCAAGTTTGAGTTGAATTAGTTGATCATAGTTAATCGAATTTGGTGATCAATTGAAAAAGAGTTAAAAACGTATTAAGTAACTATTCACCCCCCCTCTAGTTACTTATAATTGGTATCAGAGCGGTTTCTCAAAATCATTGCTCTATAAATGTTTTTGAAAGTGCCAAAATTCGTTTTGTGCAAAAACTTGAGTCAACGATTCTCAGATCAACTCAAACTATGAGATACTTGAAAGAATTGGTGAAAGAAGCACCAATCTTTGATAAGGTAGATATTGATGTGTGAAAATTGAGATTTAAGACTTATCTCAAATCCAAAGATTACTACTTGTGGAGAATAATCAAAGTATGAGACTTTGTTCCACAAGCAAATTCAAGACTAGTGAAGTCAACATTTCAAAACAATGATGTTTTGAAACAATTTGATGCAATTTCACTACTTCATGGAGTTCTTTCTAATGAAGAAAGAACAAAGATAATTTCATGTGAAAGTGCAAAGAAATGTTGAGATTAACTATGCTCTCAAGAAGAAGAAAACTCTAGGAGTTTAAAGGGTAAATGGGTAAGGAAGAATTTAGAGAAGCTTGAAGATTTTCAAGAAAAGGGTTTGGATGGAAATGAAGATTTTTGCCTCATGAGTTCTTGGAATGATCTAAATCAAGATGGTCAAAGTGAAGAAGAGGTTGAATCTCCCTTCAAAGAAGATGATGTCTCAAACATGGATTGCAATGAGGTACATGTATTTTATCCTTCTAATTATGAAGAATTGTTAGATGATCACAAGACTATTAAATTTGTGTATGATAGTAGTCGTGATAAAGTAAACCTTTTAGAGAAAGAATTACACAATGTTAGACAACTTAACAAAGTTTTAATTGATGAAAACAACACTTTGAAAAGAAAACTTGAAAGAATGACTATTTATGATTCATCAAAAGATAAACTTGAAATGAATGTGTGTCACGACTCTAGCAAATACAAATCATCTAATCAAAGTCCATTGTCTATTATTAAAAGAATTGAGAACATGGGGAAATGGATCAAGCTAGCAATTCAATGGTAGGGATAAATCAAGGATTAAGTAATCTCAAAATCAATCAAAACTAATGATCAAAATGCGAATGAGAATTACCTTTTTCAAAAAGACTTTGAATTAATGAAAGGTTTTTTGTACAAATGCAAAATTGTTTTTGAAAAATAATTTTAAAAGATTATTGAAGGAAGTTTACTTATATTAGGATTGTGTGTTTGTGTGAAACTATGAATTGCATGCTAAATACAAGATTGATGCGTTTTGTGTATACTATGTGTATGATTGAATATATATATATATATATATATATATATATATATATATACATACATACATACATACATATATTACGTGTCATTGATGATTAAACATCGGGAGGATGTGATCATTCAATGTTAGAAAAAGAAAACTTGTCCTTAAGTATTCTATAGAACCTAAGAATCGTCAAAACGAGCTCAAAGGAAGAAGAAGTGAAGAAATTGGTGGTCAGAAAAAGCCACGGCTGAATCACGGCTGACCGCATATACTCGACCGCAGATTCCTGTTTTGTACGTCTGGAAATTTCCTTCACGGCTAACACCACATTCGACCGTGCTTCAACCGTGCATGGTCTGATTCTGTTTTAAATTAAATAAAACCCTCACTCTTATTTCATTCAAACTCACTTCAAAATACACACCTTCTACACGGCTGAGGAGATCGACCGCACGAAGAAGAACACGCATTTCTTCCATCTCAATTCCTACTTTTGGTATGATTAATCCTTGCTTTCCTAGCATTCAGTTGTGTTTGTATGATGAATTAGGGTTATGAAGAAACCCTAACTAGAATGAATCAAAACTTAAATTGATCAAACAATCAAAATTGTTCTTGAAGAACAACTTGGAAACGATTGTAGTAATGTCTATCTATGCGTTAATTTAACCTTGAACGATTCTAGGATTCATTATACATCTAGGTTAGATTTTCATAGAATCATTGTTCATATGATATAAATGACATTGTTGCAAATTGAGTGTAATAATGTTAGATGTCAAAACATGTGTTGATGGTGATCTCAAAAGTCTAGAACACATGTGAACTTTGTGAAAATCTTAATCTAGTTGCAAACTCATTGACACTAATGAAGAGTGAAAATGTGAAGAACATTAACATCAAAACATCTAAGTATCGATGATAATTAAAGTTTGCAAAACTTGTTGCCTACAATTGGATTATACACTTTGAATTAATTTGAAGAATCATTGTGTAGAAAATGGCAATAACCAGGGATGCTCAATCAAGAGGTGGTGAGGAAAGACATAATCCTCCAGCTGATGCAAGACAACGCACACTATACAACAAGAAATGGTTCAAAATGAGAACAATCGCAGAAGGAAGGATTATAAACCTTGAAGCATTTCCTGAAATAATCGACAAGCTATTCCAAAGAAATCTAGCGTCTTTTGTGCTAATCAATGGACCTATATATCCTGATCTAATAAGAGAATTCTATGTCAACTTCAGTTTTAACTACGAAACAAAGGTTGTAAGGTTTCATGTTAACAAAAAATGGTGGGAATACCCCCTCAAAACCTTTGGTGAAATTCTGGGTGTACCTACTAGGGGAAGGGAGTTCTACATGTAACAACCCAACCCAATATACAATCGAATACGTGTAAATAAAATAATTTTTTTTTACAGTGGAGTGCGCCACGCGCACCACCATAGGGTGCGCGGCGCGCACAGGCCCCAATTCAGTTCTGTCCGGTTTTGTCAATTTTCAATTAAAGATCTCCCACTTTCCGACATATTTAGATGAAACGCTTTTCACAACATGTTATAATGGTTAAAACTCACACGATTCAATAATAAAATGAGTTTTACAAAACAGGGCCCACATCGGCCTTTTTACGAGTTTCATACAAAAGTTCGAGTTTCGACCACATTAGTTTAAATTCCAAACGACACTATGAGCATGGTGTTTGGGGTTAAACTACCCATATCTCGGTCAAACTCCAAAAGCTATCACATCCCAAAAGCGTCCCTTAAACAACAAGCGGGATCTCTAATCCAATCGAAGGCCAACGCCGGAGCCTATAAAAAGATAAACAACGAGAGGGTAAGCAAAGCTTAGTGAATGCAATAATTATACCCATATATATATAATATACCTACTTGCAATCACTTACACATAAACCGCATACACGCTAGCCATACAATTAGCATACCATCACAAGTACAAAGCTAATATTCTCCAACAAATCGCTACTAGCGTAATCAATAACATATAATCGACATAATATAATATGCTACAAAACAAAATACACAACCATGGTTAACCATTCTCGCGTCATGGTGCTACCGGCTCTTTGGTTCACACCATATGCATTTGTCATGATGCTACCGGCTCTTTGGTTCACATCACAACTCGAGTCATACTCACGCTAGAGTGCTAGCGGCTCTTTGGTTCACACTCTAACAACGCTAAGGTGCTACCGGCTCTTTGGTTCACACCCTAACAAATCGTGCTATAGCGCTACCGGCTCTTTGGTTCACACTATAACACACGTACTATGACGCTACCGGCTCTTTGGTTCACATCATAGCACGCTCACACATACTATGGCACTACCGGCTCTTTGGTTCATACCAAAACATACAAATAAATACATTACATACATATGCATATAATCATTCCACTCACCTTTAACGATTCGGTGATGGTTTTATACTTCCGCAAGCTTCAAAGAAAAATACCTAATATAATAAGTACTTCAATCAACTCACAAAAACTAGTTGGACTAAATACCAACAATTTCACTTATGTGCATTTAATGACTTAAATGCATTAAATGCCCCATTTTCACCAAAACCACCCTTTAAGGGTCAAGACCATCATTAATCACTTAAAAGCTAGTGATTAAGGTCCAACAACACTAACCATTACACAATTAGGGCATTTCATACCCATTTTTCCCAATTAGGTCAATCATTAGCCCTTTGACTAATTTAAAGTCAACACACCCATTTCGGTTTATCTACTAACCCATCTAACACCCATTTACTAATTAACTAGGCGTGCTAGTGATTAACTAACCAATTAGAACTCATAAACATCACTTAACATTTTGAAACCCTAGGTTAGTCACCATTGAGTCTTCATGACTCCATCTTACCCAAGAACACCCAAAATCACCAAATATGGGTTTTATGTTCTTCATTTACCCAAACCCTAACCCGTACACAAAATCAAAGTAAGGAAATTAAAGTTAGAACATACCACTACAACCACAACGGAGCTAGAGAGGATATGAACAACTTTAATACCCGCACTTTGGTCTGAGAACAACTTCTTTCTCTTGGATTTAAGCTTTCTCACTCAAGAATCACACTCTCTCTCTAAAATTTAAGTGAAGAGGATAAGGTTGTTGATAATGGAGTTAACGATACTCTACAAACTGACCAACTGGCCTTTAACTCGTCCACAAGTGCAATTACCAAAATGCCCATCAAAATATCTGAATAAAAGATCAGAAACACGGCTACAGTGTTAGTGCACCACGCGCACTATTAAGGGTGCGCTGAGCGCACCTAGCTCAGATCCGTCTCTGACTTCTGTTTAACTGAACAATTATTCCCACACTTTATGTACTCTATTTACACTGATGTACAATGAAGATTAGGGTCTTACAACTCTCCCCCACTTAAATCGGAGCACGTCCTCGCGATCCAAGCCGCATGACAAGAGGGAAGATAAACCAACACGAATTCTTCGGGCTCCCAAGTAAATTCGGAACCTTTACTATGACGCCATTGAACTTTAAAAGTCCTAACCTCTTTATGTCTTAACCTTTTGACCTTCTCATCGAGTATGACAATCGGCTCCTCAATATATTCTAACTTATTGTTTAGCTCAATCTCGTCTAACAGTACCCAAGATGAATCATCCGCAAGGCACTTGCAGAGATGGGAAACATGAAATGTATTATGGATCCCCGCAAGCTCTTCGGGTAATTCCAAACGATACGCAACTTCGCCGACAAGAGCTAAAACCTTAAATGGCCCAATAAACCGATGAGCTAACTTTCCCCGCTTTCGAAACCGAATAATACCCTTCCATGGCGAAACCTTAAGCATCACCATGTCACCTTCTTGAAATTTGATCATTCTCCAACGTTTGTCGGCATACGACTTTTGTCTATCTTGAGCCTTTTTCAAATGAGCCAGAATCATATCAATCTTGCTATTCGTCTCTAAAACCAATTCGGTACTCCCGATTACCTTTTGACCAACTTCACCCCTAACATATCGGAGTTCGACATCCCGATACTAGTATGATAACTATTATTGTACGAGAATTCCACCAAAGGTAAGTGCTCATCCCAACTACCACCGAAATCAATAATACACGCCCGTAACATATCCTCCAAAGTTTGATTCGTACGTTCGGTTTGACCGTCCGTTTGAGGATGATACACCGTGCTCAATTTCAATTGTGTGCCCATATCTTCATGAAACTTTTCCCAAAACCGAGATGTAAAACGGGTATCTCGATCCGAAATAATAGATATAGGAACCCCATGTCGAGCGACTACCTCTTTGATAAATAATTTAGCCAAAGTCTCCGATGATATCGCTTCCCGAATGGGAAGAAACAAGGCACTTTTCGTCAATCGATCAACTATCACCCAAATCGAATCAAATTGGGTTCTCGCCGTTTTAGGTAACTTTGTGATGAAATCCATGGTAATGTGCTCCCATTTCCATTTCGGGATTTCTAACGGTTGTAACTTACCATACGGCTTTTGGTGCTCGGCCTTAACTTGCAAACACCTGACGCATTGCTCAACATACTTTACAACATCACGTTTCATGACCGGCCACCAATAATCTTTCCTTAAGTCAAGATACATTTTCATCGCTCCCGGATGAATGGAATACTTTGACTTATGTGCTTCATCAAGTAGCACTTGTCGATAATCACCCATCTTAGGCACCCACGCTCTTCCTTGAAAATACAACAAACCACGCGAGCCCATAGTAATGAACTCCGATTACCCCACAATTCGTTCCGCATGCTTGTTGTGAACGTAAGCCTCTATTTGAATCACACCAAGTTTTTCAAGAAAATCGTTAGTAATAATCATACGTAACAATCCTAATCGTAACGCCGGGTGATGACTCTTTCGACTTAACGCATCCGCGACCACATTCGCCTTGCCCGGATGATAAAGTATCTCACAATCATAGTCTTTTACCACATCCATCCACCTATGTTGACGATAATTCAAATCTCTTTGATCAAAAAGATGTTTCAAACTCTTGTAATCCGAATAAATCGTACACTTGACACCATACAAGTAATGGAGCCAAATTTTCAACGCATGAACAACCGTCGCTAACTCAAGATCATGAGTCGGATATCTCGTTTCGTGTTCCTTTAATTGTCGAGAGGCATAAGCGATGACTTTACCCCTTTGCATTAGAACACAACCGAGCCCATTTAAAGAAGCATCACAATAGACCATGTCTTCCACCCCTTCTAGCAAAACTAGCACCGGAGCTTGACACAGCTTCTCTTTTAACAATTGAAAAGCAATTTATTGCTCGTTCTCCCAATTAAACCTCGCGTTCTTTCTCATCAATTTCGTCAATGGAGAAGCAATCTTAGAAAAGTCTTGGATAAACCGACGATAATAACCGGCCAATCCTAGAAAACTTCGGATTTTCGTAGGCGTAGTCGGTCGTCCCCAACTCTTTACCGTCTCTATCTTCCCTGGATCTACTTGAATACCATTTTCGTTCACAATATGGCCAAGGAATTGAACTTCCCTTAGCCAAAATTTACATTTGGAGAATTTAGTATACAACTTCTCCTTCCGGAACGTCTTTAACACACTCCGCAAATGATGTTCATGTTCCTTCATACTCTTCGAATAGACAAGTATGTCCTTGATGAACACAATTACCGACTTGTCCAACATAGGTTGGCACACTCGGTTCATAAGATCCATGAATGCCGCCGGTGCATTCGTAAGACCAAAAGGCATAACTACGAATTCAAAATGCCCATAACGCGTTCGAAAAGCCGTTTTCTCGATGTCTTCCTCACGGACCAGCATTTGGTGATAGCCGGACCGTAGGTCGATTTTAGAGAAATACTTTGCACCTTGGAGTTGGTCGAACAAATCGTCAATCCTAGGCAAAGGATAACGATTCTTGATCGTCACTTTGTTCAACTCCCGATAATCGATGCACATCCGCATACTACCATCCTTCTTCTTCACGAATAAAACCGGAGCGCCCCATGGTAAAGCACTAGGTTGGATAAAACCCTTTTCAAGTAGCTCCTGGGTTTGATTTAACAACTCTTGCATTTCCGTCGGCGCTAAACGATAAGGAGTTTTAGCAATGGGGGTAGCCCCCGGAACCAACTCAATGTGAAATTCAACTTGTCTTTCCGCCGGAACACCCGGTAACTCATCCGGAAAAACGTCTTCAAATTCATTCACCACCGAAATTTCACGAATGAATGGTGGCTCATTTCCAGTATCAACAACATGGGCAAGAAAAGCCACACCACCACCAACAAGAAAATGACGTGCCCGTGCAAAAGTGCATATCGGCACAAGTCTTCTTCATTTATCGCCATGAATAATTAACTCTCCCCCACCTGGGGTCTTCACTCGAATAGATTTTTCATGGCATACAATATCGGTTCTATTATGATCGAGCCAATCCATACCAACAACGATATCAAAATCACCCAAAGTCATCAGGATGAGATCGATTTTAAAGATTTCGACACCAAACACAACATTACAATTTTTACACACATCAACCACTAGCACCGCCTTGCCATCCGATATTTCAACTTCTACCTGATGACTTAACTTAGCTAATGGTTTATTAGGTTTAGGCACAAATTTTGGTGACACAAACGACAAGTTTGCACCACTATCAAAGAGTATCCTTGCCGGATTGGAATTAACCATGAAAGTACCTGAGACAACTTCGCTAGATTGCTTGGCCTCCTCATTGGTCATCAAATAATTTCGACCCCTAGCTGTACCCGCCGCCTTCTCTAGTCGTTTAACATTATTGTTACGCAATTCGAGACACTCCGGCCTCTTGTGCCCCTCTTTGTTACAATTAAAACAAACGATTTTGTTGGAAGATGAGTTCGTACAATCACGGGCCAAGTGCCCTTGTCGACCACAATTGTAGCACGTGGGCCCAAAACTCTTAGAAGCCCCCTTTTTCGCACTACCGACGCTATCGATCACACTCTTGTTCTTCTTGTTCGAGTGTCTAGTAGCTTCAAATTTTCGTTTGCCAAAGGTGAAGTCACTCTTTCTTGGAGCAAGCGACTCAAAACCCTTAGCGATATCAAATAGCTCATCAAAAGTCTTCGTCAAATTCCTACTAATCCTTTCTTGATAGTTATCATTAAAGGTTCGGTAGAAATCTTCTTTCAACATGTGATTGTTCCCGTCATACTCCGGGCAAAATTGGGTCTTTGATAAGAAAGTGGACTTGAGAGTGTTCAAATCCATTGACCCTTGCCTTAAAGTACGCAACTCATCCTTAAGCTTTGAAAGATCGGCCGAAGTTCGGTAATCCTTGAAAAATTCTTCTTTAAACTCGTCCCACGTCAAACTCATACTTTGTTCTTCGCCATAAAGTCGGATTTTCGCGTCCCACCACAACTTGGCATCACCCCTAATCATGCTACTACCAAACCTCGTCTTTTTATCGAGAGGGCACTCACTGGTACGGAAAGCCCCCTCCATATCGGAGATCCATCGAGCACTCTTGAGTGGGTCTTGTTCACCTTCAAAGGTGGGAGGTTGAGCATCTTTGAAGTTTTTATAGTGGAAGTCTCGTCTTCCCGCATTATCCTCTTTAAGAACAATCTTAACTTGTTCCTTGACTAGATTGACTACTTATTCGTCATTCGAATCCAAGAATATATTCTTAACATCCTCTAAGAAGGCCTCATGATGCCTTTGCATAATGGCCTCAACCTTGGCCGTAAACTCAACATCCTCACTCGAACCCCCTTCATTGGTCTCGGGTCCGTTTCTCATCTTCATACTATAAAACGGAAAAGGTTAAGCAAAGAACGAGAAAACTTAACACATATGTATACACATATACACCACACTACCCCATCTTGCTCAACAATCGTCGTACATCGCTTGTTTTACACGATTTGAACCCGTAACAATGGTAACTAATCATTGTTACGCGAGCACGTCGCATTAACTTGCTAGTACAATGTCTATCTCGCCTGATGATTGCTAACTCAACACAAAACAATTAGCGCAAGGTTAGTTCACATAAACCTAAGCACTAATCAACTCCCGGTCCGACCCGTCTCCTACAAGTCCCGCATAAAGCGCATATGCAAATAAATCTAAGTCTAGGCACCTATCTCAAGTCGCCTAAATCCCTTATACCATGCTCTGATACCACTTGTAACAACCCAAGCCAATATACAATCGAACACGTGTAAATAATTTTTTTTTACAGTGGAGTGCGCCACACGCACCACCATAGGGTGCGCAGCGCGCACAGGCCCCAATTCAGTTCTGTCCGGTTTTGTCAATTTTCAATTAATGATCTCCCACTTCCCGACATATTTAGACGAAACGCTTTTCGCAACATGTTATAATGGTTAAAACTCACACGATTCAATAATAAAATGAGTTTTACAAAATGGGGCCCACATCAGCCGTTTTACGAGTTTCATACAAAAGTTCGAGTGTCGACCACACTAGTTTAAATTCCAAACAACACTATGAGCATGGTGTTTGGGGTTAAACTACCCATATCTCGGTCAAACTCCAAAAGCTATCACATCCCAAAAGCGTCCCCTAAACAATAAGCGGGATCTCTAATCCAATCGAAGGCCCTTACCCTTGTCAACGCTGGAGCTTATAAAAAGATAAACAACGAGAGGGTAAGCAAAGCTTAGTGAATGCAATAATTATACCCATATATATATATATATATATATATATATATATATATATATATATATACCTACTTGCAATCACTTACACATAAACCGCATACACGCTAGCGATACAATTAGCATACCATCACAAGTACAAAGCTAATATTCTCCAACAAACCGCTACTAGCGTAATCAATAACATATAATCGACATAATATAATATGCTACAAAACAAAATACACAACCATGGTTAACCATTCTCGCGTCATGGTGCTACCGGCTCTTTGGTTCACACCATATGCATTTGTCATGATGCTACCGGCTCTTTGGTTCACATCACAACTCGAGTCATACTCACGCTAGAGTGCTACCGGCTCTTTGGTTCACACTCTAACAATGCTAAGGTGCTACCGGCTCTTTGGTTCACACCCTAACAAATCGTGCTATAGCGCTACCGGCTCTTTGGTTCACACTATAACACACGTACTATGACGCTACCGGCTCTTTGGTTCACATCACAGCACGCTCGCACATACTATGGCACTACCGGCTCTTTGGTTCATACCATAGCATACAAATAAATACATTACATACATATGCATATAATCATTCCACTCACCTTTAACGATTCGGTGACGGTTTTATACTTCTGCAAGCTTCAAAGCAAAGTACCTAATATAATAAGTACTTCAATCAACTAACAAAACCTAGTTGGACTAAATACCAACAATTTCACTTATGTGCATTTAATGACTTAAATGCATTAAATGCCCCCATTTTCACCAAAACCGCCCTTTAAGGGTCAAGACCATCATTAATCACTTAAAAGCTAGTGATTAAGGTCCAACAACACTAACCATTACACAATTAGGGCATTTCATACCCATTTTTCCCAATTAGGTCAATAATTAGCCCTTTGACTAATTTAAAGTCAACACACCCATTTCGGGTTATCTACTAACCCATCTAACACCCATTTACTAATTAACTAGGTGTGCTAGTGATTAACTAACCAATTAGAACTCATAAACATCACTTAACATTTTGAAACCCTAGGTTAGTCACCATTGAGTCTTCATGACTCCATCTTACCCAAGAACACCCAAAATCACCAAATATGGGTTTTATGTTCTTCATTTACCCAAACCCTAACCCTTACACAAAATCAAAGTAAGGAAATTAAAGTTAGAACATACCACTACAACCACAACGGAGCTAGAGAAGAGATGAACAACTTTAATACCCGCACTTTGGTCCGAGAACAACTTCTTGCTCTTGGATTTAAGCTTTCTCACTCTAGAATCACACTCTCTCTCTAAAATTTAAGTGAAGAGGATAAGGTTGTTGATAATGGAGTTAATGATACTCCACAAAATGACCAACTGGCCTTTAACTCGTCCACAAGTGCAATTACCAAAATGCCCATCAAAATATCTAAATAAAAGAGCAGAAACACGGCTATAGTGTTAGTGTGCCACGCGCACTATTAAGGGTGTGCTGAGCGCACCTAGCTCAGATCCGTCTCTGACTTCTGTTTAACTGCACAATCATTCCCACACTTTATGTACTCTATTTACACTGCTGTACAATGAAGATTAGGGTCTTACACTACAGCAGAAGAAACAAGCTGGAACATCTTCCTGAATTTATTCAAGCTACTGATGTATTAACCCTGCTCTGCAAACCTGAAGCCAATCACTCCGAAATCCTGTCCAAGGGACTAACCGGAAAGGATCTTCGTTCGGATCTTGATATTCTGAACAAAATCATTGATCACAATATCTACAGCAGGCTAGGAAACTGTGACGACCCGACAAAATTGCCATTGACGACGCCGTCAACTTAGGTCCCGTTACGTGGTCATAGTCCCTAAATGAGACACCTTTGACCAAAATTACGTCGCATTCATTTGAAACGTGTATGACTTGCAAAGTTTTAAGTAAACCAAGCGGTTCGACCACAAGTATAAGTTTATAAAAGTTACAAGGTGTAAATGAAATAACTTGCAACATAATATAAGTTGAAAATCATGAATGCTATCAATAGCGTATGCATGAAAACATTAAGTTTGAATCCAAAGGTGTTATCACTAGCGTATGCATGTATGCTTGACCCCAAGCAAGTAATCAAAGTGTGCGGAAGCATGTATCAAGTAGCCAACTATGAACCTGAGAAACATATAGAAAACTGTCCACGAAAAACGTTGGTGAAATCATAGGTGTATTTGTAAACGTTGTTTTTGAACCACAAGATTTAGTATAAGTTGATTATCCAAATTGTTTGCATTCCAAAGTTGTTGTACGTTCGCGAGCACCCAATTATCAAGACTTAACTGTTATACGAACCCCGTTATCATAGTGTTAGAACCTACACTATACCCGAAAACATATTTCATCCGCTAACAGTAGCGAACCGTCCGAATGAGGGCGCGTCAAGCCCGTATGGATCCACACAACATAAGTTCACGTTTACACCCTACAAGTGTAACTAATGATAATTGAATTAAGGCTTTTTGTTCTAACTCGCCATGGAATGTTTGTTTTTGTACTTGTGTTCAAAGCATAAAAGTATGATACGTATATGTTTCTCATCCCATGATTTAAAGAATAAAAGTTGTTGAAAAGATGGGACTATGATCTCACCGTAGTTTCATGCCAAAGTACTTTATTTTAAACGTTGTGCAATGAAAGTTGTTTAGTCGTCACCTAAACAAGTAAGTTATATCAATACCGGTTACGACACAAGGTCGGGCGAAATGTGTTCAATTAGTCCTACGGCTCATTACGACTCGAATATATAGCATGTGAGTCACGTTGTCAAGTTTCATGCAAGAATCAAGTATAAAATAAGGTTAGAACGATTGCATAAGTTTTTGGTTAAGTTTGACTAAAAGTCAACTTTGGTCAAGTCAAAGTCAACGAAAAAGTCAACACGTTCGGGTCGGGTCTCGAACAATTTTTCTGAGTTATATAATTATATATGAGCATGTTAGAATAAGTTACATGTTAATCGGAGGTGCGTAGTATAGTTAGAATTAAACGTGAAAATGAAAAATTGAACAGCCCACTTTCCAGGCAAACGCCGCGCCGCGCCAAAGATTGGCCGCGCCGCGGCAATACACCCGAGCTGATTCCTGGGATGTTTCAAATGTTCAAGTCTCGAACCAAAATTCCCCAATTCACAAATAATGAACCGCAAACACCCAAAACATGTATCTTATATCGTTGGAAAGGTATTTTGACAAGGAATACAACTAAACACATATCATTAACCAAAAACATCATTTAAAATAACTAATTCCTCGTCGAATGATCGTTAAATGTTCATCATTAAAATTTCAAGTTCATAAAATGCATAAGATGACTCGGGCATCCAATTTACACATACGATATGCCGTTTCGAAGGTAATTAAACATGTATTGCAACTAAACACTTACTAACAATGTTTCATAGCATTCAATGCATCAAAAAGTTCGTATTTACGTCTATCAAACCCTAACCAAAAATCACAATTTCATTAATTATGTTAATAAAGTTTTTCCAAGTCATCCTACAAACCAAAATGTAGCTAATGGTACTAGTAACACTTTTAACACATGAGCTTTAACATAACAACAACATTTAATCAACCAAAACTCAAGAATGATCACACCCATTTTCAAGTTCATGCTAGTTTATGCAAAATAACAAGATCGAGCAAATAAATCACATATTCATGTTAGACTCGAGCCATAGATACTAACTAACACATTTTTAAGTTTAAAGGTCTAATTTATGAAAATTAGAGACTTTGAAAAACTTACCCCAAGCTATGAAATTGGTACCAAATTGAAGAGGATGATGCAAGGATCACAAATATGTAGTTTGTTTTGATGTTAACTTGCTAGATTGAATTTAGATGATGATTGAATGATTTTGGTGGAAATGGGGTTTCTTGAACTAGAGATAAAAGGGAGGTGGGAGATGAATGAATAATGGGGAAGAGTGGGTTGACTAGTTGACCTAGTTACTAGTTTGCCCACTTGAAAACATTAGTCCCTCGAGTTTAAAAGCGGGTGCGTGAATTAACTAAACGAATTATTTTAAATACGCGAGAGTAAACGGGAGATGCTATAATTAAATAACGGAAATATTGAAAACGCTAATTAACGAAAGATACTAATTTAGATAACGAAAGATATTATAAAAAAAAAGACGACGTTAAAATAAATTAACGGAAAAAGGTGGGTTATTGCATTACCCACACCTTAAAAGAAATTTCATCCTGAAATTTAGTTGGAGGTAGTAGTCGTTGTTTCCTCCTCGAGACTTTGCATTGCCGATTCTACGAATAAGTAGGGGCACTCCCTTTTCATTTGATCTTGTCTTTCCCAAGTAACTCGGATCCTCTTTTGGCATCCAAACAAACTTTGACAATAGGGATTTTACTTGTTCGTAAGGTTTGGTTTCACGATTCATAATTTCAACCGGTTTGCCCATGAAGTGGAGTTTGTCATCGATAGTAAGCTTATCGAAAGGAATAACAAGTTCTTGTTCGGCAAGACACTTCTTCAAGTTTGATACATGGAATGTAGGGTGAACAGAGCTCAATTGAGTTGGGAGATCGAAACGGTAAGCAACGGGTACAATACGCTCCAAGATTCAAAAGGATCAAAATATCGCGAATTAAGCCTCCTACGTTTCCCGAAATGGATTGCACCTTTTTAAGGTGCGACTATTAATATTACGCGGTCACCCACTTTGAATTCGAGAGGTTTACGTCTGACATCGGCATAGTTCATTCGACGACTTTTGGGTCCTTCTCGAATATGGATAAATTTTCTCGATCGTTCATGAATAATCTCGGGCCCGGTGAATTGATTATCATTTACTTGGTTTGACAAAAGGAGAACGTCGTTTCCGGTCATATAAAATTTCGAAAGGTGCGACATTAATACTCGAATGATCACTATCATTGTATAAGGAATCAGCTAAAGCAATAATACAAGTTCGTAATACGTCTTCCAAGGTTTGAATCGTACATTTTCTTGGTCCGTCGGTTTGTGGATGCTATGCGGTACTCATGTTTAAACGTGTCCCCAAGGCCTTTTGTAATTCTAGAAGTGAAACGAGCATCTCGATCTGAAATAAATGACAATGGCACACCGTGTCAAGATAGAATTCCTATAATGTATAGTTGTACAAGGCTTTCCCATCTTGTCGGTTTCTGAAAAACGTTTGTTGGAATAAGTTTCTTATCAGTTTCTGAAAACGTTCGTTAGGACTATTCACCCTCGTGGCGAATACTAGTATAATGTGAAGAGTCTCTCTCTCCATTGAGAATTTAGATAAAAGATTTCCTTACACAGAAGTACGAGTGTAATGCGAGAGGAGTTTCCGCCTCGATGTGAGCATATCATGCATTTCGTAGTTCGTCGATAAAAGTGTGAGAAAACGAGATAGTATACACTTATAACACATGTTTTGAAGTTGAAAGAATTGGTCGTTTATTCAGAAGCATCAATATGATTTGGCAATATCAAGATGTGTCCCTGGTATGGTTGTTATCAATATTCTCGAAGTTTTCGGATGGCAACAAGGAAAAATAAAGTCATGTACATGGCACATGGTGGTGATTAGGTTGATCGAGTCCAATCACCATCACGAGTCATTAGAACTTTGGTATGACTTACCATAATATAACCACATTGATCGAGTGTCATTATATTACGCTAATTCATACCTCCATTCCTACATCACTCCATAGAATCAAGTCCGTGTAGTCCTGAAAATTTAAAATGAACAAAGTGTAACGGCATCTCTAGCGTGGCTCGTATTTAATCGAAAGAATTAGTGCAGCTCTGAAGATACGTTTCTCGAGGGAAGTGTATAACTGGTTGTTCACGTCAATACGGTTCAAGTCATACAATAATGTCTTTAGGTACGAAAAGAGTAACAAATTATGATAACGAATAGTACGCAAACGTAGTGATAAGTAGTGATGATGATACTCACCTAGAGTAGTGGTGGTAGTAACAAGAAGTGGTAGATAGTGATGAACATGAGTGTAACATCGACGGTGGCTAGTGATTGCCATAGTGGTGGAAACTTTATAGTACTTGTGGATAGTGTTGAGTCCCCAAAATAATTAAGGATTTAATTATGACAAAACTGTAATTTATTTGCACTAAAATGTTATGTGCAGCCAGCACAAGTTTGTTTATATATAGACAACAAATATTGATGTGTCAAGTGTTCAGTATGCTGCCTAGTCTACCAGCATAAGGTAGAGTGTATTCTTCGAATCAGCACAGGATGAGTACCCAGCAATTCAAGAATATCAAGTGACTCAGCATAAGAAGAACCAGTAAACCTGGTAAGCATCATACAACACAAGACAGCCATACATGGTGGTTTCCTGAGTGGTCTACATCAATTGTACTATTCAACAGAAGTCAAAGACAACGTTGAACAGGAAAGGATACACGTCAGCGGCTGACAAGTGACCTTACAAGATCACGTGGGAATGCAGAAGTTTAACGCATGTGCAGACATGTGCTATACTTTGTCAATGCCTAGGGAACACAATATTCTATTTGTTTAAACAAATAGTGGTGCCAAACTAAATTGGGGTGTTCCTGCAAATAGCTACCAAAGAGGAAAGAGGAGAGCACGCTCTCTGATGCAGTTGTCCCCACAAGTACATACATCCTATGTACCAATGGACAATAGAACTATTACACGGTTAATAGGACTACTATAAATTGTTGTATCTACTATTGTAACAACTGGTGGTGTGGGTTTTATTATTTAGAGTCCAAAACGTGTAATAGCTTTAAGTTAATCCTCATAGCTATACTTAGGTAAATCTGTATCAACTAACTATCATTCCGCCAAGGATAGTTGTAATTCTTTGTGATTTAATCAATAAAGAATAACAGTTAAAAAATTACCTTTGACTCTATTTAAATTACATGCTTGAATACTAAACTGTGTTTAATTGGTTAGTTAATTAAAAGAAATTGTATTCACCCCCCTACAATACTCCTGTTGTTAATCAAGGGACCAACAACTGGTATCAGAGCTTCAGTCTTGA
The DNA here is from genome assembly GCF_046630445.1 of Rutidosis leptorrhynchoides. NCBI lineage: Eukaryota > Viridiplantae > Streptophyta > Magnoliopsida > Asterales > Asteraceae > Rutidosis > Rutidosis leptorrhynchoides. The sequence continues at coordinate 487,274,773 of NC_092333.1, forward strand.
TAATTTAATATCTTGAATCTAAATTCTCTCATGGCCGCACACTCAAATACAACTTACCTTGAAAATGGCTCATCCAATAGACCACCCAAATTTGATGAAGATGAGTATGAAACTTGGAAGGCAAGGTTCATGCTTCACCTGGAGTCTATTGATCCACTTATGCCTGGTATTGCCACAGATGGTCTATTTATCCCAACTAAAACTATTGATAGCATTCCATCCACTGCTGACACTCCTTCCATTCCTGGCAGAGAGGTTGTTCTCACTTCAGCCAAATGGGATGCTGAGGACAAACGTCGTGTTGGACTTGACCCTAAGATCAGAACTCTGTTAGCTATAACTTTACCTAATCACCTGTTCAAACTGATTAAGGGAAAACTGAATGCTAAGCTTATGTTAGACTATCTAGATGTTACTTATGAAGGCATGGATGAGGTTAGGCAGAACAAGATTATTGCTTTGAAAAGAGAGTATGAAATGTTCTTTGCCTATAAGAATGAGACCCTTAAGCAAACCTTCATTAGGTTTAACTCCTTAGTTGCTGACCTGCTTACTTTGAAAATCACATATACTGATTTTGAACAAGTAAACAAATTCATTGACTCATTGTCTACCAAATGGAAACCAGTGACTGACCCTCTAAGAACCACCCAGACTTTAAAGAATTATAACATGTCTTCCCTCTATGGTACACTTTGGAACCATGAGAAGGCAGAAGCTAAACTTGAACTAAACTTGAAAGAAAATTTTAAGTCTGCCCCCACCACTTCAAAATCTTCTAAAACAGATGATACTGCTCTTATGGCTGCTGCTAAAAAGAAAGCTCAAAAGGCTTTACTGGTTCAAAAGTTGACAGCAGAAGAAGAGTCATCTGAAGATGATGTGGATAGTGGTACTGGGTCTGAAGAAAGCAGTGATGATGAAGATGATGTGGAAGGTTTTGCTGAAGGTATGGCTTTGCTGGCTAGGCAGTTCAAAAGGTTTAATCGTAATAGAACCGGCAAGTCATATAAAGGGAGTAAGAAACCAAGTGCTAGGTATAGCAGCAAATCAGTCAAGGGTCATAAATCTGAGTGTTACATAAGGGATCATGTTCAGAAAGGAGATGTGGAGCTACATTTTATTTCAACAGACCAACAGTTAGCAGATCTCTTTACAAAGCCCTTATATGAGAAACGTTTTAACTATCTCATCTCTGAGATGGGTATGCTTGAACTTTAAAATAAAAGGCAACTTTGTTGGTGTGCTGGCTCCACAACATGTAGGGCAAACCAGTAAGTCATAAATTCTTTCACTTACTGCCTACATGTCAAATAGTCAGCACATCAAGGTCTTTTATATCATGGTTATTCAATGTTCAAAACGAAATAATAAATAGCTCACAATAGTTAAATGATACCTTAAATCTGAAACTCATTTACTCTCAATGATTTAAAATTAAATTCATTACATATTAAATGTCGCAAGAATTTTTGTATTTAATATAAAATTTATTTTATACTTTTTAACTTTTTTTTTAATTGAAAACTGCTGCATTTAATGCTTAATGGGAGGTATGAGTGTTCAAGCCGATTATACGTCATGTCAATAGTCTGTGTTCCCTCGAAAACGTGCCAGTCTGTCACATCTGCCCACTCGCCTGCAGATGACAGTTTCCATTTTCTCTCTTCTACACCTTTTCCACCAATCCGAAAGGTTAAATAAGGCGATCCTTTTCACATAATAACCTTCGGTTATTAACTTTTTGATTTACCTTTCCAAAACACACTCTTCTCTCTAAATTCACAAATCTTCAAATCTTTCATACATCCATCTTCAACGATTTCATCAATGGCAGAAAAGCAACATCAATCATCACCTGTTGAGAATCAGCCAGAGGAACAACAACAGCAACAACCACCAGTGGAACCACAACAACCGGAACAACATATACGACCGGTCATAGAGGAACAAGTTGTATAGGGTCCTCTGTTCAACCTGCACCCCAACCTTGTTAGGGCTGCAAATGCTCCAGAACACACAACCATTCGCCTATCGAGAGGCAATGCTGTTTATGCCCTGTCCATTCCCAAATCTAGAGCCAACATGGGCTACGAAACATTAATAGATTATATACGGAAATCACCTCTGGCTAGAGTTATTACAGGTGTACCTTCACGTATATATCCAGCCTGTCTGGCCAGATTCTGGTATACTGCCACCATGGCCACCACTCCACAGAACCTTCCATGTATTCGTGGCATGGTGACTGAAACCCTAACCTGCTCCATCACTGCTGATGCCATCCGATGTGCTCTTTAATTACCCGGTGGTCCATTTGTTAATTCACCGACCAGTGATGAGTTTAGAAGGGAGGTATTGGAAATTATTGGGTTTACTCAACCAGTAGCTCATACGCCATTGAGGAAGCATATGCCACCTCTATGGTATTATTTCTTTGGATTGCTGACTCAGTATATCAGCCAGAAGTCTGGAAGTTTTGATCAGTGCTCAGATTTTGAGCTAAAGATTGGTCACGGGATGCTGTTCAACCGTAATATTGAATATGCCGGTGAAATCTATTTGAGGCTAAGGGAAATGGTGCTTGCACCCAAACGAACACATCTAATCCCCTTTCCAAGGTTCTTGAACCTTTTTTTGAAAAATGAGCTGGGTGAAGCTTACCAGCAGTTTGCTGATGAATCATTCGACCTGCCTCCAAAACAAGGGGGAATGCCAAAAGATGCTCCATTACTGCTCGGGGTGGAGTAAACCAAATGACTGCCTCTGGTGTTGCACCAGCTGAGGGGGAGGGAATTCAGCAAAAGCCAGCTATAAAAAGGAAGGAGCCAGCTACCTCAACTAGTACAGCCACCATCTCACATACTGATAAAGCAGTAGTTGTATTAGAATCTAGTGCTCTCTGATAATAAAGAACAGCCCTAATCTTATATACTGACTACCCACTTCTAGTATTGGAATCCGTTGCTTAACTATTTCTTGGTAACAGGCAAATCCAAATGAGCTAAAGCTTGCTCCAAGCACACCACATGAGGGATTGCCCCAGTCTCAACTACTGCTTCGGAAAAGAAAGCTGCTATGGAACCTGGTGCATCTCTAGACCAAACAGCAGAAATCTCTAACTTAATTAAAAATCTTTTAACTGCTGACTTAAAAAATGAAAATGAAGTTAAAGGTATAACCTTGGCTCCCAAGCTGACTGGTTTTAAAACTAGTGTTAAGAAGAGTAGCAACCCATACTCTTCTAACCAGGCACTTTCACATTTTTCTAAATTGAACATCATGCAATATCCTCTGCTGACAGTACAACCACCAGAGAACAAAAATGACCCCCAAAGCAGTCTTGAGCTGGTTCCTCATCGTGTTGAATCGGCTCCGGCCACTGCACAGCCTAAATGTTACTTGGATCATGTTAAGAGTCTCACTCCTACATCATTACCAGCCAGAACTCTTACACTATCTGGGTCAACATGTGTTGCCAATGAGTCAGCAGAGTCACAGCTGTACTTACAGACATCTAACTCTGTCTCAATTGAAGGGCTTACTAAATCACCAGTTTGTCCCTAGAGACCAACAACAGATGCAATTATTGAGTGAAATTTATTTGGTTCTACAGTTGTTAACATAAAATGTTCTTTTGTTTCAGTTCTTAGCAGGGTAGATGAACAGGCAGAGGGGGAGCAAGAAAAGGATGTAATTGTTTCTACTGATGAGCTCTTCATTTCTGCTACTGGTGTTGGTGCTACTGATTTGTTTACTGGTGGTACTGATACTCGTACTGTTGTCTCTACTGCTGCTGGCTCTACTGGAGACAATGTGACTGCTGGTTCCACTGCTCTTACTGATAATGAGGAGCTAGCTACTGCTAATATTTCTGCTACTCATCCTACTGTCTCTGGTATTGCTACTTCAACCACTTATTCTGAAGTGGTTGAGGAGATGATAATGGAACCTCCTCCTGTACTCGAAAAGGTCATTGATAATATTGTTAAGGAGGTTCTCGATATTGATGCTGATGCCACTACCACTGTTACTCCTCCAACTGCTACTACTACTGAAGTGGTTACTGGTAGTGGCTCACATGATAATGATGATTCTTCCTGGCCTTCATTTCTTCAGGATGTTGGCTATGTTCCAAAAGAGCCACAGATGGATACTGCAGCTTCTGCTACTGTTATTCCATCTTCTGAGCAGTCATCCGCTGCTGCTACTGGTTCTACGGAACTCATTTTGGATGATGGTACCTCTGCTACTGCCACTACTGATTCTTCTCAGGCTACTGCTTCTGCTGAGAAGAAACCATATGTGTGCCAGATACCAGATCCTAATAAAGTTGTACCTAACTTCATCTATAGGGGAGCATCTATGACTCCCAGAGTTGCCTTGCTGGTGGATCAGCTGACTATTGATCCTCAAACTACCTTAGTGTCAGCCAGCAAATTACCTAGAGAAGAGCTGACTGAACTACTGTCTCAGCTTAATCGACCAGCAAGAGAAGAGGTATATGAGAGGTTGGCCATGTTACAACAAGTTAATGAGCAGCCATACTACCATTACTTTGGTATGGCTCCAGATGCTTCTCCATGGCCTGGTACTTGGTGGCCTCTCAAGTTCATCATCGATCCTACTACTGGTAAATGTGTGATGCAGAATGTCCCTGATTCACCAGTACCTACTGATTCTTTAGCTTTTTCCTCATCATCTTCTTCATCTGATGGTGATGCTGATAAAGGTGCTGGTAAGGGTGAGCCAGTCACTCATGATAATGTGACTGATAATGTGACTGGCTCCAAAGACAAACCAGTGGATCTAACTGATGATGCTGATAATGATGCTGACAAGGATACCAGAGGTTCTAAACCTTCGGGTGAAGGTAAAAATGATGGTGATTATAGTGATGAGTCAGATTCTGACCTTCCACCTCCACCACCCCACGGAGGTAGTCCTATTGTCGCTGCTAGTAATTGCCCCTCAATAAGCAGTTTTGATGCTAATGAGGTGGCTGCCATCTCCACCCTGGCTGTCTATCGAACAGTAGCCAGGATCACACCAGATCTACAACGCACCATCCGCACTACTCTTGTTAATAGAATGACTGAAGCCATACGTAGAGCTGGGGAGGTTACAACTTCATCTATTGAAGCCCAGCTTAGACAAGTATGTGCTTTTGCAGATCTTGCGGTGGAAGCCATTGTCAAACAACATGAAGAGGAGGAGGATCTCAAAAGGCGAATCATCTCTCACAATGAGTATGCTGATCATATTACCCGTCTTCAAGCTGATTTGGATGCTGCTAATCGCAGAATTCTTTTTCTTAATGAAGAAAATAGGGTATTGGAAGAAAGATTGGATTCGCAGGAACAGCAAATGGCTACTATGATTCCTGCCTCAGCTTATGTACAAATGGTGGAGGTAATGCAACGAATGGCTGCTCTTCAAGCTGATGTTAGGGCTGATGTCCAATAAATGGCCATGGGTGTTGCTAGGAATGAAGTTCGATCTTCAAACCTCTGCCTCAGACAGTATGGCATAGATCCTGGTGCCCATCTATCTCCTGCTGATGCTAACTGGAACAGATTAGCTTATTCTGTTTATGAGTTTGATAGTGACCTTGATACACAAGTCTCCACAGCTCCTGCTTCTGCCCCTGCTGATGACAAAAAGGGGGAGAAGAAGTCTAAAAAGCAATCTAAAAAGAGAAAACAATCTGAGGGGAAGCACGAGCATGAAAAGGCTCCAAAACAGCAAAGGAGGGATGGTGATGGTGGTGATGGTACTGGTCAAGGTTTTAGCACTAAGCCAAGCAACGCTCATACTGAAGCATGTGTCCAGGCAGCTGGTGAATCTCAATCCAGTGTGTCTGCCACATCTGTGGATGATATTGGTTCTGGTAGTAAGCCCAGTGATGTTTCTGAATTGGCTGTTGCTGAATCTTTTGCTGTCTCTCAAACCATCAAACGTAAAATGAAAAGAAAACTAGAGAGGCATCAAAAGTGACAACAGGAACTAGATGATGCTTTCAACGCTAAATTTGAGGCTTATGCTGCTCTGAAACAACATAAAATTGAGCATGTACGATCCCTCGATCCTGAAAAGCATGAAATTCATGATGAACTACTCAGCATTGAAGAACACAAAAGGGCTGCTTTGAAAAGAAATGTAAGTTCATGATCAAATATGATAGAAAGAAAGCAAAGTTGTATGCTGAGCAAGCAGACAGAATTAAGAAGATGACACCTGAACAGATGAGAGATTACTTAGCTTCTACTGAGTCAGGAGGAGTGAGAGCTGATGTATTCATGAAATGGCTAGATGCAATGTTAGAAACCAGCCATTCCTCTCGACCAACATCTTCTGCTCAGTCAGCTACATAACAACAGCCAGCAGAAATTATAAGCCTTGATGACGATGATACTCAGGGGGAGCACTTAGCAATTGTTCTTTATCTGCGTCCACAAGAACCAGTATCAACACAAGAACCATCAGCTGAACCCATTGCAACGACAAACAAAGGGTGAAATCTACTCCTAGGGACAACCAGCCCCTAAGGAAAGGACCCCTATTTGAGGCAGCTGATGAAGATATTGTGGCAGTTGTGCCAGCTGATACTAATCAGTCAGCTGGTACCGAATTGAGAACCTTCGGATTCAGTGAATGGATGGAGATATTGGAATACTTCATTGGTAAGGCTAAAAGTGGTATTAAAGATACATTGAAGCCTGAACTCCAAGAGCTCTTCAACAAAGCAACAAAATTTGGGAATGCACCAGTAGTAAACGTAGAAGAAGTACTTTCTCAAAAGCCTAAAGGAAAGAAATCTACTGGTGAAGGCCCACACAGAAGAGATCCCATCATTCTACCTCATCATGTTCCAGTTTATGACCCTGCTGAAATGTCCCGTTCTTATTGATTAAAAACGTTCCATATTAATTGATTTCGTTGCGAGGTTTTGACCTCTATATGAGACGTTTTTCAAAGACTGCATTCATTTTAAAACAAACCATAACCTTTATTTCATTAATAAAGGTTTAAAAAGCTTTACGTAGATTATCAAATAATGATAATCTAAAATATCCTGTTTACACACGACCATTACATAATGGTTTACAATACAAATATGTTACAACAAAATAAGTTTCTTGAATGCAGTTTTTACACAATATCATACAAGCATGGACTCCAAATCTCGTCCTTATTTAAGTATGCAACAGTGGAAGCTCTTAATAATCACCTGAGAATAAACCTGCTTAAAACGTCAACAAAAATGTTGGTGAGTTATAGGTTTAACCTATATATATCAAATCATAATAATAGACCACAAGATTTCATATTTCAATACACATCCCATACATAGAGATAAAAATCATTCATATGGTGAACACCTGGTAACCGACATTAACAAGATGCATATATAAGAATATCCCCATCATTCCGGGACAACCTTCGGATATGATATAAATTTCGAAGTACTAAAGCATTCGGTACTTTGGATGGGGTTTGTTAGGCCCAATAGATCTATCTTTAGGATTCGCGTCAATTAGGGTGTCTGTTCCCTAATTCTTAGATTACCAGACTTAATAAAAAAGGGCATATTCGATTTCGATAATTCAACCATAGAATGTAGTTTCACGTACTTGTGTCTATTTTGTAAATCATTTATAAAACCTGCATGTGTTCTCATCCCAAAATATTAGATTTTAAAAGTGGGACTATAACTCACTTTCACAAATTTTTACTTCGTCGGGAAGTAAGACTTGGCCACTGGTTGATTCACGAACCTATAACAATATATACATATATATCAAAGTATGTTCAAAATATATTTACAACACTTTTAATATATTTTGATGTTTTAAGTTTATTAAGTCAGCTGTCCTCGTTAGTAACCTACAACTAGTTGTCCACAGTTAGATGTATAGAAATAAATCGATAAATATTATCTTGAATCATTCCACGACCCAGTGTATACGTATCTCAGTATTGATCATAACTCAAACTATATATATTTTGGAATCAACCTCAACCCTGTATAGCTAACTCCAACATTCACATATATAGTGTCTATGGTTGTTCCGAAATATATATAGATGTGTCGACATGATAGGTTGAAACATTGTATACGTGTCTATGGTATCTTAAGATTACATAATATACAATACAAGTTGATTAAGTTATGGTTGGAATAGATTTGTTACCAATTTTCACGTAGCTAAAATGAGAAAAATTATCCAATCTTGTTTTACCCATAACTTCTTCATTTTAAATCCGTTTTGAGTGAATCAAATTGCTATGGTTTCATATTGAACTCTATTTTATGAATCTAAACAGAAAAAGTATAGGTTTATAGTCGGAAAAATAAGTTACAAGTCGTTTTTGTAAAGGTAGTCATTTCAGTCGAAAGAACGACGTCTAGATGACCATTTTAGAAAACATACTTCCACTTTGAGTTTAACCATAATTTTTGGATATAGTTTTATGTTCATAATAAAAATCATTTTCTCAGAATAACAACTTTTAAATCAAAGTTTATCATAGTTTTTAATTAACTAACCCAAAACAGCCCGCGGTGTTACTACGACGGCGTAAATCCGGTTTTACGGTGTTTTTCGTGTTTCCAGGTTTTAAATTATTAAGTTAGCATATCATATAGATATAGAACATGTGTTTAGTTGATTTTAAAAGTCAATTTAGAAGGATTAACTTTTGTTTGCGAACAAGTTTAGAATTAACTAAACTATGTTCTAGTGATTACAAGTTTAAACCTTCGAATAAGATAGCTTTATATGTATGAATCGAATGATGTTATGAACATCATTACTACCTTAAGTTCCTTGGATAAACCTACTGGAAAAGAGAAAAATGGATTTAGCTTCAACGGATCCTTGGATGGCTCGAAGTTCTTGAAGCAGAATCATGACACGAAAACAAGTTCAAGTAAGATCATCACTTGAAATAAGATTGTTATTGTTATAGAAATTGAACCAAAGTTTGAATATGATTATTAACTTGTATTAGAATGATAACCTACTGTAAGAAACAAAGATTTCTTGAGGTTGGATGATCACCTTACAAGATTGGAAGTGAGCTAGCAAACTTGAAAGTATTCTTGATTTTATGTAACTAGAACTTGTAGAATTTATGAAGAACACTTAGAACTTGAAGATAGAACTTGAGAGAGATCAATTAGATGAAGAAAATTGAAGAATGAAAGTGTTTGTAGGTGTTTTTGGTCGTTGGTGTATGGATTAGATATAAAGGATATGTAATTTTGTTTTCATGTAAATAAGTCATGAATGATTACTCATATTTTTGTAATTTTATGAGATATTTCATGCTAGTTGCCAAATGATGGTTCCCACATGTGTTAAGTGACTCACATGGGCTACTAAGAGCTGATCATTGGAGTGTATATACCAATAGTACATACATCTAAAAGCTGTGTATTGTACGAGTACGAATACGGGTGCATACGAGTAGAATTGTTGATGAAACTGAACGAGGATATAATTGTAAGCATTTTTGTTAAGTAGAAGTATTTTGATAAGTGTATTGAAGTCTTTAAAAAGTGTATAAATACATATTAAAACACTACATGTATATACATTTTAACTGAGTCGTTAAGTCATCGTTAGTCGTTAGATGTAAGTGTTGTTTTGAAACCTTTAGGTTAACGATCTTGTTAAATGTTGTTAACCCAATGTTTATAATATCAAATGAGATTTTAAATTATTATATTATCATGATATTATCATGTATGAATATCTCTTAATATGATATATATACATTAAATGTCTTTACAACGATAATCGTTACATATATGTCTCGTTTAAAAATAATTAAGTTAGTAGTCTTGTTTTTACATATGTAGTGTAGTGACCCGAACTTTTCCATGTTTATATATATTAATTGAGATTGATATTTACATGATTAAATGTTTCCAACATGTTAAGCAATCAAACTTGTTAAGACTTGATTAATTGAAATATGTTTCATATAGACAATTGACCACCCAAGTTGACCGGCGATTCACGAACGTTAAAACTTGTAAAAACGACATGACGATATATATATGGATATACATATGGTTAACATGAGATTATGATAAGTAAGTATCTCCATAAGTATATTAACAATGAGTTATATACATATAAACAAGACTACTAACTTAAGGATTTTGAAACGAGACATATATGTAACGATTATCGTTGTAACGACATTTAAATGTATATATATTATATTAAGATATATTAATATATCATAATATCATGATAATATAATAATTTAACATCTCATTAGATATAATAAATAATGGGTTAACAACATTAATTGAGATCGTTAACTTAAAGGTTTCAAAACAACACTTACATGTAACGACTAATGATGACTTAACGACTCAGTTAAAATGTATATACACGTAGTGTATTTAGATGTATTAAAATACTTTTGGAAGACTTCAAGACATATATCAAAACACTCATACTTAACGAAAATGGTTAAAGTTACTTTCACATTCTTTTCTTTCATCAAGAATTCTAGTCGTATTTTTACCCGTATTATACACAGCTTCAAAACGTACTTACTATGGGTATATACCAATAGGAACTAGCATGGGATTCCACTCTTGATTATGTCATGTATGACTAATCAATTTTAACTTCTACCATGAGCTAGTCAACTAACTAGAACTCCTTTTAACCCCACTCACCACTCACCAATTACCACTCATCATTCACTCCATTTCACTTCCAATTCTCTTTCTAATTCTCTCTCAACACACCCACACTATTATGAATGTATTTTTCCAGTAATTAATCATCATATTCATCAAAAATAACTTCAAGAATCAAGCTATAATCATCATAGGAAGAACACTTCAAGAACACTTCAAAAATCCCTTCAAGTTTACTAATTTACTTCCAAGCTTTCTAATCCATTCCAAGTAATCATCTAAGATCAAGAAACCTTTGTTATATACAGTAGTTTATCTTTCTTATTCAAGGTAATATTCATATTCAAACTTTGATTCAATTTCTATAACTATAAACTATCTTAATTCGAGTAAAAATCTTACTTGAACTTGTTTTTGTGTCATGATCCTACTTCAAGAACTTTCAAGCCATCCAAGATCCTTTGAAGCTAGATCATTTCTTGTCACTTCCAGTAGGTTTACCTACTAAACTTGAGGTAGTAATGATGTTCATAGCATCATTCGATTCATATATATAAAACTATCTTATTCGAAGGTTTAAACTCGTAATCACTAGAACATAGTTTAGTTAATTCTAAACTTGTTCGCAAACAAAAGTTAATCCTTCTAACTTGACTTTTAAAATTAACTAAACACATGTTCTATATCTATATAATATGCTAACTTAATGATTTAAAACCTGGAAACACGAAAAACACCGTAAAACCAGATTTACGCCGTCGTAGTAACACCGCGGGCTGTTTTGGGTTAGTTAATTAAAAACTATGATAAACTTTGATTTAAAAGTTGTTATTCTGAGAAAATGATTTTTATTATGAACGTGAAACTATATCCAAAAATTATAGTTAAACTCAAAGTGGAAGTATGTTTTCTAAAATGGTCATCTAGACGTCGTTCTTTCGACTGAAATGACTACCTTTACAAAAACGACTTGTAACTTATTTTTCCGACTATAAACCTATACTTTTTCTGTTTAGATTCATAAAATAGAGTTTAATATGAAACCATAGCAATTTGATTCACTCAAAACGGATTTAAAATGAAGAAGTTATGGGTAAAACAAGATTGGATAATTTTTCTCATTTTAGCTACGTGAAAATTGGTAACAAATATATTCCAACCATAACTTAATCAACTTGTATTGTATATTATGTAATCTTGAGATACCATAGACACGTATACAATGTTTCGACCTATCATGTCGACACATCTATATATATTTCGGAACAACCATAGACACTCTATATGTGAATGTTGGAGTTAGCTATGCAGGGTTGAGGTTGATTCCAAAATATGTATAGTTTGAGTTGTGATCAATACTGAGATACGTATACACTGGGTCGTGGATTGATTCAAGATAATATTTATCGATTTATTTCTGTATATCTAACTGTGGACAACTAGTTGTAGGTTACTAACGAGGACAGCTGACTTAATAAACTTAAAACATCAAAATATATTAAAAGTGTTGTAAATATATTTTGAACATACTTTGATATATATGTATATATTGTTATAGGTTCGTGAATCAACCAGTGGCTAAGTCTTACTTCCCGACGAAGTAAAAATCTGTGAAAGTGAGTTATAGTCCCACTTTTAAAATCTAATATTTTTGGGATGAGAATACATGCAGGTTTTATAAATGATTTACAAAATAGACACAAGTACGTGAAACTATATTCTATGGTTGAATTATCGAAATCGAATATGCCCCTTTTTATTAAGTCTGGTAATCTAAGAATTAGGGAACAGACACCCTAATTGACGCGAATCCTAAAGATAGATCTATTGGGCCTAACAAACCCCATCCAAAGTACCGGATGCTTTAGTACTTCGAAATTTATATCATATCCGAAGGGTGTCCCGGAATGATGGGGATATTCTTATATATGCATCTTGTTAATGTCGGTTACCAGGTGTTCACCATATGAATGATTTTTATCTCTATGTATGGGATGTGTATTGAAATATGAAATCTTGTGGTCTATTGTTACGATTTGATATATATAGGTTAAACCTATAACTCACCAACATTTTTGTTGACGTTTTAAGCATGTCTATTCTCAGGTGATTATTAAGAGCTTCCGCTGTCGCATACTTAAATAAGGACGAGATTTGGAGTCCATGCTTGTATGATATTGTGTAAAAACTGCATTCAAGAAACTTATTTTGTTGTAACATATTTGTATTGTAAACCATTATGTAATGGTCGTGTGTAAACAGGATATTTTAGATTATCATTATTTGATAATCTACATAAAGCTTTTTAAACCTTTATTGATGAAATAAAGTTTATGGTTTGTTTTAAAATGAATGCAGTCTTTGAAAAACGTCTCATATAGATGTCAAAACCTCGCAACGAAATCAATTAATATGGAACGTTTTTAATCAATAAGAACGGGACATTTCAGTTGGTATCAGAGCGTTGGTCTTAGAGAACCAGAATTTTGCATTAGTGTGTCTTATCGAGTTTGTTAGAATGCATTAGTGAGTCTGGACTTCGACCGTGTTTACTTGAAAAATGATTGCTTAACAAATTATGTTGGAAACTATATATTTTTAACATGTGAATATTATGTGATATATTAATCTCTTAACGCGTTTGATATTATGTGATAGATGTCTACCTCTAGAACAAGTCCCATTGACTCACCTAATAATAATGAAGAGTCAAATGTAAATTGGAATGATTCGTGGACTGATTCACAAGTTCCCGAAGAGGAACCAGAAGAAGAGTCGGAACCGGAAGAAGAATCGGAACCGGATGAAGAAATAGAACCGGTGGGGGAAATAATAAAACGGTTAAGTAAAAGAAAATCCTCAACCAACCGACCAAGGTTAATTATGGTCAATGGTGTTTCCGCCAAGGAAGCAAAATATTGGGAGGATTACCAATTCTCCGATGAATCGGATTCTGACGAGAATTCCGATGATGTTATAGAAATTACCCCAACTGAATTTAAAAAGGCAAAAGAAAATAATAAGGGAAAGGGCATAAAAATAGAGAAATCTAATTCCAACCCCGATGAACTTTATATGTATCGTCAACCCCCGAAGTCCTTAAGTTGTAACAATGACCCGGGAACCCCTAAACCACCAGGTTTTTCTAAACCAATGTGGAAAATAACAGCTAGTATTAGGGGAACATCATATATCCCTAGAAACTTGGCAAAACGAACCAAAATCGAAGAAGAAGAAACAAGCGAGTCGGAATAAGATAGTTGTATTCGTGTGGTGTAATATATGTAATATAGTGTGCTTATGCTTTATGATATATGTAAAAATTGCTTGTATTAATAAGTATTTTTTTATGAATCTAACTCTTGTCTATTTTACAGTATAAAAACACAAAATGGATAGACAACCCAATATTTTAAGAGACCTACCCGGAGACATGATTGATGAAATCTTGTCTAGAGTCGGTCAGAATTCTTCGGCACAACTATTTAAGGCGAGATCAGTTTGTAAGACATTCGAAGAACGTTCCAAGAATGCCTTGGTTTATAAAAGGCTTTCGTTCGAAAGATGGGGGATATCACATTGGGAAATCCATAAGTTACGATGTGTTTACTTTGACGCATATATTGCGGGGAACCCAAATGCTATTTTACGCAATGGGTTAAGAAATTATTTTGACTCAATATATCCGAATATTGGACTTCGTGATTTAGAAAAAAGCGGCTAACATGCAACATAAAGAAGCATGTTATGCTTACGGATTAGTAATGTTCGCTTCTCACCAAAGTGAGAACAAGAACATCGGCCTACAACTATTAAACAAAACGTTCCCACAAGTGACGAAGTCGGTAATTGGGGTAAGAAATGAGGTTTTTAGATTGTTACGGGACTGTTGGACATTACGTAACCCTCGTCCCTTTGACGACGTTACAACACGCTGTCTTATCAACGGCCATAACGGTTATGTTCCACAAGACCAAGGATGGGAAGTAATCCTAGTAAAACCAGAATGCATGACTTGTTTCTGGACGTATGAATTACGTGTCTTTATTGCCTTTGCTGAACGACTTGTGTACTAGCTAGAATTATCTTCACAACCATCTTGTATCAAATTTATTGTGTGCTATATTTCATGCTATATGTAAAATAAGCGGTATTGTAAGTTTGTAAAATATTGTGTAAAAGTTTGAACGCGAAATATTATTATAATCAGTTTTTCATATAGAATTGTAGTAGTTGAATTGTATATTAGCTACTAAGTATGAACTTAACGGGTAGGTACTACCCGAATTTAAACTTATAAAACGCTAATATGAAGAAAAAGCTTTTATAAATGAGTTCATATTATGCTACGAAATACTATTAACTACTCTTAATATTCTGTATGATTAACTTCTTCCATTTAACTATTTTGAAGGAAATGGCACCGACTACTCGACACACCGTGAATATGAATGAAGAGGAATTCCGTACTTTTCTAGCTTCAAACATAGCAGCAGTACAGGCTGCGCTACATACCAACAATAACCTTGGATCTAGCAGTACAGGAAATCGTGTAGGATGCACCTACAAAGAATTCACTGCCTGCAAACCTTTGGAATTTGATGGAACCGAAGGACCAATCGGATTGAAACGGTGGACCGAGAAGGTCGAATCGGTGTTTGCCATAAGTAAGTGTACTGAAGAGGACAAAGTGAAGTACGCTACGCATACCTTCACAGGTTCTGCGTTAACATGGTGGAATACCTATCTAGAGCAAGTGGGACAAGACGATGCGTACGCACTACCGTGGTCAGCATTCAAGCACTTGATGAACGAAAAGTACCGTCCCAGAACCGAGGTCAATAAGCTCAAGACAGAACTTAGAGGGTTACGAACCCAAGGATTTGATATTACCACATATGAAAGACGATTCACAGAATTGTGCCTATTGTGTCCGGGAGCATTCGAAGATGAGGAAGAGAAGATCGACGCGTTTGTGAAAGGATTACCAGAAAGAATCCAAGAAGATATAAGTTCACACGAGCCCGCCCCCATACAACAGGCATGTAGAATAGCTCACAAACTAGTGAACCAGATTGAAGAAAGAATTAAAGAACAGACTGCTGAAGAGGCTAATGTGAAGCAAGTCAAAAGAAAGTGGGAGGAAAATGGTGATAAGAATCACCAATACAATAACAACAGCAATTATAACAATAATCGCAACAACTATCCTAACAATCGCAACATCAATCGCAACTACAACAAACGGCCCAACAACAACAACAACAACAACAGCAACCACAACAATCATCTTAACAACAATAATAACCGCAACAACAACAACAATCAGAAGCAGCTATGCCAAAGGTGTGAAAAGTATCACTCGGGGTTCTGCACCAAATTTTGCAACAAGTGTAAAAGAAATGGTCATAGCGCGGCGAAGTGTGATGTCTACGGACCAGGGGTTAACAGAACGAAAGGAACAAATGGTGTCGGAACGAGTAATGGCGGAGCAAGTAGTGTCGGAACAAGTTATGCCAATGTGGTTTGTTATAAATGTGGAAAACCGGGCCACATTATTAGAAATTGCCCGAACCAGGAGAACACGAATGGACAAGGCCGCGGAAGAGTTTTCAATATTAATGCGGCAGAGGCACAGGAAGACCCGGAGCTTGTTACGGGTACGTTTCTTATTGACAATAAATCTGCTTACGTTTTATTTGATTCGGGTGCGGATAGAAGCTATATGAGTAGAGATTTTTGTGCTAAATTAAGTTGTCCATTGACGCCTTTGGATAGTAAATTTTTACTCGAATTAGCAAATGGTAAATTAATTTCAACAGATAATATATGTCGGAATCGAGAAATTAAACTGGTTAGCGAAACATTTAAGATTGATTTGATACCAGTAGAGTTAGGGAGTTTTGATGTGATAATCGGTATGGACTGGTTGAAAGAAGTGAAAGCAGAGATTGTTTGTTACAAAAATGCAATTCGCATTATACGAGAAAAAGGAAAACCCTTAATGGTGTACGGAGAAAAGGGCAACACGAAGCTACATCTTATTAGTAATTTGAAGGCACAAAAACTAATAAGAAAAGGTTGCTATGCTGTTCTAGCACACATCGAGAAAGTACAAACTGAAGAAAAGAGCATCAATGATGTTCCCGTCGCAAAAGAATTTCCCGATGTATTTCCGAAAGAATTACCAGGATTACCCCCACATCGATCCGTTGAATTTCAAATAGATCTTGTACCAGGAGCTGCACCAATAGCTCGTGCTCCTTACAGACTCGCACCCAGCGAGATGAAAGAACTGCAAAGCCAATTACAAGAACTTTTAGAGCGTGGTTTCATTCGACCAAGCACATCACCGTGGGGAGCTCCTGTTTTGTTTGTCAAGAAGAAAGATGGTACATTCAGGTTGTGTATCGACAACCGAGAGTTGAACAAACTTACCATCAAGAACCGCTACCCACTACCGAGAATCGACGACTTATTTGATCAACTACAAGGCTCGTCTGTTTATTCAAAGATTGACTTACGTTCCGGGTATCATCAAATGCGGGTGAAAGAAGATGATATTCCAAAGACTGCTTTCAGAACACGTTACGGTCATTACGAGTTTATGGTCATGCCGTTTGGTTTAACTAATGCACCAGCTGTGTTCATGGACCTTATGAACCGAGTGTGTGGACCATACCTTGACAATTTTGTCATTGTTTTCATTGATGACATACTTATTTACTCAAAGAATGACCAAGAACACGGTGAACATTTGAGAAAAGTGTTAGAAGTATTGAGGAAGGAAGAATTGTACGCTAAGTTTTCAAAGTGTGCATTTTGGTTGGAAGAAGTTCAATTCCTCGGTCACATAGTGAACAAAGAAGGTATTAAGGTGGATCCGGCAAAGATAGAAACTGTTGAAAAGTGGGAAACCCCGAAAACTCCGAAACACATACGCCAATTTTTAGGACTAGCTGGTTACTACAGAAGGTTCATCCAAGACTTTTCCAGAATAGCAAAACCCTTGACTGCATTAACGCATAAAGGGAAGAAATTTGAATGGAATGATGAACAAGAGAAAGCGTTTCAGTTATTGAAGAAAAAGCTAACTACGGCACCTATATTATCATTGCCTGAAGGGAATGATGATTTTGTGATTTATTGTGACGCATCAAAGCAAGGTCTTGGTTGTGTATTAATGCAACGAACGAAGGTGATTTCTTATGCGTCTAGACAATTGAAGATTCACGAACAAAATTATACAACGCATGATTTGGAATTAGGCGCGGTTGTTTTTGCATTAAAGACTTGGAGGCACTACTTATATGGGGTCAAAAGTATTATATATACCGACCACAAAAGTCTTCAACACATATTTAATCAGAAACAACTGAATATGAGGCAGCGTAGGTGGATTGAATTATTGAATGATTACGACTTTGAGATTCGTTACCACCCGGGGAAGGCAAATGTGGTAGCCGATGCCTTGAGCAGGAAGGACAGAGAACCCATTCAAGTGAAATCTATGAATATAATGATTCATAATAACATTACTACTCAAATAAAGGAGGCACAACAAAGAGTTTTAAAAGAGGGAAATTTAAAAGATGAAATACCCAAAGGATCAGAGAAGCATCTTAATATTCGGGAAGACGGAACCCGGTATAGGGCTGAAAGGATTTGGGTACCAAAATTTGGAGATATGAGAGAAATGGTACTTAGAGAAGCTCATAAAACCAGATACTCAATACATCCTGGAACGGGGAAGATGTACAAGGATCTCAAGAAATATTTTTGGTGGCCGGGTATGAAAGCCGATGTTGCTAAATACGTAGGAGAATGTTTGACGTGTTCTAAGGTCAAAGCTGAGCATCAGAAGCCATCAGGTCTACTTCAACAACCCGAAATCCCGGAATGGAAATGGGAAAACATTACCATGGATTTCATCACTAAATTGCCAAGGACTGCAAGTGGTTTTGATACTATTTGGGTAATAGTTGATCGTCTCACCAAATCCGCACACTTCCTACCAATAAGAGAAGATGACAAGATGGAGAAGTTAGCACGACTGTATTTGAAGGAAGTCGTCTCCAGACATGGAATACCAATCTCTATTATCTCTGATAGGGATGACAGATTTATTTCAAGATTCTGGCAGACATTACAGCAAGCATTAGGAACTCGTCTAGACATGAGTACTGCCTATCATCCACAAACTGATGGGCAGAGCAAAAGGACGATACAAACGCTTGAAGACATGCTACGAGCATGTGTTATTGATTTCGGAAACAGTTGGGATCGACATCTACCGTTAGCAGAATTTTCCTACAACAACAGCTACCATTCAAGCATTGAGATGGCGCCGTTTGAAGCACTTTATGGTAGAAAGTGCAGGTCTCCAATTTTTTGGAGTGAAGTGGGGGATAGACAGATTACGGGTCCGGAGATTATACAAGAAACTACCGAGAAGATCATCCAAATTCAACAACGGTTGAAAACCGCCCAAAGTCGACAAAAGAGCTACGCTGACATTAAAAGAAAAGATATAGAATTTGAAATTGGAGAGATGGTCATGCTTAAAGTTGCACCTTGGAAAGGCGTTGTTCGATTTGGTAAACGAGGGAAATTAAATCCAAGGTATATTGGACCATTCAAGATTATTGATCGTGTCGGACCAGTAGCTTACCGACTTGAGTTACCTCAACAACTCGCGGCTGTACATAACACTTTCCACGTCTCTAATTTGAAGAAATGTTTTGCTAAAGAAGATCTCACTATTCCGTTAGATGAAATCCAAATCAACGAAAAACTTCAATTCATCGAAGAAACCGTCGAAATAATGGATCGTGAGGTTAAAAGACTTAAGCAAAACAAGATACCAATTGTTAAGGTTCGATGGAATGCTCGTAGAGGACCCGAGTTCACCTGGGAGCGTGAAGATCAGATGAAGAAGAAATACCCGCATCTATTTCCAGAAGATTCGTCAACACCTTCAACAGCTTAAAATTTCGGGACGAAATTTATTTAACGGGTAGGTACTGTAGTGACCCGAACTTTTCCATGTTTATATATATTAATTGAGATTGATATTTACATGATTAAATGTTTCCAACATATTAAGCAATCAAACTTGTTAAGACTTGATTAATTGAAATATGTTTCATATAGACAATTGACCACCCAAGTTGACCGGCGATTCACGAACGTTAAAACTTGTAAAAACGACATGACGATATATATATGGATATACATATGGTTAACATGAGATTATGATAAGTAAGTATCTCCATAAGTATATTAACAATGAGTTATATACATATAAACAAGACTGCTAACTTAAGGATTTCGAAACGAGACATATATGTAACGATTATCGTTGTAACGACATTTAAATGTATATATATCATATTAAGATATATTAATATATCATAATATCATTATAATATAATAATTTAACATCTCATTAGATATAATAAATAATGGGTTAACAGCATTAATTGAGATCGTTAACTTAAAGGTTTCAAAACAACACTTACATGTAACAACTAACGATGACTTAACGACTCAGTTAAAATGTATATACACGTAGTGTATTTAGATGTATTAAAATACTTTTGGAAGACTTCAAGACATATATCAAAACACTCATACTTAACGAAAATGGTTAAAGTTACTTTCACATTCTTTTCTTTCATCAAGAATTCTAGTCGTATTTTTACCCGTATTATACACAGCTTCAAAACGTACTTACTATGGGTATATACCAATAGGAACTAGCATGGGATTCCACTCTTGATTATGTCATGTATGACTAATCAATTTTAACTTCTACCATGAGCTAGTCAACTAACTAGAACTCCTTTTAACCCCACTCACCACTCACCAATTACCACTCATCATTCACTCCATTTCACTTCCAATTCTCTTTCTAATTCTCTCTCAACACACCCACACTATTATGAACGTATTTTTCCAGTAATTAATCATCATGTTCATCAAAAATAACTTCAAGAATCAAGCTATAATCATCATAGGAAGAACACTTCAAGAACACTTCAAAAATCCCTTCAAGTTTACTAATTTACTTCCAAGCTTTCTAATCCATTCCAAGTAATCATCTAAGATCAAGAAACCTTTGTTATATACAGTAGGTTATCTTTCTTATTCAAGGTAATATTCATATTCAAACTTTGATTCAATTTCTATAACTATAAACTATCTTAATTCGAGTAAAAATCTTACTTGAACTTGTTTTTGTGTCATGATCCTACTTCAAGAACTTTCAAGCCATCCAAGATCCTTTGAAGCTAGATCATTTCTTGTAACTTCTAGTAGGTTTACCTACTAAACTTGAGGTAGTAATGATGTTCATAACATCATTCGATTCATATATATAAAACTATCTTATTCGAAGGTTTAAACTCGTAATCACTAGAACATAGTTTAGTTAATTCTAAACTTGTTCGCAAACAAAAGTTAATCCTTCTAACTTGACTTTGAAAATTAACTAAACACATGTTCTATATCTATATGATATGCTAACTTAATGATTTAAAACCTGGAAACACGAAAAACACCGTAAAACCGGATTTACGCCGTCGTAGTAACACCGCGGGCTGTTTTGGGTTAGTTAATTAAAAACTATGATAAAATTTGATTTAAAAGTTGTTATTCTGAGAAAATGATTTTTATTATGAACATGAAACTATATCCAAAAATTATAGTTAAACTCAAAGTGGAAGTATGTTTTCTAAAATGGTCATCTAGACGTCGTTCTTTCGACTGAAATGACTACCTTTACAAAAATGACTTGTAACTTATTTTTCCGACTATAAACCTATACTTTTTCTGTTTAGATTCATAAAATATAGTTCAATATAAAACCATAGCAATTTGATTCACTCAAAACGGATTTAAAATGAAGAAGTTATGGGTAAAACAATATTGGATAATTTTTCTTATTTTAGCTACGTGAAAATTGGTAACAAATATATTCCAACCATAACTTAATCAACTTGTATTGTATATTATGTAATCTTGAGATACCATAGACACGTATACAATGTTTCGACCTATCATGTCGACACATCTATATATATTTCGGAACAACCATAGACACTCTATATGTGAATGTTGGAGTTAGCTATACAGGGTTGAGGTTGATTCCAAAATATGTATAGTTTGAGTTGTGATCAATACTGAGATATGTATACACTGGGTCGTGGATTGATTCAAGATAATATTTATCGATTTATTTCTGTATATCTAACTGTGGACAACTAGTTGTAGGTTACTAACGAGGACAGCTGACTTAATAAACTTAAAACATCAAAATATATTAAAAGTGTTGTAAATATATTTTGAACATACTTTGATATATATGTATATATTGTTATAGGTTCGTGAATCAACCAGTGGCCAAGTCTTACTTCCCGACGAAGTAAAAATCTGTGAAAGTGAGTTATAGTCCCACTTTTAAAATCTAATATTTTTGGGATGAGAATACATGCAGGTTTTATAAATGATTTACAAAATAGACACAAGTACGTGAAACTACATTCTATGGTTGAATTATCGAAATCGAATATGCCCCTTTTTATTAAGTCTGGTAATCTAAGAATTAGGGAACAGACACCCTAATTGACGCGAATCCTAAAGATAGATCTATTGGGCCTAACAAACCCCATCCAAAGTACCGGATGCTTTAGTACTTCGAAATTTATATCATATCCGAAGGGTGTCCCGGAATGATGGGGATATTCTTATATATGCATCTTGTTAATGTCGGTTACCAGGTGTTCACCATATGAATGATTTTTATCTCTATGTATGGGATGTGTATTGAAATATGAAATCTTGTGGTCTATTGTTACGATTTGATATATATAGGTTAAACCTATAACTCACCAACATTTTTGTTGACGTTTTAAGCATGTCTATTCTCAGGTGATTATTAAGAGCTTCCGCTGTCGCATACTTAAATAAGGACGAGATTTGGAGTCCATGCTTGTATGATATTATGTAAAAACTGCATTCAAGAAACTTATTTTGTTGTAACATATTTGTATTGTAAACCATTATGTAATGGTCGTGTGTAAACAGGATATTTTAGATTATCATTATTTGATAATCTACATAAAGCTTTTTAAACCTTTATTGATGAAATAAAGTTTATGGTTTGTTTTAAAATGAATGCAGTCTTTGAAAAACGTCTCATATAGAGGTCAAAACCTCGCAACGAAATCAATTAATATGGAACGTTTTTAATCAATAAGAACGGGACATTTCATGTAGTTCATTGTTAATATACTTAATGATATGTTTACTTATCATAGTATCATGTTAACTATATATATATCCATATATATGTCATCATATAGTTTTTACAAGTTTTAACGTTCGTGAATCACCGGTCAACTTGGGTGGTCAATTGTCTATATGAAACATATTTCAATTAATCAAGTCTTAACAAGTTTGATTGCTTAACATGTTGGAAACATTTAATCATGTAAATATCAATCTCAATTAATATATATAAACATGGAAAAGTTCGGGTCACTACAGTACCTACCCGTTAAATAAATTTCGTCCCGAAATTTTAAGCTGTTGAAGGTGTTGACGAATCTTCTGGAAATAGATGCGGGTATTTCTTCTTCATCTGATCTTCATGCTCCCAGGTGAACTCGGGTCCTCTACGAGCATTCCATCGAACCTTAACAATTGGTATCTTGTTTTGCTTAAGTCTTTTAACCTCACGATCCATTATTTCGACGGGTTCTTCGATGAATTGAAGTTTTTCGTTGATTTGGATTTCATCTAACGGAATAGTGAGATCTTCTTTAGCAAAACATTTCTTCAAATTCGAGACGTGGAAAGTGTTATGTACAGCCACGAGTTGTTGAGGTAACTCAAGTCGGTAAGCTACTGGTCCGACACGATCAATAATCTTGAATGGTCCAATATACCTTGGATTTAATTTCCCTCGATTACCAAATCGAACAACGCCTTTCCAAGGTGCAACTTTAAGCATGACCATCTCTCCAATTTCAAATTCTATATCTTTTCTTTTAATGTCAGCGTAGCTCTTTTTTCGACTTTGGGCGGTTTTCAACCGTTGTTGAATTTGGATGATCTTCTCGGTAGTTTCTTGTATAATCTCCGGACCCGTAATCTATCTATCCCCCACTTCACTCCAATAAATCGGAGACCTGCACTTTCTACCATAAAGTGCTTCAAACGGCGCCATCTCAATGCTTGAATGGTAGTTGTTGTTGTAGGAAAATTCTGCTAACGGTAGATGTCGATCCCAACTGTTTCCGAAATCAATAACACATGCTCGTAGCATGTCTTCAAGCGTTTGTATCGTCCTTTCGCTCTGCCCATCAGTTTGTGGATGATAGGTAGTACTCATGTCTAGACGAATTCCTAATGCTTGCTGTAATGTCTGCCAGAATCTTGAAATAAATCTGCCATCCCTATCAGAGATAATAGAGATTGGTATTCCATGTCTGGAGACGACTTCCTTCAAATACAGTCGTGCTAACTTCTCCATCTTGTCATCTTCTCTTATTGGCAGGAAGTGTGCTGATTTGGTGAGACGATCAACTATTACCCAAATAGTATCAAAACCACTTGCAGTCCTTGGCAATTTAGTGATGAAATCCATGGTAATGTTTTCCCATTTCCATTCCGGGATTTCAGGTTGTTGAAGTAGACCTGATGGTTTCTGATGCTCAGCTTTGACCTTAGAACACGTCAAACATTCTCCTACGTATTTAGCAACATCGGCTTTCATACCCGGCCACCAAAAATATTTCTTGAGATCCTTGTACATCTTCCCCGTTCCAGG
The DNA here is from genome assembly GCF_046630445.1 of Rutidosis leptorrhynchoides. Taxonomy (NCBI): domain Eukaryota; kingdom Viridiplantae; phylum Streptophyta; class Magnoliopsida; order Asterales; family Asteraceae; genus Rutidosis; species Rutidosis leptorrhynchoides. The sequence continues at coordinate 487,299,276 of NC_092333.1, forward strand.
ATGTATTGAGTATCTGGTTTTATAAGCTTCTCTAAGTACCATTTCTCTCATATCTCCAAATTTTGGTACCCAAATCCTTTCAGCCCTATACCGGGTTCCGTCTTCCCGAATATTAAGATGCTTCTCCGATCCTTTGGGTATTTCATCCTTTAAATTTCCCTCTTTTAAAACTCCTTGTTGCGCCTCCTTTATTTGAGTAGTAAGGTTATTATGAATCATTATATTCATAGATTTTACTCGAATGGGTTCTCTGTCCTTCCTGCTCAAGGCAACGGCTACCACATTTGCCTTCCCCGGGTGGTAATGAATCTCAAAGTCGTAATCATTCAATAATTCAATCCACCTACGCTGCCTCATATTCAGTTGTTTCTAATTAAATATGTGTTGAAGACTTTTGTGGTCGGTATATATAATACTTTTGACCCCATATAAGTAGTGCCTCCAAGTCTTTAATGCAAAAACAACCGCGCCTAATTCCAAATCATGCGTCGTATAATTTTGTTCGTGAATCTTCAATTGTCTAGACACATAAGCAATCACCTTCGTTCGTTGCATTAATACACAACCGAGACCTTGCTTTGATGCGTCACAATAAATCACAAAATCATCATTCCCTTCAGGCAATGACAATATAGGTGCCGTAGTTAGCTTTTTCTTCAATAACTGAAACGCTTTCTCTTGTTCATCATTCCATTCAAATTTCTTCCCTTTATGCGTTAATGCAGTCAAGGGTTTTGCTATTCTGGAAAAGTCTTGGATGAACCTTCTGTAGTAACCAGCTAGTCCTAAAAACTGGTGTATGTGTTTCGGAGTTTTCGGGGTTTCCCACTTTTCAACAGTTTCTATCTTTGCCGGATCCACCTTAATACCTTCTTTGTTCACTATGTGACCGAGGAATTGAACTTCTTCCAACCAAAATGCACACTTTGAAAACTTAGCGTACAATTCTTCCTTCCTCAATACTTCTAACACCTTTCTCAAATGTTCACCGTGTTCTTGGTCATTCTTTGAGTAAATAAGTATGTCATCAATGAAAACAATGACAAACTTGTCAAGGTATGGTCCACACACTCGGTTCATAAGGTCCATGAACACAGTTGGTGCATTAGTTAAACCAAACGGCATGACCATAAACTCGTAATGACCGTAACGTGTTCTGAAAGCAGTCTTTGGAATATCATCTTCTTTCACCCGCATTTGATGATACCCGGGACGTAAGTCAATCTTTGAATAAACAGACAAGCCTTGTAGTTGATCAAATAAGTCGTCGATTCTCGGTAGTGGGTAGCGGTTCTTGATGGTAAGTTTGTTCAACTCTCGGTAGTCGATACACAACCTGAATGTACCATCTTTATTCTTGACAAACAAAACAGGAGCTCCCCACGGTGATGTGCTTGGTCGAATGAAACCACGCTCTAAAAGTTCTTGTAATTGGCTTTGCAGTTCTTTCATCTCGCTGGGTGCGAGTCTGTAAGGAGCACGAGCTACTGGTGCAGCTCCTGGTACGAGATCTATTTGAAATTCAACGGATCGATGTGGGGGTAATCCCGGTAATTCTTTCGGAAATACATCGGGAAATTCTTTTACAATGGGAACATCATTGATGCTCTTTTCTTCAGTTTGTACTTTCTCGACGTGTGCTAGAACAACATAGCAACCTTTTCTTATTAGTTTTTGTGCCTTCAAATTACTAATAAGATGTAGCTTCGTGTTGCCCTTTTCTCCGTACACCATTAAGGGTTTTCCTTTTTCTCGTATAATGCGAATTGCATTTTTGTAACAAACGATCTCTGCTTTCACTTCTTTCAACCAGTCCATACCGATTATCATATCAAAACTCCCTAACTCTACTGGTATCAAGTCAATCTTAAATGTTTCGCTAACCAGTTTAATTTCTCGATTCCGACATATATTATCTGTTGAAATTAATTTACCATTTGCTAATTCGAGTAAAAATTTACTATCCAAAGGCGTCAATGGACAACTTAATTTAGCACAAAAATCTCTACTCATATAGCTTCTATCCGCACCTGAATCAAATAAAACGTAAGCAGATTTATTGTCAATAAGAAACGTACCCGTAACAAGCTCCGGGTCTTCCTATGCCTCTGCCGCATTAATATTGAAAACTCTTCCGCGGCCTTGTCCATTCGTGTTCTCCTGGTTCGGGCAATTTCTAATAATGTGGCCCGGTTTTCCACATTTATAACAAGCTACATTGGCATACCTTGCTCCGACACTACTTGCTCCGCCATTACTCGTTCTGACACCATTTGTTCCTTTCGTTCTATTAACCCCTGGTCCGTAGACCTCACACTTCGCCGCACTATGACCATTTCTTTTACACTTGTTGCAAAATTTGGTGCAGAACCCCGAGTGATACTTTTCACACCTTTGGCATAGCGGCTTCTGATTGTTGTTGTTGTTGCGGTTATTATTGTTGTTGGGATGATTGTTGTAGTTGCTGTTGTTGTTGTTGTTGTTGGGCCATTTGTTGTAGTTGTGATTGATGTTGCGATTGTTGGGATAATTGTTGCGATTATTGTTGTAATTGCTGTTGTTGTTGTATTGGTGATTCTTATCACCGTTTTCCTCCCACTTTCTTTTGAATTGCTTCACATTGGCCTCTTCAGCAGTCTGTTCTTTAATTCTTTCTTCAATCTGGTTCACTAGTTTGTGAGCCATTCTACATGCCTGTTGTATGGAAGCGGGCTCGTGTGAACTTATATCTTCTTGGATTCTTTCCGGTAATCCTTTCACAAACGCGTCGATCTTCTCTTCCTCATCTTCGAATGCTCCCGGACACAATAGGCACAATTCTGTGAATCGTCTTTCATACGTGGTAATATCAAATCCTTGGGTTCGTAACCCTCTAAGTTCTGTCTTGAGCTTATTGACCTCGGTTCTGGGACGGTACTTCTCGTTCATCAAGTGCTTGAATGCTGACCACGGTAGTGCGTACGCATCGTCTTGTCCCACTTGCTCTAGATAGGTATTCCACCATGTTAACGCAGAGCCTGTGAAGGTATGCGTAGCGTACTTCACTTTGTCCTCTTTAGTACACTTACTTATGGCAAACACCGTTTCGACCTTCTCGGTCCACCGTTTCAATCCGATCGGTCCTTCAGTTCCATCAAATTCCAAAGGTTTGCAGGCAGTGAATTCTTTGTAGGTGCATCCTACACGATTTCCTGTACTGCTAGATCCAAGGTTATTGTTGGTATGTAGCGCAGCCTGTACTGCGGCTATGTTTGAAGCTAGAAAAGTACGGAATTCCTCTTCATTCATATTCACGGTGTGTCGAGTAGTCGGTGCCATTTCCTTCAAAATAGTCAAATGGAACAAGTTAATCATACAGAATATTAAGAGTAGTTAATAGTATTTGTAGCATAATATGAACTCATTTATAAAAGCTTTTTCTTCATATTAGCATTTTATAAGTTTAAATTCGGGTAGTACCTACCCGTTAAGTTCATACTTAGTAGCTAATATACAATTCAACTACTACAATTCTATATGAAAAACTGATTATAATAATATTTCGCGTTCAAACTTTTACACAATATTTTACAAACTTACAATACCGCTTATTTTACATATAGCATGAAATATAGCACACAATAAATTTGATACAAGATGGTTGTGAAGATAATTCTAGCTAGTACACAAGTCGTTCAGCAACGGCAATAAAGACACGTAATTCATACATCCAGAAACAAGTCATGCATTCTGGTTTTACTAGGATTACTTCCCATCCTTGGTCTTGTGGAACATAACTGTTATGGCCATTGATAAGACAGCGTGTTGTAACGTCGTCAAAGGGACGAGGGTTACGTAATGTCCAACAGTCCCGTAACAATCTAAAAACCTCATTTCTTACCCCAATTACCGACTCCGTCACTTATGGGAACGTTTTGTTTAATAGTTTTAGCCCGATGTTCTTGTTCTCACTTTGGTGAGAAGCGAACATTACTAATCCGTAAGCATAACATGCTTCTTTATGTTGCATGTTAGCCGCTTTTTCTAAATCACGAAGTCCAATATTCGGATATATTGAGTCAAAATAATTTCTTAACCCATTGCGTAAAATAGCATTTGGGTTCCCCGCAATATATGCGTCAAAGTAAACACATCGTAACTTATGGATTTCCCAATGTGATATCCCCCATCTTTCGAACGAAAGCCTTTTATAAACCAAGGCATTCTTGGAACGTTCTTCGAATGTCTTACAAACTGATCTCGCCTTAAATAGTTATGCCGAAGAATTCTGACCGACTCTAGACAAGATTTCATCAATCATGTCTCCGGGTAGGTCTCTTAAAATATTGGGTTGTCTATCCATTTTGTGTTTTTATACTGTAAAATAGACAAGAGTTAGATTCATAAAAAAAATACTTATTAATACAAGCAATTTTTACATATATCATAAAGTATAAGCACACTATATTACATATATTACACCACACGAATACAACTATCTTATTCCGACTCTCTTGTTTCTTCTTCTTCGGTTTTGATTCGTTTTGCCAAGTTTCTAGGGATATATGATGTTCCCCTAATACGAGCCGTCGTTTTCCACATTGGTTTAGAAAAACCTGGTGGTTTAGAGGTTCCCGGGTCATTGTTACAACTTAAGGACTTCGGGGGTTGACGATACATATAAAGTTCATCGGGGTTGGAATTAGATTTCTCTATTTTTATGCCCTTTCCCTTATTATTTTCTTTTGCCTTTTTAAATTCAGTTGGGGTAATTTCTATAACATCATCGGAATTCTCGTCGGAATCCGATTCATCGGAGAATTGGTAATCCTCCCAATATTTTGCTTCCTTGGCGGAAACACCATTGACCATAATTAACCTTGGTCGGTTGGTTGAGGATTTTCTTTTACTTAACCGTTTTATTATTTCCCCCACCGGTTCTATTTCTTCATCCGGTTCCGATTCTTCTTCCGGTTCCGATTCTTCTTCCGGTTCCGACTCTTCTTCTGGTTCCTCTTCGGGAACTTGTGAATCAGTCCACGAATCATTCCAATTTACATTTGACTCTTCATTATTATTAGGTGAGTCAATGGGACTTGTTCTAGGGGTAGACATCTATCACATAATATCAAACGCGTTAAGAGATTAATATATCACATAATATTCACATGTTAAAAATATATAGTTTCCAACAAAATTTGTTAAGCAATCATTTTTCAAGTAAACACGGTCGAAGTCCAGACTCACTAATGCATCCTAACAAACTCGATAAGACACACTAATGCAAAATTCTGGTTCTCTAAGACCAACGCTCGGATACCAACTGAAATGTCCTGTTCTTATTGATTAAAAACGTTCCATATTAATTGATTTCGTTGCGAGGTTTTGACCTCTATATGAGACGTTTTTCAAAGACTGCATTCATTTTAAAACAAACCATAACCTTTATTTCATCAATAAAGGTTTAAAAAGCTTTATGTAGATTATCAAATAATGATAATCTAAAATATCCTGTTTACACACGACCATTACATAGTGGTTTACAATACAAATATGTTACAACAAAATAAGTTTCTTGAATGCAGTTTTTACACAATATCATACAAGCATGGACTCCAAATCTCGTCCTTATTTAAGTATGCAACAGCGGAAGCTCTTAATAATCACCTGAGAATAAACATGCTTAAAACGTCAACAAAAATGTTGGTGAGTTATAGGTTTAACCTATATATATCAAATCATAATAATAGACCACAAGATTTAATATTTCAATACACATCCCATACATAGAGATAAAAATCATTCATATGGTGAACACCTGGTAACCGACATTAACAAGATGCATATATAAGAATATCCCCATCATTCCGGGACACCCTTCGGATATGATATAAATTTCAAAGTACTAAAGCATCCGGTACTTTGGATGGGGTTTCTTAGGCCCAATAGATCTATCTTTAGGATTCGCGTCAATTAGGGTGTCTGTTCCCTAATTCTTAGATTACCAGACTTAATAAAAAGGGGCATATTCAATTTCGATAATTCAACCATAGAATGTAGTTTCACGTACTTGTGTCTATTTTGTAAATCATTTATAAAACCTGCATGTATTCTCATTCCAAAATATTAGATTTTAAAAGTGGGACTATAACTCACTTTCACAGATTTTTACTTCGTCGGGAAGTAAGACTTGGCCACTGGTTGATTCACGAACCTATAACAATATATACATGTATATATCAAAGTATGTTCAAAATATATTTACAACACTTTTAATATATTTTGATGTTTTAAGTTTATTAAGTCAGCTGTCCTCGTTAGTAACCTATAACTAGTTGTCCATGGTTAGATGTACAGAAATAAATCGATAAATATTATCTTGAATCAATCCACGACCCAGTGTATACGTATCTTAGTATTGATCACAACTCAAACTATATATATTTTGGAATCAACCTCAACCCTGTATAGCTAACTCCAACATTCACATATAGAGTGTCTATGGTTGTTCCGAAATATATATAGATGTGTCGACATGATAGGTCGAAACATTGTATACGTATCTATGGTATCTCAAGATTACATAATATACAATACAAGTTGATTAAGTTATGGTTGGAATAGATTTGTTACCAATTTTCACGTAGCTAAAATGAGAAAAATTATCCAATCTTGTTTTACCCATAACTTCTTCATTTTAAATCCGTTTTGAGTGAATAAAATTTCTATGGTTTCATATTGAACTCTATTTTATGAATCTAAACAGAAAAAGTATAGGTTTATTGTCGGAAAAATAAGTTACAAGTCATTTTTGTAAAGGTAGTCATTTCAGTCGAAAGAACGACGTCTAGATGACCATTTTAGAAAACATACTTCCACTTTGAGTTTAACCATAATTTTTGGATATAGTTTCATGTTCATAATAAAAATCATTTTCTCAGAATAACAACTTTTAAATCAAAGTTTATCATAGTTTTTAATTAACTAACCCAAAACAGCCCGCGGTGTTACTACGACGGCGTAAATCCGGTTTTACGGTGTTTTTCGTGTTTCCAGGTTTTAAATCATTAAGTTAGCATATCATATAGATATAGAACATGTGTTTAGTTGATTTTAAAAGTCAAGTTAGAAGGATTAACTTTTGTTTGCGAACAAGTTTAGAATTAACTAAACTATGTTCTAGTGATTACAAGTTTAAACCTTCGAATAAGATAGCTTTATATGTATGAATCGAATGATGTTATGAACATCATTACTACCTTAAGTTCCTTGGATAAACCTACTGGAAAAGAAAAAAATGGATCTAGCTTCAATGGATCCTTGGATGGCTCGAAGTTCTTGAAGCAGAATCAGGACACGAAAACAAGTTCAAGTAAGATCATCACTTGAAATAAGATTGTTATAGTTATAGAAATTGAACCAAAGTTTGAATATGATTATTACCTTGTATTAGAATGATAACCTACTGTAAGAAACAAAGATTTCTTGAGGTTGGATGATCACCTTACAAGATTGGAAGTGAGCTAGCAAACTTGAAAGTATTCTTGATTTTATGTAACTAGAACTTGTAGAATTTATGAAGAACACTTAGAACTTGAAGATAGAACTTGAGAGAGATCAATTAGATGAAGAAAATTGAAGAATGAAAGTGTTTGTAGGTGTTTTTGGTCGTTGGTGTATGGATTAGATATAAAGGATATGTAATTTTGTTTTCATGTAAATAAGTCATGAATGATTACTCATATTTTTGTAATTTTATGAGATATTTCATGCTAGTTGCCAAATGATGGTTCCCACATGTGTTAGGTGACTCACATGGGCGGCTAAGAGCTGATCATTGGAGTGTATATACCAATAGTACATGCATCTAAAAGCTGTGTATTGTACGAGTACGAATACGGGTGCATACGAGTAGAATTGTTGATGAAACTGAACGAGGATGTAATTGTAAGCATTTTTGTTAAGTAGAAGTATTTTGATAAGTGTATTGAAGTCTTTCAAAAGTGTATAAATACATATTAAAACACTACATGTATATACATTTTAACTGAGTCGTTAAGTCATCGTTAGTCGTTACATGTAAGTGTTGTTTTGAAACCTTTAGGTTAATGATCTTGTTAAATGTTGTTAACTCAATGTTTATAATATCAAATGAGATTTTAAATTATTATATTATCATGATATTATCATGTATGAATATCTCTTAATATGATATATATACATTAAATGTCTTTACAACGATAATCGTTACATATATGTCTCGTTCAAAAATTATTAAGTTAGTAGTCTTGTTTTTACATATGTAGTTCATTGTTAATATACTTAATGATATGTTTACTTATCATAGTATCATGTTAACTATATATATATCCATATATATGTCATCATATAGTTTTTACAAGTTTTAACGTTCGTGAATCACCGGTCAACTTGGGTGGTCAATTGTCTATATGAAACATATTTCAATTAATCAAGTCTTAACAAGTTTGATTGCTTAACATGTTGGAAACATTTAATCATGTAAATATCAATCTCAATTAATATATATAAGCATGGAAAAGTTCGGGTCACTACACCTGCTGAGCTGCCTTACTTGTTTCCTAAAGCCTAGGCTGCCTGGAAAGTGAAAGAAGAAGAGCTATCTGGTGATGAACTGGAAAAGGATAAAGATATAGACAGATAGCCTTCTAGTGCTCAAATTGTATCTTTTGTTACTTCATTTTTCATTATGATGTTTTGTAATTACTGTATATACTCCGTTGTAATGAAAATGAAATGCGTTTATCTTCAAAATCATATCAAGTTATAAGATATAGATAACTCAGCAAAAGATCCCAAAAATAAACTTAAAAGGGACAAATTTACTATCTTTCTTTCATTAGGTACCTCAGTGGTTTTCTCTAAATGTCATAAGTTTTGTCATCATCAAATAGGAGGAGATTGTTAAGTCCCCAAAATAATTAAGGATTTAATTATGACAAAACTGTAATTTATTTGCACTAAAATGTTATGTGCAGCCAGCACAAGTTTGTTTATATATTAACAGTAAATATTGCTGTGTCAAGTGTTCAGTATGCTGCCTAGTCTACCAGCACAAGGTAGAGTGTATTCTTCGAATCAGTACATGATGAGTACCCAGCAATTCAAGAATATCAAGTGACTCAGCATAAGAAGAACCAGTAAACCTGGTAAGCAGCATACAACACAAGATAGCCATGCTTCATTACAAGCATGGTGGTTTCCTGAGTGGTCTACATCAATTGTACTATTCAACAGAAGTCAAAGACAAAGTTGAACAGGAAAGGACACGCGTCGGCGGCTGACAGGTGACCTTACAAGACCACGTGGGAATGCAGAAGTTTAACGCATGTGCAGACATGTGCTATACTTTGTCAATGTCTAGGGAATACAACATTCTATTTGTTTAAACGAATAGTGGTTCCAAACCAAATTGGGGTGTTCCTGCAAATAGCTACCAAAGAGGAAAGAGGAGAGCACGCTCTCTGATGCAGTTGTCCCCACAAGTACAGACATCCTATGTACCAGTGGACAATAGAACCATTACACGGTTAATAGGACTACTATAAATTGTTGTATCCACTATTGTAACAACTAGTGGTGTGGGTTTTGTTATTTAGAGTCCAAAACGCATAATAGCTTTAAGTTTATCCTCATAGCTATACTTAGGTAAATCTGTATCAACCAACTATCATTCCGCCAAGGATAGTTGTAATTCTTTGTGATTTAATCAATAAAGAATAACAGTTGAAAAATTACCTTTGAATCTATTTAAATTACATGCTTGAATACTAAACTGTGTTTAATTGGTTAGTTAATTAAAAGAAATTATATTCACCCCCCTCTACAATACTCCTGTTGTTAATCAAGGGACCAACAGCTAGTGATTGCCATAGTGGTGGAAACTTTATAGTACTTATGGATAGTAAGCTGGGACGGTGGTGAATAACAATTTGGGAGACAGAGTTCCCGAACTAGCGTAACTTATGAAGTCGTCGTCCTCCTTACGTGTATGAATCTTAAGTTTACGTGTCTTACTCGAAAGTGGCAGAGGACGAGTTCGTATGATGAAAATTTGGTACCATTAAGAAGTTCACCTAAGAAAGATTCAAGTATAAATGCACAAGTAGTCAAGTAAGTGCTATCTATAGCAAATGCAAGTCAGAATGCGATGATTAACTACCTGCTGTAGTCTAGACTCACTAATGTAACCTAACGACTCTGTCAGACACACTAATGCATATTCTAGATCCCTACAACCAATGCTCTGATACCAACTGTGACGACCCGACAAAATCGCCATTGACGGTGCCGTCAACTTAGGTCCTGTTACATGGTCATAGTCCCTAAATGAGACGCGTTTGACCAAAATTACGTCGCATTCATTTGAAACGTGTATGACTTGCAAAGTTTTAAGTAAACCAAACGGTTCAACAACAATTATAAGTTTATAAAAGTTACAAGGTGTAAATGAAATAACTTGCGACATAATATAAGTTGAAAATCACGAATCCTATCAATAGCGTATGCATGAAAACATTAAGTTTGAATCCAAAGGTGCTATCACTAGTGTATGCATGTATGCTTGACCGCAAGTAAGTAATCAAAGTGTGTGGAAGCATGTATCAAGTAGCCAAGTATGAACCTGAGAAACATATAGAAAACTGTCAACGAAAAACGTTGGTGAAATCATAGGTGTATTTGTAAACGTTGTTTTTGAACCACAAGATTTAGTATAAGTTGATTATCCAAATCGTTTGCATTCCAAAGTTGTTGTACGTTCGCGAGCACCCAATTATCAAGACTTAACTGTTTTATGAACAATATTATCATAGTGTTAGAACCTACACTATACCCGAAAATATAATTCATCCGTTAACGGTAGCAAACCGCCCGAATGAGGGCGCGACAAGCCCGTATGGATCCACACAACATAAGTTCACGTTTACACCCTACAAGTGTAACTAATGATAATTGAATTGAGGCTTTTTGTTCTAACTCGCTCAGGAAAGTTTGTTTTCGTACTTGTGTTCAAAGCATAAAAGTATTATACGTATATGTTTCTCATCCCATGATTTAAAGAATAAAAGTTGTTGAAAAGATGGGACTATGATCTCACCGTAGTTGCATGCCAAAGTACTTCATTTTAAACGTTGTGCAATCAAAGTTGTTTAGTCTTGACCTAAACAAGTAAGTTATATCAATACCGGTTACGGCACAAGGTCGGGCGAAATGTGTTCAATTAGTCCTACGGCTTGTTACGACTCGAATATATAGCATGTGAGTCACGTTGTCAAGTTTCATGCAAGAATCATGTATAAAAGAAGGTTAGAATGATTGCATAAGTTTTTGGTTAAGTTTGACTAAAAGTCAACTTTGGTCAAGTCAAAGTCAATGAAAAAGTCAACACATTCGGGTCGGGTCTCGGACAATTTTTCTGAGTTATATAATCATATATGAGCATGTTAGAACAAGTTACATGTTAATCGGAGGTACGTAGTATAGTTAGAATTAAACGTGAAAACAAGAAATTGAACAGCCCACTTTCCAGGCAAACTCCGTGCCGCGCCAAAGATTGGCCGCGCCGCGGCAATACACCCGAGCTGATTCCTGGGCTGTTTCAAATGTTCAAGTCTCAAACCAAAATTCCCCAATTCACAAATAATGAATCGCAAACATCCAAAACATGTATCTTATATCATTGGAAAGGTATTTTGACAAGGAATACAACTAAACACATATCATTAACCAAAAACATCATTTAAAATAACTAATTCCTCATCGAATGATCGTTAAATGTTCATCATTAAAATTTCAAGTTCATAAAATGCATAAGATGACTCGGGCATCTAATTTACACATACGATATGCCGTTTCGAAGGTAATTAAACATGTATTGCAACTAAACACTTACTAACAACGTTTCATAGCATTCAATGCATCAAAAGTTCGTATTTACGTCTATCAAACCCTAACCAAAAATCACAATTTCATTAATCATGTTAATGAAGTTTTTCCAAGTCATCCTACATACCAAAATGTAGCTAATGATACTAGTAACACTTTTAACACATGAGCTTTAACATAACAACAACATTTAATCAACCAAACTCAAGATTAATCACACCCATTTTCAAGTTCATGCTAGTTTATGCAAAATAACAAGATCAGGCAAATAAATCACATATTCATGTTAGACTCAAGCCATAGATACTAACTAACACACTTTTAAGTTTAAAGGTCTAATTTATGAAAATTAGAGACTTTGAAAAACTTACACCAAGCTATGAAATTGGTACCAAATTGAAGAGGATGATGCAAGGATCACAAATATATAGTTTGTTTTGATGTTAACTTGCTAGATTGAATTTAGATGATGATTGAATGATTTTGGTGGAAATGGGGTTTCTTAACCTAGAGAGAAAAGGGAGGTGTGAGGTGGGAGATGAACGAATGGTGGGGAAGAGTGGGTTGACTAGTTGACCTAGTCATTTCTTTGCCCATTTGACAGCATTAGTCACTCGAGTTTAAAAGCGGATGCGTGATGAAAGGACCCATTCATACCGATTATAAACGATTCATAATAGTTGATTTCATTGCGAGGTATTTGACCTCTATATGATACATTTTACAAATATTGCATTCGTATCCTTTTCTAATTCTTAGGTTACCAAGCAATAATAATCAGGAGAAATATTTACAACAATTAGTGGCAATTATAACATCCAACTAATTCAATAATAATCCACAGAACTTCTGTCTGCATAATAATTCATTCGTGAAATGTTTTGCTTGTATCTATCTCGTCAAACATTTATAAAAGCATATCAGTCCAAAAATATAGATTTCAAAGGCATTTAATAAAGCAGTTGTAAAAACAGCGCATGTATTCTCAGTCCCAAAAATGTAAAGAGTAAAAGGAAGCAAATAAACTCACGATACGATATTTTGTAGTAAAAATAGGCATACGACGATACTGAACAATGCAAGGTTGGCCTCGGATTCACGACATCCCGCTAACCCGATAACGCCTTTAACCATTCCTTTGTCACCTCATTTCTGATATAATTGATACACCAAATCTATTTATCCTAATACAAATGTCTGTCTTCTTCTTCTTAAAAAAAAAAATGCAACACCTCGGGCTCGAACCCAAGACCTCTCGCTTAACACAAATACCACCAACCACTGCTCTGCTTATTGTTTTTCTATTTTAATTTGTGTAATAAATCTATTTAACCATAATTATATCATAACCATAATCATCTCTATCATTCCTATGCCATAAACATCATGATCATTTAAACCTCACCATTGTATCCATCATTGTGATTTTATGTTTACTCTATCCTCATGTATATCACCATCTCGATCATTATCATTATCCTATATATCATCATCATAATCTAATTATTTTCTAATCTAATCATCATCTTATCATGGTTCATTAACCATGAACCATCTTCTCAATTCACAGTCCATTACAAAAACTTATAATATTAAAGGCTCCAACCCACTTATATTTTTGGTTTATCATTATTCATGATCCTCACCATCATTTCACTTCGATACGATTTTCATTATCATCCTTTTCAGCCCAAACGAAAACAAAAACAATGGGCCTTGCAAGTCGCGGCCCAAGTTGCCTCACAACCTAAATAGCTAATAACGGCCCAAGAAGCAATTAAGGAGGTTTTGCGATGTTGTTTATAAACTGATTAAAAATCTTAGCAGGAGAAGAAATAAGAACTGGACTAGGATTGTTGTTGTGGTCCTTGAAGCTCGTCCAACAGAAGCCAAAAAGAAAACAATTAAATCAATCGCTTTCCTATTGGTTTAATTATTTGCACCTTTCATTATTGAGTTAACATTCCCCTTGTAACCCACTAATGAATATAATGGCTAGTGGGGTAGTTCTTGTTTAAAGGTTGTCAATCAAAATAAAAAGTATACACAAAAGAAGCCACTTTGTTCGCATGCTTAGTTCACGAGTAATTAAATATTAGTTGTTAATTTGATGATTGTTTTGGGTTGGTTTTTATCTCGGCAATAAAACAGCACAAGACACATAATCTAAAATATTTTGTAGGTGGGTTTCGATGGTCGAGATTATATGTGTTCGTGACAGATGGAAAGAGCCCGGAAATAGTTTTCAAAGTGATGTTATGGTGGCTTCAAGGGAATGTTATGTTGGTAGTTTGATTGTAACAGATAAATAGATAGCAGTTTGGGTTGTGTAGCATTCGAACCAGAAAAACAGTAAACAAGAGGGGGAGAGAGATAAGAAGAGAAAGGTTTTGGTGTTCTTGGATTTGGTTGTGGGTTTTGTTCACAACAGTAAAACGAAACAAGTACAAAGGTGATGGTTGTTAAATAGTAACGTGTTGTTCTTGGTTTGAAATAGAAATGACACAAAGAAGGTAGTGGTTATATAGTGTTCAAGGGTAGTGAAAAGTGGCGGCGAAAGTAGTGGTGAGGGTTTTTGAGATGATATTCGAAATAGAAAGAAACAGGAAGAATAAGTAGTAGCAACAAATGAGGTGACTTACTTGTCAGTCAGAAACAGGAAACAAAGTAATAACTAAAATGGTGATGGTGGTAGTCTAGATTGTCGTGGTGTTGAGTTGTAGAGGTTCACGAATATGAAGATGATCATGGTTGAAGTGTTGGAGTTAGGAGGTTTTTAAGGTGGTTGATAGGGTGGTGATCCAGTGGGGTGGTGATGAATCCAGAGATGGAAGGTGGCGGTTTAAGTATTCATGAGGAAGAAGAAATAGATTGGTGATGGATGATGGATTTGGTGGTATTGGGAGTTTACCAAAAGTAAAGAGTTATATCAATATACATATCGTGTGTGGGTATATATATATATATATATATATATATATATATATATATATATATATATATATATATATATATATACATACATACACACACTTTCATGAATGTTTTTTTGGAGAAGTCAACAAGAACAACAGTAATCAATTGTGAAACTTGTGAAACTTATTTGTTTGTGTTGATTGAACAAAGACAGGTAACTCAATAATAATATAATAATCATTTAAATTTTATAAACGTGCAGATGAAAATAAATATCTACTTCATATTCTGCCGACAGTTTTTCATGGACCGAATTTCGTACTCCGTTGATAAATCAGTGGCAGATTAAAAGTGTTCAGAAAAATTCAAACTTTTTTAATTAAATATAATTAATTATTCTAGTCATTATTTAAAAAAAATAATCATTAATTGTCTAACTAAAATTTAACTCAACTGTCCGCGCTCGATCACAGGTAAAATATAAAAAGTTCTAAAATTTAACAAGTAGCTCCTAAAATACATTTTTAATAAGCCTGTAATTTAAATAACTCATTTTTGGATCACCGTTTATTTTTAAAAATCATATAAGTTTGAATTTAACTGGCTTAATATCAATCGAAATATCAAACAAGTATTACAATTATTTAATATTTATTTTTAACATACTTTTATTTATATATAGGTATGTTTTAAATAATAATTATTATAATATCATATTTTTTTATTTTATTTTACATAACTAATTTTTAATAACAACAACATATAATATTTCAAATTATATTTCCAATTATATATATATATATATATATATATATATATATATATATATATATATATATATATATATATATATATATATATATATATATATATACGCTCACACACACACACACATATCTATTTACAATTAGTGATTCGTGAATCGTCGAGAATGATAGAAGAGTAAATGAATACTTGAACACAATTCAAAGTTTTTGAGAATTCAACATTACAAACTTTGCTTATCGTGTCGGAAATATTAAATCATATAAAGATTAAGTTTAAATTTGGTCGGAAATTTCCGGGTCGTCACAGTACCTACCCGTTAAAGAAATTTCGTCCCGAAATTTGATCCCAAAATTTCATGGCTGATAATAAGTATGTTTTCATGATGCATACGAGCTGGAAATTAGAGTTTTATTATCAGTGAGTAATATGGATAAAACAATTCGTTTATGTGAAGAGTACGAGTGAAGCTTTCACAAAAAAGTGATATGAATAAATAAGTGTTCGTCTTAACTTTTGTCGTGGTCGCGGTTGATTTTCAGAATTCAAGGGATTTAGAGAAAATTTTCGTAATAAGATTTGATTCTCTGATAATTAAGGAAATAGGATCTTCTTTGGTTAAATACGATAATCTATTTTGATTGCTCTGTCACATATTTCACTATAAATCAACCCTTCTCATTTCCTTTATATTTTGGAGTTCCATCCTTTTGTTTTCTATTCCCGACTTTAAGTCAGGCGAATAATGGTCGAGGATTCATAGGTATGAAGTTTCAAATGAACATGACTAATGTTCTAAGAGAGAGATTGTAATGGCACTATCTTGATTGGCTAAATTATCAGAATTCAAGAGAAAAGATAGAACTATCAGGAATTCTTGATATGCTTGGAGATTAGGTAGAATGTAAGAGTCGTGTAACATGGCACATGATGACGGTATGGTCTGTTAATCATCACGTCCCATTAGAAACTCAGCATGACTTACAGTAATATAATCACGTTGATCAAGTGTCATTATATTATACTAACTCATGCATCAGTTCCCAACATTACTTTAAAAACATTCATACTTTAAATTCAAAAGTTTCAGAATTTAGAACTAAAACAGTTTCTTTTCTGATGTAACACTGATATCGCGAAGAGATAAATGATTTCAGATAAGAATAGTTATGAAAATATCTTCATAAATATCGAAGATATTTATGATGATATTTTGAAATTTCTAAGATCGAAGGTTACTGAAGAAAATTCTTCCGCAAGGATTTAGAATAATTAAGGAGCAAGATATTCGCAAGAGATTTCGTCAGGTACTGAGTCATCTGGATTCGTTAAGTTCAGGTTTAATCATAGTGATTTATCCACATCCTCCTTCATAGTTTTGCATAATCCGCTTTCCAGTATTAATTTTCTATTGAGCGTTTCCAACACTCTATTCTTTATCATCAAACTTTTGGTCGTTAAGGTCGTTTATAGTTTTTGCTGCTTCATCAGCATTTTTCAAAACTCAGAAAACTGATTCATAGGCTAAAGCGCTTTTCAGAAATTCAGAATTGAAATTCGTAAATCCAGGAGATGGAAGTTATATATATATATATATATATATATATATATATATATATATATATATATATATATATATATATATATATATATATATATATATATATATATATATATATATATATATATATATAATTGTTGTCGTAGAATCGCTGAGAAATTCGAGATTATCGATTGATGCCTCCCGGTATTTTGTATCGTTACAAGATGCCGATGCGTTCATGATAAGACTTCAATAGATGAATATAGTGATTTGTCTGAGAGATTTAAACCAAGGAGCAACGAGGTTGCTGGTACGTCTGCTTGTAATATGGTGGAATATAAAAGGTTTCCCGGTAACAATAAAAGGGCACGCATATATATCAGGGTTATAATAAGGTTGTTTCGAACGAAAAGTTAAAGTTGACTGGCTGGAGCTGTGACAAAAATTTGCTAATTTAGAGAGGGATTGTAAAGTTATTTTCGGCATTAACAACGCCAAGGGATCATGGATTTGTGTTAAACTTCTACTTAGGTTCCGGGAGTTTTCCAGGTGCATGATTATTGCTTAAATCTTTCTTCTCGTAGATGAAGTGCGGTTGGTTCATCCTCTCGATTGAGGTGTGTTCAAGAATCATGAAAAGTTTGAACGCAGATTGTAATCATCAAGACACAAATGAGGTTTAAGATGAAATCAAGTGGCAAACTTGAAGAAATGTTTAGTTTCATATGTTATAATCAATATTTTAATTCATTTTAATTGTCCAATGTTAGTAGTCCACAATTAGTAGTTCAATAATTCATATATAGTTTAATATATAATATTCGAATTAATTAATACGTGTCATGACCCATTGTATACATGTCTCAGACTCGATCACAACTCAAAGTATATATATTATTTAAAATCAACCTCGACCCTTTATATGCTAACTTGAGCATTACCGCGATATAGAGTGGCTTACGGTTATTCCAAATAATATATATAGAAGACGTCGATATGATATGTCAAAACATTGTATATGTGTCCCGATTTATACGACGATATTTAAAGTGCGTAAAATAAATAACAGAAATTAAATGACTATAAATAAAATTGCGAGAATTAAAATTGCGATAAATAAATTGCGATAAATAAATTGCGATAAATAAAATTGCGATAAATAAATTACGATAAATAAAATGTAATAAGGAATTAACAGTTAGCTAGGAACAGTTAGCTAGGATTTTGTTAGCGCGGATTCTTAACAAAATTTCTCATAGTTAATTTGTTCGTTTCTAACAAATTTTATTTTTGTCCAATGTTTTCTTCATTATGCCACTTGTTGGTTTTTCTGATAAGTCAAAATCCAAATATGAAATTGAATGAAAATGGTTATTCTGTAGTGAACGGATATGTATATCTGTGGATGTAAGTAGGATAGTAAATGACCGTTGAATCAGATTCGAAGAATGTACAGTGTAACTTACTAATGTGAAATCTAAATATTCCTCGGGTATTACCTACCCGTTAAAATATTTTCACCATTAACAGTTTGTACAAAAGAATTTTTAATTACAATCTTTATGAAAACATATATACATATATATTTTCTTCAGATGTAATCATGGATTTAATGAGTCAATATGATATTAAACTCATTTGATTTACCGTTAGAACGAGAATATATAATCTCTAAAACATTAGAGATTACTTAATCGCCATGTCGAACGAAGATAAATGATGTAGACGTCATGTAGAACGTTGATTATACTCGAGGTACAGAATGAGATGTTGAGGCATGTGATGTTGAAACTTGGGTTGTTGGTGGTACTGTTGGTGCTGGTGATGTTGCTGAAGTTGGTAAGTTTTGCACCATATTCTCCAAATTGATTACTCGAGCGTGAAGCTCGTTGACTTCTTCCATTATTCCAGGATGATTGTCGGTCAGAACGAGCGAATGAATAAGATCTAGAATTGTAGATATTACGTAATCGTTTCGAGCTATTCTGGAAATGAGGGTGAAAATGGTGTTTCGGACAGGTTCACCGGTAAGTGCTTCAGGTTCTTCACCAAGAGGTGAATTCGGTTGATGGAAGGGATCGCCTTCTTCGCGTCTTCATTTATTTAGTCAACTACGAACCCATCCCCAATTCATCCAGAATTAGTGATGACTGATTTGTTGATCCATTCCGGTTATACTGCTTTCAGAGCTCAAGTGTGTTTCCATATCGGAATAGCTGTCGGAATTCAAGGAACTTGAACTAGTGGCGAATTCCATTTCGTACGAGTGAATAAAGGATTTTTCGATATGAAATGATTTTCGAATATTGGATGATATTCTAACTACATAGAATATCTATATATATAGTACTAAAGATTTCGTAGACTACGGAGGAATTTACGGCATATGTTAGGCAAGTCTATAGTAACAGATGTGCTAAGATATGAATTTTGTCTATACACTATTCATGCAGTCAATGCAGTAAAACGTGTCTAGATTAAGAATGATAAGCATGTAATTTTCTAAGGATGATAAGCAGATGATTTCCGACTAGAAATGATAAGCAAAACTTTTGACATGCAGACACAGTCGAAGTCCAGACTCATTAATGCATCCTAACAACTACTAGTTAGACACACTAATGCAAGACCTGGTTCGCTAAGACCACCGCTCTGATACCAACTTAAAGGACCCGTTCATACCGATTATAAACGATTCATAATAGTTGATTTCATTACGAGGTAGTTGACCTCTATATGATACATTTTACAAACATTGCATTCGTTTTTAAAAGACAAACTTCTTTTATATCAAAAGTTGACGGCATGCATACCATTTCATAATACATCCAACTATAATTGACTTAATAATAATCTCGATGAACTCAACGACTCGAATGCAATGTATTTTGAAATATGCCATGAATGACTCCAAGTAATATCTTTAAAATGAGCAAATGCATAGCGTAAGATTTCTTTCATACCTGAGAATAAACATGCTTTCAAGTGTCAACCAAAAGGTTGGTGAGTTCATAGGTTTATCATAAAACAATAAAATTTATCATTTTGATAGACCACAAGATTTAAATACAGTACACATATCTCGTGTACTAAACCATTTTTCATAATGTTTGGCAGAGTAGGTTCGTATCCTTTTCTCCCCCGTAGGTTGCCTCGCGATTTTTAATAACCGTACACATATCTCGTGCACAAAAATAATACACATAACCTATGTATAAAAATCATTCTATCGATACATAATATTCACTTTGATTTTATTGCTCAACATGGTAACCGACCTTAACATATAATGCGCATCAATAATATCCCCAAAACAGAACATCTCGTCTGTAAAATATATAAACTTCGAAGTACTAAACACCACGCCCACTAGCTCTTCCGTCTAGTGAACATTCTGGGTGGGGGTGTTAAACCCGGTAGCTACCTTTATGATTCGCGTGAATTAGGGCCATACCCGTTTTCTAATTCTTAGGTTACCAAGCAAAAGTAATCAGGGGAAATATTCACAACAATTAGTGGCAATTATAACGTCCAACTAATTCAATAATAATCCACAGAACTTCTGTCTGCATAATGATTCATTCGAGGAATGTTTTGCTGGTGTTTATCTCGTCAAACATTTATAAAAGCATCTCAGTCCAAAAATATAGATTTCAAAGGCATTTAATAAAGCAATTGTAAAAACAACGCATGTATTCTCAGTCCTAAAAATGTAAAGAGTAAAAGGGAGCAAATGAACTCACGATACGATATTTTGCAGTAAAAATATGCATATGACGATACTAAACAATGCAAGGTTGGCCTCGGATTCACGAACCTCAAAGAAGTAACCCTAAAAAAATGCCCAAGTCCGGGTTTGAACCCGCGACGTCCCGCTAACCTGATAACGCCTTTAACCATTCCTTTGTCACCTCATTTCTGATTTAATTGATACACTAAATCTATTTATCCTAATACAAATGTCTGTCTTCTCCTTCTTAAAAAAAATGCAACACCCCGGGCTCGAACCCAAGACCTCTCGCTTAACACAAACACCACCAACCACTGCTCTGTTTATTTTTTTCTATTTTAATTTGTGTAATAAATCTATTTAACCATAATTATATCATAACCATAATCATCTCTATCATTCCTATGCCATAAACATCATGATCATTTAAACCTCACCACTGTATCCATCATTGTGATTTTATGTTTACTCTATCCTCATGTATATCACCATCTCGATCATTATCATTATCCTATATATCATCATCATAATCTAATTATTTTCTAATCTAATCATCATCTTATCATGGTTCATTAACCATGAACCATCTTCTCAATTCACGGTCCATTACAAAAACTTATAATATTAACGGCTCCAACCCACTTATGTTTTTGGTTTATCATTATTCATGATCCTCACCATCACTTCACTTCGATACGGTTTTCATTATCATCCTTTTCAGCCCAAACGAAAACAGAAACGATGGGCCTTGCAAGTCCCAGCCCAAGTTGCCTCACAACCCAAATAGCTAATAACGGCCCAAGAAGTAATTAAGGAGGTTTTGCGCTGTTGTTTATAAACCGATTAAAAATCTTAGCAGGAGAAGAAATAAGAACTGGACTAGGATTGTTGTTGTGGTCCTTGAAGCTCGTCCAACAGAAGCCAAAAAGAAAACAATTAAATAAATCGCTTTCCTATTGGTTTAATTATTTGCACCTTTCATTATTGAGTTAACATTCCCCTTGTAACCCACTAAAGAATATAATGGCTAGTGGGGTAGTTCTTGTTTAAAGGTTGTCGATCAAAATAAAAAGTATACATAAAAGCAGCCACTTTGTTCGCATGCTTAGTTCACGAGTAATTAAATATTAGTTGCTAATTTGATGATTGTTTTGGGTTGGTTTTTATCTCGGCAATAAAACAGCACAAGACACATAATCTAAAATATTTTGTAGGTGGGTTTCGATGGTCGAGATTATATGTGTTCATGACAGATGGAAAGAGCCCGAAAATAGTTTTCAAAGTGATGTTATGGTGGCTTCAAGGGAATTTTATGTTGGTTTTTTTATTGTAACAGATAAATAGATAGCAGTTTGGGTTGTGTAGCATTCGAACCAGAAAAACAGTAAACAAGAGGGAAAGAGAGATAAGAAGAGAAAGGTTTTGGTGTTCTTGGATTTGGTTGTGGGTTTTGTTCACAACTGATAAAATGAAACAAGTACAAAGGTGATGTTTGTTAAATTGTAACGTGGTGTTCTTGGTTTGAAATAGAAATGACACAAAGAATGTAGTGGTTATATAGTGTTCAAGGGTAGTGAAAAGTGGCGGCGAAAGTAGTGGTGAGGATTTTTGAGATGATATTCGAAATAGAAAGAAATAGGAAGAATAAGTAGTAGCAAAATATGAGGTGACTTACTTGTCGGTCAGAAACAGGAAACAAAGTAATAACTAAAATGGTGATGGTGGTAGTCTAGATTATCGTGGTGTTGAGTTGTAGAGGTTCACGAATATGAAGATGACCATGGTTGAAGTGTTGGAGTTAGGAGGTTGTTAAGGTGGTTGATAGGGTGGTGATCCAGTGGGGTGGTGACGAATCCAGAGATGGAAGGTGGCGGTTTAAGTATTCATGAGGAAGAAGAAATAGATTGGTGATGGATGATGGATTTGGTGGTATTGGGAGTTTGCCAAAAGCAAAGAGTTATATCAATATACATATCGTGTGTGTGTGTGTGTGTGTGTGTTTATATATATATATATATACACACTTTCATGAATGCTTTGTTGGAGAAGTCAAAAAGAACAACAGTAATCAATTGTGAAACTTGTGAAACTTCTTTGTTTGTGTCGATTGAACAAAGACAGGTAACTCAATAATAATATAATAATAATTTAAATTTTATAAACGTGCAGATGAAAATAAATATCTACTTCATTATCTGCCGACAGTTTTTCATGGACCGGATTTCGTACTCCGTTGATAAATCAGTGGCGGATTAAAAGTGTTCAGAAAAATTCCAACTTTTTAAATTAAATATAATTAATTATTCTAGTCATTATTTAAAAAAAAATCATTAATTGTCTAACTAAAATTTAACTCAACTGTCCGCGCTCGATCACAGGTAAAATATAAAAAGTTCTAAAATTTAACAAGTAGCTCCTAAAATACATTTTTAATAAGCCTATAATTTAAATAACTCATTTTCGGATCATCGTTTATTTTTAAAAATCATATAAGTTTGAATTTAACTGGATTAATATCAATCGGAATATCAAACAAGTATTACAATCATTTAATATTTATTTTTAACATACTTTTATTTATATATAGGTATGTTTTAAATAATAATTATTATAATATCATATTTTTTTATTTTATTTTACAAAACTAATTTTTAATAACAACAACATATAATATTTCGAATTATATTTCCAATTATTATTTATATATATACACACATATCTATTTACAATTAGTGGTTCATGAATTGTCGGGAATGATCGAAGAGTAAATGAATACATGAACACAGTTCAAAGTTTTTGAAAATTAAAAATTACAAACTTTGCTTATCGTGTCGGAAACATTAAATCATATAAAGATTAAGTTTAAATTTGATCGGAAATTTCTGGGTCGTCACACGTAAATTAACCAAATGAATTATTTTAAATACACGAGAGTAAAGGGGAGATGTTATAATTAAATAACGAAAATATTAAAAACGCTAATTAACGAAAGATACGAATTTAGATAACGAGAGATATTATAAAAAAAAAGACGGCGTTAAAATAAATTAACGGAAAAAGGCGGGTTATTACAGAAACCACTCCCACATCCATGTTACTCAAATCTATGTTATGTGGGCAATTAAACTAAATGTAGAATTCAATTGAAATGTCTCATTCATATTGATTATAAACGTTCCATATTAATTGATTTCGTCGTGAGGTTTTGACCTCTACATGAGACGTTTTTCAATGACTGCATTCATTTTTAAAACAACCATAACCTTTATTTTATCTATAATGGTTTAAAAAGCATTACGTAGATTATCAAATAATGATAATCTAAAATATACCGTTTACATACGACCATTACATAATGGTTTACAATAAGAATATATTACATCAAAAATAAGTTTCTTGAATGCAGTTTTTACATAATATCATACAAGCATGGACTCCAAATCTTGTCCTTATTTTAGTATGCAACAGCGGAAGCTCTTAATAATCACCTGAGAATAAACATGCTTAAAACGTCAACAAAAATGTTGGTGAGTTATAGGTTTAAACTATATATTATCAAATCATAATAATAGACCACAAGATTTCATATTTCAATATACATCTCATACATAGAGATAAAAATCATTCATATGGTGAACACCTGGTAACCGACATTAACAAGATGCATATAAGAATATCCCCTATCATTCCGGGAAATCCTTCGGACATGATAAAACAACATCGAAGTACTAAAGCATCCGGTACTTTGGATGGGGTTCGTTAGGCCCAATAGATCTATCTTTAGGATTCGCTTCAATTAGTAGATCGGTTTACTAATTCTTAGGCTACCAAGCAAAAGGGGCATATTCGGCTTCGATCATTCACCCATATAACGTAGTTTCATTTACTTGTGTCTATTTCGTAAAACATTTATAAAACTGCATGTATTCTCATCCCAAAATATTAGATTTTTAAAAGTGGGACTATAACTCACTTTCACAGATTTTTACTTCGTCGGGAAGTAAGACTTGGCCACTGGTCGATTCACGAATCTATAACAAATATGTACATATATATCAAAGTATGTTCAAAATATATTTACAACATTTTTAATACGTTTTAATATTTTAAGTTTATTAAGTCAGCTGTCCTCGTTAGTAACCTACAACTAGTTGTCCACAATTAGATGTACAGAACTAAATTGATATATATTATCTTGAATCAATCCACGACCCAGTGTATACACGTCTCAGGCTAGATCACAACTCAAATAATATATATTTTTGGAATCAACCTCAACCCTGTATAGCTAACTCCAACATTACTGCATATAGAGTGTCTATGGTTGTTCCAAATAATATATATAGATGGGTCGATATGATATGTCAAAACATTTGCATACGTGTCTATGGTATCCCAAGATTACATAATATATTAGAATACATGTATAATACAATATAAGTTAGCTAGGATATGATTTGTATAGAATTGTTACAATATTTCCCGTAGCTACAACAATCAAAAAAATATCCAATCTTGTTTTACCCATAACTTCTTCGTTTTAAATCCGTTTTGAGTGAATCAAATTGCTATGGTTTCATATTAAACTCTATTTTATGAATCTAAACAGAAAAAGTATAGGTTTATAGACGAAAATATAAGTTACAAGTTATTTTTATAAGAGGTAGTCATTTCAGTCGAAAGAACGACGTCTTGATGACCATTTTGAAAAACATACTTCCACTTTGAGTTTAACCATGATTTTTGGATATAGTTTCATGTTCATAAGAAAAATCATTTTTCCAGAAGAACAACTTTTAAATCAAAGTTTATCATAGTTTTTAATTAACTAACCCAAAACAGCCTGCGGTGTTACTACGACGGCGTACATCCGGTTTTACGGTATTTTTCGTGTTTTCGGGTTTTAAATCATTAAGTTAGCATATCATATAGATATAGAACATGTGTCTAGTTGATTTTAAAAGTCAAGTTAGAAGGATTAACTTTTATTTGCGAACAAGTTTAGAATTAACTAAACTATGTTCTAGTAATTTCAAGTTTAAACCTTCGAATAAGGTAGTTTTATATATATGAATCGAATGATGTTATGAACATCATTACTACCTCAGGTTTTGTGGATAAACCTACTGGAAATGAAAAAAATAGATCTAGCTTCAAAGGATCCTTGGATGGCTTGAAAGTTCTTGAAGTAGAATCATAACACGAAAACAAGTTCAAGTAAGATTTCCACTCGAAATAAGATTGTTATAGTTATAGAAATTAAATCAAAATTTGAATATGAGTATTACCTTATATTAGAAAGATATCTTACTATAAATAAGAAAGATTTCTTGAGGTTGGATGATCACTTTACAAGATTGGAAGTAAGCTAGCAAACTTGGAAGTATTCTTGATTTTATGAAACTAAAACTTATAGAATTTATGAAGAACACATAGAACTTGAAGATAGAACTTGAGATAGATCACTTAGATGAAGAAAATTGAAGAATGAAAGTATTTGTAGGTATTTTTGGTCATTGGTATATGGATTAGATATAAAGGATGTGTAATTTTGTTTTCATGTAAATAAGTCATGAATGATTACTCATATTTTTGTAATTTTATGAGATATTTCATGCTAGTTGCCAAATGATGGTTCCCACATATGTTAGGTGACTCACATGGGCTGCTAAGAGCTAATCATTGGAGTGTATATACCAATAGTACATACATCTAAAAGCTGTGTATTGTACGAGTACGAATACGGGTGCATACGAGTAGAATTGTTGATGAAACTGAACGAGGATGTAATTGTAAGCATTTTTGTTAAGTAGAAGTATTTTGATAAGTGTCTTGAATTCTTTCAAAAGTGTATGAATACATATTAAAACACTACATGTATATACATTTTAACAGAGTCGTTAAGTCATCGTTAGTCGTTACATGTAAATGTTGATTTGAAACATTTAAGTTAACGATCTTGTTAAATGTTGTTAACCCAATGTTTATTATATCTAATGAGATGTTAAATTATTATATTATCATGATATTATGATATATTACTATATCTTAATATGATATATATACATTTAAATGTCGTTACAACGATAATCGTTACATATATGTCTCTTTTAGAAATCCTTAAGTTAGTAGTCTTGTTTTTACATATGTAGTTCATTGTTAATATACATAATGACATGTTTACTTATAATTTATCATGATTAAACATAGTGTATCAATATCTTAATATGATTCATATGTATTTAGTAAGACGTTGTTATAACGATAATCGTTACATATATCGTTTCGAGTTTCTTAATTCAATAAACTCAATTTTATGTATATAACTCATTGTTAAAATACCTAATGAGATACTTACTTATCATAATATCATGTTAACTATATATATAATCATATATATGTCATCATATAGTTTTTACAAGTTTTAACGTTCGTGAATCACCGGTCAACTTGGGTGGTCAATTGTCTATATGAAACCTATTTCAATTAATCAAGTTTTAACAAGTTTGATTGCTTAACATGTTGGAAACACTTAATCATGTAAATAACAATTTCATTTAATATATATAAACATAGAAAAGTTCGGGTCACTACAGTACCTACCCGTTAAATAAATTTCGTCACGAAATTTTAAGCAGTTGGAGGTGTTGACGTATCTTCTGGAAATAAGTGCGGGTATTTCTTCTTCATCTGATCTTCTCGTTCCCAAGTGAACTCGGGTCCTCTACGAGCATTCCATCGAACCTTAACAATTGGTATCTTGTTTTGTTTAAGTCTTTTAACCTCACGATCCATTATTTCAACGGGTTCTTCGATGAATTGAAGTTTTTCGTTGATTTGGATTTCGTCTAACGGAATAGTGAGATCTTCTTTAGCAAAACATTTCTTCAAATTCGAGACGTGGAAAGTGTTATGTACAGCCACGAGTTGTTGAGGTAACTCAAGTCGGTAAGCTACTGGTCTGACACGATCAATAATCTTGAATGGTCCAATATACCTTGGACTTAATTTCTCTCGTTTACCAAATCGAACAACGCCTTTCCAAGGTGCAACCTTAAGCATGACCATCTCTCCAATTTCAAATTCTATATCTTTTCTTTTAATGTCGGCGTAGCTCTTTTGTCGACTTTGGGTGGTTTTCAACCGTTGTTGAATTTGAATGATCTTCTCGGTAATTTCTTGTATTATCTCCGGACCCGTAATCTGTCTATCCCCCACTTCACTCCAACAAATCGGAGACCTGCACTTTCTACCATAAAGTGCTTCAAACGGCGCCATCTCAATGCTTGAATGGTAGCTGTTGTTGTGGGAAAATTCTGCTAACGGTAGATGTCGATCCCAACTATTTCCGAAATCAATAACACATGCTCGTAGTATGTCTTCAAGCGTTTGTATCATCCTTTCACTCTGCCCATCAGTTTGTGGATGATAGGCAGTACTCATGTCTAGACGAGTTCCTAATGCTTGCTGTAATGTCTGCCAGAATCTAGAAATAAATCTGTCATCCCTATCAGAGATAATAGAGATTGATATTCCATGTCTGGAGACGACTTCCTTCAAATACAGTCGTGCTAACTTCTCCATCTTGTCATCTTCTCTTATTGGCAGGAAGTGTACTGATTTGGTGAGACGATCAACTATTACCCAAATAGTATCAAAACCGCTTGCAGTCCTTGGCAATTTAATGATGAAATCCATGGTAATTTTTTCCCATTTCCATTCCGGGATTTCGGGTTGTTGAAGTAGACCTGATAGTTTCTGATGCTCAGCTTTGACCTTAGAACACGTCAAACATTCCCCTACGTATTTAGCAACATCGGCTTTCATACCTGGCCACCAAAAATGTTTTTTGAGATCCTTGTACATCTTCTCCATTCCAGGATGTATTGAGTATCTGGTTTTATGGGCTTCTCTAAGTACCATTTCTCTCATATCTCCAAATTTTGGTACCCAAATTCTTTCAGCCCTATACCGGGTTCCAACTTCCTGAATATTAAGATGCTTCTCCGATCCTTTGGGTATTTCATCCTTTAAATTTCCCTCTTTTAAAACTGTCATAACCCGTCCTTAACCATAAGAACGTGTTAGATAACGTATGATTTCATTGCGAGGTATTGACCTCTATATGCGACATTTTTAAAAGAGAAACTGCATATATTATACATTACAAACCATAACCATTATTTTTGTTACAAGCTTTAGACAATAAAACGATGATTATCGTTTAGCGATAATCTTCGACTTACAAACTTTACATATAATGATAACAACACGATTTCGAGCATATTTTACAACACAAATCCTTGGGTATGCAGTTTTATTTTTGACACAAATATGCGTACGCAAGATCCTGCTCAAATTCAACATAATGCAGCGGAAGCTTTAGTAATCACCTGAGAATAGACATGTTTTAAAAGGTCAACATAAAGTTGGTGAGATATAGGTTTAATGCCGGCAGCAATATATATATATAGACCACAAGATTTCGTATATAAACAGTTTAATAAAAATATTCTAAGTGGTTGAGCACTTGGTAACCATACTTAACATTTAATCACGTCGCATATTCCCTTTATTATGAAATCTTACTACACCGTACCAAGTGTAGTCACGAAACGAAGTACTGTGCAACCGTTGAATACTGGTCGTCCAGTCCGGTTGGGGTTGTCAGGCCCGATAGATCTATCAACAGGATTCGCGTTTACAATACCGCTGTAAATAACAGTTACCAAGCTACAGGGAAGTATGCCAGTGGTACAACTCAACGTAGAATATATTTTTCAGTTACTTGTGTCCATAACGTAAAACATAAAATACATGTATTCTCATCCCGAAATATTTAGAGTTTAAAAGTGGGACTATATACTCACTTTCGTCTTGAAGATATATATATAATTTGACTTGGTCTCCGGTTGATATCACGAACCTATCCATATATAATATATCAATACCTTTTCTTTTTAAACAAACGTCACATATATATACTTGTTATACTTTTAATACTTTGAATAATTCCTTAGTCCGTAGTTAGCAGTTCGTTGTTAGTAATTCAATTTTAATGGTTCATTTTTAGATGTTTAATATACCCGCAATGAAATAAATAAAACCCCCAACGAAATAAATAAAACCCCATCGTATATGTATTGGTCGAGATTAATCTTGACCCATGGTACCGGTGTTGTCAAATGACGTGTTGCGTACATAAAGTACCGGTGTTGTCAAATGACGTGTTGCGTTCAATCATGGGATCTTATGATTAATCTTCTCGTGTTGTTTACGGGTGATCCTGAACCATATAAAATTGAATTATAAGTACATATATATAAAATATCATGTTAACTTAAAAAGATGTGATTTATTTAATTTTTCCCAATTATTTTCGTGGCTAAACTAGTCTTGGATATCCGATTTTGTTTCGGTCATAGTTTCTTCGTTACAACTCCGTTTTCGTTGATTCAACTTGCCATCTCCTTGGATCGAGTCCCTCTTTAAGACTATGAACTGTAAATACCTTAGTTTGTATTCAAAATCACACGGCATAGGTCAAACTTTAGTGAAACTTATGAAGTTAATCATTTTCCATCATGTAAACAACCTTAAATGATTATTTTTCTAAAAATACTTACACTTTGAGTTAAATCATGAAATTTTTATGTGTTATCATATTCATAGTAAAAATCATTTTTCCAGAAAATAAACCTCCAATTCAAAGTTTAAGATGGTTTTTAATTATCCAATCCAAAACAGCCCCCGGTGGCACTCCGACGTCGTAAAAACAGTTTTTAAGATAATCTTTGAAAAACCAAGTTATACCTTGTTAAATTAGCATATATTTAAGTTATATTACAGGTCTTGGAGTATTTTAAAAGTTAAGTTAGAAGGATCTATTTAGTTTGCAAACAAGTTTGAAAACATTCAAACTATGTTCTTGTTGTTAAAATTTTATACCACAAAATAAGATAGCTATATATATATGAATCGAATAAGGTTATGAACATAGATTCTACCTCAAGTTCCTTGGACAAGGTTGTTGTAAAAGAGGAGTAAGAACCTAGAACCAAAAGGGTGATGGAAGTGGATGAAAGATTGGAAGTAAGTTGGTGTTCTTGGAAGGATTTCTTGAAGTGTTTTTGTAAGGTTTTCTTATGAGGTTTAAGTGTTGTTTTTGAAGCTAAATGATGGGGAAAATGCTTGGAGATGATCAAGTATGAAGTTAAGAGTATTTTGAGAGAGAAATGGAAGTGTAAGTATGAGAAAATGGGGTGAAGAAATGGTGTGCATGCATAAAAACGTTTTTAGGTTATAAAGGAAAAAAAAGATACCTAACTTTGTTTTCTTGCTAAATAATTCATGCTACTTGACAAATGGTTGGTTCCACATGTTTCTTAATCATTTAAGGCTGCTAAGGAGCAGATTTTTATTGGTATATACCAATAGTAAATACATCTAGAAGCTGCGTATGATACGGGTACATATACCCTAGGTATACGTATAGAAATCTTTGAGAAAACGGAACGAGGATTCAAATATAGTTATATTTTGTAAATATACTTATATTGTTTTATGTATTTAAGTCTTTAAAAGTGATTAAATACATTACTTATACGATATATGTATAAACATTATAGGTCATAAGTATTTAAGTCAAATAACGTTACGTATGGTTATCGTTTTGAAAACTTAAGTTAGTAGTTTCAAAATATACTTATAACTTATTGTTATTAATACAAAATGAGATATTAAAACATTCTTAGGTCATGTTAAATATGTATATATACATATATATACACAAACGTATAATTATCATATATTGTATAGTTCGTGATATCATCGGTCAAACTAGACGGTCAAACGTTGTGTAAAACTCTTTTTGAAAAACATAAGTCTCGACAATTTGGATTGCTTATCATGTTGGTAAGGTTTAATTTATGTAAATATTAATCTTATAAGTATAGAACGATCGAAAAAAGTGCGGGTCGTTACATTACCTGCCCGTTAAATAAATTTCGTCCCGAAATTTTAAAATTGTACCTATTTTGCGTCATCGAGAAACAAGTGTGGATACTTTTGTTTCATCTGATCCTCCCGTTCCCACGTAAACTCGGGACCTCTTCGAGCATTCCAACGAACCTTAACGATCGGTATGTTGCTCTGCTTGAGCTGTTTAACTTCACGGTCCATGATTTCGATTGGTTCTTCGACGAATTGTAGTTTCTCGTCGACATGGATTTCTTCAAGAGGAATGGTGAGGTCTTCCTTTGCAAGACACTTCTTAAGGTTCGAGACGTGAAAGGTATTATGTACTCCGGCGAGTTGTTGCGGTAACTCGAGTCGATAAGCTACCGGTCCAATGCGTTCGATGATCTTGAACGGGCCTACATATCTTGGGTTCAGTTTACCCCTTTTTCCAAAACGTATCACACCTTTCCAAGGTGACACCTTTAGCATAACCATGTCACCGATCTGAAACTCTAATGGTTTCCTTCGGACATCGGCGTAGCTCTTTTGGCGACTACTGGCTGTTTTCAATCTCTCCTTGATTTGTACTATCTTCTCAGTCGTTTCGTGTATGATCTCGGGACCAGTTAAATGTCGATCTCCTACTTCATTCCAACAGATAGGAGATCTACACTTCCTTCCATACAATGCTTCGAATGGTGCAGCTTTAATGCTCGCATGATAACTATTATTATACGAGAATTCTGCTAACGGTAAATACTTATCCCATCCGTTTCCAAAATCGATCACACATGCCCTGAGCATGTCTTCAAGAGTGTGAATTGTTCTTTCACTCTGCCCGTCGGTTTGCGGATGATATGCGGTGCTCATATCCAAACGAGTTCCTAGGGCCTCCTGTAGTGATTGCCAGAACTTTGAGGTAAATCTACTATCACGATCAGATATAATGGAAATAGGTATTCCATGCCTTGAAACAATTTCCTTTATATACAATCGTAATAGTTTCTCCATTCTATCCGTTTCCTTCATAGGCAAGAAATGTGCAGACTTGGTGAGACGATCAACAATCACCCAAATGGTGTCGTATCCCCAGGCAGTCTTTGGTAACTTCGTGATGAAATCCATGGTAATACCGTCCCATTTCCATTCTGGAATTTCTGGTTGTTGAAGTAACCCTGACGGCTTCTGGTGTTCTGCTTTGACTTTGGAACAAGTTAAACATTCCCCAACATATGTTGCAACGTCTGTCTTCAAATTAGGCCACCAATAATGCGTCTTAAGATCTTGGTACATCTTTCCAACTCCAGGATGTATCGAATATCTTGTCTTATGTGCCTCGTTCAATATCAACTTCCTTAATCCACCCAACTTCGGTACCCAAATACAATTTGCAAAATATCGAATTCCATCTTCCCGCATAACGAGTTGCTTCTCATACTTCTTCATTATTTCATTTCCTATATTTTCTTTAGTAAGTGCTTCTCGTTGAACTTCTTTGATTTGTGAGTTGAGATTCATGCGAATTTTTATGTTCATCGCTCGTACTCGAATTGGTTCTCGTTCCTTTCTGCTTAGAGCGTCGGCCACCACGTTCGCTTTCCCGGGATGATAACGAATTTCACAATCATAGTCATTTATTAACTCAACCCACCTACGTTGCCTCATGTTCAGCTGTTTTTGATCGAAAATATGTTGAAGGCTTTTATGATCAGTAAACACAGTGCATTTAACCCCATACAAGTAGTGTCTCCATATCTTCAATGCAAACACGACTGCTCCCAGTTCTAGATCATGCGTCGTATAATTCCGCTCGTGAATCTTTAATTGTCGGGATGCGTATGCAATAACTTTCTTTCGTTGCATAAGAACACAACCAAAACCTTGTCGCGAAGCGTCACAATATATTTCAAAATCATCGTTCCCTTCAGGTAACGATAAAATAGGCGCCGTAGTTAACTTCTTCTTCAGTAATTGAAATGCGTTCTCCTGCTCCGAGGTCCATTCGTATTTCTTCCCTTTTTGCGTTAATGCTGTCAACGGCTTAGCTATTCGGGAAAAATCTTGAATAAACCTTCTATAATAACCGGCTAAACCCAAAAATTGGCGTATCTGCATTGGTGTTTTAGGAGTCTCCCATTTTTCAATGGCTTCAATTTTTGCTGGATCAACCTGAATTCCTTTGCTACTAACAACGTGGCCAAGAAATTGCACTTCTTTCAACCAGAAAGCACACTTAGAAAATTTAGCGTATAGCTGTTCTTTTCTCAACAACTCTAATATCAACCTTAAATGCTGCTCATGCTCTTGCTCACTCTTGGAATAGATAAGAATGTCATCAATGAAAACGATAACAAACTTATCTAAATACGGACTACAAACTCGATTCATGAGGTCCATGAATACAGCTGGCGCATTCGTCAATCCAAACGGCATGACCAAAAATTTGTAATGACCATAACGTGTCCGAAAAGCAGTTTTCGGAATGTCCTCTTCTTTGACACGTAGTTGATGATAGCCCGATCTTAGGTCGATTTTCGAATAAACACATGATCCCTGGAGTTGATCAAATAAGTCGTCAATTCTCGGTAGTGGATACCGATTTTTGATAGTTAACTTATTTAATTCACGATAATCTATACACATCCTAAAAGATCCATCTTTCTTTTTAACAAATAGAATCGGAGCTCCCCACGGTGAAGTACTTGGTCGTATGAATCCATGATCCAGTAATTCTTTTAACTGACTCTGAAGTTCTTTTAACTCGGACGGTGCAAGTCTATATGGAGCACGAGCCACTGGTGCGGCTCCTGGTACTAAATCTATTTGAAATTCTACAGATCTAAATGGAGGTAATCCCGGCAACTCTTCCGGAAAAACTTCAGGAAAATCTCTTGCCACAGGCACGTCGTTGATGCACTTCTCTTTTTCTTTCTTTTTGACTTTATTAACATGTGCTAAGATAGCATAGCACCCTTTCTTCAAGCACTTTTGAGCTTTCAAATAACTAATGAGTTTTAGCTTTGAGTTACCCTTCTCTCCATAAATCATCACCGGCATTCTATCCTTACAAGGAATGCGAATTGCCTTCTTGGCACACACAACTTCAGCTCCTACTTTGGACATCCAGTCCATGCCGACTATTACATCAAAACTTCCTAATTCTACGGGTATTAAGTCAATTTTAAATGTTTCACCGGCTAAATTTATTTTACAATCACGGCAAATTTTATCGGCTTTAATTAGTTTACCATTAGCTAACTCAATCATGTACTTAGCATCTAGAGGTAATGATGAACAATTCAATTTAGCGTAAAAGCCTCTACTCACGTAACTTCTATCGGCACCAGTATCAAATATAATAGATGCGGATAAGTTATTAATGGTAAACGTACCCGTAACAAGCTCCGGGTCTTCACACGCCTCTCTAGCATTAATAACAAATGCTCTTCCACGTGCAGATCCATTATTCTTCTCTGGATTCAGACACTGGCTCTTATAGTGACCTTGTTTTCCACACCCATAACAAGTAATGGTAGCCAAAGCAGTTCTATTTGCATTGGTGGCAGGAGTCTTGGTACCATTTGTATTTGTAACGAGAGCCCTACAATCTTCAGCAAGATGACCCTTTCGATTACATTTGTTGCATACCACATTACAGTAGCCAGAGTGATGTTTGTGGCATCGGTTGCATAAAGGATTTTGTCCTTTGTAACCAAAGCTTGAACCACTACCTGCACCTTGTATGGTTTCTTGTTTCTTAAAAGATTGTTGTTGGTTACCTCGATCATAATTTCCATTCCACTTTCTTTTGTTACCTGATACTTTCACATCAGTATTGGATGCTTTCTTATCCATGATGACCTGATCCATTAGCTCATTTGCCATGGTTATAGCTTCATGAATTGTCTTAGGTTTCGATGCTGTAACGTTTGCCTTGACCTTTTTGGGCAAACCATCTTTGTACATTTCAATCTTCCGTTCTTCGGTTGGAACCAATTCAGGACATAGCAAAACTAATTCCATGAATCGCTGATTGTAGTTGGTGATTTCAGTACCAATAACCTTCAGACTTCGTAACTCATCTTCCAACTTCCTAACCTCGTTCCTTGGACAATATTCGTTGATTAACATTGTTTTGAATTCTTCCCACGGAGTATCATAAGCTACATCTCCTCCTACAGCCTTCACATAATTTTTCCACCACGTGAGTGCACTATCTTGTAAAGTGCACGATGCATACTTGGTCATGTCCTTTTCAACACAACCACTGATTTTAAACACAGTCTCCATCTTTTCTATCCACCGGGTTAAACCGATTGGTCCTTCTGTTCCACTGAATGATGAGGGCTTGCAAGCTTGAAAAGTTTTGTAAGTGCACCCCACACGAGGATTTGGGTTAACTGCAGCACCTCTTGCAGCCTCGACCCATAACATTCTGTCGTTCACTCGCTGATTGATGAGTTCCTGGATTTCTTGTTCCGTCATTCGATTCAATCGCGTCATTTCCTAATGAAAGAAAATAATTATTCACATGGATTATTATAGATGTAGTGTGTATTTATAGTACATTATAGCTTGTTAATAATATGAACCAGGTATTATTATAAAAACCTTTTCTTCTTATTAGCGTTTTATAATTATATCTAGGGTAGTACCTACCCGTTAATGTCCATACTTAATAGCTTAGTACAGAATCAATTACTACCATCTAAATAATACTTAACCATGGAAAATTATTGCATTTCACACTTCACTATTTTACATATGCTTATCTTACATCGAACATTAAGCAAACCACACTAATAATATTATACAAAACATTATATGATCCCATGGTTTAATACGGCAGCGCATCGTTTGGTCTATTTTCTAGGACGTTTAGGTTCAAAGAATCGCTTAACGCTTATCCTGGCTGTCTGCCTATATTTTGGCTGTGGGGCTGAAGAACTGGATGCCGGGATAGAACGAATAGGAATAGCGGGAATAGGGGTGGTAGTGTCTAGTGGAGTTGGTGTCACATCATCCTTACTAAACTCGGGATTTGAATTTTCTAATTCATTAGCCTTTCGTTTCTTTCCTAGTTCGAACTCGTCTTTTGTAATTTCCTGTATTTCTTCCTCGGGTTCACTTTCCTCCTCGGGTTCACTTTCCTCCTCGGGTTCACTTTCCTCCTCGGGTTCACTTTCCTCCTCGGGTTCACTTTCCGGGTTCTCTATAGTCGGTTCATCCGGAATTTGTGAGTCTTCCCCAAAGATATTATTTTCGTCATCGGATAGGTTAATGACTGGAACACCATCTGAAGATTCTGGTTCGGAGTCGCTGAATGTGATGACAAGTTTTGAGCCCGACATCTATCACACAACAACTAACCCATTAGTACTACATAATATTTACATATAAATTTTAACCAACAATGATAAGCAATGGTTTTTAAATCAGACCCGGTCAAAGTCCAGACTTACTAATGTATCCTAACGACTTATCAGTTAGATACACTAATGCAAACCTGGTTCGCTAAGACCACCGCTCTGATACCACATGTCATAACCCGTCCTTAACCATAAGAACGTGTTAGATAACGTATGATTTCATTGCGAGGTATTGACCTCTATATGCGACATTTTTAAAAGAGAAACTGCATATATTATACATTACAAACCATAACCATTATTTTTGTTACAAGCTTTAGACAATAAAAAGATGATTATCGTTTAGCGATAATCTTCGACTTACAAACTTTACATATAATGATAACAACACGATTTCGAGCATATTTTACAACACAAATCCTTGGGTATGCAGTTTTATTTTTGACACAAATATGCGTACGCAAGATCCTGCTCAAATTCAACATAATGCAGCGGAAGCTTTAGTAATCACCTGAGAATAGACATGTTTTAAAAGGTCAACATAAAGTTGGTGAGATATAGGTTTAATGCCGGCAGCAATATATATATATATAGACCACAAGATTTCGTATATAAACAGTTTAATAAAAATATTCTAAGTGGTTGAGCACTTGGTAACCATACTTAACATTTAATCACGTCACATATTCCCTTTATTATGAAATCTTACTACACCGTACCAAGTGTAGTCACGAAACGAAGTACTGTGCAACCGTTGAATACTGGTCGTCCAGTCCGGTTGGGGTTGTCAGGCCCGATAGATCTATCAACAGGATTCGCGATTACAATACCGCTGTAAATAACAGTTACCAAGCTACAGGGAAGTATGCCAGTGGTACAACTCAACGTAGAATATATTTTTCAGTTACTTGTGTCCATAACGTAAAACATAAAATACATGTATTCTCATCCCGAAATATTTAGAGTTTAAAAGTGGGACTATATACTCACTTTCGTCTTGAAGATATATATATAATTTGACTTGGTCTCCGGTTGATATCACGAACCTATCCATATATAATATATCAATACCTTTTCTTTTTAAACAAACGTCACATATATATACTTGTTATACTTTTAATACTTTGAATAATTCCTTAGTCCGTAGTTAGCAGTTCGTTGTTAGTAACTCAATTTTAATGGTTCATTTTTAGATGTTTAATATACCCGCAATGAAATAAATAAAACCCCCAACGAAATAAAAAACCCCATCGTATATGTATTGGTCGAGATTAATCTTGACCCATGGTACCGGTGTTGTCAAATGACGTGTTGCGTACATAAAGTACCGGTGTTGTCAAATGACGTGTTGCGTACAATCATGGGATCTTATGATTAATCTTCTCGTGTTGTTTACGGGTGATCCTGAACCATATAAAATTGAATTATAAGTACATATATATAAAATATCATGTTAACTTAAAAAGATGTGATTTATTTAATTTTTCCCAATTATTTTCGTGGCTAAACTAGTCTTGGATATCCGATTTTGTTTCGGTCATAGTTTCTTCGTTACAACTCCGTTTTCGTTGATTCAACTTGCCATCTCCTTGGATCGAGTCCCTCTTTAAGACTATGAACTGTAAATACCTTATTTTGTATTCAAAATCACACGGCATAGGTCAAACTTTAGTGAAACTTATGAAGTTAATCATTTTCCATCATGTAAACAACCTTAAATGATTATTTTTCTAAAAATACTTACACTTTGAGTTAAATCATGAAATTTTTATGTGTTATCATATTCATAGTAAAAATCATTTTTCCAGAAAATAAACCTCCAATTCAAAGTTTAAGATGGTTTTTAATTATCCAACCCAAAACAGCCCCCGGTGGCACTCCGACGTCGTAAAAACAGTTTTTAAGATAATCTTTGAAAAACCAAGTTATACCTTGTTAAATTAGCATATATTTAAGTTATATTACAGGTCTTGGAGTATTTTAAAAGTTAAGTTAGAAGGATCTATTTAGTTTGCAAACAAGTTTGAAAACATTCAAACTATGTTCTTGTTGTTAAAATTTTATACCACAAAATAAGATAGCTATATATATATGAATCGAATAAGGTTATGAACATAGATTCTACCTCAAGTTCCTTGGACAAGGTTGTTGTAAAAGAGGAGTAAGAACCTAGAACCAAAATGGTGATGGAAGTGGATGAAAGATTGGAAGTAAGTTGGTGTTCTTGGAAGGATTTCTTGAAGTGTTTTTGTAAGGTTTTCTTATGAGGTTTAAGTGTTGTTTTTGAAGCTAAATGATGGGGAAAATGCTTGGAGATGATCAAGTATGAAGTTAAGAGTATTTTGAGAGAGAAATGGAAGTGTAAGTATGAGAAAATGGGGTGAAGAAATGGTGTGCATGCATAAAAACGTTTTTAGGTTATAAAGGAAAAAAAAGATACCTAACTTTGTTTTCTTGCTAAATAATTCATGCTACTTGACAAATGGTTGGTTCCACATATTTCTTAATCATTTAAGGCTGCTAAGGAGCAGATTTTTATTGGTATATACCAATATTAAATACATCTAGAAGCTGCGTATGATACGGGTACATATACCCTAGGTATACGTATAAAAATCTTTGAGAAAACGGAACGAGGATTCAAATATAGTTATCTTTTGTAAATATACTTATATTGTTTTATGTATTTAAGTCTTTAAAAGTGATTAAATACATTACTTATACGATATATGTATAAACATTATAGGTCATAAGTATTTAAGTCAAATAACGTTACGTATGGTTATCGTTTTGAAAACTTAAGTTAGTAGTTTCAAAATATACTTATAACTTATTGTTATTAATACAAAATGAGATATTAAAACATTCTTAGGTCATGTTAAATATGTATATATACATATATATACACAAACGTATAATTATCATATATTGTATAGTTCGTGATATCATCGGTCAAACTAGACGGTCAAACGTTGTGTAAAACTCTTTTCGAAAAACATAAGTATCGACAATTTGGATTGCTTATCATGTTGGTAAGGTTTAATTTATGTAAATATTAATCTTATAAGTATAGAACGATCGAAAAAAGTGCGGGTCGTTACAAAAACTCCTTGTTGCGCCTCCTTTATTTGAGTAGTAAGGTTAGTGTAAATCATTATATTCATAGATTTTACACGAATGGGTTCTCTGTCCTTTCTGCTCAAGGCGTCGGCTACCACATTTGCCTTTCCCGGGTGATAACGAATCTCAAAGTCGTAATCATTCAACAATTCAATCCATCTGCGCTGCTTCATGTTCAGTTGTTTCTGATTAAATATGTGTTGAAGACTTTTATGGTCGGTATATATAATACTTTTGACCCCATATAAGTAGTGCCTCCAAGTCTTTAATGCAAAAACAACCGCGCCTAATTCTAAATCATGCGTCGTATAATTCTGCTCGTAAATCTTCAATTGTCTAGACGCATAAGCAATTACTTTCGTTCGTTGCATTAATACACAACCGAGACCTTGCTTTGAGGCATCACAATATATTACAAAATCATCATTCCCTTCAGGTAATGACAATATAGGTGCCGTAGTTAACTTTTTCTTTAACAATTGAAACGCTTTCTCTTGTTCATATTTCCATTCAAATTTCTTCCCTTTATGCATTAATGCAGTCAAGGGTTTTGCCATTCTGGAAAAATCTTGGATGAACCTTCTGTAGTAACCAGCTAGTCCTAAAAACTGGCGTATGTGTTTCAGAGTTTTCGGGGTTTTCCACTTTTCAACGGTTTCAATCTTTGCTGGATCCACCTGAATACCTTGTTTATTCACTATGTGACCGAGGAATTGAACTTCTTCCAACCAAAATGCACACTTTGAAAACTTAGCGTACAGTTTTTCTTTTCTCAGCAACTCTAGCACTTTTCTCAAATGTTCCTCGTGCTCTTGATCATTCTTCGAGTAAATAAGTATGTCATCGATGAAAACAATGACAAACTTGTCAAGATATGGCCCACACACTCGGTTCATGAGGCCCATGAACACAGCTGGTGCGTTAGTCAATCCAAACAGCATAACCATAAACTCGTAATGACCGTAACGCGTCCTAAAAGCAGTCTTCGAAATGTCATCCTCTTTCACCCGCATTTGGTGATATCCAGAACGTAAATCGATCTTCGAATAAACTGACGAGCCTTGTAGTTGATCAAATAAGTCATCGATTCTCGTTAATGGGTAACGGTTCTTGATGGTAAGTTTGTTCAACTCTCGGTAGTCGATACACAACCTGAATGTACCATCTTTCTTCTTGACAAACAGAACAGGAGCTCCCCATGGTGATGTACTTGGTCGAATGAAACCACGCTCTAAAAGTTCCTGTAACTGACTTTGTAATTCTTTCATTTCGCTGGGTGCGAGTCTGTATGGAGCATGAGCTATTGGTGTAGCTCCTGGTACAAGGTCTATTTGAAATTCAACGGATCGATGTGGGGGTAATCCCGGTAATTCTTTCGGAAATACATCGGAAAATTCTTTTGCGACGGGAACATCACTGATGTTCTTTTCTTCAGGTTTAACTTCCTCGATGTGTGCTAGAATGACGTAACAACCTTTTCTTGTTAGTTTTTGCGCCTTTAAACTACTAATAATATTTAACTTCGCGTTGTTCTTTTCTCCGTACACCATTAAAGGTTTTCCTTTTTCACGCATAATGCGAATCGCATTTTTGTAACAAACGACCTCTGCTCTCACCTTTTTTCAACCAGTCCATGCCAATTATTACATCAA
This sequence comes from Rutidosis leptorrhynchoides, assembly GCF_046630445.1. Taxonomy (NCBI): domain Eukaryota; kingdom Viridiplantae; phylum Streptophyta; class Magnoliopsida; order Asterales; family Asteraceae; genus Rutidosis; species Rutidosis leptorrhynchoides. The sequence goes on from NC_092333.1 coordinate 487,341,234, forward strand.
AACTCCCTAACTCGACTGGTATTAAATCAATTTTAAACGTTTCATCCCCCAGTTTAATTTCTCTCTCCCGACATATATTATCTGCTAAAATTAATTTACCATTTGCTAATTCGAGTAAAAATTTACTATCCAAAGGTGTCAATGGGAAACTTAATTTAGCACAAAATTCTCTACTCATATAGCTTCTATTCGCACCGAATCAAATAAAACATAAGCAGATTTATCGTCAATAAGAAACGTACTCGTAACAAGCTCCGGGTCTTCCTGTGCTTCTGCTGCATTAATATTGAAAACTCTTCCACGGCCTTGCCCATTAGTATTCCCCTGATTCAGGCAATTTCTAATAATGTGGCCCGATTTTCCACATTTATAACAAACAGTGTTGGTATTACTTGCTCCGACACTATTCGTTTCGGCATTACTTGTTCCGACATTATTTGTTCCTTTAGTTTTGTTAAACTTTGGTCCGTAGACCTCACACTTTGTCGCGCTATGACCATTTCTTTTACACCTGTTGCAAAATGTCGTGCAATACCCCTGATGATTTTCTTCACACCTATGACATGGCTGTTTTTGGTTTTTGTTGCCGTTGTTGTTATTGAGGTTGTTGTTGGGATTGTTATTATTGTTGAAACGGTTGTTGTAGTTGTTGTTGTTGGGATGTTTGTTGTAGTTATTGTTAAGATTGCGGTTATTGTTACGATTGTTGTTGCGGTTGTTGGGATAGTTGTTGCGATTGTGGTTGTAACTGTTGTTGTTGTTGTACTGGTGACTCTTGTCACCGTTTTCCTCCCACTTCCTCTTAAGTTGTTTCGTGTTGGCTTCTTCGGCCGCCTGCTCTTTATTTCTTCCCTCAATCTGATTTATGAGTTTATGAGCCATTCGACTTGCCTTCTGTATAGAAGCGGGCTCGTGTGAACTCACATCTTCTTGAATTCTTACTGGTAACCCTTTTACATATGCGTCGATCTTCTCTTCTTCATCTTCGAATGCTCCCGGACACAATAGGCATAACTCTGTGAATCGTCGTTCATATGTGGTAACGTCGAACCCTTGTGTTCGTAACTCTCTATGTTCTGCCTTGAGTTTATTGACTTCGTTTCTAGGACGGTACTGCTCGTTCATCAATTGCTTGAATGCCGACCACGGTAGTACGTAAGCAGCATTTTGTCCTACTTGTTCAAGATAGGTGTTCCACCACGTTAACGCAATACCTGTGAAGGTATGCGTAGCGTACTTAACTTTGTCCTCTTCAGTACACTTACTTATGGCAAACACCGATTTGACTTTCTCGGTCCACCGTTTCAATCCAATTGGTCCTTCGGTTCCATCAAATTCCAAAGGTTTGCAGGCAGTGAATTATTTGTAGGTGCATCCTACACGATTTCTTGTGCCGTTAGCTGCATTGCTAGATTCAGAGTTATTGTTGGTATGTAGCGCAGCCTGTACTGCAGCTATGTTTGCAGCAAGAAAAGTACAAAATTCCTCTTCGCTCATATTCATGGTGTGTCGAGTAGTCGGTGCCATTTCCTTCAAAATAGCCAACTGAATCGAGTTAATCATACAGAATATTAAGAGTAGTCAATAGTATTTCGTAGCATAATATGAACTCATTTATAAAAGCTTTTTCTTCATATTAGCGTTTTATAAGTTTAAATTCGGGTACTACCTACCCGTAAATTCATACTTAGTAGCTAATATACAATTTAACTACTAAATTTCCATATGAAAAACTGATTATAATAATATATCACATACAAATATTCTTCAAACTTACAACTTCGCTATATTACATATAACATGAAATATAGTACACTTTGATACAGGACAGTTTTGAAGATAAATCTAGTTAATACGCAAGTTGTTCAGCAAAGGAAATAAAGACACGTAATTCATAAGTCCAGAAACAAGTCATGCATTCTGGTTTTACTAAGACGACTTCCCATCCTTGGTCTTGTGAAAAATAACCGTTATGACCATTGGCTAGGCAGCATGTTGTAATGTCGTCAAAAGGACGAGGGTTTCGTAATGTCCAACAGCCCCGTAATAATCTAAAAACCTTGTTTCTCACCCCAACTACTGAATCCGTCACTTGTGGGAAGGTTTTATTTAAAAGTTGCAATCCGATATTTTTTTTCTCACTTTGGTAAGAAGCGAACATCACTAACCCATAAGCATAACATGCTTCTTTATGTTGCATGTTAGAAGCTCTTTCTAATTCAAGAAATCCTATGTTGGGATATGTTGAGTCAAAATAGGTTCTTAACTCGTAGCGTAAAATTGCATTTGGGTTCCCCGCATTTAATGCTTTAAAGAAAACACGGCGTAACTTACGGTCTCCCCAGTGTGATATACCCCACCTATCAAAGGAAAGCCTTTTATAAACTAAGGCATTTCTGGAAAGTCTTTCAAATGTTTGACAAGTTAATTTTGCCATAACTAAATGTGCTGATGAATTCTGACCGACTCTAGACAAGATTTCCTCAATCATATCCTCTGGTAAGTCTTCTAAAATATTCGGTTGTCTACCCTTAACGTCCATTTTGTTTTTATACTGTAAAATAGACAAGGATTAGATTCGTAAAAGATAATTAACAAATAATACAAGCAATTTTTACATAGAACATAAAAGTACAAGCACACTACAATACATATAATACACAATATGATTACAACCCTCTAATCTGAATCACTGGTTTCTTCTTCTTCGGACTTGGTTCGTTTTCCTAATTTTCTAGGAATATATGGTGTTCCTCTAATACGAGCCGTCGTTTTATATAATGGTTTAGAAAAACCTGGTGGTTTAGAGGTTCTCGGGTCATTGTTACATTTTAGGAAATACGGATGTTGTCGATACATATAAAGTTCATCGAGGTTGGAATCGAGTTTCTCTATTTTTATACTTTTTCCCTTATTATTTTCTTTCGCTTTATTAAATTGGGTCGAGGTAATTTCTATAACATCATCGGAATCCTCATCGGGATCCGATTCATCGAAAAATTGGTAATCTTCCCAATATTTTGCTACCTCGGTGGAAACACCATTGACCATTATTAACTTTGGTCCGTTGGTTGAGGATTTTCTTTTATTTAATCGAATTACTATAGGTATCTGATGTGTGCGAGGTGTACTAGGAAATAGCTATATTTTTACAACAAAATACTATTAAATACGATACAATTTTACATAAGATATTTATTTATTTATAGAATGGATATACCTAAACCTTGCTACAACACTTATAGGCAGTGTACCTAATCGTACAGTACTATAGTTTTTAGTAAGTCCGGTTCGTTCCGCAGGGAAATCTTTTAAACAAAGCTTAACGCTATATTAGTTTTAATTTATAAAAATACAAATATAAATAAGTAATATTATTATTATAAAAAGGGGGTTTTTACCATTTAATGACCGGTTTGTCGATTTTTAAAACTTTTAGCCGCAGTTAAAACCTAATGTAAAATATTAAATAAATAAAAGACTTAATTTAAAGCGTAAAGTAAATAACGATAATGAAATTGCGATAAATAAAAGTGCGATAAAATAAACGTGCGATAATTAAAAAGTACGATAATTAGAAGTGAAATTAAATACAATGACAATAAATAAAAATGTGATAATTAGAAGTGCTATTAAATATGAAAATAAAGGAATTATGCTTATTTAAACTTCCGTAATCATGATGTTTGATGTGTTAATTTTAGTTTATTCCCATGGGTTAATTGTTCTTTGTCCTGGATTATTTAATATGTCCGTCTGGTTTTTGTCCACAACAGTCCATCAGTCATAAATATAAAGTGCGAGTGTCCTCGTCAAATTATCCTTATATCCGAAGTCAAATATTCCAACTAATTGGGGACTTAAACTGTAACAAGGTCTTAATACTTTATTTAATAATTACACCAGGATATCGACTGTGTGTAACCCAAGATTTTAATACTTTGTTAACAATTATGCCAAGTATCCTTGTACATAATTTCACCCTTGTTTTAATAAGTCTATTAACTATTAATCCATTCCCGTGTCCGGTTAAATGAACGATTATTCGTACATATAAATATCCCGCCCATCGTGTCCGATCGAGTGTATGTGGTTATTTATAGGTATGTCCAATTGTAAATCTTTATATTAAAATTAACAAACTATCATTTAGTTAAACAAATATAAAGCCCATTAATAGCCCATAGTCTAATTTTCACAAGTGTCGTTCTTTTGTCCAAACCCCAATTATGGTACAAAACCCAATTACCCAATTTTAGTATTTTAGCCCAACATCATGATTACTTCGGTATTAAATAAGCATAATAATAACTTAGATACGAGACATTAAATTAAAAAGGTTGAACATAACTTACAATGATTAAAAATAGCGTAGTGCTACACGGACAGGATTTCGACTTACACCCTTACAACATTCGCTAACATACCCTTATTATTAGAATTAAAATTAAAATTAAAATTAAAATTATAATATATATATATATATATATATATATTTTACGTATATTAGAAAATAAAAAGAAGTAAATAATCCGTCGAATTGCATGGCCTTTTATAGGTAGATTACTGTTTTTGTGTGCTCCGCGAGTGCGGTGGGTTTTGCCTTTATAAGCTCCGCGAGTGCGGAGCTGTGGAATCCAGCTCACACAAGTTTGGCTCCTAGCTTGCCGACGGATTTTATTATATAAATATAATATAAATATATAATTTATATAATTAATTATATATTATATTATATTTATATATATAATTAATTTGTAACTTTCGATCCGTTGCGTCGTACGTTGAAAGCTAGTTCATGTCTCGGTTCCGAATTTTCGAACGTCCTTTCGTATAATTTAATATCTTGTACTTTGCGTTTTGCGTCTTGTACTCTTGTAATTTTGAGACGTTTCTCATCAATAATTTGAACCACTTTGATTGTACTTTGTACTTTTGAGGTTTTTAGTCATTTGCGTCTTCAATTCGTCGAATCTGTCTTCTGTCTTTACCTTTTAATTTTTAAACAAATATTCCTTGTAAATAGGACAACTGTAACTAAAAGCTTGTCTTTCTTGAGGGATAATGCGATGAAATATATGTTCGTTTTTAGCATTATCAAATATTCCCACACTTGAGCGTTGCTTGTCCTCAAGCAATATAGTCTTGAATAAAAACATACTAGAATCACTTCTTTATTCTTCACACTTTGTACATCAGTGATTTCATTATGGCGGTATGAACAATGATAGTAACGTTGTGGTTTACAGCCTCACATGACTATAAAAATTTAGATCCTTTAAGGAAATTGGATCTTTATAAAAGCATTTGATCTTTTTGAAAATTCAATCTAGTTTTTACCCTAGATAAGTTTTCCGGAATAACCCTTCACCGGTGTTTGCAAATTGTTTTTGTGGGTTTGGTGGGTTTCAGATTTGAAAATTTTAGCTCAACACTTGCGGTTTTGTGTTACCCACTTACTAACCTTGTATTAGGAAAGTAACATGTCCAGTATACTTGCTCTGTATATTACCTTTCGATAAACTACCATCCGGTTGTAAAGGAAAGCGTTGAACAAGCAACTGTTAAGGCAATGTCCCGTGACATGCTTTTAATTATGGTCTATAACGTGTCGGATGCAATTACTATCCTTGGTAGGAGCAATAGTAAAGCTCACCCTTATAATTTTCTGGTTTGGCACAAGGTCCTGTCTTTGACCATGCTATGCAACCACCGTTCTTACGGTTGACACCCGATTTGGTTCAGGTGACCTAATGAATTCCAGGTGAATTCCTAGGATTTTACGTTCAATGGTAATGAACGCATTAAAAATGGGTTTTCAGAAAACAAATCGGTTTGTAATTTTGATCAAAATATTTTCTCGTTCAAGCTCGAGTTTAGATATCATCGAATTCCATGAGTTTGTAATTCTCAATCTTTAAGGTCAATCTCTAGGATTGAGTAATATCAGGCTTAAAAGCTGATTTTTGATCTTTAAGGAGATTATCCTTTCTGGGGATCTGATTCATTAGTCTTATCCAGCTAATTTTCACGGCGTCCTCCCCATTTTACAAGACAGATCCTCTCATGGTTAGGATAAGTCTGACCACTTGGCGACCCTGTTTGATGCTGAGGTCCGTGGATTTCCTGCTGATTTTAGTGATGATTTTTCTAGATTTTTCGTCAACCTACAGCTGGTCTGGACGACAACTTCATGACCTAAATCAAGAAGCGCGTTTCTTTTTCAGAAGACTTTACTTCCTTTTAATGATGGAATTGATTCATCGTGTAGGTCCATCTTTCTTTCAAATATATTACAGTAAATCGGGTAAAACTGATTAAAATCGTCCAAAACAAAAGTATCTTCAGTTATTTGTCACAAAAATATGTGACTTATGTTTTAAATAACTTGGTAAATTTTCCCACACTTGGCTTTTATTTTCTTTTATTTGCCTTTTTATTGTCCTCTATTTCATTTTAAATGAATTCTAACATTTTAGTTTGTTTCTCAATTTATGTCCTTTCCGAGGTAACAATAATTTCGGTGTTAACACCTAGTTTTATCTATCATAAATATGTATAACCATGATTTTGAATTCATTTAATTGAAAATTTTGAAAAATTTTACTAGAAGTGGGTAGTCAGTATATAAGACTAGGGTTGTTCTTTGTTATCAGAGAGCACTAGATTCTAATACAACTACTACGTTACTAGTATTTTTAATGATAACCAAGTGTATAAAGTAAAAATTTTAAAAATCCGAAAGAATTTAACCCCTTCCCACACTTAAGATCTTGCAATGCCCTCATTTGCAAGAAATCAGTAACAATTTAAATTATTGAGGGTGATTAGCGTAGAAATGATTAAATTTTACCAAAGTTTCCAAACATATTGGCGTTTTTTTTTATATATATATAAAAAGGTTATAATTTCTAAAACATAAATTAATAAAATTTTAAAAATTTGTTTCTTTTTAGGAGTTAGGGCGTTTCGGATCGTTGTCCTAGTCCGTCCCTCGACAAAATTTTAAAATACGTCAATTCAAAGCGCGGTTTTTAAAAGTAAAGATTTTTGGGTTTTTTTAAATGTTTTTGGCATACTTTAATTCAATAAGATTAAAAATAATGATAATAAAAGTTCCCGTCCCTCCCTCGGGTAAAGCAATTTTGGTTCAATGACCTAGTCTTCAACTTACGACGAATTTTAAAAATCATATTTTTAACTTAGCGAAATAAAGTAAATTTTTATTTTTAAATTCACACCAAACTTAAATTTAAAATACATAAAATTAAAAATTCATATTAATAAAATTAAAAATTCACACCAAATTTATATTATATATATATATTTTTTTTTTAAACATACAAACTTATATTAAAAATATTAATTTTTTCAAATATTTACAAACTTAAATATATTGATTTTAAAAAGTTTACAATATTAATTTAATATTTATATATTAAAAACAAAGTAAAAATAGAATTAAAAATCTTTTTGGTTTTTTATCCCACTTTAATCAATCAAATATTATCAAAAATATACGCCCCTCTTTTCGGTAAAGTAATTTCGGTTTCATAACCTAGTTTAACTCATGACGAATTTTTGAAATATTTTGGGTTGATTGATTAAAGATATTTATACCTTAAGAATAAACGGTAAATTTCGCAGTGATATAATAAATTTTTGTATGATATCAATAATTTCGGTCGCAAGACCTAATTTTATTGAATACCAATTTAATACTTTATAGCGAAATTTAGCATTTATTATCAAAAGGTTAAAAATAAAAATAAAAATAAAAACTGTACATACTTATCTGCGAAATAGATTTCTTAGTGATATGCTCTAGCCCACTCATAAGATAGTCGGACTAATTAGTTTTCCATAGCTACATAGGCGTAACCTCGAGCATTCAACGTTTTTTCTTCTAAACATATGAACGGTCCGTCTCTGCATAAAGTAACGAATTCGGTATTAGAATATGTTTGATTATTTGAACATTTACCTTCGTTTGACCATTTTCCGCATTTGTGACATCTTTCAAGGTGTCGTGCTCTTCTTTTCACTGCGGATTTTGATTTTCCTTTACCAAATTGTAACTTATTATTTTCGTTTCTGGATTCTTTTCTTACTCCGTCCAATTTTTTTCTGATTAATGATACTATTTCACTTGGAAGGGTGTCATTATTATGTTTAGTGATCAAAGCGTGTAGCATTAGACCATGGTTTAGTTCACAGGAAGTCTTCATCTCGTAAAACCTAAAAAAAATAAAAATTCAGAATGGGGGAAGAAGACTAGTTCTTTAGGGTCTGCTAGGGAAAGACCATTAGGGTTCCATTCTCAAGAACTACACGAAAACAGAACATCTAACTCTAACAGAAATACATATTATCCTTAAAAGAATTGATTCTCCCCACACTTAGTTAGCTGTGGTATCGAAATTGTGATTAACTTCGTTGTCGACTTCCATTGGACTATCTATGTAATGTTTAACTCTGTGACCATTAACCTTAAATTCAATTCCATTTGAATTTATTAATTCTACTGTTCCGTATGGGAAAACTCTTTTAACTATAAATGGTCCAGACCATCTTGATTTCAATTTTTCAGGAAATAGCTTGAATCGTGAATTGAAAAGAAGAACTCTGTCTCCTTCTTTAAATTCTTTTGAACTTCTGATTCTTTTATCATGCCATTTCTTCGTTCTTTCTTTATAGATTAACGAATTTTCGTATGCTTCATGTCTTAATTCTTCTAATCCGTTTAATTGACTTAACTGTAGACGTCCAGCTTCATGTAAATCAAGATTACATGTATTCAAATCCCAAAATGCTTTGTGTTCAATTTCTACTGGAAGATGGCATGTTTTTCCGTAAACGAGTCTAAAAGGTGTGGTTCCAATTGGAGTTTTGTAGGCTGTTCTAAAAGCCCATAGTGCATCCTCCAATTTAATGGACCATTCCTTCGGATTTGATCCTACGGTTTTCTCTAAAATACGTTTTAAAGCTCGATTGGTATTTTCAACTTGTCCACTTGTCTGTGGATGATATGCGGTGGAGATTTTATGAGTTACTCCATATCTTTTAAGAACTTTCTCAAGTTGGTTATTACAGAAATGAGTTCTCCGATCACTTATTAAAGCTTTCGGTGTTCCAAACCTTGCAAACAGACGTTTTAAAAAGTTGACTACAACTCGTGCATCGTTAGTTGGGAGAGCTTGTGCTTCCGCCCATTTAGATACATAATCAATGGCTACGAGAATGTAGAGATTATTATGAGATTTTGGAAATGGACCCATAAAGTCAATACCCCAAATGTCAAATACTTCACATACTTGAATGACATTTTGTGGTATTTCATCACGTTAACTTATTTTTCCGGCCCTTTGACATGCATCACAGGATTTGCAAAGAAGGTGTGCGTCTTTGTAAATTGTAGGCCAATAGAATCCAGCATCATAAACTTTTCTTGCTGTGAGCTGAGGCCCATAATGCCCTCCTGTTGGTCCTGTGTGACAATGGTTTAAGATTTTACTAGCTTCATCTCCGAATACACATCGGCGTATTATTCCATCGGGACAACTTTTAAACAAATGTGGATCTTCCCATAAATAGTGTTTTATATCACTAAAGAATTTCTTTCATTTTTGGTACGACAATCCTTTTTCAAGGAATCCACATACTAAGTAGTTTGCATAGTCTGCAAACCATGAAATTTTATTATAATCTATCTTCAATAGATATTCATCAGGAAAGTTGTCTTGTATGGCTGATTCATTTAGAACTTCTAATTCAGGATTTTCAAGACGAGAAAGATGATCAGCGGCGAGATTTTCTGCTCCCTTTTTGTCTCGGATTTCAATATCGAACTCTTGTAAGAGTAAGATCCAACGGATTAATCTTGGTTTGGTATCTTGTTTTGAAAATAGGTATCTAAGAGCAGAATGGTCGGTATAGACCACCGTTTTAGCTAGAACGAGATATGAACAAAATTTGTCAAAAGCAAAGACAATAGCAAGGAGTTCTTTTTCAGTAGTTGTGTAATTTGTTTGTGCTCCTTGTAACGTCTTACTAGCATAATAAATAGGTTGAAATCGTTTTTCAATCCTTTGTCCTAAAATGGCTCCCATTGCAAAATCACTTGCATCGCACATAAGTTCAAACGGTAAATTCCAATTTGGTGTTATCATGATCGGCGCATTAGTGAGTTTTTCTTTAAGAATATTAAAAGATTTAATACATTCATCTGAAAAGATGAATGGAGCATCCTTTTCTAGGAGTTTATTCATAGGAGTGGCAATTTTAGAAAAATCTTTTATGAAACGTCGGTAAAAACCGGCATGCCTGATAATGCTAAAAACGAACATATATTTCATAGCATTATTCCTCAAGAAAGACAAGCTTTTAGTTGCAATTGTTCTATTTAAAAGTGATATTCGTTTAAATAATAAAAGGTGAAGACAAAAGACAGATTCGACGAATTGAAGACGCAAACGACCAAAAAGCTCAAAAGTACAAAATACAATCAAAGAGGTTCCAATTATTGATAAGAAACGTCTCGAAATTACAAGAGTACAAGATTCAAAACGCAAAGTACAAAATATTAAATTGTACGCAAGGACGTTCGAAAATCCGGAACCGGGACCAGAGTCAACTCTCAACGCTCGACGCAACGGACTAAAAATTACAAGTCAACTATGCACATAAATATAATATAATATTTAAATAATTCTTATAATTATTTATATATTATATTAATAATAAAAATCCGTCGGCAAGAAAGACTCCAAAGTTGTGAGCTGTATTTACAAACTCCGCGACTCGCGGAGTTTGAAGGCAAAAAGGGCCGCGAGTCGCGGAGCCCCGAAGTTTGAAACTCCCTATAAAAGCAAACGAATTTTGATCGCAAAAAATAACATATATCCATCCATCTCTCTATCTATATCGTAATATTTATATTTATAATTTATATTTTAATTTTAGTTTTAATTATAATTCTAATAATAAGGGTATGTTAGCGAATGTTGTAAGGGTGTAAGTCAAAATTCTGTCCGTGTAACGCTACGCTATTTTTAATTATTGTAAGTTATGTTCAACCTTTTTATATTAATGTCTCGTAGCTAAGTTATTATTATGCTTATTTAAAACGAAGTAATCATGATGTTGGGCTAATTACTAAAATTGGGTAATTGGGCTTTGTACCATAATTGGGGTTTGGACAAAAGAACGACACTTGTGGAAATTAGACTATGGGCTATTAATGGGCTTTATATTTGTTTAACTAAATGATAGTTTGTTAATGTTAATATAAAGATTTACAATTGGGCGTCCCTATAAATTGCCATATACACTCGATCGGATACGATGGGCGTGGTATTTATATGTACGAATAATCGTTCATTTAACCGGACACGGGAATGGATTAATAGCCACTAGAATAATTAAAACAGGGGTGAAATTATGTACAAGGACACTTGGTATAATTGATAACAAAATATTAAAACCTTGGGTTACACTCAGTCGACATCCTGGTGTAATTATTAAACAAAGTATTAAAATCTTGTTACAGTTTAAGTCCCCAATTAGTTGGAATATTTAACTTCAGGTATAAGGATAATTTGACGAGGACACTCGCACTTTATATTTATGACTGATGGACTGTTATGGACAAAAACCAGACGGACATATTAAATAATCCAGGATAAAGGACAATTAACCCATGGGCATAAAACTAAAATCAACACTTCAAACATCATGATTACGGAAGTTTAAATAAGCATAATTCTTTTATTTCATATTTAATTTCCTTTATTTTATATTTAATTGCACTTCTAATTATCGCATTTTTATTGTTATTGTATTTAATTGCACTTTTAATTATCGTACTTTTTAATTATCGCAAGTTTATTTTATCGCACTTTTATTATTCGCAATTTCATTATCGTTATTTACTTTACGCTTTAATTTAAGTCTTGTATTTATTTTTAATATTTTACATTTGGTTTTAACTGCGACTAAAGTTTTAAAATCAACAAACCGGTCATTAAATGGTAAAAACCCCCCTTTATAATAATAATATTACTTATATATATATTTGTTTTTTTATAAAAGTAAACTAATATATCGTTAAGCTTTGTTTAAAGATTTTCCCTGTGGAACGAACCGGACTTACTAAAAACTACACTACTGTACGATTAGGTACACTGCCTATAAGTGTTGTAGCAAGGTTTAAGTATATCCATTCTCTAAATAAATAAATATCTTGTGTAAAATTGTATCGTATTTAATAGTATTTTCTGCTAAAATATAATAGCTATTTTATATACACCTCGCATAACTATCAAGTATATTTTTGGCGCCGCTGCCGGGGAATCGCTTAAAAGCCGGAAGCGCAACTCTAATATAAAAAAAAAAAAAAATTTAGTTTACTTTTATTAAAATTCGTTTTTATAAAAATACGTTTTAAATATTCAAAAATATTAAAATAAAAACAAAAATATAAATATTTTTAGGAGTTTGATAAATATTTAAGTTTTATAAATTTTCTTTATTTTTATATAAGTTTTATTTAAGTATTTTGTTTTTATTTAAAACATATAAAAAAACCGAAAAAAAAATTTAATATATATAAATCTATTTTTAAGATATTTTTAAAATTATAAAGTAGTTCTATTTTTATTTAAGTTTTTAAATATAAGTTTTTATTATATAAATATTTTGATAAAAACAGAAAATATAAAAAAAAAAAAAAAAAACGCGTCAAATTTTGAACTGTACCAGAGTTGAATTTTGGAACCCCGCGACTCGCGGGGTTTGCTGCTTGGAATACCGCAACTCGCGGAGCCACCCTGACACGCGCCTGACAGAACCCTAATCTGCATTAAATACGGAGTATTATTAATTATTATTAATTAATTTGTATTTAGGGTTAAATATTTAATTAATTTAGTATTTAATTTAACTTTTAATTAATTTATGTATTTAGTTTAATTAGTTTAATTAAATTGTAAAATTAATAGTTTTATTAAATAAATAATATAAAAATAATATTTTTATAAAAATTGTACTTTTTACAACTTTTTGTATATTTTTATATTTTGTTCCTTTTTAATCGTTTTAGCGTAATATTTGTATTTTTCGCTCATATTTAGTTTTAAACTTAGTTTTTGCCATAGTTATTTTTACTTCTAGATTTTTAGGCTTTGCCGTAGAATTCCTTGAGTGCTTTTTCTTTAGACTAAGATTTAGGTGCTTTAGAATTTTGCGACGCCTTTTTAAGTTTTAGCTTCTTTTTAAGTTATTTCCATTTGGGATTTAGTTTTTCCTGTAAGCTTTAATATTTTTAGACGACTTTTACCTATGTATCAATTATCATTCCAATTAGTAATCTCAATTTGCGATTATAATTTTAAGTTAGTTGTAGTAATAAGGTTAGGTTAGTCAAGTGTTTTTAAGTTTTATAAGTTTCTTTTATTTTTCCGTCACCTTTTATTTTTCAACCATTTTTCTTTTCCGACCTTTTTCTGACGCGCTCTTTTTCTTTCTTATTTCTCGCTATTCTAGTTTCAGGACATAGATTTTTATTCTACTTCTTATCTAATTTTCTTAAAATTACGAAAATTTATTTTAAGTGGTCAAATTGATAGACATCAAAATTTTCTCGTTCGTTGTAATAGTTGGATTTGTACGTGGACCGGGTTATTGGAGCCAAACAGTCCTCAATTATATTGAGACCAAACGAATCCTGCCCCTCTGCTGCATCTTTTGGCTATTCGAAACGTGGGCAAAATCAGAAAAGTCTATTGATTGGATAACTTATTATAATTTTTCTTTCCTTTTAAAAACTAATAGGATATTCAGTGAATGCACCGAGCAAGACGTTCACCACCTTTTGTACGTTCACCACCTGTAACTAGATCAAGACATTTAGCAAATATTACAGCCGTTGATTTTTCTTTAGAATCGTCATCCAGTCGACCAAGTACTCCAGTTCAAATTTCCGATAATCCATTTTTTGAACCCGACCTCACAATTGAGAATCCGGAGAATATTCAGGGACGATTCATAGATCCTGAACCACTAAACTTTCCTCCAGAACCACCAATCATTCAAACAGAGATTGTTGAGGAACGAACCATTAAATCAGAATCCTCTAGTGATTCCGATTCAACAAATTCAATTATGGAGAATCTGGAACCTTTAAGTATGGAAGATCGAATGAGAGCCAAACGCACTGGCCAAGGTCACGCAATTACTCATCCAGACATTAATGCGCCAGATTATAAAATCAAAGGACAAATTCTACACATGGTGACTAATCAATGCCAATTTAGTGGTGCACCGAAGGAAGATCCAAATGAACATCTACGTACCTTTAATAGGATCTGCACACTATTTAAAATAAGAGAAGTGGAGGATGAACAGATATATCTCATGTTATTTCCCTGGACTTTAAAGGGAGAAGCCAAAGATTGGTTGGAATCGTTACCTGAAGGGGCGATTGATACATGGGAGGTTTTAGTTGAAAAATTTCTTAAACAATTCTTTCCTGCATCTATATGAGACTTCAAGGAGAAATTGTTACGTTCACACAGAAACCAAATGAAACTCTATATGAGGCGTGGACTAGATTTGGAAAGTTGTTAAGAGGATGTCCGCAACATGGTTTAGACACCTGTCAAATAGTACAAATATTCTACCAAGGATGCGACATCACTACAAGGAAAGACATAGATATAGCAGCTGGTGGTTCTATTATGAAGAAAACCGAAACTGATGCTTACAAAATTATTGATAACACTGCTTCCCACTCACATGAGTGGCACCAAGAAAAAGATATCGTTAGATCATCTAAAGCAGCTAGAACCGATTCTAGCCATGACTTAGATTCTATTTCCGCAAAGATAGAGGCTGTCGAGAGACGAATGGAAAAGATGACTAAAGATATTCACTCAATACGAATTAGTTGTGAGCAGTGTGGAGGACCACATTTGACAAAAGATTGTCTCAGTATTGAATTAACAATGGAACAAAGAGAGAATATTTCATACATAAACCAAAGACCTGGAAATAATTATCAACCGCCAAGACCGATTTACAATCCAAACCAGAACTATAACCGAAATATTCCATACAACAACCAACAAGGTAATAGCAATCAACAAGCATCCAATAATAATTACAATCAGCAAAGACCTAATTTTCAAAACAAACCACCACAACAAACCGATGATAAAAAGCCAAATTTAGAAGATATGATGACGAAGCTAGTTGAAACTCAAATGCAGTTTTTCACATCTCAGAAACAAACTAATGAACAAAATGCTCAAGCATTTAGAAATCAACAAGCTTCTATTCAAAATCTGGAACAAGAAGTAAGTAACCTAGCAAGGTTAATAGGTGAAAGAAAACCGGGAAGTCTACCTAGTGATACAAACGCTAACCCCCGGAATGAAACAGCTAAAGCCATTACCACAAGAAGTGGTACAATACTTAAACCACTTGAAATACCTGTAACTTCTGATGAAGCTATTCCTACTCCACAAGAACCACAACCTGATCAAGATAAGGAAAAAGAACCGGTAGTTGAAAAGGTTAATGAAGATAACACAGTTAAGGCTAAACCTTATGTTAAACCATACCAACCACCACTTCCTTACCCGAGTAAAATGAAGAAAGAGAAACTTGAAGCCGAGCAATCCAAATTCTTGGATATGTTTAAACAGATAAATGTAAATCTTCCTTTCATTGATGTGATTTCAGGAATGCCTAGATATGCTAAATTCTTGAAAGATCTAATCTCAAATAGAAAGAAAATGGAAGAACTCTCGGCTGTTACCATGAATGCTAATTGTTCAGCAGTGCTGTTGAATAAGATACCAGAAAAATTATTTGATCCAGGAAGTTTCACAATTCCATGTTTTCTGGGTAGTCTTAGTTCAATAGAAGCATTGGCAGACTTAGGTGCTAGTATAAATCTAATGCTGTATTCACTATACGCTAAACTAGACCTTGGAGAATTGAAACCAACCAGAATAAGCATACAACTAGCCGATAGATCAATAAAATATCCTAGAGGGATAATGGAGAACATGCTAGTTAAAGTTGGTACTTTAGTATTTCCAGTAGATTTTGTTGTTCTGGACATGGAAGAAGATTCTCAAGTTCCTCTCATATTAGGAAGACCATTCTTAAACACGGCTAAAGCAATGATAGACGTGTTCAGTAAGAAACTGACCCTAAGTATAGAGGACGAGAGTGTTACCTTTTCAGTTGATAGAGCAATGCAACAACCACAATCTGCAGATGATACATGTTATTATATTCAAACTATAGATGCACATGCAGAATTATTAGAAGAATTTCCAGAATTACAAGGAACGGGAGAATGTTCTTTAGGAGAAGGAACAGAACAAATTGATGAAGCTGTAATGTTAGCTATACTTATAGGTAATGGATATGAACCAATAACAGAAGAAATTCAAATGCTAAAAGAAGAAGACAGATATCGATACAAATCATCGATAGAAGAACCTCCGAAATTAGAGTTAAAGCCACTTCCAAACCATTTGGAATACGCTTATTTACATGGTGAATCTGAATTACCTGTAATAATATCGTCTTCTCTTACTGAAAATGAGAAATCACAACTCATTTCTGTGTTGAAAGCTCATAAACCAGCCATTGCATGGAAGATTCATGATATTAAAGGAATAAGTCCTTCGTATTGCACACATAAAATCCTTATAGAAGAAGGTCATAAAACGTATGTGCAACGCCAACGAAGACTAAATCCTAATATGCAAGATGTAGTTAAGAAAGAGATTATTAAACTGCTAGATGCAGGTTTAATTTATCCAATTTCTGATAGTCCATGGGTAAGCCCAGTTCAATGTGTACCTAAGAAGGGTGGCATGACTGTCATTACAAATGAGAAAAATGAGCTTATTCCTACTAGGACTGTAACAGGATGGCGTGTATGTATTGATTATAGAAAATTAAATGACGCCACCAGAAAAGATCACTTTCCCTTACCTTTCATTGATCAAATGGTGGAAAGATTAGCCG
Organism: Rutidosis leptorrhynchoides; assembly: GCF_046630445.1. Lineage (NCBI taxonomy): Eukaryota > Viridiplantae > Streptophyta > Magnoliopsida > Asterales > Asteraceae > Rutidosis > Rutidosis leptorrhynchoides. The sequence goes on from NC_092333.1 coordinate 487,358,280, forward strand.
GAAATAGTTACTATTGTTTTCTAGATGGATTTTCCGGATATTTTCAAATTCCAATAGCACCCGAGGACCAAGAGAAAACCACATTCACGTGCCCTTATGGTACTTTTGCTTACAAACGCATGCCATTTGGACTTTGCAACGCCCCTGCAACCTTTCAAAGGTGTATGATGGCGATTTTTCACGACATGATAGAAGAATGCATGGAAGTTTTCATGGATGACTTTTCAGTCTTCGGTGATACATTTGAAACATGTCTAGCTAATCTGGAACGAATGCTTATTAGATGCGAACAATCAAATCTAGTACTTAATTGGGAGAAATGCCATTTCATGGTTAAAGAAGGCATCGTTCTTGGACATAAAATTTCAAAAGAAGGAATTGAAGTGGATAGAGCTAAAGTAGATGTAATTGCTAAACTTCCACATCCCACCAATGTTAGAGGAGTTAGGAGTTTTCTAGGGCATGCCGGTTTTTACCGACGTTTCATAAAAGATTTTTCTAAAATTGCCACTCCTATGAATAAACTCCTAGAAAAAGATGTTCCATTCATCTTTTCAGATGAGTGTATCAAATCTTTTAATATTCTTAAAGAGAAACTAACTAATGCACCGATCATGATAACACCAAATTGGAATCTACCATTTGAACTAATGTGCGATGCAAGTGATTTTGCAATGGGAGCCGTTTTAGGACAAAGGATTGAAAAACGATTTCAACCTATATATTATGCTAGTAAGACGTTACAAGGAGCACAAACGAACTATACAACTACTGAAAAAGAACTCCTTGCTATTGTCTTTGCTTTTGACAAATTTCGATCATATATCGTTCTAGCAAAAACGGTGGTCTATACCGACCATTCTGCTCTTAGATACCTATTTTCGAAACAAGATGCTAAACCAAGATTAATCCGTTGGATCTTACTCTTACAAGAGTTTGATATTGAAATCCGAGATAAAAGAGGAGCAGAAAATCTCGCCGCTGATCATCTTTCTCGTCTTGAAAATCCTGAATTAGAAGTTCTAAATGAATCGGCCATACAAGACAACTTTCTAGATGAATATCTATTGAAGATAGATTATAAAGAAATTCCATGGTTTGCAGACTATGCAAACTACTTAGTTTGTGGATTCCTTGAAAAAGGATTATCGTACCAAAGACGAAAGAAATTCTTCAGTGATATAAAACACTATTTTTGGGAAGATCCACATCTGTTTAAAAGTTGTCCCGATGGAATAATACGCCGATGTGTATTTGGAGATGAAGCTAGTAAAATATTAAACCATTGTCACACAGGACCAACAGGAGGGCATTATGGGCCTCAACTAACAGCAAGAAAAGTTTATAATGCTGGATTCTATTGGCCTACAATTTACAAAGACGCACACCTTCTTTGCAAATCCTGTGATGCTTGTCAAAGGGCCAGAAAAATAAGTCAACGTGATGAAATGCCACAAAATGTCATACAAGTATGTGAAGTATTTGACATTTGGGGTATTGACTTTATGGGTCCATTTCCAAAATCTCATAATAATCTATATATACTCGTAGCCATTGATTATGTATCTAAATGGGCGGAAGCACAAGCTCTCCCAACTAACGATGCACGAGTTGTAGTCAACTTTTTAAAACGTCTTTTTGCAAGGTTTGGAACACCGAAAGCTTTAATAAGTGATCGGGGTACTCATTTTTGTAATAATCAACTTGAGAAAGTTCTTAAAAGATATATATTAACTCATAAAATCTCCACCGCATATCATCCACAAACAAGTGGACAAGTTGAAAATACCAACCGAGCTTTAAAACGTATTCTAGAGAAAACCGTAGGATCAAATCCGAAGGAATGGTCCATTAAATTGGAGGATGCACTCTGGGCTTTTAGAACAGCCTACAAAACTCCAATTGGAATCACACCTTTTAGACTTGTTTCTGGAAAAGCATGTCATCTTCCAGTAGAAATTGAACACAAAGCATTTTGGGCTTTGAAGACATGTAATCTTGATTTACATGAAGCCGGACGTCGACGATTAAGTCAACTAAACGAATTAGAAGAATTAAGACATGAAGCATACGAAAATTCGTTAATCTATAAAGAAAGAATGAAGAAATGGCATGATAAAAGAATCAGAAGTTCAAAAGAATTTAAAGAAGGAGACAGAGTTCTTCTTTTCAATTCACGATTCAAGCTATTTCCTGGAAAATTGAAATCAAGATGGTCTGGACCATTCATAGTCAAAAGAGTTTTCCCATACGGAACGATAGAATTAATAAATTCAAATGGGATTGAATTTAAAGTTAATGGTCACAGAGTTAAACATTACATACATGGTCCGATGGAAGTTGACAACGAAGTTAATCACAATTTCGACACCACAGTTAACTAAGTGTGGGGAGAATCAAGTCTTTAAAGGATAATATGTATTTCTGTTAAAGTTAGATTGTCTGTTTTCGTGTAGTTCTCGAAAATGAAACCCGAATGGTCTTTCCCTAGCAGACCCTAAAGAACTAGTCTTCTCCCCCCATTCTGAATTTTTATTTTTTTTAGGAAATGAAGACTGCCTGTGAACTAAACCATGGTCTAATGCTACACGCTTTGATCACTAAACATAATAATGACACACTACCGAGTGAAATAGTATCAGTAATCAGAGAAAGATTGGACGGAGTTAGAAAAGAATCCAGATGCGAAGATAATAAGTTACAATTTGGTAAAGGAAAATCAAAATCCGCAGCGAAAAGAAGAGCACGACACCTAGAAAGATGTTACAAATGCGGAAAATGGTCACATGGAGGTAAATGTTCAAATAATCAAACCTATTCAAATACCGAATTTGTTACTTTATGCAGAGACGGACCGTTCGTATGTTTAGAAGAAAAAACACTGAATGCTCGAGGTTACGCCTATGTAGCCATGGAAAACCAATTAAACCGACTATCTTATGAATGGGATAGATCATATAACTAAGAAATCTATTTCACAGGTATGTTTGTACAGTTTTTATTTTATTTTTTTTATTTTTAACCTTTTGATAATAAACGCTAATTTGTTCGCTATAAAGTATTAAATTGGTATTGAATAAAATTAGGTTTGGCGACCGAAATTATTGATATCATTCAAAAATTTATTACATCACTGCGAAATTTAACGTTTATTCTTAAGGTATAAATATCTTTAATCAATCAACCCAAAATATTTCAAAAATTCGTCATGAGTTAAATTAGGTCTTGGAACCGAAATTACTTTACCGAAAAGAGGGGCGCATATTTTTGATAATATTTAATTGATTAAAGTGGAATAAAAAGCCAAAAAGATTTTTAATTTTATTTTTACCATGTTTTTAAAATTAATATTTAAATCTTAAATTAATATTGTAAACTTTGTAAAAACAATATATTTAAAATTGTAAATATTTAAAAAATTAATATAAGTTTGGTGTGAATTTATAATATGAATTTTTAAATTAAGTTTGGTGTGAATTTTTAATTTTTAAAATATGAATTTTAATTTTATGCATTTTAAATTTTAAGTTTGGTGTGAATTTTTAATATTAATTTTGAATTTTATATTTTAAGTTTGGTGTGAATTTAAAAACAAAAATTTACTTTATCTCATTAAGTTAAAAATATGATTTTTAAACTTCGTCGTAAGTTGAAGACTAGGTCGTTGAACCGAAATTGCTTTACCCGAGGGAGGGACGAGAACTTTTATTATCATTATTTTTGATCTTATTGAATTAAAGTATGCCAAAAACATTAAAAAACCCAAAAATCTTAGCTTTTAAAACAATCGCTACAAAAAGACAAATTTTAAAATTTTGAGTAATCTAGGGTTTGTGTTCTTGAGCAATTTGGGGCTTTTTGATATACAGGTTATGGTCAATTTTTGTCATGAATTGTTGCTAAATTAAGTAGTGTAACATGTTTAGGTAGTTAAATGATCCAAACTTTGAGCCTAAACATGATTTTGAGAATTAAAGTGGACTTTTTCAAGTCTAAAATTCATGAACTTGATTTTTGAGAGATAATGCCATTTGAAACTTGTTTAATTGCTAGTAATGATTATTTTGACATGTTATTTGAGTTGAATGCTTATGAACTTGGCGAACATTTTCGTATATGCTTATTTGAAAAAGTGTAGATTTGATGAAAATATGAAAATGAGCTTAAGTTTGATATAAATTGATCATGTCATTGTAATTATTTTGATTGATGATTTTGCGGACACTAATGCATATTTGGATGCACAAAAATTGTGTTTGATGTGTTTTGCAGACTGAAAGGGGTGAATCTTCATCCCAAGCTCGCAATGCTCCTGGTGAGAATGCGTAACAACAGGAGGTGGATAACTACTACAAACAAGATATACCTCATCCAGTCATGACATTTTCTGATATGCACTTGGAAGATTTGCATCCGAACCTGAGATTTGACAGACTTTGGATAGATTATCCAAAATACCAAAGGGGTTTGCATACTCTTCATTCTAAAGTTGTTGAGGTACCGAGGGTCATAGAATGGGGACCATTAGAAGCTGTAGAATTGGCCGGGCCAATTAGGGAATTACTTGCACAGAGGTATGGTAATTCTACTTTTAACGACTGGGTACGTTTATTCACCATGCGTAGACCTGTATATAAAGTATGGTGTGAAGAATTGTTGTGTAGTATAGAATTAAATGATCGGGTAGCTAGTTTAACCGATCGATCTTTTATTAGATTTTTGTTAGGAGGTTCGATGCATCACATGTCTTTACTAGACATGGCTCAGGCTTTACGTATATATACGCCTGAGGAGTTAGCATCTGCCGATTGTAGAGAGTTGATACTAAATGGTAGAAAGATAGATGAAAATTTTGATACACATGGTGTATGGAGTCAAATGACAAGCCATCACCGATTCAAAGGGGGAAATTACTCTTATTTGGATATAGATAGAGCTGAATTAAGAGTGATTCATAGGTTTTTAGCTAATTCGATTACACAAAGAGGTAAGAACAAAGAAAAGGTAAATGAACAGGATTTGTTTTACCATATGTGTATTCGAGACCCACAAAGCGCTGTAAGTATACCTTATTGTGTGGGTTATTATTTATCAGCTATGGTTAGGGGGATGAGACCGCATAGCATAATAGGAGGTGGTATTTTTATTACTTTGATTGCTGAATATCTCGGTGTGGATATAAGTCGGGGGGGGATTATTAGTCGAAGAACCAGAACCCCGCGATACTATAGGTTTAAATGTATACCATGGTGCGAATGTTTTGAAGAGATAAAATAACGCCGCAGTACAATACCATGGTAGATATCTACAGGTTGAGAGAAACCAACAGCAAGGTAATGTAGGAGGGGGAAATGAAATGCAAGAAATGCAAAGGTTTATAGCTTCACAGGAGTACGAAAATGCTAGACAGAGAGCATTTGAAGATTGGCAAGTTCATCAAAACCAAATCATAGCTCATTGCCAACATATAGGTAGAAACTATATTCCTACTCCAAAACCCATATTCCCTCCCTGATCTATAGAGATGCAACCACCGTATCCTACGTATAACCCTGTCGAAGCATTTTATAGCACCTATGGTTATGCATGGAACCCCTATTGGTACCAGTATCATCCCTAGTCTATTTAGTTTTATTTATTTTGTAATTTGTAATGTTGATACGTTTAATACTTATGTTAATATTGTAATAGTTTTTATAATTTTCTAACTTTTATTCTTAGATTTTAATAATTTTTGAATGTGGGGTAATATACCAAACTTCAAAAATATGTATATATGTTTGCAGTTTATCTTATGTACACAACAGGGTAAAACAACGCATTTTCAAAGACTGGCATTAAGTTCAGCAAAAGCAACTAATTTTGACGACAAGATGCAAAATATATGTGAAATAACAACAAGACGGAATGAACAAATGATGTGCACCATTTATCATTCAGCAAACAAACGCCAATATATTTGGAAACTTTGGTAAAAATTTAATCATTTTCACACAAATCACCCTCAATAATTTAAATTGTTACTGATTTCTTGCAAATGAGGGCATTGCAAGATCTTAAGTGTGGGAAGGGGTTAAATTCTTTCGGATTTTAAAATTTTTATCTTAAACACTGGGTTACCATTAAAAATACTAGTAAAGCAGTAGTTGTATTAGAATCTAGTGCTCTCTGATAATAAAGAACAGCCCTAGTCTTATATACTGACTACCCAATTCTAGTAAAAAATTTTAAAATTTTCAATTAAATGAACTCAAAATCATGTTTATACATATTTATGAACGATAAAACTAGGTTTTAACACCGAAATTATTGTTACCTCGGAAAGGACATAAATTGAGAAACAAACCAAAATGTTAAAATTCATTTAAAATGGAATAGAGGACAATAAAAAGGAAAATAAAAGTCAAGTGTGGGAAAATTATCCAAGTTATTCAAAACATATATCACATATTTTTGTACAAATAACTGAAAATACTTTTGCTTTGGACTAAACTAAAAAGTTTTACCTGATTTACTGTAAGAAAGATGGATCTACACGATGAATCAATTCCATCATTAAAAGAAAGTAAAGTCTTCCGAAAAAGACACGCGCTTCTTGATTTAGGTCAAGAAGTTGTCGTCCAGACCAGCTGTAGGTTGACGAAAAATCTAGAAAAGTCATCACTAAAATCAGCAGGAAATCCACGGACCTCAGCATTAAACAGGGTCGCCAAGTGGTCAGATTTATCCTAACCATGAGAAGGATTTATCTAGTACAATGGGGGGCACCATGCAAATTAGCTTGATAAGACTAATGAATCAGATCCCCAGAAAGGATAATCTCCTTAAAGATTAAAAATCAGCTTTTAAAGCCTGATATTACTCAATCCTTGAGATTGACCTTAAAGACTGAGAATTACAAACTCATGGAATTCGATGATATCTAAACTCGAGCTTGAACAAGAAAATATTTTGATCAAAAATAAAACCGATTTGTTTTCTGAAAACCCTATTTTCAATGCGTTCATTACCATTGAACGTAAAATCCTAGGAATTCACCTGGAATTCATTAGGTCACCTGAACTAAATCGGGTGTCAACCGTAAGAACGGTGGTTGCATAGTGGTCAAAGACAGGACCTTGTGCCAGACCAAAAAATCATAAGGGTGAGCTTTACTATTGCTCCTACCAAGGATAGTAATTGCGTCCGATACATTATAGACCATAATTAAAAGCATGTCAGGGGACATTGCCTTAACAGTTGCTTATTCAACGCTTTCCTTTACAACCGGACGGTAGTTTACCGAAAGGTAATATACGAGACAAGTAAACTGGACGTGTTGCTTTCCAAATACAAGGTTAGCAAGTGGGTGACACAAAACCATAAGTTTTGAGCTAAAATTTTCAAATCTGAAACCCACCAAACCCACAAAAATATTTTGCAAACACCGGTGAAGGGTTATTCCGGAAAACTTATCTAGGGTAAAAACTAGATTTAATTTTCAAAAGATCAAATGTTTTCATAAAGATCCAATTTCCTTAATGGATCTAAATTTTTATAGTCATGTGGGACTGTAAACCATATCGTTACTACCATTGTTTATACCGCCGTATAGAAATCACTGATGTACAAAGTGTGAAGAATAAAGAAGTGATTCTAGTATTTCAAGACGATATTGCTTGAGGACAAGCAACGCTCAAGTGTGGGAATATTTGATAATGCTAAAAACGAACATATATTTCATAGCATTATTCCTCAAGAAAGACAAGCTTTTAGTTGCAATTGTTCTATTTAAAAGTGATATTCGTTTAAATAATAAAAGGTGAAGACAAAAGACAGATTCGACGAATTGAAGACGCAAACGACCAAAAAGCTCAAAAGTACAAAATACAATCAAAGAGGTTCCAATTATTGATAAGAAATGTCTCGAAATTACAAGAGTACAAGATTCAAAACGCAAAGTACAAAATATTAAATTGTACGCAAGGACGTTCGAAAATCCGGAACCGGGACCAGAGTCAACTCTCAACGCTCGACGCAACGGACTAAAAATTACAAGTCAACTATGCACATAAATATAATATAATATTTAAATAATTCTTATAATTATTTATATATTATATTAATAATAAAAATCCGTCGGCAAGAAAGACTCCAAAGTTGTGAGCTGTATTTACAAACTCCGCGACTCGCGGAGTTTGAAGGCAAAAAGGGCCGCGAGTCGCGGAGCCCCAAAGTTTGAAACTCCCTATAAAAGCAAACGAATTTTGATCGCAAAAAATAACATATATCCATCCATCTCTCTATCTATATCGTAATATTTATATTTATAATTTATATTTTAATTTTAATTTTAATTATAATTCTAATAATAAGGGTATGTTAGCGAATGTTGTAAGGGTGTAAGTCGAAATTCTGTCCGTGTAACGCTACGCTATTTTTAATTATTGTAAGTTATGTTCAACCTTTTTATATTAATGTCTCGTAGCTAAGTTATTATTATACTTATTTAAAACGAAGTAATCATGATGTTTGGCTAACTACTAAAATTGGGTAATTGGGCTTTGTACCATAATTGGGGTTTGGACAAAAGAACGACACTTGTGGAAATTAGACTATGGGCTATTAATGGGCTTTATATTTGTTTAACTAAATGATAGTTTGTTAATGTTAATATAAAGATTTACAATTGGACGTCCCTATAAATTGCCATATACACTCGATCGGATACGATGGGCGGGGTATTTATATGTACGAATAATCGTTCATTTAACCGGACACGGGAATGGATTAATAGCCACTAGAATAATTAAAACAGGGGTGAAATTATGTACAAGGACACTTGGTATAATTGATAACAAAATATTAAAACCTTGGGTTACACTCAGTCGACATCCTGGTGTAATTATTAAACAAAGTATTAAAATCTTGTTACAGTTTAAGTCCCCAATTAGTTGGAATATTTAACTTCGGGTATAAGGATAATTTGACGAGGACACTCGCACTTTATATTTATGACTGATGGACTGTTATGGACAAAAACCAGACGGACATATTAAATAATCCAGGACAAAGGACAATTAACCCATGGGCATAAAACTAAAATCAACACGTCAAACATCAGGATTACGGAAGTTTAAATAAGCATAATTCTTTTATTTCATATTTAATTTCCTTTATTTTATATTTAATTGCACTTCTAATTATCGCATTTTTATTGTTATTGTATTTAATTACACTTTTAATTATCGTACTTTTTAATTATCGCAAGTTTATTTTATCGCACTTTTATTATTCGCAATTTCATTATCGTTATTTACTTTACGCTTTAATTTAAGTCTTGTATTTATTTTTAATATTTTACATTTGGTTTTAACTGCGACTAAAGTTTTAAAATCGACAAACCGGTCATTAAATGGTAAAAACCCCTCTTTATAATAATAATATTACTTATATATATATTTGTATTTTTATAAAAGTAAACTAATATAGCGTTAAGCTTTGTTTAAAGATTTTCTCTGTGAAACGAACCGGACTTACTAAAAACTACACTACTGTACGATTAGGTACACTGCCTATAAGTGTTGTAGCAAGGTTTAAGTATATCCATTCTCTAAATAAATAAATATCTTGTGTAAAATTGTATCGTATTTAATAGTATTTTCTGCTAAAATATAATAGCTATTTTATATACACCTCGCATAACTATCAATGCCCTAGAAAACTCCTAACTCCTCTAACATTGGTGGGATGTGGAAGTTTAGCAATTACATCTACTTTAGCTCTATCCACTTCAATTCCTTCCTTTCAAATTTTATGTCCAAGAGCGATGCCTTCTTTAACCATGAAATGGCATTTCTCCCAATTAAGAACTAGATTTGATTGTTCACATCTAATAAGCATTCGTTCAAGATTAACTAAACATGATTCAAAAGTATCACTGAAGACTGAAAAGTCATCCATGAAAACTTACATGCATTCTTCTATCATGTCGTGAAAAATCGCCATCATGCACCTTTGAAAGGTTGCAGGGGCGTTCCAAAGTCCAAATGGCATGCGTTTGTAAGTAAAAGTACCATAAGGGCACGTGAATGTGGTTTTCTCTTGATCCTCGGGTGCTATTGGAATTTGAAAATATCCGGAAAAACCATCAAGAAAACAATAGTAACTATTTCCGGCTAATCTTTCCAACATTTGATCAATAAAAGGTAAGGGAAAGTGATATTTTCTGGTGGCATCATTTAATTTTCTATAATGTAACAACCCCGATCCGTTTAACCAAAAATAGAGTACATTTTTTTTTTATTAGTTAGGTCCCATTAATACAATACATTTTCAACTCTGTTTTAATCAAAACATAACATCGTAATGATACGTTTAACAACCTATCATGACCCTTGGTACACAAATTACACTTTACAAAATCATTTGTAATAATGACCCGATCACAAGAAATACGGGTTAATACACAATAACCCAACCCGATACCAAGAGCATAATTCCGGGGACTACCAAATCCCCAAATCCCCAAATCCGCGTCCAAAACTCCAAAAGCTACCCCATCGAGCCCAAGCGCTCCTACACATCTAGTGTAACGACTAGCTAACTTCACATACACAATACCTGAAAAAGGTAAACAACGAGAGGGGTAAGCTTGAAGCTTAGTGAATGCAATAATTATACATATACATATATAACCTACTTACTTGCAATCACTTACACAATTACCGCATACACGCTAGCAATATAATTAGCATACCATCGTAAAGTATAACGCTAAATCTCCAATACGCAAGCTAGCACAAACAATAGCATATAACTTGAACAATATAATATGCTACATTACAACACAAATAACATTGATGTTCACAACATCCATTAGTATTCAAGACTAGCCCCGCGAATGGTATCGTCAACATCGAACTTAAACCCCATTCGCCCTATTTAAAGTGGTATCGTCAACATCGAACTTAAAACCCACATATGAGGTATCGTCAACATCGAACTTTAACCCCTCATCAAAATCACTACAATAGTGGTATGGCATCGTCAACATCGAACTTTAACTCCATACATTAAATAGCAACTCGCACGAGGATATGGTATCGTCAACATCGAACTTTAAACCCATACCCCACAAGTAAATAAATCATATATATACATATATAATTATTCCACTCACCTTGTGAACTCGAGCATTACAAACCATGAGCGAAATCTCCACCACACACAACCGAGCAAGATTTTACCTATAATACGCATATAGGTATACACATAATCAACATATAATCTCATTTGGACTCTTGACCCGTCCAAATGAACAACAAGTGCAAAATATACCCTTTTGCACTTTTAAAGCTACCCGAAGGTCCAAAACTAACGAGACTAGTTCTCGCGTTCTCGAAATACCCAAATATGTCAACTTTAACCTCTAAACGCATACTAGCTCGTATTTTAAACAAAACCCATTCCATGGTTGACCAAGTTTGACTTTATTGCTAAAACACCAAATTTTAACCTAAAATCACTTCTCGCGAGTAATTACATCAAAAGCATCATTTAACACTTAACACATGCGTTTAACATCCAATTAATCCAAATTAGTGTCATCCTCAATTTTGACCCAATTCAAATTGCTCATTTTGACCAAAGTCATAAAACGCCCCAAAATCACTAACGACTAGTGATTATATTTCCAAGACAACCACTAACACTTAAATCAAGTATTTACCTACTTGATTTACCAAAACTTGATTTAAAACTTAATTTGACAACGAATCGAGCTTACTTGTCCCGAAATGCCCATTTGACCCGTTTTGACCTAAATTAGGGTTTACACCCAAAAACCAAGTCAACACAAATGTTCTAACGTTTAACCAACATACGCAAGACCCAAACTCATAATTTCATCACTCGAAACCCACTTTGACACATAAACCCTAATTTTGACCCATTTCAAAATTAGTCAACTCGAATACACCCAAAAGGGTTCCAACGCTTCCAAAATCACTAAACTAAGTGATTACACCCAAAACCAAAGCCTAATCATGGTCAAAACGTCAATCAACCCAAAACCCGCCATGTATCAAAAATAACTAGTTTACATAAACCCACTTCATCATCTAAATGGGTTTTACAACTAAAAAGCTAAAAACCCTAACTTGAATACCAAATCATAAAGATGAATTTCGGAGTTAGAACTTACCATCACTATCACAACGTAGCCGTGAACGAGGAGAACAACTTTAACTCTTGAGACCCGACCCGAATCACTCTTCTTCATCCCCGATTCGAGCTTTCTCTCTCTAAACCCTTTACTCTCTCTCTAGGGTTTGGGGTGTGAGTGGGAGGGAAGAAATGAGAAGGAAATGAGGTTTAGATAATATTAGGATCAGTTTTATGGCCAAAGACCCGTCCATATGTGAAATACCAACTTTGCCCCTCATTTAACTCATTAAAAGGCTGAAAAGTACCAGAACGTGCCTATTGTCGCGCCGCGGAGCAGGTTTGTCACGCCGTGGCCCAAAGGGTGGTTTTAGATCACTTTTTTAAGCTTTCTGACCCTCAAAATAGGCATTTGTCGCGCCGTGGCCATTCTGGTCGCGCCGCGGCATTTGCCTGTTTCATCTGAACTTCAGCAAACTTGTTTTGGCCATAACTTTTTGACCGTAACTCCGTTTTCGATGAATCAAATATCGTTGGAAACGTAATAAGATTATCTTTCCAATAGTAAGGCTTTGAAACATCAACACAAACTTTATTTGGGGTCGAAAAGGTACGTACACACCTTGTGACTCCAAACAACGTCCAGTTTTCTTCGACGTTCGAGCAAGCAACACGTACATGTCTCGTACACTTCATACACGCATCGTACACCATAAATACATTATGTACAATAAATATTTGGGTCTTACATATAATCAATACAAACATGCCATCCTGTTACAGTCCTAGTAGGAATAAGCTCATTTTTCTCATTTGTAATGACAGTCATGCCACCCTTTTTAGGCACGCATTGAACTGGACTTACCCATGGACTATCAGAAATTGGATAAATTAAACTTGCATCTAGCAGTTTAATAATTTCTTTCTTAACAACATCTTGCATATTAGGATTTAGTCTTCTTTGGCGTTGCACATACGTTTTATGACCTTCTTCCATAAGGATTTTATGTGTGCAATACGAAGGACTTATTCCTTTAATATCATGAATCTTCTATGCAATAGCTAGTTTATGAGCTTTTAACACAGAAATGAGTTGAGATTTTTCATTTTCAGTAAGAGAAGACGATATTATTACAGGTAATTCAGATTCACCATGTAAATAAGCATATTCCAAATGGTTTGGAAGTGGCTTTAACTCTAATGTCGGAGGTTCTTCTATCGATGATTTATATCGATATCTGTCTTCTTCTTTTAGCATTTGAATTTCTTCTGTTGTTGGTTCATATCCATTAGTCATAAGTGTAGCTAACATTTCAGTTTCATCAATTGGTTCAGTACCTTCTCCTAAAGAACATTCTCCTGTTCCTTGTAATTCTGGAAATTCTTCTAATAATTCTGCATGTGAATCTATAGTTTGAATATAATAACATGTATCATCTGCAGATTGCGGTTGTTGCATGGCTCTATCAACTGAAAAGGTAACACTCTCGTTCTCTATACTTAGGGTCAGTTTCTTACCAAACACGTCTGTTATTGCTTTAGCCGTGTTTAATAATGGTCTTCCTAATATGAGAGGTACTCGAGAATCTTCTTCCATGTCCATGATAACAAAATCTACTGGAAATACTAAAGTACCAACTTTAACTAGCATGTTCTCCATTATCCCTCTAGGATATTTTACTGATCTATCGGCTAGTTGTATGCTTATTCGTGTTAGTTTCAATTCTCCAAGGTCTAGTTTAGCGTATAGTGAATACAGCATTAAATTTATACTAGCACCTAAGTCTGCCAATGCTTCTATTGAACTAAGACTACCCAGAAAACATGGAATTGTGAAACTTCCTGGATCTGATAATTTTTCTGGTATCTTATTCAACAGCACTGCTGAACAATTAGCATTCATAGTAACAGCCGAGAGTTCTTCCATTTTCTTTCTATTTGTGATTAGATCTTTCAGAAATTTAGCATATCTAGGCATTCCTGAAATCACATCAATGAAAGGAAGATTTACATTTATTTGTTTAAACATATCCAAGAATTTGGATTGCTCGGCTTCAAGTCTCTCTTTTCTCATTTTACTCGGGTAAGGAAGTGGTGGTTGGTATGGTTTAACATAAGGCTTAGCCTTAACTGTGTTATCTTTATTAACCTTTTCAACTACTGGTTCTTTTTCCTTATCTTGATCAGGTTGTGGTTCTTGTGGAGTAGGAATAGCTTCATCAGAAATTACAGGTATTTTACGTGGTTTAAGTGTAATACCACTTCTTGTGGTAATAGCTTTAGCTGTTTCATTCCGGGGGTTAGCATTTGTATCACTAGGTAGACTTCCCGATTTTCTTTCACCTATTAACCTTGCTAGGTTACCTACTTCTTGTTCCAAATTTTGAATATAAGCTTGTTGATTTCTAAATGCTTGAGCATTTTGTTCATTGGTTTGTTTCTGAGATGTGAAAAACTGCGTTTGAGATTCAACTAGCTTCGTCATCATATCTTCTAAATTTGGCTTTTTATCATCGGTTTGTGGTGGTTTTTTTGAAAATTAGGTCTTTGCTGATTGTAAGTATTATTGGATACTTGTTGATTACTAGGACCTTGTTGGTTGTTGTATGGAACATTTCGATTATAATTCTGGTTTTGATTGTAGTTTGGTCTTGGCGGTTGATAATTATTCTGATAATTATTTCCAGGCCTTTGGTTTATGTATGAAACATTCTCTCTTTGTTCCATTGTTAGTTCAATACTGAGACAATCTTTTGTCAAATGTGGTCCTCCACATTGCTCACAACTAATTCGTATTGAGTGTATATCCTTAGTCATCTTTTCCATTCGTCTCTCGACAGCATCTATCTTTGCAGAAATGGAATCTAAGTCATGGCTAGAATCGGCTCTAGCTGCTTTAGATGATCTAACGATATCTTTTTCTTGGTGCCACTCATGTGAGTGGGAAGCAGTGTTATCAATAATTTTATAAGCATCAGTTTCTGTTTTCTTCATAATGGAACCACCAGCTGCTATGTCTATGTCTTTCCTTGTAGTGATGTCGCATCCTTGGTAGAATATTTGTACTATTTGATAGGTGTCTAAACCATGATGCTGACATCCTCTCAATAACTTTCCAAATCTGGTCCATGCCTCATATAGAGTTTCATTTGGTTTCTGTGTGAACGTAACAATTTCTCCTTGAAGTCTTACGGCTTTAGATGCCGGAAAGAATTGTTTAAGAAATTTTTCAACTAAAACGCCCCATGTATCAATCGCCCCTTCAGGTAACGATTCCAACCAATCTTTGGCTTCTCCCTTTAAAGTCCAGGGAAATAACATGAGATATATCTGTTCATCTTCCACTTCTCTTATTTTAAATAGTGTGCAGATCCTATTAAAGGTACGAAGATGTTCATTTGGATCTTCCTTCGGCGCACCACTAAATTGGCATTGATTAGTCACCATGTGTAGAATTTGTCCTTTGATTTCATAATCTGGCGCATTAATATCTGGTTGATTAATTGCGTGACCTTGGCCAGTGCGTTTAGCTCTCATTCGGTCTTCCATACTTAAAGGTTCCAGATTCTCCATGATTGAATTTGTTGAATCTGAATCACTAGAGGATTCTGATTTAATGGTTGGTTCCTCAACAATCTCTGTTTGAATGATTGGTGGTTCCGGAGGAAAGATTAATGGTTCAGGATCTATTAATTGTCCCTGAATATTCTCCGGATTCTCAATTGTGAGGTTGGGTTCAAAAAATGGATTATCGGAAATTTGAATTGGAGTACTTGGTCGACTGGATGACGATTCTAAAGAAAAATCAACGGCAACGATGTTTGCTAGATGTCTTGATCGAGTTACAGGTGGTGAACGTACACAAGGTGGTGAACGTTTTGCTCGGTGCATTCACTGAATATCCTATTAGTTTTTAAAAAGAAAGAAAAATTATATAAGTTATCAAATTAATAGACTTTTCTGATTTTGCCCAAGTTTCGAATAGCCAAAAGATGCAGCAGAGGGGCAGAATTCGTTTGGTCTCAATATAATTGAGTACTGTTTAGCTCCAATAACCCGGTCCACGTACAAATCCAACTATTACTACGAACCAGAAAATTTTGATGTCTATCAATTTAACCACTTAAAATAATTTTTCGTAATTTAAAGAAATTTTAGAGAAGAAATAGAATAAAAATCTATGTCCTAAAACTAGAATGGCGAGAAATAAGAGAGAAAAAGAGCGCGTCGAAAAACGTCAAAAAAAAATAAAAAAGCGAAAAATAAAAGGCGTCGAAAAATAAAAATAAGAAAGTAGCGCGTCGAAACTTAAAAAGGAACTAAAAACTAAAAATTAAAAGTTGAGTCTAAAAATATTAAAGCTTAATAGAAAAACTATATCCCAAATGGCAATATCTTAAAAAGGTACTAAAAACTTAGAACAGCGTCGCAAAATTTCTAAAGCACCTAAATCTTAGTCTAAAGAAAAAGCACTTAAGGGATTTTACGGCAAATCCTAAAAATCTAGAAGTAAAAATAACTATGGCAAAAACTATGACTTAAAACTAAATACGAGCGAAAAATACAAAAATTACGCTAAAACGAATAAAAAGATACAAAATATAAAAAATATACTAAAAGTTGTAAAAAGTACAATTTTTATAAAAATATTATTTTTATATAAAACTATTAATTTTATATATTTAATAAAACTTAATATAACTTAAAAATACATATTAAATAAAAACTAAAACTAATTAATTTAAAATTAAAACCTAATTAATATTAATATTAATATAATTAAACCCTAATTTCGCATTAAATGAGTACCAGGTTTGACCTGTCAGAGGACCTCCGCGAGTGTGGTATGGTCCAGTTCAAATTCTCCGCGAGTCGCGGAGGGTTCAATTTATGCTCAGAAGGGTTCGATTTCTATAGGTTCAGTTTTTTTTTTTTAACTTATATTTTTATAAAAAGAACTTGATAAAAACTTTTTTTTTAAATATAGCGTTGCGCTTTCGACGTTTATGTTCCCCGGCAGCGGTGCCAAAAATACTTGATGTGTGCGAGGCGTACTAGGAAATAGCTATATTTTTACAACAAAATACTATTTAATACGATACAATTTTACATAAGATATTTATTTATTTATAGAATGGATATACCTAAACCTTGCTACAACACTTATAGGCAGTGTACCAAATCGTACAGTAGTGTAGTTTTTAGTAAGTCCGGTTCGTTCCACAGGGAAATCTTTTAAACAAAGCTTAACGCTATATTAGTTTTAATTTATAAAAATACAAATATAAATAAGTAATATTATTATTATAAAAAGGGAGTTTTTACCGTTTAATGACCGGTTTGTCAATTTTTAAAACTTTTAGCCGCAGTTAAAACCTAATGTAAAATATTAAATAAATAAAAGACTTAATTTAAAGCGTAAATTAAATAACGATAATGAAATTGCGATAAATAAAAGTGCGATAAAATAAACTTGCGATAATTAAAAAGTACGGTAATTAGAAGTGCAATTAAATACAATGACAATAAATAAAAATGTGATAATTAGAAGTGCAATTAAATATGAAAATAAAGGAATTATGCTTATTTAAACTTCCGTAATCATGATGTTTGACGTGTTGATTTTAGTTTATTCCCATGGGTTAATTGTTCTTTGTCCTGGATTATTTAATATGTCCGTCTGGTTTTTGTCCACAACAGTCCATCAGTCATAAATATAAAGTGCGAGTGTCCTCGTCAAATTATCCTTATATCCGAAGTCAAATATTTCAACTAATTGGGGACTTAAACTGTAACAAGGTCTTAATACTTTGTTTAATAATTACACCAGGATATCGACTGTGTGTAACCCAAGGTTTTAATACTTTGTTAACAATTATGCCAAGTATCCTTGTACATAATTTCACCCTCGTTTTAATAAGTCTATTAACTATTAATCCATTCCCGTGTCCGGTTAAATGAACGATTATTCGTACATATAAATATCCCGCCCATCGTGTCCGATCGAGTGTATGTGGTTATTTATAGGTACGTCCAATTGTAAATCTTTATATTAAAATTAACAAACTATCATTTAGTTAAACAAATATAAAGCCCATTAATAGCCCATAGTCTAATTTCCACAAGTGTCGTTCTTTTATCCAAACCCCAATTATGGTACAAAACCCAATTACCCAATTTTAGTATTTTAGCCCAACATCATGATTACTTCGGTATTAAATAAGCATAATAATAACTTAGCTACGAGACATTAAATTAAAAAGGTTGAACATAACTTACAATGATTAAAAATAGCGTAGTGTTACACAGACAAGATTTCGACTTACACCCTTACAACATTCGCTAACATACCCTTATTATTAGAATTAAAATTAAAATTAAAATTAAAATTATAATATATATATATATATATATATATATATATATATATATATATATATATATATATATATATATATATATTTTACGTATATTAGAAAAGAAAAAGAAGTAAATAATCCGTCGAATTGCATGGCCTTTTATAGGCAGATTACTGTTTTTGTGTGCTCCGCGAGTACGATGGGTTTTGCCTTTATAAGCTCCGCGAGTGTGGAGCTGTGGAATCCAGCTCATACAAGTTTGGCTCCTAGCTTGCCGACGGATTTTATTATATAAATATAATATAAATATATAATTTATATAATTAATTATATATTATATTATATTTATATACATAATTAATTTGTAACTTTTGGTCCGTTGCGTCGTACGTTGAAAGCTGGTTCATGTCTCGGTTCCGGATTTTCGAACGTCCTTTTGTATAATTTAATATCTTGTACTTTGCGTTTTGCGTCTTGTACTCTTGTAATTTTGAGACGTTTCTCATCAATAATTTGAACCACTTTGATTGTACTTTGTACTTTTGAGCTTTTTGGTCGTTTGCGTCTTCAATTCGTCGAATCTGTCTTTTGTCTTCACCTTTTAATTTTTAAACAAATATTCCTTGTAAATAGGACAACTGCAACTAAAAGCTTGTCTTTCTTGAGGGATAATGCGATGAAATATATGTTCGTTTTTAGCATTATCAGTATCAATATTTCTTCCTCCGGAACCTCTTCTTCTTCTTCTGGTTTCTCCTCTTCCGATTCCTCCTCTTCTGGTTCCTCTTCTTCCGGTTCCTCCTCTTCCGGTTCCTCCTCTTCCGGTTCTTCTTCGGAAATTTGTGAATCTTCCCAAAATATATTCGACTCTTCATTATTATTAGGTGAATCAATGGGATTTGTACTAGAGGTAGACATCTATCACATAATATCAAACACGTTAAGGGATTAATATTTCACATAATATTTACATGTTAATAATATATAGTTTCCAACAAAAAAATGTTAAGCAATCGTTTTTGAAGAAAAACACGGTCGAAGTCCAGACTCACTAATGCATCCTAACAAACTTGGTAAGACACACTAATGCAATTTTCTGGTTCTCTAAGACCAACACTCGGATACCAACTGAAATGTACCGTTCATATTGATTATAAACGTTTCATATTAATTGATTTCGTCGCGAGGTTTTGACCTCTACATGAGACGTTTTTCAAAGACTGCATTCATTTTTAAAACAACCATAACCTTTATTTTATCTATAAAGGTTTAAAAAGCATTACGTAGATTATCAAATAATGATAATCTAAAATATACCGTTTACATACGACCATTACATAATGGTTTACAATAAGAATATATTACATCAAAAATAAGTTTCTTGAATGCAGTTTTTACATAATATCATACAATCATGGACTCCAAATCTTGTCCTTATTTTAGTACGCAACAGCGGAAGCTCTTAATAATCACCTGAGAATAAACATGCTTAAAACATCAATAAAAATGTTGGTGAGTTATAGGTTTAACCTATATATTATCAAATCATAATAATAGACCACAAGATTTCATATTTCAATATACATCTCATACATAGAGATAAAAATCATTCATATAGTGAACACCTGGTAACCGACATTAACAAGATGCATATAAGAATATCCCCTATTATTCTGGGAAATCCTTCGGACATGATAAAACAACATCGAAGTACTAAAACATCCGGTACTTTGGATGGGGTTCGTTAGGCCCAATAGATCTATCTTTAGGATTCGCGTCAATTAGTAGATCGGTTTACTAATTCTTAGGCTACCAAGCAAAAGGGGCATATTCGGCTTCGATCATTAACCCATATAATGTAGTTTCATTTACTTGTGTCTATTTCGTAAAACATTTATAAAACTGCATGTATTCTCATCCCAAAATATTAGATTTTTAAAAGTGGGACTATAACTCACTTTTCACAGATTTTTACTTCGTCGGGAAGTAAGACTTGGCCACTGGTCGATTCACGAACCTATAACAAATATGTACATATATATCAAAGTATATTCAAAATATATTTACAACATTTTTAATACGTTTTAATGTTTTAAGTTTATTAAGTCAGCTGTCCTCGTTAGTAACCTACAACTAGTTGTCCACAATTAGATGTACAGAAATAAATCGATATATATTATCTTGAATCAATCCACGACCCAGTGTATACACGTCTCAGGCTAGATCACAACTCAAACAATATATATTTTTGGAATCAACCTCAACCCTGTATAGCTAATCCAACATTACTGCATATAGAGTGTCTATGGTTGTTCCAAATAATATATATAGATGGGTCGATATGATATGTCAAAACATTTGCATACGTATCTATGGTATCCCAAGATTACATAATATATTAGAATACATGTATAATACAATATAAATTAGCTAGGATATGATTTGTATAGAATTGTTACAATATTTCCCGTAGCTATAACAATCAAAAAAATATCCAATCTTGTTTTACCCATAACTTCTTCGTTTTAAATCCGTTTTGAGTGAATAAAATTGCTATGGTTTCATATTGAACTCTATTTTATGAATATAAACAGAAAAAGTATAGGTTTATAGATAGAAATATAAGTTACAAGTCGTTTTTATAAGAGGTAGTAATTTCAGTCGAAAGAACGACGTCTTGATGACCATTTTGAAAAACATACTTTCACTTTGAGTTTAACCATGATTTTTGGATATAGTTTCATGTTCATAAGAAAAATCATTTTCCCAGAAGAACAACTTTTAAATCAAAGTTTATCATAGTTTTTAATTAACTAACCCAAAACAGCCCGCGGTGTTACTACGACGGCGTATATCCGGTTTTACTGTGTTTTTCGTGTTTTCAGATTTTAAATCATTAAGTTAGCATATCATATAGATATAGAACATGTGTATAGTTGATTTTAAAAGTCAAGTTAGAAGGATTAACTTTTATTTGCGAACAAGTTTGGAATTAACTAAACTATGTTCTAGTGATTTCAAGTTTAAACCTTCGAATAAGGTAGTTTTATATATATGAATCGAATGACGTTATGAACATCATTACTACCTCAGGTTTTGTGGATAAACCTACTGGAAATGATAAAAATAGATCTAGCTTCAAAGGATCCTTGGATGGCTTGAAAGTTCTTGAAGCAGAATCATGACACGAAAACAAGTTCAAGTAAGATTTCCACTCGAAATAAGATTGTTATAGTTATAGAAATTGAATCAAAATTTGAATATGAGTATTACCTTATATTAGAAAGATATCTTACTGTAAATAAGAAAGATTTCTTGAGGTTGAATGATCACTTTACAAGATTGGAAGTAAGCTAGCAAACTTGGAAGTATTCTTGATTTTATGAAACTAAAACTTATAGAATTTATGAAGAACACTTAGAACTTGAAGATAGAACTTGAGATAGATCACTTAGATGAATAAAATTGAAGAATTAAAGTGTTTGTAGGTGTTTTTGGTCGTTGGTATATGGATTAGATATAAAGGATGTGTAATTTTGTTTTCATGTAAATAAGTCATGAATGATTACTCATATTTTTGTAATTTTATGAGATATTTCATGCTAGTTGCCAAATGATGGTTCCCACATGTGTTAGGTGACTCACATGGGCTACTAAGAGCTGATAATTGGAGTGTATATACCAATAGTACTTACATCTAAAAGCTGTGTATTGTACGAGTACGAATACGGGTGCATACGAGTAGAATTGTTGATGAAACTGAACGAGGATGTAATTGTAAGCATTTTTGTTAAGTAGAAGTATTTTGATAAGTGTCTTGAAGTATTTCAAAAGTTTATGAATACATATTAAAACACTACATGTATATACATTTTAACTGAGTCGTTAAGTCATCGTTAGTCGTTACATGTAAATGTTGATTTGAAACCTTTAAGTTAACGATCTTGTTAAATGTTGTTAACCCAATGTTTATTATATCTAATGAGATGTTAAATTATTATATTATCATGATATTATGATATATTACTATATCTTAATATGATATATATACATTTAAATGTCGTTACAACGATAATCGTTACATATATGTCTCTTTTCGAAATCCTTAAGTTAGTAGTCTTGTTTTTACATATGTAGTTCATTGTTAATATACATAATGACATGTTTACTTATAATTTATCATGATTAAACATAGTGTATCAATATCTTAATATGATTCATATGTATTTAGTAAGACGTTGTTATAACGATAATCGTTACATATATCATTTCGAGTTTCTTAATTCAATAAACTCAATTTTATGTATATAACTCATTGTTAAAATACCTAATGAGATACTTACTTATCATAATATCATGTTAACTATATATATAATCATATATATGTCATCATATAGTTTTTACAAGTTTTAACGTTCGTGAATCACCGGTCAACTTGGGTGGTCAATTGTCTATATGAAACATATTTCAATTAATCAAATCTTAACAAGTTTGATTGCTTAACATGTTGGAAACACTTAATCATGTAAATAACAATTTCATTTAATATATATAAACATAGAAAAGTTCGGGTCACTACATCAATGTGGCTTTTCTAATGGCATCTCGAATGAACAACTTGATGACTGAATCAACTAGGTCTCTTCCTTATGGTATGCATCTGAATAGCTTGTTTAACTACCTCAAAGTATCTCACCCTATCGCTCAACAACCTTCGTTTGAACCACTCGACAAGTTGACCATCATTCGAAGTGGTCATCTACCAGAAACCTCTCGTGGAAGAAGATCAAGTCTTAAAGAAGATCTAGATGAAATTGAGAACTATTAACCAAAGGAGGATTCGGATGAAGAAGAAATGGAAGATGAGGAGGCGAATCTACATGAACATCAAGAATTTGTGAACTCAAATTTTGAAACCAAAATCGACAGAATTCTTAAGTGGGAATAGGAGATTAGTGAGAATCACTCCAAGTTCAAGAAGGCATTGAAAGGATTTGTGAAAACAATCTCATGCAGTAGGACATAACTTGTGTGTTTAGGACAATGAACCTTATTGAATGCTTATGTGCTTTGTGAAGTGCTTTAATGTTGGCATTAAACAATTATGTGTAAGACAATTTGTGATGTTATGTTTATTGTGTGTTTAAATTAATCTTGCTTGCATGCCCATGTAAAAGGATAAATCTGCTTCTGTACGGCTACTCCCACGGTCGACCGTGATTCGACCAAAGAACATCTGACAAAATTGATTTGTCCTAACTCTCTTAATCAATAGATTACAAAAGTACAAACTGATATTTCTATCAAAGTGCTTTCAATTCATCTACCTACCCCATCAAGTTTGCTAGATAACATTCATCATTTATCTATAAAAGCAAATACATTCAACCAATTCACACCCACATCACTTATTCCAAACATCTCTTTGCAAACCAAAAATTCTTCACATGAGGTCTATTGTTGAAGGGAGAGAAGTTCTTACACATCACCTAACTACCTACTCTCTTGAAAGCTTCTCAAACATCAAGTGGGATGCTTTTCTAAATCTAAGAGGGCCACTTTATCCACTTCACATCAATGAACTCTATGAGAATTTTCAATTCTCACAAAATAATGAGAAAATCTCATTTTCTCTTTATGGAAGAAATTATTCATTAACTCTTAAGGAATTTGGAAATATTATGGATGTTCCGAATGAAGGGCGAACATTCTTTCTAAAACCAAATTCATTTAATGAATGTCCTGAATGGATTAAGAGAGACAGTGCACTAGACATTATGTGCAACGGAACACTTAAACCCGAATACATAAAAAAGGATGGATTCTTTTGTCAACATCTTGCATCAACGTATGATCTCTGGCAACAGATCATCACTGCAAATGTTTACAAAAAGGGGGAATTACTGGATTGACTTGATGTAAATGAAATCACCTTCTTATGGTGTCTCCTGAACTCCACCAAAGTAAATGATGCATACTTCATGGCATCAAGAATGCAACATGCAGCTCAACATTCTCATATGTCACTTCCGTATAGTCTCCATCTGACCAAACTATTCATATATGTTGGAATGACATCTCCGTTTTACCATTCCATTCAAGTCTCTTCATATCCAATATGCAGAACCTCAACCAAGCAGATTCAAGAACCTCCTCTTGAAAATCCACCCAACTTTTGTTCTCTTCCGACGCAAGGACAAAACAGTGTGATTCATGAAAACATTCTAAAACTTGGTCGAAGTCGAAGTTTGTCCCGACTTGAAGACAAAGAGAAGGGTCACTCCTCTCAACATGATAATTGAACTTTTCTTACTTTCACGTAAAAATCTCACTTGAGAAATGTACTGCATGAATTATCTATGTTTAGCATTTGCTATGAATAAAATGTGTGCCTGTTATGTTTTAATAAATATTTTCCAACGTGCACAATTTAAGGGGGAACTTTGCTCTAAGGGCTAGCATAGTTCTAGGGGGAGCTAACCTTTTTGCTTCGACAAAAGGGGGAGAAATATGGATACAAGTGATTGTTAACACTTGAGTATTTATAGCAAAATTTCCCTCATCACTTGTATGTTTGTCATCATCAAAAAGGGGAAGAATGTTGGTTAATGAACTAAACGAAAAGGTTAAGTATGATGATTAACCAAAGAATATGTTTTGATGATGACACATACATATGCATAAGTGATGATCGACATCTTAACATAAAACACGTAAGGTCACTAATCCATACTTTATCTTACAAATGACCAAGTCAAACATAGCTTAAAGAATGGAATTAAAGATCAGCAAAATACACGGTCAAGGTACGGCCAACCGTATACCCAGCCGTAGAACCCCAAACTGAATTGCAACGCAGTTTTATGAAAACAAGTTGCACGGTCGCCACCACGGTCAACCGTAGTTCGACCGCAGTTTTCTCTGTCACCACTTTTGACCAAATTAAGTTTGACTAGTTCCCGATATCTATAATTCATGAAACCTTTCTCAACATGCTTATAATAGATGCCCTCTCCATACTCAATCGAGTTTTGATCATAAAAACACTAATCGTGGTTAATTACACATAATGACAAATTAACCATGATTACGCATAACACATAAGTGTTAAACAATAACTTGTGATCTTAAATCTTATCTAGACATCCTTAGTATGATCATCAAGTACCAAAACACTTAAGCCAATATCACTAGAACAATAATTACTATAAAAAATGACTTAGTGATTAATTAAGGCTAATTGAAGAACAATGCTTTCAAGTATAACTAGTAAAGAATTGTAATCCTAAAATACACTTAGATATATTTAGGATGGTCACCAAGTCCCAACTAGAGATTGCTCTTTCCTTGTGCATGTGTTGGACATTAATGTGTGCTTACACATTAATCATGCAATATGTTATATTGCAAGTAAGCTTGTTAAAAGCTTAAATTATAAGTTATGCAAATATCTATATGATTGATCTTAGAGTAACTATCTCTTGCTATGTGTGAGTATTACTTGCTACTTGCTAAATGTGTTTAATACTCATAAATTTGTCAACTTAATTAATATGCTTGCTATGTGCTTACTAGTTAGAATTCTAAGATTCAAGTAACTAGCCTACTCCAATAAATTAAGTGTAAAATGGTTCACAATGGAATTATGGTCAATTGTTTATTTGGTCTTGTCTAAGTACAAATTGTGATTGCTTGTTCAAGTATGACTTAACTTTGATGTCTCTACATACTTAATGATTATCTTAGAAAGACATCATTCAATTAATCTCTACCTAAGCTTAAAATGAAGATGACTTGTGATTAATTGAAACTAGGAAGTTAATGACATATTGACTAGTCTTTAGAATTGAATCAAATGCATTAATGTAACAAACTAAGTCTTGACCAAACTGAGATTTTCCAAAATATCAATCAAGACACTTCTCCAAGAATGTTGGGTTTACCACTATTGGAGTGTTATGTCACTTTCACTGAATAAGACCAAATCTCACACACTTAATGCATATAGTACTTATATAGGATGTTGGGTTTCTTTTGCAGGTGCTAGATGGAGTAAATGTGCCAAAATGTGGTGTTCAAATTTGAGTCAAATGACTATACAACGGATACCCATTTTGAACTGGAGCACGCACGATCGAACCACGGTCGACCGTACTGGCAACCGTGTGTCAACGACTATTTTTTGAATCCTACTATAAAAGGAAAGCATGAAGAGCATTTGAAGCTGACCCTCTTGCATATTTCGAAAACTTATTTCCAGAGATCACAAGGGCTCTAATTACTACTCAAATGTGTTCAAGCAAGAGAAGATTCTATGATCTTTTAGATATAGAATTTGGTTGTTGTAAACTTACTAATCAAAATCATTAATCTTGTGAGTTTACTTAGTGTATTGTATGTCCTAGTATTGTCTTAGGATCATCATTGCAAAGTGTACAAGTCTTGTAACTTCAATTAGTGAGAGCATAGGCTAGCTTAGTGATCTACTTCCTTAAAGGGACTTAGGAAGTTGATTAATCTTATTTGGAGATTAATACTTGTCCAAGGTGAAGACAAGTTGATCTAGGTTGGAGTTGATCTTTCAAAAGGATAAAAAGATTAGGTTTGTTGTCTACCAAAAAAGTTGAAGACTTGTAAATCGGATCTCCACCGGGTTTGGAAAAAAGTGCTTAGTGAAGCAAGAAATCTCGATTAGTGTAATCGGGGAGTGGATTAGTTAACATCCACCCGAACCACTATAAATCCTTGTGTCTATGTTCTTTACATTACTTTATTCATCATTTTGGACATATACACTACACACATCAAGTCTGAGTTGAATTGGTTGATCATAGTTAAACGAATTTGGTGATCAATCGAAAAAGTGTTAAAAACGTATTAAGTAACTATTCACCCCCCTCTAGTTACTTACAAGATCACTAACCAACAGATATGATATAAAAAAGGCCTTTAAAATTGAACGGTGTGAAAGAACGATCGGAAGCGATTATAGCAAAATTGAAGAGGAAAGTTAGGTGTGGAGCTTTCTACTGTTATTCTAATATATAGTTGTGTAAAAGTATCGAGTGGTGACATGGTGGTTGAACTAACTTGTCGGTGTTGGTATTTAGATAGTAGGTTGTAATGTATTTTCACACTTGTTTTTTATTCAGGACACTTAATCGTTCAATTTAGAATGTTTGATTATTCTAATATATAGTTGTGTAAAAAGTATTAGGTGGTGAAATGTTGTTGTTGTTGTTGTTGTTGTTGTTGTTGTTGTTGCTGTTTTATGAGTCTGTCCGTTGAACGGAAATAGAAAATATTAGTTTTTAAAACCGTTAGTATTGACAACAATTACAGATGTTATTGATTAAATATAGATAATAATTAGGAACATAAAAACATAAATAAAAAAATTGTTATTTGATAAATCTTCTATAGAAGAGTCTCTAAAAGCACCCGTGTCCCCCTTAAAATCGAGTGAAGTAAAGCATTTTGAACCACTCATTTACCTCATAAAATTTAGGATCTTGTTCCTCACTCTTCTCCCCCTTAAATTGGAAGGAGGGGTATTTTTGTCATTTTGAAAGGAAAATATTTTACTAAAATAATATAAAATATTTACCATTAATCTTCATTATTTTTTGTTAGCGAAATTAACATTTCCGATAAATATTAAATAATTTCGCTCATGTTTGCTAATATTATTTTCAAAGAAAGATATTCTAATCAATGAATAGTATTAATTTTGTCTAGAAAGTTAAAATTATCATCAAAAAATAATACTTTTATTATCAATGATTATCACAATTTTTTGCCTAAAAGATAAACATTCCTTTAAAATAATACAAAGAAAATATTGCTAATTTATGCTTAGAAAATAATATTATTATTTAAGAATATTAAGGAATGACACGTCACCATGATTAAACCCATGGACAACACAAACTCAGTGTTTACCTATAATATATGCTACTGTTGTTCCCAAGATAACACATATGATAAGTCACATCACAATGAGTGAGGCCTGATACTTTCTCTCTCTAGAAGTATTACCTCACGACTCACTTATCAACTCAGTCACTCGGTCCACATTCGAGTCGAATACATCCAGATTACCGTACGCCACCTCATTCGAGATCCTCAAATCCAACTGGGTTATTCACGGTATCCGGATCATAGAGCGAACACCACTCGCCAACATATCACATAAAATTATTGATTGGAGCTGTCTCGTTAACGGATGACGAAAATACGCTTGATCAGATGATTCATTGGAAACTTTTTTTCTTTTTTCTTTTCCCTTTTTATCTTATTACTACATTATAATGAATGCGTAATGACTTTTGAGTTACTACTACATTAACAGATAACCGTTCAAACACTAGTAGGGCCCGCAGTTAGCTTATGTGTAGCGATGATAATGGATCGCATGAGTCTACATCTATATTCTTATCCATTTAAGTTTTAAAATCTCTATCTATATCCATATCCCTTTAGATATAATTCATTCGGTTCATATCCATATTCGTTTGATGAAACGGGTAAACAAATATTCTTTGAATGTTAGGTTCTATAAAAATATTCTTATTATGAAATAAAATCATCAAAGTACTTTTAACAAAGATATGTAATATTTCAAGATATACGAATTCAACACTATTCAAATAGTTGTATCTTCACATCTATATTTTTGATAAGATTTTTAATAATTTATTGTGTACATATATAAGGATAAGGATATGTAAATGTAAACGCATATATTATGTAAATATGTATATATGTATTTCAGGTGTTAAATGAATTTATTCATGGATGAGAAATTATCATCCATACTCGATCCACTACCTTTTCAAATAATCCATATTCATATCCACATATAATCCATTTAGATCATTTATATCCGTTTAATTGAATCGAATCGAACGAATATCCGATGAATCGGACACCCATTATCATCCCTAGTTATATAAATTAACTATCCCTAGTTATATATTATATAAATAAACTATTACTGTAATATAGAAATAGTAAATGTAAGCCGCCCCACTAACTGTTCTTACACCGAGATTCTATTTATTATATTTATATATGTAGTACATAAACTGTGGAGTAATATACAAATATTGATCTTATGTGTTAACGTCCATATGTAAGCATAACTAGCATAAGAATATAAGAAATAGAACAATACGGAGTATAACAATACGATATACTAATCACGCAGACTTGTCTGAGTGACTACATTCCTGGCTATGTTAAATTGTTCAAAAAATGAGTGTGACTAGATGGTGCACATAATGCACACCCGGTACCAGGTCTCGCACTCGGGAAGCTTGATTATCCGAGGTTTTACCTTATATGAGGAAACCAATGTGATCATTCATAGAAGAGTTTTCTCGTTTACCAAAAAAACAACACATACTCTAAAATATATCACGACGAAGAACACTTGTGTTTTTGGTTGAATCACATACTGGGCTTTTAGGTGACCCACATAACTTTGGGCCTAAATGTAAGCCCTCCACAACTGTTCCTCATTTATTTTTCCCGCCAAAATATACCAATTTACTCCCCCATTTTAGGCGCCAGATCTCATCTTCATTTTCCCGCAATTTACACACTTCCCTTCTCACTCTTTGTTTCTGTTTACCTCTGAAATCTTCCTCTCGCAAACAAACGGCGCAATGACGGACTTCGATTTCAGCAGTGATAAAGGTATTATTTCACTTATTTGACTTCATGTTAAAACCCTAATTTCACATATTAAATCCTTAAAACCCTAATTTCACATATTAAATCCCTAAGTGTTAAATTGTTCATTCATTTTCGTTATATAATTACAGATCTAGCCAAAGATTTCCTTCAAAACTTTGCTGATGCAGACGGTGAAGCTAAATACATCAACATCCTTGTATGTTTTACTTATCTCTTTTTTCATATATACAGTTCATTTTTTATTTGACCTAATTTGATTCCGTACAACAGCAAGATGTTGCGAACCGTAAAATCAGAGCAATTCAAATTGACATTCAAGATCTTCATGATGTATGTATTTCTCTCATTCATTTTCATGATATTCAAATAGTGATATATTATTGTAGATAATTAGTTGTGTGATCTGATGCTTATAGAGTAGAATTATTTATATATGTATTGTGTTGTATCAGTATAAGGATTTTGATGAGGAATTTGTGGGAAGAGTTACTCATAATACTAGAAGATATATTGATATATTTGCTGATGCTATTGATGAGATGATTCCTGAGCCAACTGAAGCTTTACCTGATGATGATCATGATATATTAATGACACAAAGAGCTGAAGAAGGCAATGAGAATGCTGATGGTTCGGACCCCAGACAGAGGATGCCACCCGAAATCAAAAGATTTTAGTAAGTGTATAAATTAGGGTTTCATTACAAATATGGTTAATAATTATATACTGTACTACAGTACTATATAGTTTGACATTTTTCTGGAAGACAATTGACAAAGAAGTTGTATAATAAAATAAACATTTAATACATTTGGTTGTGACAAACTTATGATAATTTGACCTATTGTTGAACACAAGTTGTATGCTAATTACTGTTTATTCATGTTTCTGATGCTTGTTTCTATGTGAACCAGTGAAGTATACATTCGGGCTTCTTCAGAGGGTAAGCCGGTTACTATAAGGGAGGTTAGGGCTTCAAATATTGGCCAACTGGTCAAGATATCTGGTATCGTAACTCGTTGTTCAGATGTAAAACCTTTGATGAAGGTTGCTGTTTACACATGTGAAGAGTGTGGTTTTGAAATATATCAGGTATGCCGTCATGTTTAGTACGGTCATTACTCATATCTGAAACTACAAGAGATACGTAGTGCTTATGGTACATGCTGTACATTCTGTTAGTATATTAGTATCTATTTTTATTGATTATGTTAGATGCTACTTTTATGGAACAGGAGGTAACTGGTCGAGTGTTCATGCCTCTGTTTGAATGCCCATCTAGGCGTTGTAATGTTAACCGGGCTAAAGGAAATCTTATCTTACAACTCAGGGCTTCTAAGTTTATGAAGTTTCAAGAGGTTAGTCCTAAATATCTGTTAGCTGGGATTTTTCCCTTTTTGTGATACAAAATGTTTTATAATATTCATGGTCATGTTACATGAGATGTTTTAATAAATATGCCAGGCCAAACTTCAAGAGCTCGCTGAACATGTTCCCAAAGGTCATATTCCTCGTACCATGACTGTCCACTTTCGAGGCGAACTTACAAGAAAGGTTGATTTCTATGAAGTTGACTGAATTTATATTGCTTCGTGGTTTCTTTCTATGTAACTAGATTTAAGAGCCCTTTTTAAACTTTTCAGGTATCCCCTGGGGATGTTGTTGAGCTATCTGGCATATTTCTACCTATTCCTTATACTGGATTCAGAGCAATGCGAGCAGGCTTAGTAGCAGATACATATTTAGAGGCTATGTCAGTTTCCCATCATAAGAAAAGATACGAGGAGTAAGCAACTTTAAGATTAACGTGGTCATAACTCAATATATCTTTTATTGCTTCCATCAATTCTTGAATATTTTTAAAGAATTATTTACATTACCGATCTGATTAAGCTGTTGGATCATAATCAATTCAAACTTTATTATGTATTCATAAATTTTCTTGAATTGTTCCAAGAAGGGAAAATGATTCTTTAGGGACAATCCTTTATATAATGCTTCAAACATGTATTTTTTTATTAGTGCTTTGTGTATTTTACTTGTGGTTTTTATGCATTCACAAAGACATATTTTGGGAAATTTGTTTCACTTATTTGAGGATTTGTCACATACTTAACTATATGTTTTTTGTAGGTATGAACTAAGGGGTGACGAGGAAGAACAAATTGCACGACTAGCCGAGGATGGTGACATATACAATAAGCTGGCCCGCTCACTGGCCCCTGAAATTTTCGGACATGAAGATATCAAGAAGGCTCTTCTACTTCTCTTAGTAGGTGCTCCTCATAGGAAACTAAAGGATGGAATGAAGGTAATATGCTATTTCAACCCATCTTTAAATTCTAACAGTGTCAAGTATTCATCTTTTGCACAACCAAACTTGCATATTGTCAGCTGAAAGTCAGGTTTTTACCACTAATATGTATTTGTGAGTGATTTAAGTCTATATATTCTACATGTACTAATCTAGATAAGAGGAGATTTACACATATGTTTGATGGGTGATCCTGGAGTTGCAAAAAGTCAACTTCTGAAGCACATAATCAATGTTGCACCAAGGGGTGTATACACCACTGGCAAAGGAAGCAGTGGAGTTGGTCTTACAGCAGCCGTTCAAAAGGACCCAGTCACAAATGAGATGGTCCTGGAAGGCGGGGCACTGGTGAGGATAATTTTTTTTTAGCTTGCAACTATTATATCTAATATTCATGCATACACGATTTGCAACATGTTGTCTTGAATGGTTTTGGATCAAAACTTATAAGTTTTTGGTGTGGGTTGAAACTGGTCAGGTTGGGTATTGCCTACACACTGCTCTATTTTCTAAATCAATTAGCCTCTCAAATATGATTACAACAAAAAGTATAGTCTCATTTGGTATCAATTCAAACTTGTAAAAAAACGGACCCTTTGGGTGACTTTAAACATCTGGGACCAGTTCAATGATAAGCTAGTTATAAGGATTATAATTTTCTGTTTGACATGCTTAAGTTAAAAAATACCCTGAATTTAAAATGGCCACCTCTACACCTTAGCTTTCAATACACCTAACAATTGGGTTGGGTTATGGGTCGAATCCAAATGGGTCAGATTTTTTAACGAGTCCAAATGGGTCGAACCCAATCGGGTCGGGTTTGGGTCAAGACCTAATTTTTATGCATTTTTGTGTGTGATTGATCAGGTGTTGGCAGATATGGGGATTTGTGCAATTGATGAGTTTGATAAGATGGATGAGTCAGATAGGACAGCCATACATGAAGTTATGGAGCAGCAGACAGTAAGCATTGCCAAGGCTGGGATTACAACTTCTTTAAATGCAAGAACTGCAGTTCTTGCTGCTGCCAATCCTGCCTGGTATGCTACTTTCAAACCATTGTTTTCGTTTCTGATTAGTAACTCGTCACTGTTGTAATAATGTATCAATTTTAAATATATATTTGTTTTCTTGAAGGGGAAGATATGATCTACGCAGAACTCCGGCTGAAAATATCAATCTCCCTCCAGCACTTTTATCAAGATTTGATCTTTTGTGGTTGATCCTTGACAAAGCAGATATGGACAATGATCTTGAATTGGCTAGACATGTTGTTTATGTTCATCAGAATAAAGAATCACCTGCCCTTGGTTTCGCCCCTCTTGAAGCTTCCGTCCTTAGGTATTTTTCATGTCTATTTGGTAAATATACCGTGTAATCATACTCATTACTTAACTGCGGTTTCTAAGCTGAAAATTTTGATTGGTTGTTGAATGATAGGGCATACATTTCAGCTGCTCGAAAGCTGTCTCCATCCATTCCAAGGGAGCTGGAGGAGTATATAGCTACTGCATACTCGAGCATTAGACAAGAAGAAGCAAAATCAAACACCCCAACCTCATACACAACTATCAGAACTCTTCTCAGTATTCTAAGGATATCAGCTGTGAGTTTTTTTCTTTTTCTTATTTTAAATAACAATATAGTAATAGTAATTCATTTTTGCATTGTATAAATATGAACAAGACCACTCATTTTTAAATTAATAGTAGAATGATAACCGATATATACTGTTACATGCAGGCGCTTGCAAGACTAAGATTTTCAGATACTGTTAGTCAGAGTGATGTGGATGAGTCACTTAGGTTGATGCAGATGTCAAAGTTTTCTTTGTACTCCGATGATCGACAGCGGTCTGGTCTTGATGCGATCTCAGATATTTATTCAATTTTACGCGATGAAGCTTCAAGGGCTAATAAGATGGATGTAAGCTATGCACAAGCTCTTAACAGGATTTCAAGAATGGTTAGTCTCTTGCACTCTCTCATATTATACTATATACTATATACTATGTGATGTGATATGTGTTATGCTTCTTTTTTCTTGTTACACTAAGCTGTATAAACTGACTCTCTAATATTAGGGGTACACTGAAGCTCAGCTGAAAGAATGTTTAGAGGAATATGCAGCGTTGAATGTGTGGCAGATCCATCCGAATACCTTTGATATTCGATTTATTGATGCTTGAGTTGATTGCGCTTGTCAAGTTATAAGATCGCTAATGGCTGAATTTAAAGATGACGATGCTGTATGTTATCAGCAGTTATATTACTTATCACTTTAGTGTCGGTAACTATGTCTATGGTTAAGGTTATGCTCCAAATTGATTATCAACGAACTTGAAAAACAATATTGCGTAGTTCCGAAATTATTTCTCAGTAGGTGTGCTGCCATGTTGTGGCATAAACTTGTGGAATGCTATATTATTTCTAGTTTCATTCGCATTTGCTTAAAAATTCATGTCTCTACTCTCTTGTGTCATCATCATCATCATCATCATCTGGCTGTTCTTTGTATGAAACATCATTATATCCAAACTTACATAAACTTCTCAAATGTTATAGTTTTTTAGTTTCATCCATATTTGCACTGATTAATATACCGATCGGTTTTCCCAGCTATCCAAGATTATGAAAACTCATGTCACATGTAACTGCATATGTGTATTTTGAGGATCTTTAGTCACATTTTGGCTAGATCGTGAAAGAATTTAGGGAAGATTGAAAAGGTTGAGTTTGATGCTGAAAGTGTTGCAATAAGTCAAAGCTTGTAAGATTGAATAAAAAGGTATCACTGTTATAATTCAGTAGGCTTATAACTACCTTTAGTGGTTTGATTCTTGATGTTATAATTCAGTAGGCTTATAACTACCTTTAGTGATTTGATTCTTGATTTAGAATACTAATAATGAAGTGTAAGAATAAAGATGATAATGGAGAGAAAGAAAGAAACACTTTGTAAGTGTGAGAAATGGTGCAAGTTTAATGCTTGCATTCATGAGTATTTATAGCCTAAAATCTCAATATAAAAATACATACTTTGTGTACCAAAATTGACTATATGTATACACCAAAATTGACTATCCATATCTATATTATTATTATTATTATAACACTCCCCCTTGGATAGCAATTTTATTTTGTTGAAGATCAACTATAAATTACTGCCTCGTTAAAAACCTTGCTAAAGAAAACCCAGTGGGAAAAAACTTTAGCTAAGGGAAAAAGAGTGCAGCATGGAGTTGACTCCCCCTCAAGTAGACATCGCTTCAGCTGTTACATCTTTTGAACATGTCTCATGCCAATGTTATGAACGTGTGTTCTGAAAATAGCAGTTGGAAGTGCTTTCGTGAAAAGATCAGCAGAGTTTTTGCTAGATTGCACATATCTCATTTCAATCTGGTTGTCCTTAATGAGATTTTGAGTGTATGAGAAGAATCTAGGTGGTATGTGTTTTGTTCGGTCACTTTTGATATACCCTTCTTTCATCTGTGCTATGCAAGCTGCATTATCTTCATAGATAGTTGTTGGACTTTTATCGCGTTCTAGTCCACAAGAATCAGTAATGAGTTGTGTCATTGATCTCAACCAAAAACATTCTCGAGTAGCTTCATGTAATGCAATCACTTCGGCATGATTTGACGATGTAGCAACAAGTGTTTGTTTTTGAGAACGCCATGATATTGCAGTACCTCCATTTAGGAATACATATCCAGTTTGAGATTTAGCTTTATGTGGATCAGATAAATAACCTGCATCTGCATAACCAACCAAATCTTGTTTTGATTCGTTAGAATAAAATAATCCTAAATCAGTAGTTCCTCGAAGGTATCGAAATATGTGTTTGATCCCATTCCAGTGTCTTTTGGTAGGAGCAGAGCTGAACCTTGCCAACAAATTAACTGCAAAAGAAATGTCAGGTCTTGTACAATTTGTAAGATACATAAGAGCTCCAATTGCACTAAGATATGGTACTTCTGGTCCAAGAATGTCTTCTTGATCTTCACATGGACGAAATGGATCAGCTTCAACATTGAGTGATCTAACAACCATAGGAGTACTTAATGGTTTTGCCTTGTCCATATTGAAACGTTTCAAAATCTTTTCAGTATATGTTGTTTGATGTACAAGTAAACCATTAGGCATATGCTCAATTTGTAAACCAAGGCAATACTTGGTTTTTCCGAGATCTTTCATTTCAAATTCTTTCTTTAGAAGTTGAATGGCTTCATGGATCTCTTTATTTGTACCTATGATGTTAAGATCATCAACATAAACAGCTATGATCACATATCCGGATGTTGTTTTCTTAATGAAAACACAAGGGCAAGTAAGATTATTTGTATACCCTTTGCTTATCAAGTAATCACTTAATCGGTTATACCACATACGTCCCGATTGTTTTAACCCATATAAAGATCTTTGTAATTTAATCGAATACATTTCTTTGGGTTTTGCATTTGATGCTTCTGGTACCTTAAATCCTTCAGGTATCTTCATATATATATCACTATCAAGTGATCCATATAGGTAAGCAGTCACAACATCCATGAGATGCATTTCTAAATTTTTAGAAACTGCCAGACTGATTAAGTACCTGAAAGTAATTGCATCCATAACAGGGGAATAAGTTTCTTCATAATCAATTCCCGGTCTTTGAGAAAAACCTTGAGCTACAAGTCTAGCTTTATACCTTGTAACTTCATTTTTCTCATTTCTTTTTCGGACAAAAATCCATCTGTATCCTACAGGTTTCACATCTTTAGGAGTGAGAATGATGGATCCGAAAACTTTTCTTTTATTGAGTGATTCTAATTCAGCTCGTATTGCTTCTTTCCATTGAGCCCAATCATGTCTATTTTGACATTCAACCATAGATGTTGGTTCTGGATCATCATCATTATTCATGATGTCATATGCAACATTAAATGAAAATTTTCATCAAGATTTTTCATTTCATTTCGGTTCCATAATATTTTTGAATATGCATAATTGATTGTAATTTCTGTATTGACATCATCAATCTCCTCTGCAGTAGGAGTACTGATTTGTGGTTCTTCTTGAACACTTTCTTTTACTTCATTATCAGCTGATTTTCTTTTTCGAGGATTTTTATCCTTTGAACCGATTGGTCTTCCACGTTTCTGACGTGGCAAAGATTCATGAGTGACGTTATTGCCAGCTTTTGGAATTTCAATTCGAGCTGGAGTATTTACTGCTGGTATATATGATTTTGTCACCGTTTTTGTATCTGTAAATGCATCAGGCAATTGATTTGCAAGTTCTTGTATATGCATTATCTTTTGAACTTCTGTCTCGCATTCTTTTGTGCGAGGATCAAGATACTTTAATTGAGGTTCACACCATGAAACATCATTTTCTTTATTTTTCATTTCTCCCCCTAATCTAGGGAACAATGTTTCATTAAAATGACAATCAGCAAAACGTGCTGTAAAAACGTCACCTGTCATAGGTTCAATATACCTTAATATTGAAGATGTTTCATATCCAACATATATTCCCAACCTCCTTTGAGGACCCATTTTTGTACGTTGTGGTGTCGCAATTGGAACATACACTGCACAACCAAATGTTCTAAGATGGGAAATATTTGGCTCTTGACCAAAAGCAAGTTGTAGGGGGGAATATTTATGACTTGCACTTGGTCTGATGCGAATCAATGCAGCAGCATGTAAAATTGCATGACCCCATATAGATACAGGGAGTTTTGTTCTCATTATCAATGGTCTAGCGATTAACTGTAAACGTTTAATCAATGACTCGGCTAAACCATTTTGTGTATGCACATGAGCAACAGAATGTTCAACAACAATTCCTATAGACATGCAATAGTCATTAAATGTTTGAGATGTAAATTCACCAGCATTATCAAGTCTCACCCTTTTAATGGTGTAATCAGGAAAATGAGCTCTCAATTTAATAATTTGGGCAAGAAATTTTGCAAATGCCACATTACGGCTTGATAACAGACAAACATGAGACCATCTGCTAGATGCGTCTATTAGAACCATGAAATATCTAAATGGTCCACATGGTGGATGAATTGGTCCACATATATCACCTTGAATTCTTTCAAGAAACATTGGTGATTCTTTCTCAACCTTAAGTGGTGAGGGTCTAGTTATCAATTTTCCAAGAGAGCAAGATGTACATGGAACCATTGTATCATGATGGATTTTTCTATCCTTTAGTGGATGTCCATGAGTACATTCAATAATCCTTTTCATCATTGTTGATCCTGGATGGCCTAATCTGTTATGCCATAAACTGAATACACCAGGATCAATATATTTTTCGTTAACTACCATATGTATTTCTGGTACATTTATATGTGTATAATGTAATCCAGAACTAAGTCTTGGCAGTTTTTCAACCACATGACTCTTGTCAGTGATACTTAAATATTTCTCATTTTCTGTTGTCACTGACTGATAATCATACCCGTTAAGGTATATGTCGGAGAAACTCAATAAATTTCTGCTTGACTTGGGAGAAAATAAGGCATCATTTATTAAAAATTTTGTACCATTTGGTAGTATGAAATTTGCCTTTCCTATCCCTTTTATCAAGTTAGCAGGTCCTGATATTGTATGTATAGTTCCTTCCGTTGGTTTTAGATCAATAAAATATTTCTCGGATTTAAGTATAGTGTGTGTAGTTCCACTGTCTGCTATACAGAGATCTCCACCACTTGATTGATGTTGTATTCCAGCAAAATTCATATTGAACTTCATATATAAGAAATAAATAGTGAGTACATTAATATTACACAATATTTTAAACGCAAATAGATAGTACTGAAACATTTAGCAAACATAATGACAAAGACAGACGATATTAAATCGTTTATTTTTCAAAAGACACACAACTTAAACATTCAAGAAATCTTCATATAAATCAGATGGTTTCTCAGTGACTGTTGGATCAATATTATCCACAAAATTTACTTCCTTTTCTTTACCTTTCAGCGAATCCTGATACATCTTAACAAGATGTTTAGATGTTCGGCAAGTATTAGCCCAGTGGCCCATTCTACCACATCTGTAGCAAGATTCTTCAGAATTTTTAGAAGAATTTTCTTCAACATCTTGTTTAATGGGCTTGTTTTGTGGTTGATATTTATATTTTCGTGGATTACTATTTCTTTGACCACCACGGCCACGACCACGTCCACGCCCATTACCATTACCATAAGGATGGTTTCTACCATAGTTATGGCTTTTGGCATGATGATGGTGATGGTTATTATAACCACGACCTTGCCCGCGTCCTTGTCCCTGTTTATAATTATTTGCAGTATTTGCTTCAGGGATTGCAAGTGTACCAGTAGGACGG
The DNA here is from genome assembly GCF_046630445.1 of Rutidosis leptorrhynchoides. NCBI lineage: Eukaryota > Viridiplantae > Streptophyta > Magnoliopsida > Asterales > Asteraceae > Rutidosis > Rutidosis leptorrhynchoides. The sequence goes on from NC_092333.1 coordinate 487,398,152, forward strand.
GATTGCTGATTTTTCATTAATAGCTCATCATTTTGCTCTGCAACTAAGAGATATGAATTAAGTTCAGGATATGTTTTGAACTTTAGCATTCTCAAATTTCTTTGCACTGTGATGTTTGCAGCATTCATTGTGGAGAAAGTTTTCTCCATCATGTCTGCATCACTAATTTCATGTCCACAGAATTTAAGTTGTGAACATGTATTATACAGAGCTGAGCTGTATTCATTTACTTTCTTAAAGTCTTGGAACCTTAATGTTCTCCATTGTTCCATTGCAGCTGGAAGTAAAATTTCTCTTTGATTATTGAATCTGCTTTTGAGACCTTCCCATAAAACATGGGGATCTTCTACAGTCACATAATTATTTTGTAAGCATTCATCAATATGTTGATGAATAAAGCAACATGCCGTAGCTTGTTCTTTTTCAGAACAAGTGTTGTTTTCATTTATGGTTTCAAGAATGCCCATTGATTTAAGATGCATTTTTACTTTTATAACCCATGGCATGTAGTTGTTTCCAGTTGATTCTAAAGGAGTAAATTTAAGCTTTTCCAGATTCGACATTTTCTATTATCAAAAATTAAAACAAACATCATGATAAATTAGAGTCAATTTATATTCATAAGTATATAAACATTAAACATAAATTTAATATAACATAAATGATAAGTAGGTGACAGTGTCGACCATGTGTAAGCAATCATAAATAAATGTTATATAACAAAAATATAAATATTAGTAAACATAAATGAAAATTTGGCGACAGTGTCGACCATATATTTTTTCAGGTGGTATAACCGACCTATATCATTCTGGTGGTATAACCGACCATATATCATTTTGGTGGTATAACCGACCATATATCATTTTGGTGGTATAACCGACCATATATCATTTTGGTGGCAGAGCCAACCATATTTAGTATTAAGATTATCGTGCTGATAACGTGTTATAATTCAGTAGGCTTATAACTACCTTTAGTGGTTTGATTCTTGATGTTATAATTCAGTAGGCTTATAACTACCTTTAGTGATTTGATTCTTGATTTAGAATACTAATAATGAAGTGTAAGAATAAAGATGATAATGGAGAGAAAGAAAGAAACACTTTGTAAGTGTGAGAAATGGTGCAAGTTTAATGCTTGCATTCATGAGTATTTATAGCCTAAAATCTCAATATAAAAATACATACTTTGTGTACCAAAATTGACTATATGTATACACCAAAATTGACTATCCATATCTATATTATTATTATTATTATAACAATCACAAATTATTATTATTATTACTAGTATCTATTATTATTATCTATATATAGTTTGGGTACTATTGGTGAATAGTACCATCTTTCATGCATAAACGCTTTGTACGCGACGCATAAACAGTTGTGCTTACTAGAAACCACTACTACAAAATATCAACCTCTCTAAACTTGCAGGGCTAAAATGCAAATTATATAACTTTAATAAAAAAAAATTTAAAAACCCTCAAACCAGATCTTCAACGGACCATATTTTCTCGCTCGTCGCACGTTAAATTTTTCCGAAACTAACGTTCAACTCGAAATAAATTTACGAACACAACGCAACTAGCTATATTTCGGGCTATTATTCATACATACTGGTTTTTTTCCTTTTTAATATTGCGCTTTCCCTTAAGGCCTGTTCTGGGCTTCCGCTGCGAAGCGCGAGCACATTTACTAGTTACGTAGGTGTTACAATATGGATGTTCCTAGGACGTTTATCGTTTATGCGTTTGAGCCTCATTCGATGGGATTTTATCATACGCGGTGCTCGTATGGATTTGTTGAGGATATTTCTTCCTGAGAGACGGTAGAATTGTAATTATTCGTCTAGAGCATGATGAGGTGGGTAAGTTCCGACATGGTTCAGACAAGGTTATTTGTAGGATTGGTTTCATTCTATACGATATTTGTAGGAGCCGAACTCCTGACCTCTCACTAGAAGAGGCGGACCACTACCACACGAGCTACAACACGAGATTATTTGTAGGATTGGTTTCATTCTATACGTTAAATATATATATTTTTTAAGTCGGGAAAACACAGTTAGACCTACAAATTCCACATAATATAATTTAACTAATCAAACTCGTATAAATATGTTTTTTAAACAACTTAATAAAAAGAATAATTGTAAAACAAAAGTCACTAGTTCATCTATATACGTTAACAATATTTAATAGGGTTATTGTTAAAAAAAACTCGAAAGAATATGTAATTATAAAAGTAAAAATTTAAATCTACAAATTAAATAATATACCACGTATAACATTGTTTTATACTATTAAAAAGATAAAATACTTTTTAATTTTTTTTTATAAAAAAAGATAAAGTTAAAGTTCAACGTAAAAGGAAAAAGAAATATGGGTAGGATCCATAAGTATGATCCATCACTGTAAAACAATACATTGACCAACGACATTGCATCATTATTACATGTAGTAGTTTTATTAATTTGTACGTATATTTAACTGTACTGAAAGACAATATTTTGAACAGAAAAAACTATTATAAAGATATTATATGCAATGTTTATATGATAGTATTAATTGTGTCCCAAATCTTTTATTAATGTGGATAATTTGGTGATCTTAGATGTTATGCATTGAGTTCCTAAATCTTACTTTTAAAGATCGCTAATGTAGTTTTTCTCAAATTTAATAATTTGATAATTCTTTTGAATGTATTTCATAAATCTTCATATCTTCATAACAAGATTAATAAAAAGTAGAATAAATTTACGGTTTAACAAAAAGTTGTTTTACTAGTTAATTAATGGAAACTAGCGATGATAGTCAACGCGTTGCTACGGATTTTGCTCTATATATTTTATTATACAATACGATCTTCAATGATTGAGACAAAACTTGTATTAAGTTTAAAATATTAAAGGAAAAAAAGTAAAAAGATGTAATAAAATAAAAGGAGACCAAAAATGAAAAAAAGAAGAAAAAAAAGAGAAAGAGAATATGTTTCATTATATCAAACGACAATCGTTTATTTGACTATTAGTGGGTATATTAATATTAATATTAATAATCTCTTTATATATATTATATATATATATATATTATAATAACAAAGTTAAAAATAGATCATCTCAAATTTAAACCACTAATCTTAGCCTTACATCGATACCATCTAAATTTTTTAATTTTTTTAAAAATAGATGCTCCGTAATACTAAAATTCACATAAACATCAATCTAACCAAACCCTAGATTTCAATTATACCTTCTAATTCTTCAGTTTCCTTTGCCTAATCGACTGATCGAAAAAGAATTAACGAAAATATTGTATCGACGATGAAGGTGTCTACCACAAATCAATTCAATTTCAATAACCGATCAAACATTAGGGATTCACGATGATACCCATTCAAAAAGCTTCCACATGAATCGTCTTTCATGGCTTCAACATGAAACCATTATCCCAATAACACGGCCAAAGTTATCCTATCAAAGCATCCCACGAAAAAGAATTAGGGTTCGGCAAAAGAATTTCAAGTATCGAGATGATATCAGATGCAATTAGGGTTCTTATTCACCTCTTCCATCTCAAACAAGTACATACTGCAATTTTTGAATATAATTGTAATGAAAGGCACTTCCTTTTCCTTTGCTCATTTTAACATAACCGCAATTATAACATTTTTTCTATTTGGAAGCTCGATTAAAGTCATTCACAGATAAGACGATTTATAAAGTTGATGTGGTGCCCTATCGGATTTCATTGATATCCACAATATCACAAGCCCAAATTGTAAGATCCTTTAGTGTTTTAGGGTTTTGGATAAATCACATTGAAATGCCTTCCCCTTTCTTTTGTTGATTTGATGATTATTTGTGTTTATAAAGATTGTTGTTGTTTTTTTGGTCATTCAGGTTTCTTAAATTGAGTTTTCCTGGTCCAGCTAATTACTCAAGATGCATCCGTGGAATTTCACTACATCCAGTTAAAGATCGTTTTTTTTTTTTTTTTTTTTTTTTTTTTTTCATTTGGGTTTCATCACTCAGTTTTTTCTTTTTTGAATGTAATTGTTCATGATTCTTTGTTAACACATAACCTGATGAAGGCAGAAATTTTTCAATATGAGGTTTTATTTGCCGATTCATGTTCAAAGTTATTTTCAGGCGTCAAGGGGATTCAATTGTGATTTTTGGAGCTTTTACAAGTTCATAATTACTTTCACAGATTCTAATTCAATGTTTGGTCTCATAGGTTCTAATTCAAGGTTTGGCTTATGTTTTGGACAGGTTAAGGAATTCAATGAAAGTGTTTAGCTATTAATCACGTCTAAAGTACCTTAAGTAACTACGCTCATTTCATTCAATTAATTTTGTTTCATTCTTAACAAATACCTGATTAATGGTCCATGACTTATGTTTCAGAAATCATTTAAGAATTCAGTTTAAAAGACAATTATTATCCGTAGGTACTCGGAAATGAGCATGAAGCTGGGTGTTAATGAAAAAAAACCAGAATTGGCATCAAACTGCTGACAAGGTACGTTAACCTATTGAATTTTTAGTTGTTGTTTTAGTTAATATTTTATGATTTATAATGATTTTGTAAAACAATATTTCTGGATATCGTTCGTAAGTCAGACTCATTTGCGAGTTTTAGTTAGCTGTGACTTTTAGTTATATGCCAGTAAGGTTGCGTAGTAATCATTTAGATGTTTTTGGTTCAGCTTATGCAAAAACAAGGCAAATGCCTATATAACGACTTCTTTCTCCAACTATCTCAGTTTGACAATATTGATATTGTCAAGTTTTACTGAATTAGGAAGGTTTCATTAAAAGGTAATACTACGTGTACCTATTTTAGCTTGCAAGTTTGAAAAAACAGAACTTGGAATGTTTCATTCGAAGGTAATACTACGTGTACCTATTTTAGCTTGCAAGTTTGGAAAACAAAGAAATGAAAACACAATTTGCAAAAGATGTTGTCTCTATATGTTGTCTCTATATGTGTAAAATTAGAGGATCAAATAAGTAATTTTATTCTCATTCAACAATATAAAGTTAGCTCGGTTAAAGAGGTGATATTAGAGTGTGCAAAGCAGATAATGGGCATTAATGCTAAAGGAATACAAGTTGGAATGTTCAAAACATTATCTACAGGTTCTCTGATTTGACCCATTTTGGATAATACAATGATCAAAACGTCCCTTTCTATAAATCAGTGGGTCAAAATTGCCACATGCAGCTAATATTGATGCTATTTGTTTTCTTTTGCAAACATAATATAGGACATAGTTGGTTTTATATATGAAGCTTAGAGGTAAAAGCTTAGAGGTAACAGTTCACTTGGAACGGATACACCAAGTATACGAAAAGTTATGGCTATGTGAGTAGGTGGCTGACCGCACGGACTACATGGAGGTTAGTATGTTCATTTATAATGCATTTATCTTCCATAGGTAGCAACATATAACAATTTTGTAACATACTAAAAAAGTCGAAATGGGTCTGCCCAGTTTAGATTTAATCACAAGTATTTCCAAATGCGTCTCTATTTAATCTTCAATTTATCTCACATGTATTTTTCTCTCTGATTTTATGTTGCAGACTCAAATCTCGATTAAATGGGCAATTTTCCTAACGAAATCACCGTGCTACGCCTGCCGAAGTACAAAACTTGGGTAATCCACTTCAATTATCATGATTACAGAATTTATTCTAAACTACTGATCTATTTTTTTAAACAATTAGGAGGTTGTAAACACTTATAGTATCGTTTGCTGGACTTTTAACTGTTCGACCCATTTGCTGCTTAGATAAATGTTCTAAATTTATCCATTTGATCTGTTATCAACTTAATGTATAACCCAAACTTCCCATTTTAACGCAACTGAGTTAA